>NC_141161.1:120770444-121422319 GCF_053477565.2 Lygodium microphyllum
TGTGTCAAGATTGTGGGAGAGAAGGAAGGAGTCTCACTTGTAGCTTTCTTGCTTGCACAATGGGGGAATACACACAAGGGTGGAGGCTGAAAACAGTTTTCCTCTTCTTAGTTGTGTAAGCCAAAAGAACTCTAGTACAAAGAAATAGAAGAATCCTATATGTGGGTCTCAAACCAAACTCAACTAACTAAGGTGGCATACTAACTGAGCCACGAACTAGAGTAGATAAGGATAGCTGTCATGTAGCTATTATTCATGGGCGGTGTACCAACCACATCTGCAACTGACAAGTCGGTGACATAAATGCATAACGGTCACCTTGGCATATCACGAGTGGAGCTCGATATCTCAACACTCCCCCTCGACCTCAATCCCAATTCCTGCACACCAAGCAGGTCTCTGAACTTGCGCAGCTTCTCTGCGCCCAATGCCTTTGTAAATATGTCAGCTACCTGATCCTCTGTGCTGACATAAACTAGATCAATAAGACCTAGTAAAACCCTCTCCAGCACATAGTGATAATGCACCTCAATGTGCTTTGTTCTAGCATGATAGACTGGGTTATTTGCCAAGTGTATACTACTCATGTTGTCACAATAAATGACAACTAGCCCATCTGTAGGCTGATGCATATCATAAAGTAGCTTATGCAACTAAGCTACCTCACATGCAGCCATTGCTGCACCCCTGTACTCAGCCTCTGTGCTGGACAAGGCAACTGTAGGCTGTTTCTTGCTGCTCCAAGTGACTGCAGCACTCCCAAAAGAGAACACATATCCACTGGTAGATCGTCTATCAGAAATACTACCAGCCCAATCAGCATCAGTGTATCCATGCAACTGTATCTGAACCCCAGTCTCATAAAATAGTCCATACTGCAATGTGGACTTCACATACCTGAGTATGCGTCTAGCCGCATCCAAATGTGGTTTCCTTGGAGCCTACATAAACTGACTTACCAATCCAATAGCATAGCTCAAATCTGGCTTGGTAATAGTCATATAAATCAAACTTCCTACTATGCGTCTGTACATAGTAGGGTCTTCTAGAAGCTCACATGTATCTGTGCTTAGCTTCACATTCTGCTCCAAAGGAACTGAAATAGACTTACAGCCTGTCATCCCATATTTGGACAGCATGTCCAATCCATACTGCCTCTGCAAGAGTTGTATCCCACTTGGTGATCTAATCACCTCAATGCCCAAGAAATAACGCAGCTCTCCCAAATCCTTCATCTCAAACTTCTGCTTCAATAGCATTTTCACATGAAGGATATCTTCATCACTGTCACCTGTCATAATCAAATCATCAACATAAATGACAAGTAGCATAATACATTTCTCTGTTTTTCTCACATAAAGTGAGAAATCTTCCTTGGAAATCTGAAAGCCAATAGTGACAAGATATTGTCCTATCTTGTTAGACCATGCTCTGGGTGCTTGCTTCAAGCCATACAAGGCTTTCTTCAACCTGCAAACAAACTCAGGATGAACAGCATGCACATAATCCTGGTGGCTGCTCCATATAGACCTCTTCTTGCAAATCACCATGCAAGAAGGCATTCTTTACATCCATCTGATGTAAAGACCATCCCTTTGATGCAGCCATAGCAATGATTGCTCTTACGGTAGCCATCCTTGCAACCGGACTGAATGTTTTTTCATATTCAATGCCATATGTTTGTGTATACCCCTTGACTACTAATCTTTCCTTGTGTCTGTTCATAGAACCATCTACATTGTGCTTCACCTTATAAACCCACTTACAGCCAATTGCATTTTTACCTTTAGGCAAAGGTACCAATTCCCATGTAGCATTTGCTTCCAAGGCATCCATTTCTTCATCCATGGCTTTCTCCCATTTTTCTTTTCCCATGGCTTGCTCAAAAGAAGTGGGTTCTACTTCCTGTATCACTTTAACCATATATGCATAGTGAATGGCTGTAAATCCATCATATTTCAGCCTATCCACAGGATACCTAGCTCTCGTAGACCTGGGCAAAGTAGGTTCACTCCCAGGTGCTCTCAAAACATCCCTGGCCTTCCTTACTCCAGGTGTAACAATAGAAGGAATACCCAACTCATCATCAATGCTCTGTTCAGAGCCACTGGATTCACCATCCACATAAGAGTGACCTACATTCACATCAAACATGGGGTGATCAACCTTCTCTTTTCCTTTTCGTGATACCTGCATACCACTATCTGCATTGGTTTGAGAAGATTCTCCTGATCTCAATCTGCCTGTCCATGGCGAAGAATGTGAACCACTGCTAGAGGATGCTCCGAGTCCACTAATATTTTGTGACTGCTGTTGTGAATTCTGTGCAGCATTACCATTTTGTGCATCTACATCATCAATCACATTTACTGGTTTATACCGGCTAATCATCTCATAAAAAACAACATCTCTGCTCACTGTAAACTTATGAGTAGAAGGGTTATAGCATCTATACCCTTTTTGCTGCAGAGAGTAACCAATAAAGATGCACTTCTCAGCTTTTGGATCCAACTTGGATCTCAACTCATCTGGCACATGTACATAGGCAATGCAACAAAAAATTTTCAAATGAGAAATATCTAGTTTCCTACCAGTATACCTCTCCTGTGGAGTCATTCCATGTATTGCTGCAGTGGGAGTCCTGTTCATTATGTAGACTACTGTAGCAACTGCTTCAGCCCAATAAAAATCTAGCAAGTCTTTTTCATTGAGCATGGCACGAGATACCTCTCCAATATGCATGTTTTTCCTTTCTGCAATTCCATTTTGTTGTGGGGTATGACTGCATGAATATTGCTGCTTTATGCCATGCTCCTGCAGGAACCTTGCAAACTCATTTGAGAGGTACTCTCCCCCTCCATCTGACCTTAGGCATTTTATCTGCATGCCTGTTTCTTTTTCAACCATAGATTTAAGTGTTTTGAAGTGCTCAAAAAACTTCACTTTTCTTTTTCATAAAATACACCCAAAATTTTCTGCTATAGTCATCAATAAAAGTGACAAAATAATGACAGCCTCCAATAGATGCAGCTTTAGTAGTCCACACATCAGAGTGGATTAATTCCAATGGCTTCTCACTCTCTTGAACATGTCTAGGAAATGGTTTCCTTGCCTGTTTTCCAAACTAACAAGCTTCACATACCTTATGCATTTCTGCAACCTTGAATTTGGGCAATCCTACAACAATATTTTAGGCCTGCATTGATTTAAGTCGCTGTACATGAACATGACCAATGCGTTTATGCCAGATATCAATATCTGCAACTACACCGGTCCCATGTGCAAACATTGCTGCACTCAATTCAGGCATGTCTGCATCCAACATAAACATTCTGCCCTTCTTCTTTCCTTTTGCTATCAAGCGACCTTTATTTTTTATATCCTCAACAAAGCATCCATGAGGATTTAATCTGACCTGCAATCCTTGCTCAACCATTTGACCAACAGAAACCAGATTCTTGGTGATATTCGGGACATGAAATACATCGGACAAGTATTTCTTTTTCCCATCCTGCATAGACAAATGAATTTTTCCAATCTGCACAATAGGATGTGCAGTATCATCACCAGTCTCCACAAATCCTGGTTTTTCCATTTTTCTTGCATCCTCCATCCATTCTGCATGACCTGTCATGTGGTTTGATGCACCTGAGTCAACATACCATACATCATTGCTTTCTTCTGCACTTGTCACAGAATTGTTCATGTGCTGCACCATAAACAAATGCTCATTTCTATCATCACCCTGTCTACTAGAAGATGCATAATTTCCTTGTTGTAGTTTTCCATTCATTATGTCATTCTACTTTTTATAGCAATCTTTAGCCATATGACCCATTTTACCACAGTAGTAGCATTCAACATTACTGTTTGCATTTTGGCCTCTTTGCCATCCACCACGACCTCTTTGGCTCCCCCTGCCTCTAGAGTTACCACGTCCTCCTCCATAGGACTGGTTTTCTTGAGTTTGCTGCATATTCTGATTTCTATCACGGCCTGCATATTGGCCTCCTCTACCTCTGCCTCTACCTCTTCTAGCATTTGAGTAGAAGATAGCTTCTTTTGAAGTTTCTCCTGAAGAAGATGCACCACCATTTCTCTGCTCCTCAGAAATTAGAAGAGCAATCAACTCCTCAAAATCAAGAAATCTTTCACGGACGGAAATGGATGTTCGGAACTGTGCATAATTCTTTCTTAGACCATTCAAGGTCACAGAAACTAAATCATCATATTCCACTGGCGATCCAATGGAAGCAAGTGCATCTGCAATCTTCTTCACCTTCATGTGGTAGTCGTTGATGCTCATGTTTTCTCTTTGCACATTGTGCAACTCTTGCTTGAGCTTCATTTTCCTGGCCTACGTATTTGTGCTATACATTTTTGACAAAGTATCCCATGCCTCCTTTGGCGTACTTGTATCCTGAATATGCACAATCATAGAGTCTGAAATACTGATAGACAGCCAGTACATAACTTTCCTGGTTCTCTCATACCATGCTTTGAATGCTTGCATTTGTTGTTGATTGGGAATATCAGGAAAAACTGGTTCTTCTTTATTTCCTGCAACAAATTCCCAATATCCTTTTCCCATAAGGAAATTCGTCATTCTAAACTTCCATGCTTCAAAGTTGTTCTTGTCAAGCTTTTCAGTGACAATCTGTGAAAGAGAATCAGACGCCATTACAGAACACTGCAAAAAATTGTGTCACTGCAAAAAACACAGTTTCAGCCTCACAAAGGCAAATCTGCAAAACTGACGAGAGTGGTATTTGACCACATAGTCACTTTCTAGTGACGATTTTGCATCAATAGGCAACAAGGATGATTCTGTAACTCCCAATGTCTCTGCGCACAAGCATACGATGCAATTTCTACAGTAACTTTTCACCGACCTGTAGAAGAGTGGCTGCATAGCATAAAACTGGGCCTTTTCCTGAGTGCGTGCAGAAAACTTCCGCCTCCAAAACAGGCCCCGAAATGGCCTCAAATCAAAAAAACAAGGTCGCCATGGGCTAAAGCCCTCACCCACAGCATATACTGCCCTCTTGCTTCACCGCGAAGGGTGTCTCAACCTGAGACAATGCACTCCTGCACTTTCCGGCTGTGCTACCTGCAGAGATCTGCTCCCAAAACAGAAAATGAAAGCAACACTGCTCCTCTTACCAGAACACCACGAGCTTGACTTGCTTTCTTGAGCTCCTTACCATGAATAAGGCTCTGATACCATGTCAAGATTGTGGGAGAGAAGGAAGGAGTCTCACTTGTAGCTTTCTTGCTTGCACAATGGGGGAATACACACAAGGGTGGAGGCTGAAAACAGTTTTCCTCTTCTTAGTTGTGTAAGCCAAAAGAACTCTAGTACAAAGAAATAGAAGAAACCTATATGTGGGTCTCAAACCAAACTCAACTAACTAAGGTGGCATACTAACTGAGCCACGAACTAGAGTAGATAAGGATAGCTGTCATGTAGCTATTATTCATGGGCGGTGTACCAACCACATCTTCAACTGACAAGTTGGTGACATAAATGCACAACGGTCACCCTGGCATATCACGAGTGGAGCTCGATATCTCAACAAGGTGAGGTATCACTTCATTCGCGAGGTCGTTGAGGACAAGTCTGTTGACCTTGTCAAGATTTCGATGGAGTAGAATCCTACAGACTTGCTCACAAAAAGCCTCACTACCGAACGCTTTGCCTTCTTCAAGAGATTGATGGGCATTGGATGAGATGACATCTTTTTCCTCATCTTGTTGTACATGTGTACATGTTATACTGTCTTTTCTTTTTTCTCTCTCACTGGGGTAGATTCGCCTTTAAGTGGAAGGTTGTCGGGGGTAAAGGTGCCTTGGCCTAGCCGCTCGTGTATTACTACACTGATAGTACCCGCCACTGCACACTCTAGGTGGTTGGTGCCCATCGCAATCACTTATTCTTTATTCTTTTGGTGACAGTTTGAATAAAGGAAGGCTCGGCCACACATTGTGGTTGTTGGAGTTCCCATTTATTGTCTCTCTCTTTCTTGCTCTTACTCTCCCGCCATAGCTCTTGTGTACAAGGTTCGATCCTTCTCACCTTTCATGACCATTATTACATTCTCAGCTGATACATGTCTTTTGTTCCCATTCAAGTGCAGTTACAAGGTCTCCACCAAACCCATTCCTTTTTAGCATAGTACTATGCTTGGAACTGAAGCCTATTTATTCCAATGAAACATCAAACACTTCTGGCTTTTACTTACATCAAGCTCCTCAGGCTGAGGGTAAACCTTTTTTGAAATCTAATAGATGGAATAGTCTGTGATTCCACTTAATGTACCTCCTGAATAGTAACTCCAATGCTTCTATGCATTTCACTAGTGAACCAAACAACCTTTACAATCTGAATAACTTCAAGTATTCAGGGCTTGCAACCAAAATATTGTATCTCCCCATGCCTTGTATGAGTGCTTCACAAGGCATGTATTTATAAATTTATTCATCTCAAAGCTCAAAAATAGACCAATTTTACAATAAGTATGCTTTAGCTTTTGTTTTGCTTTTGTCCACATAAATCATAAAGCGATTGGGCGGCCCAAAAGTCGGGATGTGTCCAAATACAATGTTCCATAATGAAATATTTAAACTGTGCGTCCATGTGCATACAAAATAATAAATATTTAGCAAGCGCTTCAATAAATAAGCGTACCTAAATAGATATTAGCGCCACATCTTTAATAATAAGACGCGCGCCCATAAAAAATGATAATTTCTTCTAGATAATTTGAATACACACTATCGCCTAGTGTTTTTCAACGGCACTGTCGCCTGCTCTACACATCAACTAAAGCATTTGCAATTATTAGAAAATAATAAAATTAAACCAACAAAAAAGAATACCTAGTAGTCTTTAGCTATAAAATAAATAAATAGGTTGGAACTCTGTTCTAACCTTAATTTAATACGAGTGCACTCTAAACTCATAAACATCCATTAATTTAAATATGTATTTTACGGAATCACCCGCCGTGGAGTCACACACGTGCACATTAAATTAATATGATACCTGAAAAGGACAAGCATCCTCGTCAACTTCTCGCACAAGGAATCCACCTTGTGTATAAGCATCGGCAAATAAATATAGTTTTATAGAATCCATCACAAAACCTCATGGAATCCACTGTGGAATAAAAACTCACGAAATCCATCGTGGAATAAAAACTCACAGAATCCACCATGGTCTCATGGAATCCACCGTGGAATATGCCTCTTGGCATCATATCCCCGGGGTGGGATAGCAATTGACCTCAACTGCTATTAGCTTAATGTGGAGTGAGCAGTGAGGGGTATGCAGTTAGGTCACATGCGTGCATTCATTGGGCCTATTCAACATGATGATTTTTAAACTTAACCAAATATCTAGAGTATCTACGACCAGTTCTAGTGGTCAGAATATCAGTGTCTAGAATAGTTTTAGGTTCAAGGATTTCAGTTTCTTTTTCTAACAAATGAGGGTTTTTATAGACAGAGTGAATAAGTAATTGGCCTCTAAAAGGTCGTAACAAACTGATATGAAAAGTATTATGGATTTTTGAGTGTTGGGATAGTTCTAATTTAAATGCATTGTCATTGATTTTATGAATTATTTTTAAAGGTCTATAAAATCTAGAGGCTAACTTAACAACAGGGAGTTTCTCAACACTTTGTAATCTTCTCTTTTCAATGCGTAACCAAACATAATCATCAATTTTGAAAGTCATAGCTTTTCTTTTCTTGTTAGCTTGTTTTGTGTATGATTGCTGTGCTTTTGCAATCATGTCTTTAACTTCAACAAAAATAGTAGCATGAATATTGGCAATATCATTAGCAGCTTTAACTTTGTTTGACAATGATATAACATGTGTAGGCAATCTATGTCCATAAATGATTTCAAAAGGTGCTTTCTATGTAGTTGTATGTGGTGCAGTATTATTGTATGAAAATTGAAGTAGATGCAAATATGTATCCCATGTTTGTGGTTTTGAAATTGTGTATGCACATAAAAGATCTAAAATTGTACTATTAGTAGCTTCTACTTGACCATTGGTTTCAGGATGAAATGCAGATGAAAAATCAATCTTTGTATCTAAATTAGTAAACAAAGTGGTCCAAAAATTATTGCAAACACTAAAATCACAATTAGAAATAATAACTTTTGGCAAACTATGGTTAGTGAAAACAGTTTTCAAAAACAATTGAGTAGCTTGAGATGCACTTAATGTTTTCTTGCATGGAATGAAATATGGTTGTTTGCTAAATCAATCTACAATAGTCCGGATCATATCATGATTAGCTTGGGTGTTAGGCAAACCAGTTATAAAATCCATTGAAATATGTTCCCATGGTCATTCAAGAATTGTAAAGGCATTAATAAACCATATTGCTTACCATGGTGTCGCTTAACTCTTTGACAAATTAAACACTCAGATATAAAGTTAGAAACATCAAATTCCATCTGTGGCCAATAAAAATCTTCAACCAATGTATGCAAAGTAGAAAAAAAACCTCTATGATATGGGGAACAATGAATTTCGCGCATCACAAATGATTAAAATGAAACAGTTACACACAACCTTTTCTCATAAAACATAAATCCGTCAGAACAAGACAATGAATCTATTGGAATCCAATTATTTGTAACTAATTTATTCCAATCAACTTGAAAACTGGGATCTTGATCATAAGTATCTTTCATAGGGATAAAGGAATCAAAAGATATAACAAAGATATTATGGATACTTGGTCTTCTACTTAAAGCATCAGTAATAACAACATTCTCTTTTCCATGTTGATATTGGATAAGTGGATGAAAGCTTTGAATGAAAACGGCCCATTTAATATGACGGTTAGAGATTTGTGGCTGACTAAGGAGATATTTGATACTTTGTTAGTCAGTTTTGATTATGAATTCAAATCCCATTAAATAGTGTTTCCATTGATGTAAATCTTGCACTATAGCTAGCAATTCCTTATCATAGGTAGAATACTTGAGTTCAGATGGTTTAAGTTTGCAGCTAGAGTAGGCTATGGGATGTGAATTTTGCATAAGGACAGCTCCTATTCCAGATCCACTAGCATCAATGACTACTAGGAAGAATGGTCTATTAAAGTCAGATAATTGCAATACAAGGGCATGTGTTAAGGTATGTATCAGTAAATCAAAAGACTTTTGCTAATTATCAGACCAATGATACACAATACCTTTCTTTAATAATTTTGTCAAAAGCAATGCAAGCAATGAAAAATTTCTCACAAATTTTCTATAAAAGCTAGCAAGACCTAAGAAAGAACGTAATTCATACACATTTTTAGATATCCGCCAATTCAAAATGGCTTCTATCTTTTTAGGATCAACTTTAAAAATGATAATTTTTTCTAGATAATTTAAATACATGCTATCGCCCAGTGCTTCTCAATGCCACCGTTGCCTACTCTACACATCCAACTGAAGCATTCACAATTGTTAGAAAACAACAAAATTAAACCGAAAAAAGTGAATACCTAGCAATCTTCAGCTATACAATAAATAAATAGGTTGGAACTCTGTCCTAACCTTAATTTAATACGAGTGCGCTCTAAACTCATAAACGTCCATTAATTTAAATATGTATTTTGCAGAATCATCTGCTATGGAGTCACCCAAGCGCACATTAAATTAACATGACACCCGAAAAGTACATGCGTCCCCGTCAACTCCTCACACAAGGAATCCACCTTGTGTATGAGCCCCTGCAAATAAATATAGTTTTACGGAATCCACTGCAAAACCTCGCGGAATCCACTATGGTCTCTTGGAATTCGTCGTGGAATATTCCTCCTGGCATCATTATCTCCTTGATCATTTATTAAAAGAGTGGACTTTGTTTTGAAAAAATTTTATGTTGATGGCGCATCTTGGGGCTAATCCTTGAGGTGTAGGAGAGCCGTGGTGGTCAACCGAGGGTGCTCCCTATGTGTGTGCTAGGTGGTGTATAACACCAGCATGTTTAGGGACTCCTTTTGAGGAGTAGGGAAAGAGTTATTCGTTGGACTACAAAAAATGCTACAAACGCAAAGTCTTAGATGCTCCTGGCTGCATGGTCGTGTGGGGTGGTTTCAAGTGAGTAGTGAGGCCTGGTGAGTGCCTTGGAGCTAATGTCGAGCCCGTTTTAGGTCCTGACACCATGTTAATCAATTCCATATTATTTTTCATGTCGATGAGTGAGATGCTTAAAGTAGGCAAGGGTGAGATTTGCACATAAATGATCTAGTCATTTGCAAAATGCCTCTATGCCATTAATGTACTTCAAAATATTGGAAGGTACCCATTCCTTGATGGAATTCTTGAAGCTGATATTGAACTCCTAGAGGTATGTATTCATGTATTTGATAGGGTACTTTTGGCTTGGACCATGCTATAACACTGTATCATAACATTTGATATTGAGACAAAAGACATGGTGGAGGTTTGATCTCCCAACTAAGTCTGTACATTGAAGGAATTGCATAAAACAAACAAAAGTGTGATTCATCAAGGGAGGAGGGGTGTAGGAGGCAAGTGTGAGGGTGCTTGGGAAAGGAGAAGTGGTTAGAGAGTTAGAAAGTGAAAATGAGGTCAAGTTAACAATCTTTATATGCAATGGATTTCAAATTTTCTTTTTTAAAAATCTACTAAAATTTTTAATAAAATTTTAAAAAGTAAAAATTTTTACAAAATAATCCAAAGCATACAATGTTAGAAAATCAAAAAAATATATTAAAATTTAAAAAATCCCTCAATCTATCGATAGTGAATTTTTTATACATTATCGTCACTCTCCACACAATTTTTGACTTATTACAAAGTACTTGACATCATATAATTCTTCTCCCTTCTTTTGCTCATTTGAAAGTGAATAAGAATAATAAATTTCAAAATGCAAGTGTCCCAACCAAAATGAAATGACTCTAGTACTAAACAAGCTGTCCTTTCTGCCACCAATACGAAAGTTAAAGCTCTCCATATGAATGCTTTCCATGAACATAAGATGCTCCCATAGATTTAGGAGACTCCATCAATCATTCACTATGACTAATTCAATCATTCCACTTGGTATATGAATTTACATATCAAATGCTTGTCCCACATCTTCAATGGAGTCTAAGGGAATCCATTGGCTTGCTTTCTTCATCCACCATTGGTAATAGAAGCCCATGTATAATGATGAATGTGCAATCAAGTAGCAGAGGGTAACATTAAGAACCACTACTATGCACAAAAAGATGTCATCACTATGCAACCCACCCATCCCATTCCATCATTTTTCAAAATTACAATTAAGAAGGTCCTCACTTATGTCCTTACAAATGAACATGGAGGGACAATTATGCGTATTAATGGTTTTGAAGATATAAGCATAAACATGAATTGGCACATGCCATGAAGGAGTCACTAATCTTGAATCTCTCTTGAATTTCAGCAAGTTGTGAATGTCATGTACTATCTTTGTTTTTTAGTGCGTGAAGTGTCCACTTATCTAGAATGGGACATTCCAAAGAATGGAGAGATGGACAAGGAAGTAATTCAAGAGAACCATAGGAATTAACTGGCATAGGCACTACATACATAAAGTTATAGAAGAAAAACTTGCAATCTAAAAGTTATTATGATGACTTTACGATCATTATTGTCTAACCCACATCCACATGTAGAGCTTTGTATGTCCTAGACAAGCTTCTCAAAGGCTGATCCTCAACAAGCTTGATACAACCTCAAGACATGGTGCCCCATCCATGTTTAGTTAGTGCTCACCAACACTAGGGAGAATGGGCCATCTTTCCTAATTAGGATGCCCACTTGCCAACTCAACTATGAAGGATCAGGTTGGAGCAATACATTTTTTTAATGACTCAGTTGGATGTGTTTGCATGGGCTTAGGAGTCTCACAAGGTGGATCCATCAACTTCTTGCCTTTGCAAATAACAATAAAAATATCATTCAAGTAACTCAACAAACCCATAATCAAAGACAACATCAATATAAATGTGGGGGATTAGGCAAGGGGTAAGATACAAATGTTTATATATTTATTATCTAGCATGTCCTGCAAATTTTCAGAAGGAACTGCATAACTTGTATCCTAGTTGGTTTGTGTAGTAAGTGTAGCATGTACATTAAGTATTTCAAGCCTAGATGTGTACTCGTGCTCTCCTTCAAAGTTTGACAAAAAACGTCCTTCTTAGCCCATCCCCTCTCTTTTACATTGATCCATAGGAACAATCCACAAGAGGAGAGAGAAGAGAGGGGAGAGAAAGATTGAAATCAGATCTCTTTGTTTAATGTATCAAATGTTGTCATTTCTGTGGCGATGAAGAGCGAAAAAATGGTGGAGATCATAGCTAGGAGGATTCCCTTAATCATTGTAGGTTGAAAATTGACAAAAGTTGAGGATTTTGGGGGCACAAAAAAAAGGCACCCCCCACACACACGATTCATGAAAAGTCATGTTCTTTCATTTTAAGCTTGTTTAAAGCTGAGAGTGGAATTTTGGTGTCGGAAAGTGCTTAAAAATAGCTAAAAATTACGAATATCAAGGGAAAAATATTCACCGTCAAAGGCGGCGGCTCGATCTAGGACGATTTTAAGCGTCAAAGTGCTCTAAGGACGTCGGGGCAACACTTGTGGATTTTTAGTAATTTTTCCATGCGCCTGTGGCGGTCAGTAGAGCTATCAGTCAGTGCGGGATGCCGAGATGAGCTCACAGAAAATTTCAGACTGCGATTTGGACACCGTATGCACGAGAGGCGGGGAAAATGCCAAACGGCCAGTCAAGAATTGGAAGGTGCCCAAAAAATTGAGAAATGAGGGGGTGCCTTTGTGAAGGGGCACCCCCTTCTAAAAATCATGATGGAGGGGGGGCGACGGCTGTTCAGCGCCGCCAAAAAAAACGCCCCCCCCCCCACAAATCGAGTTGTTGGCTGTTGAATAAGCCATGGATCCAATTATAGCAAGGCACTACACTAGATCTCCACTCCGCATTGCTCCGGTTTATGCAGTCAATGGCAGCCTGCAGAGGGAGAGAGAAAATCAGTCTTTCTCTCTCCTCCCTCTCTCTCTTCTAAAGGCAAGTTCATGTGGGAAGAGAAAGGAAGAAGAAAGAATGATGGAGGCTTGTCCGGCATGGATCGGATTGCTCCACGGGCTGGAAATGGTGATTTGTGATCGTCATGAGCATGAAGTGCTGCTGATTTTCAGATTTGCAGCCATGGACATGAAACCCGAAACACACAAATAAGCGGTAATTCAATTTTTTCAAAGGAAATTTGAGATCTCATGGCTTTTGATTGATAAAATGTTGTTCATGTGGGCTAAAAATTGTTTATGTTGCTATTTTCCATGAGTACTTGTTGATCATAATCAGAAAATCAGAAAAATATGCATCTTGTGGCTCAAAATAATACACTAAAACACGTAAAATATGGAAAATCAAGGGAAAATGATGGTTTTGAGCATAAAAATGGGAAAATGAATAGGAACACCAACTAAATTTTCATTTTGCTGCAAGAAGGAACTAAGGGCAACAGCCCATAACCTATTTTGAATTTCCAGTAATAAAATAATGCAGAAAATAAGGGAAAATACAAGGAAAATAGAGAAAAAACCACTAAAAATAGGGGAAAAATGCATTTTGGATGTGGAAAATTAATGAAAATTAAGAACAATGTTTGTGAATGTTTGGGGGGACTGAAGCATGAGGATTTGCCTCAGTTCATCCCCACCTTCTTGTTCTAGTGTATTTTTCCCGCTTTTTACACATAAAATGATGGCAAAATGCCCTATAAATCTATACAATAATGCAACATTTGATCGATGGGAGGGTAGAGTGGTTAGAATGTGTCTAAATGTGGAGTCAAATGATGAAAAGATTGCTGTTTTGTTTGCATGCCATATAGGTCGGTGAATAATTATAAAATAAGAGCCTAGTAGCACGAGGGTTTCCTCGGTGCTAGGTTCGTGCAACGCCACATAAGAACGGTAGCAGAAAATCATTGAAAGGATGTTTTCCACATGTGCACAATATTGATTTCATAACTGTTTGAGCACTTGGCATCCACAATATGCATAAATCATGGAAATATTTAAAGATATCAGAAATCCTGGATGCACAGCAATTGTTTTCATTAGGACCTTGACCTACATTGAGTGAGAGACAGGACACCCTATGCCATAGGCTAGTCATGGGGTCTGAGGGAAAGAGAAGTAAGGGCAATGGTACATTCTTGTATACGATTAAATGGTACCTTGAGTGGATCTTGTACGGAATGTTTATATGTTGAGCGACGCATCGAGGGGCCAATCCCCAAGGTGTAGGAGAGTCGCAGAGGGGTGGCGGCACTCAGCCATTGGAGGACCCCCTATATTTGTGCTTCGTGCCATTAGGCAATGTGTAAGGGACTCCCTCTGAGGAGTAGTGGGTGAGAGAAGAGTGGACTACAAACAACGTAATACAAACGCAAGACATTTAGGAAGGCAATGTATGTGTTATCAACGCTCCTGGCCGCAAGGCCGGGGGGTTGTTGAGAGCGTGAGATAGAGGTCCGGCTAGTGCACGAGCCAGTGCCAGCCCGTTCTAGGTTCCATCAGTGGTGCGTTTGCCGGGAGCCACTTAAAAGTGGCAGTCCTCGAATCCTGGTTGTCTAGGGACCAACTAGTAGTTTATGCCAAAGGATATTGAGATTGATCCGTTATTTATTGATAAGCATCGTCTAGTAGAAATCCAAAAGCAAGAGAGAGACGAAAGAGCTAGGCGACGTGCTGAAATTTTTAGGAGATATTCTCCTAAGCGTAGCGGTGCTGAACCCTTACGAGGGAGTGGATCTAGTGGTCTTGGGGCCACAAGTAGTAAGTTAGGAGAAGGTGGAAGCTCTAGTGCTCCCCTTTCTTCCATAAGCCAGTCTACATCAAGTGCGGGAGGTGTAACCCCACCGTCCCCTATTCCTAGTGCAAATCCAATTTTCGTTATGGCGTAGCCTATTGCAACTTCTACAGGAACGATGGATTTTTTGGCTCTAGGTTACCTGCTACCCATTTTTAATGGGCTAGTTGAGGAAGATGCGGAACTCCACATTAGAGAGTTTCAAAAGCTGATGTTTAACTGTCGCATTCAAGAAGAAGGACATTTAATGATGTTCTTCAACATGACTCTCAAAGGAAGAGCCGCTATATGGTATCATGGTTTAGAAGCCGGAACCATATTGAATATTGATTCATTTTATGGAGCTTTTCGAAGGGAGTTTGCCCGTGAAAGGGGTGGGCAATATTGGTTGCGTGTACTCAACGTGACCCGCCAGGAACCTCACTAGGATATTTGTGCGTATGCGAAGAAAATAAAAGAGGTTTTCCGTAAGTTGGACACCTCTATTCCTATCCCTGCAGCTACCCAATTGCAATATTTCCTGCATGGTTTGGACTTTAACATCCAATTGCAGTTGAGTAGTGTCCCCTTGGGGGATATAGATACTGCCATTACACGAGCACAAGAGGTGGAATCCCAATTACAAGCAGCCTATGCTTCTCAAGGCAATTCGAATATGGGTTTAGTATTGGGATGCAATGTGGTAATGGCCAATGGCAGTAGTGGCCAAGGGATAGCGATGGCTAACCCTAATTGGAGAGGGAGCATGATGCAGAATGTCCCTTTATTACCAGCTCCCCCTAGCATGTCGATGCCTACGGGCAGTCAAATGGCTCCAAATGGTGGAGGCCAGGCGGTCAATTCTAATACCATGCCTGTGGCTCAACAACCAGTGCCTAATCGAATTGTTAGGCCAATGGAACGACATGGTAATGACCAAGGTTATGAGTTGAGCGCTTCCAATGTTCTTGGCGAGGTTAAGGACATGATGAAGCATTATACCGACATGATTACGGAGCAGTATTGACAAATAGTCGTTGATGTCAACTTCCTTAAAAAACAACAAAATTTGATAGGAAGTAGATACCCAGATGAGGGTGCACATTCGAGGTTTAGCTGCAAATGGTGTGGTGGGCAATACTATCCTAGAAATTGCCCGAATGTTAAGTGCCACATCTGTAGAAAATTCTGCTAGAGTAAGATCAGTTCCCTCCAGCGAGGAAGTCGGACAACCAGGGCCTGTTAATCATCGTGCACAAGGAAATGATTCCCAGCGAGAAGATGGGCCTAAACAAATACTTCAACGACCAAAGACTACAGTGGAGGAGCTACCAAGTGGTAGTGGGGTTAGTTTGATTGAGGCTGTATGCGTTAACGATGTTGAAACCTCTAATCTGCGAGCTGTTCTTACAAGAGGTCAAAAGGGTAGAGAAGTCGACAAGGATAAGCCTGTCCGACGGAAACCCTAAACAAGGCGACAAAGGAATGCAAGTTTTGGATCCTGCCATGGAAGGGGGACCTTTGAAGCCCGTGGAGAGTAAAGCCGATAAGGAACCACCAAAGAAGAAGGTGAAAGTTAAGAAAGAGGCAATAAAGCCAGTTCAACGACCTAAAGAGTGGATGGTTTGGTGTGAAAAGCGAACCCTATCGAACTATCATGAATTCGATTTGGCGAGCTCTCTTTGCGAAGTCAAGCCGGATGTGAATCTTTTACAGCTTATTAAGCTTTCCCCAGGAGTACGCAAGGAATTTAGAAAGATCCTACATACCAGGTATATCGTAGAACCTTTGGGTATTGTGTGAGTTGGTGATGACTGGTTCGAGCATGCTGAGAAGCATTGCCCAAGGGTTGCAGCCTATGTCGATGGGATATTAGTAGATTATGCCATTGTCGACACGGGATCATCTGTTAACATTATGAGTTTTGAATTGATGGAAAGGTTGGGTCTTGCGATCCAGAAAGATACCTCCACAATTCTCAGAATGGCAGATGATAGTTTGAGACAGCCGGAAGGCTACATTACTAAGGTCCATGTCACTATTGCAAATGCAGAATGCCTGTTGGACTTTAGGGTGATTCGTTTTGCAGGCCATCCAAGTTAACAAGTATTACTCGGACGGCCTTGGATCTTGCAAGCGGACTGCCAAGTAGATATATCCGCCGGTCGACTAATATTCGGCAGAGGTGCCCAGCGTGTGGTGGTTGATGCTTATCCTGAGTCCCCGCATAGTGAGAGAGCTCCTCTGTCTTCTACAGAATTGGAGACATTAGAAGATTTATCTGCCAGTGAGACATCATCGAGTGATGAGTCCAAAGAGGGATCCACCACGGAAGACATCTATCAGATTACTTTGAACGAGCCGATAGAGGGCCAAGATCGTATAAGAGATGCAGATGTTATCGAGCTAGACCTTGGTACGCTTGATGATTCGTGGCCAATCAAATTAGGTTCTATGCTCCACACAGCAGAAAGGGAGGACTATGTGGCCCTGATCCAGGAATTCCGTGATATCTTTGCCTGGAGTTATGATGAGTTGAGAGGCATTCCTCCTAGTCTTGCTGTTCATACAATTCCATTGAAAAAGGGCAGTCGTCCTGTACGGCAGAAAGTAAGGCGTATGCCTTTCGAACTGAGGGACGGTCTGTTTGAAGAGTTACAGAAGCTTCGGAAAGCGGGTTTGATTTTTTCTGTGCAACACACGGAATGGTGTTCGCCGGTTGTGATAAGAAAGAAGAATAATAATCAAATCCCATTATGTGTAGACTTTAGGGAGCTGAATAAGTAGACAGTTAAGGACTACTACCCGTTGCCATTGTCAAGATTGTGGGAGAGAAGGAAGGAGTCTCACTTGTAGCTTTCTTGCTTGCACAATGGGGAAATACACACAAGGGTGGAGGCTGAAAACACTTTTCCTCTTCTTATTTGTGTAAGCCAAAAGAACTCTCATACAAAGAAATAGAAGAACCCTATATATGGGTTTCAAACCAAAGACAACTAACTAAGGTGGCATACTAACTGAGCCACGAACTAGAGTAGATAAGGATAGCTATCATGTAGCTATTATTCATGGGCGGTGTACCAACCGCATCTGTAACTGACACGTCGGTGACATAAATGCACAACGGTCACCCTGGCATATCACGAGTGGAGCTCGATATCTCAACACTCCCTCTCGAGCTCAATCCCAATTCCTGCACACCAAGTAGGTCTCTGAACTTGCGCAGCTTCTCTGCGCCCAATGCCTTCGTGAATATGTCAGCTACCTGATCCTCTATGCTGACATAAACTAGATCAATAAGACCTAGTAAAACCCTCTCCCGCACATAGTGATAATGCACCTCAATGTGCTTTGTTCTAGCATGATAGACTGGGTTATTTGCCAAGTGTATACTGCTCATGTTGTCACAATAAATGAAAACTGGCCCATCTGTAGGCTGATGCATATCATAAAGTAGCTTATGCAACCAAGCTACCTCACATGTAGCCATTGCTGCACCCCTGTACTCAACCTCTGTGCTGGACAAGGCAACTGTAGGCTGTTTCTTGCTGCTCCAAGTAACTGCAGCACTCCCAAAAGAAAACACATATCCACTGGTAGATCGTCTATCAAAAATACTACCAGCCCAATCAGCATCAGTGTATCCATGCAACTGTATCTGAACCCCAGTCTCATAAAATAGTCCATACTGCAATGTGGACTTCACATACCTGAGTATGCGTCTAGTCGCATCCAAATGCGGTTTCCTTGGAGCCTGCATAAACTGACTTACCAATCCAACAACATAGCTCAAATCTGGCCTGGTAATAGTCATATAAATCAAACTTCCTACTATGCGTCTGTACATAGTAGGGTCTTCCAGAAGCTCACCTACGTCTGTGCTCAGCTTTACATTCTGCTCCAAAGGAACTGAAATAGGCTTATAGCCTGTCATCCCATATTTAGACAGCATGTCCAATCCATACTGCCTCTGCAAGAGCTGTATCCCACTTGGTGATCTAATCACCTCAATGCCCAAGAAATAACGCAGCTCTCCCAAATCCTTCATCTCAAACTTCTGCTTCAATAGCATTTTCACATGAAGGATATCTTCATCACTGTCACCTGTCATAATCAAATCATCAACATAAATGAAAAGTAGCATAATACCTTTCTCTGTTTTTCTCACATAAAGTGAGAAATCTGCCTTGGAAATCTGAAAGGCAATAGTGACAAGATATTGTCCTATCTTGTCAGACCATGCTCTAGGTGCTTGCTTCAAGTCATACAAGGCTTTCTTCAACCTGCAAACAAACTCAGGATGAACAGCATGCACATAATCCTGGTGGCTGCTCCATATAGACCTCTTCTTGCAACTCACCATGCAAGAAGGCATTCTTTACATCCATCTAATGTAAAGACCATCCCTTTGATGCAGCCATAGCAATGACTACTCTTACGATAGCCATCCTTGCAACCGGACTGAATGTTTTTTCATAGTCAATGCCATATGTTTGTGCATAGCCCTTGACTACTAATCTTGCCTTGTATCTGTTCACAGAACCATCTGCATTGTGCTTCACCTTATAAACCCACTTACAGCCAATTGTATTTTTACCTTTAGGCAAAGGTACCAATTCCCATGTAGCATTTGCTTCCAAGGCATCCATTTCTTCATCCATGGCTTTCTCCCATTTTTCTTTTCCCATGGCTTGCTCAAAAGAAGTGGGTTCTGGTTCCTATATCACTTTGACCATATATGCATAGTGAATGGTTGTAAATCCATCATATTTCCGCCTATCCACAGGATACCTAGCTCTCGTAGACCTGCGCAAAATAGGCTCACTTCTAGGTGCTCTCAAAACATCCCTGGTCTTCCTTACTCTAGGTGTAACAATAGAGGGGATCCCCAACTCATCATCAATGCTCTGTTCTGAGCCATTGGATTCACCATCCACATAAGAGTGACTTGCATTCACATCAAACATGGGCTGATCTACCTTCTCTTTTCCTTTTTGTGAAACCTGCATACCACTATCTGCATTGCTTTGAGAAGATTCTCCTAATCTCAATCTGCCTGTCCATGGCGAAGAATGTGAACCACTGCTAGAGGACGCTCCGAGTCCACTAATATTTTGTGACTGCTGCTGTGAATTCTGTGCAGGATTACCATTTTGTGCATCTACATCATCAATCACATTTACTGGTTTATACCAGCTACTCATCTCATAAAAAACAACATCTCTGCTCACTGTAAACTTACGAGTAGAAGGGTTATAGCATCTATATCCTTTTTGCTGTAGAGAGTAACCAATAAAGATGCACTTCTCACCTTTTGGATCCAACTTGGATCTCAACTCATCTAGCACATGTACATAGGCAATGCAACCAAAAATTTTCAAATGAGAAATATCTGGTTTCTTACTAGTATACCTCTCCTCTGGAGTCATCCCATGTATTGCTGCAGTGGGAGTCCTGTTCATTATATAGACTGTCGTAGCAACTGCTTCAGCCCAGTAAAAATCTGGCAAGTCTTTTTCGTTGAGCATGGCACGAGATACCTCTCCAATATGCTTGTTTTTCCTTTCTGCAACTCCATTTTGTTGTGGGGTATGACTGCATGAATATTGCTCCTTTATGCCATGCTCCTGCAGGAACCTTGCAAACTCATTTGAGAGGTACTCTCCCCCTCCATCTGACCTTAGGCATTTTATTTGCAGGCCTATTTCTTTTTCAACCATAGCTTTAAGAGTTTTGAAATGCCCAAAAACTTCACTTTTCTTTTTCATAAAATACACCCAAACTTTTCTGCTATAGTCATCAATAAAATTGACAAAATAATGACAGCCTCCAAGAGATGCAGCTTTAGTAGTCCACACATCAGAGTGGATTAATTCCAATGGCTTCTTACTCTCTTGAACATGTCTAGGAAATGGTTTCCTTGCATGTTTTCCAAACTGACAGGCTTCACATACCTTATGCATTTCTACAACCTTGAATTTTGGCAATCCTGCAACAATATTTTGGGCTTGCATTGATTTAAGTCGCTATACATTAACATGACCAATGCGTTTATGCCAGATATCAATATCTGCAACTACACCGGTCCCATGTGCAAACATTGCTGCACTCAATTCAGGCATGTTTGCATCCAATGTAAACATTCTGCCCTTCTTCTTTGCTTTTGCTATCAAGCGACCTTTATTTTTCATATCCTCAACAAAGCATCCGTGAGGATTAAATCTGACCTGCAAGCCCTGCTCAACCATTTGACCAACAGAAACCAAATTCTTGGTGATATTTGGGACATGAAATACATCTGACAGGTATTTCTTTTTCCCATTCTGCATAGACAAAGGAATTTTTCCAATCTGCACAATAGGATGTGCAGTATCATCACCAGTCTCCACAAATCCTGGTTTTTCCATTTTCCTTGCATCCTCCATCCATTCTGCATGACCTGTCATGTGGTTTGATGCACCTGAGTCAACATACCACACTTCGTTGCTTTCTTCTGCACTTGTCAAGGAATTGTTCATGTGTTGCACCATAAACAAATGTTCATTTCTGTCATCACCCTGTCTACTAGAAGATGCATAATTTCCTGGTTGCAGTTTTCCATTCATGATGTCATTCTGCTTTTTATAGCAGTCTTTAGCCATATGACCCATTTTACCACAGTAGTAGCATTCAACATTACTGTTTGCATTTTGGCCTCTTTGCCATCCACCATGACCTCTTTGGCTCCCCTTGCCTCTAGAGTTACCACGTCCTCCTCCATAGGACTGGTTTTCTTGAGTTTGTTGCATATTCTGATTTCTACCACAGCCTCCAAATCGGCCTCCTCTACCTCTGCCTCTACCTCTTCCAGCATTTGAGTAGAAGACAGCTTCTTTTGAAGTTTCTCCTGAAGAAGATGCACCACCATTTCTCTGCTCCTCAGAAATTAGAAGAGCAATCAACTCCTCAAAATCAGAAAATCTTTCATGAACTGAAATGGAAGTCCAAAACTGTGCATAATCCTTTCCTAGACCATTCAAGGTCACAGAAACTAAATCATCATCTTCCACTGGTGACCCAATGGAAGCAAGTGCATCTGCAATCTTCTTCACCTTCATGTGGTAGTCATTGATACTCATATTTTCTCTTTGCACATTATGCAACTCTTGCTTGAGCTGCATTTTCCTGGCTTGCGTATTTGTGCTATACATTTTTGACAAAGTATCCCATGCCTCCTTTGGCGTACTTGCATCCTGAATATGCACAATCATAGAGTCTGAAATGCTGATAGATAGCCAGTACATAACTTTCCTGGCTCTCTCATGCCATGTTTTGAATGCCTGCATTTGCTGTTGATTGGGAACATTAGGAAGAACTGGTTCTTCTTCATTTCCTGCAACAAATTCCCAATATCCTTTTCCCATAAGGAAATTCGTCATTCTAAACTTCCATGCTTGGAAGTTGTTCTTGTCAAGCTTTTCAGTGACAATCTGTGAGAGAGAATCAGACGCCATTACAGAACACTGCAAAAAATTCTATCACTGCAAAGAACACAGCTTCAGCCTCACAAAGGCAAATCTGCAAAACTGACGAAAGTGGTATTTGACCACACAGTCACTTCCTAGTGACGATTTTGCATCAACAGGCAACAAGGATGATTCTGTAACTCCCAATGTCTCTGCGCACAAGCATATGATGCAATTTCTACAGTAACTTTTCACCGACCTGTAGAACAGTGGCTGCATAGCATAAAACTGGACCTTTTCCTGAGTGCGTGCAAAAAACTTCCGCCTCCAAAACAGGCCCCGAAATGGCCTCAAATAAAAAAAAGTAGGGTCACCGAGGGCTAAAACCCTCGCCCGTAGCATATACTACCCTCTTGCTTCACCGCGAAGGGCGTTTCAACCTGAGACAATGCACTCTTGCAATTTCCGACTGTGCTACCTGCAGAGATCTGCTTCCAAAACAGAAAATGAAAGCAACACTGCTCCTCTTACCAGAATACCGCGAGCTTGGCTTGCTTTCTTGAGCTCCTTACCATGAACAAGGCTCTGATACCATGTCAAAATTGTGGGAGAGAAGGAAGGAGTCTCACTTGTAGCTTTCTTGCTTGCACAATGGGGGAATACACACAAGGGTGGAGGCTGAAAACAGTTTTCCTCTTCTTAGTTGTGTAAGCCAAAAGAACTCTCATACAAAGAAATAGAAGAACCCTATATATGGGTTTCAAACCAAAGACAACTAACTAAGGTGGCATACTAACTGAGACACGAACTAGAGTAGATAAGGATAGCTATCATGTAGCTATTATTCATGGGCGGTGTACCAACCACATCTGTAACTGACACGTCGGTGACGTAAGTGCACAACGGTCACCCTGGCATATCACGAGTGGAGCTCGATATCTCAACAGCCATTTATTGACCAGATTTTGGATCAATTAGCGGGTAGGGAAATATATTCGTTCATGGATTGCTTTGCAGGATATAACCAGATGGCAATTGCAGAAGAGGACAAGTTGAAAACAACTTTTATTACTGTATTTGGTACCTTTGCATACCATGTGATGGCCTTTGGTTTATGCAATGCACCTGGTTCGTGGCAACGAACAGCAGATAAGACATTCGGTGACATATCCCCTGAAGAGTTGAAGGTGTTTATTGATGACTTAGGGGCCGCCACTGTGAGAGAAAGGCAGTTGATCATTTTAAGAAAATGTTTTGAGCGCTGTAGACTATTTTGCATCGCTCTAAACCCACGGAAGTGTGTTTTTGGAGTACCTTATGGGCTATTGTTGGGTCATGTGGTCAGTTCGGTAGGAATTGCGATAGACCCCGAGAAGGTCAAAGTTATAGTTGCCATGGGTCCACCACGCACTCCGAAAGAAGTTCATAGCTTTCTATCTTCATATGGTTATTACCGTAGATTCATAAACGCCTTGGCAGAAAGAACGTTGCCGCTTACAAATTTATTGTCCTTTAGTTGTTTGTTTGAATGGGGTGACCCTTATAAGGTAACATTCGAGGATGTGAAACAAGAGCTAGCAAGAGCTCCCGTTTTAAAAGCACTTAAAAGAGGTGAGGTGTTCTATATATTTTTGGCAGCCACCATGTATAGTATCAGCTCCTGCTGTTTAGCCCAAATTTGGGAAGAGAAGTGGTACCACCCGATTGCTTTTGCTAGCCGGAAGCTGGGGGTATCCGAAATCAATTATACCTACATGGAGAAGTTGTGTCTAGCGATGGTCTTTGGGACCAAGAAATTCAGGCATTATATTCTCTATGAGAAAGTCTTGCTTTATACGAAGGCGGAGGGGCTTCGATAAAATTGATGAATAAGCTACAGCCGCCTGATCGTCTAGCAAAGTGGTTGATCACTTTGCAGGAATTTGATTATGAAATCAGGAGTAAGCAACCAAGGTTGCAAGGCATCGTGGAATGTCTAGTGGACTTTGGGGAGCCGAAGGAATCTGTGGCTGAAGGTAGTGACATGGAGTTGTTATTTAAAATAGATATGGCATCTATTCCCTCCTGGTATGTTGCCCCTAGCATTATATCGGCATCCGAATTATCTAAAGCTGAGAGAAGGAAGATTAAGCAGCAAGCGTTAAAGTTTGCCTTGATCACAGGTACATTATATCGGCAAGGGGTTGATGACATCTATCGCCGATGTGTGATGCCTGAGGAGGTGCCATTCATTTTGGAAGAGTGCCATGATTCTGCTTGCGGCGGCCATTTTGCTGGACGGCTTACATCACAAAAGGCTTTAAGAGCAGGTTATTGGTGGCCTGCCATCTTCCAGGATGCGTTTGCGTATGTTAAGAGATGCGATATTTGTCAACGACATGATAGTCGAGAGAATAGGAAATGACCCCTCACCCCTATTATGGCGATACTTCCATTTGAGAAGTGGGAAATAGACTTTGTGGGTCCTATTACTCCGTCGTCGACTACGCAAAAGAGGTACATCATTGTAGCAACGGACTACTTCACAGAGTGGTCAGAAGCACGTGCAACAAGGAAAGATGATGCTAAAGAAACTGCTATTTCCTTTTAGAGTAGATAATATGCCGTTTTGGTCCGCCGAAAGAATTAGTGTCGGACCGTGGAACCCATTTCCTGAATAAGGTGATCAAAGGTTTGACAGAGATGTGGCAAATTAAGCATAACAAGACAACCCCATATAACCCACAAGCCAATGGGCAAGTTAAAAGCACCAACAAGCAGCTTGTGGGCATCCTGTCCAAAATTGTATCGAAAAAGAAACGGGATTGGGATAAAAAGTTATACGTGGTAGTGTGGGCCTATAATACGACCTTCAAACGAGCCACTGGCCATACCCCGTTCAAGTTAGTATATGGGGAGGAGTGTGTCTTGCCTTTAGAGATTGAGCTGCCGACTATTCGGTTTGCCATCAATCATTCTTTGAGGGATGAAGACCCAATTTTTGAGCGCTTGACGACACTGGCACATTTAGATGAGCTTAAGCTGCAGAGCTTATTGCACCAAGAAGTGGCGAAGCGCCGAATGAAGCAGCTACACGACCTTAAAGCCAAGAAATACACCTTCAAGAAAGGACAGCTTATTCTATATTATGACGCACGACATGAATTATTTCCAGGCAAGCTAGAGCCCAAATGGGATGGGCCCTATAGGATCGTTAGAATACGAAAGAATAAATCCACAGTTTTGTTAGCTGACCTTGAGGGGATAGAATTTAAAAATAAGATTAATCTTAATAAGATTAAACCTTATTATTTCTGATTGCACTAATACTATGACTGCCTTGCAGGTTTGGGAGAGATCGATCAAATATCTGCAAGGAAATCGTGATAGAGGTTGATGGGTCGTCTGATCCCTTATTTAGAACACCCATATTTAGAACAGAGGTATCATCAGGGAAAGCTCATTTGGTGGAGCAAAGGATATAAGGTGACTGAGCAAGAAGGCGGGACATTTATTTGGGAGATCAAGATCTTCTGCCATCACTGCCTATAAATTTTGACGAGCATCCCTGTTGAATTCAATGATGATGGAGGGATGGAGCCTACAGTCCACCCGTTGAATATGCTGAATTTCGATTACCATAATTACGAGTAGAGTTCCGGATGGCGGGATATGTAAACCCTATATGGACATACACCTTGTACTTTGATGGGGCGTCCAGGGGTACATGCAAAAAAGGAAGTGTAGGAGTTGTCATCCGAGACCCCCGACGACGCATTGTCATGAAGTTAGCTGCTTACCTTGGGGTGCATTTTACCAATAATATGGCAGAATACAAAGCCCTGATTATGGGTTTAAATATTGCAAAGAAGGGTGGTATCCGCCAGTTATTGGTGAAAGGGGACTCTCAGTTGGTTTTAAATCAACTCAATGGGACATACATGGTACGAAACCCCATCCTTTGCATGTACCATCATACTGCCATAGCCCTGCTAGACGAATTTGATAGAGTGTGTCTTTTCAGCTGATTCCACGGAATTGGAATCAGTTTGCCGATTCATTGGCTAATTTTGCATATGAAGAAGACCTCTTCTTTAATTGTGGCCCTTGTCCCGATATATCTATTGATGGTGAGATAGGACCTGGTCGTTTGTGGGGTATGCTTTCTGAACATGCCCTCTTTGGCAGACGATGGTTGATCTGGGTGATGCAGAGGGTAGGCGAGACTCATGTGCCTTTATTATCTTGGACCCACAGATTGATTAGACGACATGTGATGCGAACACCTCTTGCAATATACGCAGGAGGGATGGGTCATAATCTAATGCACCTAGTTTAGGGCTACGAGCCTCTGTTCCCCTGGGAATGGTATGCTTTGATGTCTATCATAGTTGTTTCCAGGAGGATATTATGCGAAGTCATGTTTTATTTCATTAGGCCAAGAGGGCCAATCTATTAGCAAAGTCATGTTTGATTTCATTAGGCCAACAGGGCCGATTCAGTTTTGTAGTGAAGTGTTTCATTTCATTAGGCCAAGAGGGCCATTTCCCTGTCTAGTGCAGGTGCGTTTAATCGGGTTTTTGTTTTAAGTGTTGTGCTGGACAGGTTTCGTGATTCGTGGAATTTGGTGGAGCCTGGAGGAGCCTTTGCTGCGATGGAAGCTTCTTCTGGCCCATCCAGGTGATATCTCTCCTTTACGAGTACCTTTCTTTCATGTTGTATGTGTATTTGTACTTGTCGAGGGGATATATTTTCGTTGGGAAGCCGGCAACCAAGGCATGAAGTCCCAGGTTTAGGCTAAGTATGTTTGAGGGAGGTCGGAGTAGTCATTGCCTCCTGTAAAGACATTGTCAGGCATCGAAAGACCTGTTTTAGAAGGAAGTCCTAGTGGCCCTGTTCTGCTAGCCTGCTAGGCAGCCGTTCTAGGAGTTCTTGTTAGTAGTGAGGCAGTTAGAGAAGCTTGCCAGAAGATAATAATGATGATGCCAAGAAACCCTGAACATCCTACAAGATGAATATAAATACGAAGGTGTGTAAAAAGGGGTTCTCACTCCTATCAAAGAAAAGAAAAGAAATGACAATATATAAGCAATTGATCATTGCCTTGCGAAGGCCTGGTAGGTTCCTGGGGATGAGTCTGACCCGGGGCCGATACCTTGTCTTCCTAGGGGTAGCTTCTTGCTGAAAACATGATACCAAAACAAGGAAGGTTGGAGCGAAAATAAAAGTGAGCGTTAGAAAAGGATTAAGTGTCGCCTTGCGAGGGCTTGGTAGGTTCTTGGGTGCCGAGACAGGTCCTAAGGCCGATGCCCTATTCTCGTTGGGTCACTATGCTCAGCTCTCTCCTTTTTACATGCCCAAGTATATTGATAAAATAAAAACCCTAAAAGAAGAACTGTACTGAAAGAAAATACTCGATCAGGCTATAGGAGTCCTCGCCTTGTAGGAGCTCCTAGTTGTGTTGTCTTTAGTTGGTAAGTAGTTCAGACTACCATTAAGGGCAACCTCTGTGATAGGTTTTTTTTAGTTTGGCTGTGTTGGAGCAGTTGGTTAGTGACTCGCTTCGGATCTTCTATTAGATGATGCTAGGCCTACTCCTTGTGGATGTCATGCCTTGGTTCTGTCCAGGGGTAGGGGAAGCATTGTGCTGATTTTATTATATCTTTGTTTTGTATCAGTTTGATGCTTCTTTGGTTGTTTATGTACAGATATGTTCGTGGATTCGAGGGCTGAGTCACCCTATCCCGTGGCTGCCAATGAGAGCGGAATTTTGGTGCCGAAAAGTGCTTAAAAATAGCTAAAAATTACGAATATCAAGGGAAAAATATTCACCGTCAAAGGCGGTGGCTCGATCTAGGACGATTTTAAGCGTCAAAGTGCTCTAAGGACGCCCAAGAAACACTTACGGATTTTTAGTAATTTTTCCATGCGCCTATGGCGGTCACTAGAGCTATTAGCTAGTGCGGGATGCCGAGACGAGCTCACAAAAATTTTCAGACTGCGATTTGGACACCGTATGCACGAGAGGCGGGGAAAAGGCCAAACGGCCGGTCAAGAATTGGGAGGTGCCCAAAAAATTGAGAAATGAGGGGGTGCCTTTGTGAAGGGGCACCCCCCCTTCTAAAAATCGTGATGGAGGGGGGGTGGCGGCTCTTCAGCACCGCCGAAAAAAACGCCCCCCCCCCCCACAAATCGAGTTGTTGGCTGTTGAATAAGCCATGGATCCAATTGTAGCAAGGCACTACACTAGATCTCCGCTCCGCATCGCTCCAGTTTACGCAGTCAATGGCAGCCTGTAGAGGGAGAGAGAAAATCAGTCTTTCTCTCTCCTCCCTCTCTCTCTTCTAAAGGCAAGTTCATGTGGGAAGAGAGAGGAAGAAGAAAGAATGATGGAGGCTTGTTCGGCATGGATCGGATTGCTCCACGGGCTGGAAATGGTGATTTGTGATCGTCATGAGCATGAAGTGCTGCTGATTTTCAGATTTGCAGCCATGGACATGAAACCCGAAACACACAAATAAGCGGTAATTCAAAATTTTCAAAGGAAATTTGAGATCTCATGGCTTTTGATTGATGAAATGTTGTTCATGTGGGCTAAAAATTGTTTATGTTGCTGTTTTCCATGAGTACTTGTTGATCATAATCAGAAAATCAGAAAAATATGCATCTTGTGGCTCAAAATAATACACTAAAACACGTAAAATATGGAAAATCAAGGGAAAATGATGGTTTTGAGCATAAAAATGGGAAAATGAATAGGAACACCAACTAAATTTTCATTTTGCTGCAAGAAGGAACTAAGGGCCACAGCCCATAACCTATTTTGAATTTCCAATAATAAAATAATGTAAAAAATAAGGGAAAATACAAGGAAAATAGAGAAAAAACCACTTAAAAAAGGGGAAAAATGCATTTTGGGTGTGGAAAATTAATGAAAATTAAGAACAATGTTTGTGAATGTTTGGGGGGACTGAAGCATGAGGATTTGCCTCAGTTCATCCCCACCTTCTTGTTCTAGTGTGTTTTTCCCGCTTTTTACACATAAAATGATGGCAAAATGCCCTATAAATCTATACAACAATGCAACATTTGATCGATGGGAGGGTAGAGTGGTTAGAATGTGTCTAAATGTGGAGTCAAATGATGAAAAGATTACTATTTTTTATGCATGCCATATAGGTCGGTGAATAATTATAAAATAAGAGCCTAGTAGCACAAGGGTTTCCTCGTGCTAGGTTCGTGCAACGCCACATAATAACGGTAGCTGAAAATCATTGAAAGGATGTTTTTCACATGTGCACAATATTGATTTCATAATTTTTTGAGCACTTGGCATCCACAATATGCATAAATCATTGAAATATTTAAAGGTTTCAGAAATCCTGGATGCACAGCAATTGTTTTCATTAGGACCTTGACCCATGTTGAGTGAGAGACAGGACACCCTAAGCCATAGGCTAGTCGTGGGGTCTGGGGGAAAGAGAAGTAAGGACAATGGTACATTCTTGTATACAATTAAATGGTACCTTGAGTGGATCTTGTACGGAATGTTTATATGTTGAGCGACGCATCGAGGGGCCAATCCCCAAGGTGTAGGAGAGTCGCAGAGGGGTGGCGGCACTCAGCTATTGGAGGACCCCCTATGTTTGTGCTTCGTGCCATTAGGCAATGTGTAAGGGACTCCCTTTGAGGAGTAGTGGGTGAGAGAAGAGTGGACTACAAACGACGTAATACAAATGCAAGACATTTAGGAAGGCAATGTATGTGTTATCAACGCTCCTGGCCGCGAGGCCGGGGGGTTGTTGAGAGCATGAGATAGAGGTCCGGCTAGTGCACGAGCCAGTGCCAGCCCGTTCTAGGTTCCATCAAAAGCTTAAACTAAAGCTTTTGAAAAAAACCGGTTCACTTTGGAGTTTTCACACTATGGAAAAAGTGATTTTTTTACTTTTAAGGATGCAAACACGCTTGGAATTGAGATTAGTCTAGATGGCTAGCTTCGTGATGTTGAAATCTATAAAGTTGGCACCGTGACACGCTTTCTAGCTCCTAGATCATGGAGCTGCTTCATAATGCGAAACCTTTTGGGATTTAAATGGGGGTCAAATAAACTTCGATTGACAAACCGAGACTTGTATTTGTCAAGAATCGCGTGATGGGGGGATTCACTTGAGCTGCTGCACCAAACATACACTGTATACACAAGAGGAAGCTCACTCAAGAACACAAGAAGAGAGATGGAGGCCAAAAAGTTTTCTTGCTAATTTTTTCTTCTTCTTTCACACACTATACAATGTACACAAAGTGTAGATAAGATACAACATAAAGAAAAGTGGCTTTCTAAGTCAAACAATACATAACCGACTATACTAATCGATTGGCACTATATCTTTACTAGTTGTAGATAGGTGTAACAACCTAAATATGATAAGTGATAAGTTAGTGGCCATGTGAGTGTCATAATGACCACCAACGTGCTAAGTGTAGACGTGCCGACCTATCTAGTTAGGCGGTCCATCATCAATGTCGGCATGTGTTGAGCTTGCCATCTCAACACTCCCCCTTGTGACAGGGTTATAACAGCAATACCCTTTCTGCTCTAAAGAGTATCCAATAAAAATACATTTTTCTATCTTTGGATCAAGCTTCTTTTATAGCTCATCTCACACACAAACATATGCAACACATCCAAATTCCTTCAAGTGTGATACATCGGCTAGTAAAGCATTCTTGAGGAGTCATCCCATGAACTCTAGCTGTGGGGGTTTTGTTCATAATATAGACAACAGTATGGACAGCCTCAGACCAAAATTTTTTGGGCATATTCTTTTCAGCCATTAATGCCCGTGCAACTTCTGCAATATACCTATTTTTTCTTTATGCAACCCCATTTTGCTATGGAGTATACCTGCAAGTAAATTGCCTCTTTATCCCATGAGTCTTCAAGAAGCCACTAAACTCATTAAAGAGGTACTCTCCCCCTCCATGTGATCTCAAGCACTTCACTTTTAAGCATGTTTCTGTTTCAAGAGCTGCCTTAAAAGATTTGAAGTGCTCAAACACATCACTCTCCTTCATGAAATATACCCATAACTTCCTTGAATAGTCATCAATAAATGTGACAAAGTATTTGTTGCCACCAGGAGATACATTCTATGTCGTCCCCCAAACATCTGTATGCACTACATCAAGTATTTTTCTACTCACTTCTTTGTCATGCAAGAAGGGTTGTCTTGCCTGCTTACCAAACTAGCATGCTTCATAGACTTTCTATAATTCTACAACTCTAAATGAAGGCAACCCTATAACCAATCCTTTGGATTGCATTGATTTGAGCCTTTGCACATTTGCATGTCCAATACATTTATGCCATATTTCAATATTTGCAACTACTCCTTTTCCTTTAGCATACATAGCAGCATCCATTGCAAGAATTCCAGCATCTAAAGTGAACATGCAGCGAACTCTACTTCCTTTTGCGACCAACCTACACTTATCATTAAAGTCTTCTACAAAACAACCTTTTGCATTGAATCAGACCTGCAACCCCTGCTCTACCATTTGGCCAATAGACACTAGATTCTTTGTGATTGATGGCACATGTAATACATCTGTCAGACTCTTTGTCTGGCCATCATACAACGACAAGGGAACCTTTTCAATGTGTGAAATTGGATGGCATGAATAATCACCCGTTTGCACATAACCTAGATTTTGTAAGTCTTGCATCTCTCCAAACCATTCAACATGGCTAATCATATGATTAGATGCACCTGAATTGGCATACCATACATCATCATGTGTTCCCTTTCCTGTAACTACATTCATCATATGTTGCATAACAAACAAACACTCATTTTTGTCTTCATTCTATCATGAAGATGATGCATAGTTTCCTTGCTGCAATCTACCACTGCAAATATCAAACTTCTTAGCACAACAATTGGCTGCAATATGACCTGTTTTGCCACAATAATGGCAAACAATAGCATAATTTACAGGACCTCTATTCTGCCGTCCACCTCTTTCTCTAGAGCTCCCCCTGCCTCTAAAGTTTCCTCGGCCTCCTGAAACCTGCATTTCACCAAATTGCTCATTGAACCTGTTTTACTGGTTATCGCCGGCACGTCTCATACCAGGCATCTATGGGTTGTTGCACTCAGTAAACAAATGATCAGACACAAGGGAGAATCCATTGCTTATTGCTAGTAATGACAACATCTCACCTTCCCTCAATCTAAAAATTTCTCCACATCGTTGAGAAACTGAAATTTTTTGTTATCAATGAAGACTTTGCTCAAAGTATCTATGTGGACAATCTGTATTAAAAATAGACAGTGCATCCTCTTGCTCACTTGAGACACTCCCCATGGAGTTGTCCATAAAGATTATAACTCTATCAACCAAAAAAACTAGAGGTTTTACCTCTTCTATAGCCTCAACGTCCTCTTTGGTATTGTCCAATGGTGAAAACTTTTGGTCAAGGACATCTTTCAGCAAGCCTCTCATATCCTCTTTAGTACTCACTATGACTCCAGGGATAGGGTCCTCACCTTCATTGAGTAACCCAAAAAAAGGGTAGCCATCCAAGAGAGGTAGTCATTGCCATGTGAGAGCGGATTTTAAGACAAATTTTAAAGCAGAAAAGAGCCCAAGAGGTCGTCAAAGACCAAATTTTCATGCAAAATGAAATGGTTGCGGATTGATGAGCTGGAGTTTTTCTAATCGGAGTTTGGTGCCACGAAGCCAATACTGTTGAGATGGCAAGCTCAACACATGTGGACATTGATTATGGACCGCATGACTAGATGGGTCCACACGTCTACACTTAGCATGTTGGTGGTCATTATGACACTCACATGACCACTGACTTATCACTTATTATATTTAGGTTGTTACACCTACCTACAACTAGCAAAGATATAGCGCCAGTCGATTAGTATAGTTGGTTATGCACTGTTTGACTTTGAAGGCTACTTTTCTTTATGTTGTATCTTATCTATACTTTGTGTACATTGCATAGTGTGTGGAAAAAGAAGAAAAAATTAGCAAGAAAATGTTTTGTCCTCCATCTCTCTTCTTGTGTTCTTGAGTGAGCTTCCTCTTGTGTATACAGTGTGTGTTTGGTGTAGCAGCTCAAGCAAATCTCCCCATCATGTGATTCTTGACATGGTATCAGAGCCATGCCATTGAGAGAGGCAGATTTTGAAGGTTGAAGTGAAGGAGAAGAAGCAAGGTTCGAGCAAGCAAGCGACGGGTAAGAAGCTCTCCCATTCTTCCACTCTCTCTCTTGGATAGTGCATGTGGAGGCACTGGAAGCAGGGTAGAGCGAAAATCTCATATTACTGTGAGATTTGGTGTGCAAGCAGAGTATTGTATATTTTATAGATTAACCCTTTAGGGCTCTCCCACAGTTATTTTGGGCATCTGAGAGGGTTTCAGGTCCTGTTTTAGAGCCACAAGGTTGCGGACAATAGTTTCAAGGTACATTGTGATTTTGGCTGTATTGATCGAAAGTGGGTGCACATGTTGCAAATTTCAAATCTGTAATTTTTTAGGTGTTTGCAGGAAGCAAACATAAGGTTTATTTGCAGACAAGTTGGAGATTACATGTACTATTGAGCAATCAGTGAAAAATGTTGCTTGGTGTATTGCTGTGCACGTGTTGTGAAAGATTGTAGAAGACTAGCTTGCTGTGTTGTATCCTTGTTTGTGATAATGGCAAAGAACAATGGAAATCCCATTATTGAGAAGCTCGACAAGAACAACTACCCTTCATGGAAGTTCTGTGTGACGAGCTTCCTCATTGGAAAGGGCCTTTATGAGTTTGTTTTAGGTGAAGAAAATGAGCTAGAGCTGGCGACTGCAGATGAATTAAAAGCATGGAAAGAATGGAATGCGAAAGACAAAAAGGTGATGTACTGGCTATTTGCAGTCATTGATAATACAATGTTGGGACATATCAAAAATGGAGAAACTTCACATGTAGCTTGGACAATTTTTTAGAACATGCTTTCAGTAAATACAAAGGCATGAAAGATTCAACTCAAGCAAGAGTTGAATGCCTTGAAGAAAGGGAAAATGTTTGTCAATGAGTATGTGTTGAAGGTGAGGAGCATTGCAGATGCTTTAGCAACGATTGATGCAATGCCTGATGATGATGATTTGGTTCTATTCACTTTGAGTGGCCTTAACAATGAGAAGGCATGGAAATCATTTGTTACTTCAGTATATGTACAGAAGTCATTTCCTGATTTTGATGAACTGTTCTCTCTCATGATTACCGAAGAGATCAATATGCAAGGTGATTCATCTTAAAGAAATGGTGAATAGGTCCAAGAATTTTACTCAAGTTTAGGAAGGGAACATGGTAGATCCTCTTCACCATCACAAGAATGCATAGAAAATAGTTCTTGTAAAATAGAAGTTAGTGAATCATGTATTTGGTGCATGTATGTATGGAAGGGTTCTACAAATCATTGATATTAGAAGGGCCATAGGGGCCAACCAAGAAGCCATGTAAGAGAGTATCAAGGTTGGTTTGTTGTTGAAGGCCAAGAAGAGATGCAAGCAAGACTTCCACGAGAAAATCAAGTGCCTAAAAATAGCCTAAAAGTTGTACTGAGACCCTAATACCAAGCAAAGCCTCAAAAAAGAAAGTTCATTGTACTCTCCAATATAATACCAATATATTTTTCTTGCGATCACTCTTGAAAATATTTTCTATGCTTTAAAGTTCAATTGTCATAATATTGAAGTCTTTTATGAACTAATGTTATGTGGTATACATGTTAATATTTTTAGACTACAAAATATTATAAAAATATTATAAAATATGGTGAAAAAATATTATTTAATACGTCAGATGCCTTAGTTTTGTCCCTAAATGCCCAAAAAATCATAAAAAAGCTAAATGAGCTACCAATAAGGCCTTAGACACTATAGCACATGAAAGGGAAAGATGAAAATTTTATAAACTTTAACAAATTTTTATTGTAATTCATCACTTGGATAACACATGCTAAGTTATTGTTTGGCAAAGGCGAATGGCTAAGTAACTGACTGCCTCGATAACCAAGTGCTCATTCTAATTTTCAATTGATGTTCTACTTGATTGTCGAGTTTTCAATTGAAATTCTAAATTAAAAATTATACATCATACACAAATACAATATGAGATATTCAATGCTGAATAAAAAGCAAAGGTTTTTCATTACATATCAAAATTTATGAAGTGCATTGCACTACAATGTGTATTATAAAAACTATAAGCCCTTGACATTGCTAATCTCTCTCCCCTCTTATCCTTCTAGATAATTACATGTCTCTTTGCATGATGGTCATCCACATGGCATGAATGACACACAAATATGCATCCTCAAAAAGGGCAATAATGTAAGCTTATTCTTGGATAATCTCCTATGCAAATCCTTGCATGTGAAATTGATCTATGTAAGAGTGAAGGATTTCCTTTAATAAGCATGCAAAGGTCACTTTCCTAATTAGTAGTTTTGTGCTCTTCTTGTTCTTATAGATCTCTCGGAGGATTGCTAGGTGATAGCTCTCCCTTCTCTTTAGTCTTTTCCCTAGGAGTCATCCGATTTGGGACCTTGCAATGGCTATTGTCTGTGTGCTTGTTGGTGTAGAGGTTGGGGCTCTAGTGTGGGTTTCTTGGGCCTGGAGTGGGGAGAAGGGGTATTGGAGGAGGAGGAGGAGGAAGCTCTCTAGGTCTCTTGATTGGTAGCTTGGAATGTCGCATGGGACCCTTGCCACTTGCTATGTGCCCCTCAGTTGTATTTGCACAAGGCTCAAACCTACCAATCCTACTCTATTGCCTATTAATGTCATCATCAATGTCTCCCTTAGCATCATTGTTGCTAGCTTCTTCATTCATAAAAGTATTGTGCTCAATTTCCTTTGACTGGTTGTTGTCATTCTCCACATATTTGCTTACTTCTTCATCTTTAAAATGATATTCTTAGTCATGAGCTCTTTTCAGGGTCTACAAGAACAATCTAGGGAGGGCATTTGAGCCTTTGGTTGGATAGGGGGAGTGGAGGATTACAATATGATGATGAGGTTGCACTATTGTTGGAGTCATTCTACTAGCTAGAGTTGGGAATCTCTTTGCCTTCCCATGGTGGACAAGTAAATACTTGCCCTTGGCCTTGGCCTAGTAGTGGATATCGTCATGTAGCTTGTTTGTTGTGGGCCATGAGGTGGATTAGAAGAAGAGAAGAAAAGACAACAATAAAATTATGAAATAAGAAATGAACTAAAAGAGCTCTACTTATATGAAACCTAGTATTAGGGTTTAAGGGATTCACACACAATTTTATATATGTGCCCATTTTAACCCTTCTATTCATCTTGTCATGTGCCATGTTTCATGTGTATTCACTATGGTGTATTTTTCCACCTTTCTTTGTTATGTGCTTGAGCCTGAGAGATTAGGATTAGCATTATTAAATGTGATGGATTAGCCAAAGGTACATCTATAAAACCAATTGAAAATTTCTATAAGGTAACTTTCCTTCATGCAACCACCTCCATGGCAAGTATTCTTGAAATATGCACCATTTGCCTGGTAATGAGACTCATCCATACCTTGAGTATCCACATTTCTAAAGACCCATACTTCTCCAAAGAATATAATTCATGAGCATATAACATGTGCCACAAAGATATGGAGCATTGACATTAGATTTGAAATGTCAAATTATACAAATATAAAAGAATATGTAAGTAGTAAAGTTGAAGATGTACGATGTAGTGGGTGATGTTAGTTTCGCCCTATGCATTGACAACTAGCTTTATAAAATCATTGATTACTTTATGAAATTCTACTTGAGTGGAATAACTTTTTCATGATCTTAGAATTATAGACACTAGCTTATAAAAAAAATACCAAAATTTTGTTCCCCCATTCTTAAGACTAGGGTCTCTTTCTAGATCTGTATTGCATTTGCACAATTTTTTTCACATCTCCCACTATAACTTTGATGGCTTCCTAGTCATATTTCTCAAGGAATGTTCCATTGTATCTTGCAAAGTTTTTGATATTCTTAGTTCTATAAACTTTCCAACTTCTAGTTGCAATTCTCTAAGGAACACTTCCTTCTAAATTCCATCATCTAGGTCATGGTTGGGGACCATCTCTTCATGATTGAGTCCATTCTAAAGATCTAGGATTTGGCTTGCTCTCTAGCCAACTAACTTTGGATCACGAATTTCTCTCTCATCTACTATTCAAATCCTTCACACCTAAATGTGGTGAGAAATGTTTGCTTTAGCCCATCTCATATGTTGAAAGTTCATGCTACCTATCTTTCAAACCATTGAAATGCCACATCTTTTAAAGTAGAGGTGAACATTGCTAGCCACTACTCTAGCATCCTCGCATTGTTGGCCACACATACTACATAAACTTTGTTACATGAAAGTTGGGTCTTCATTGTACTCTCCCTTAAAAATAGCCAATGGGACTATGTTGGTAGGATAAACATCAACATTTCTTGGATGTATTTGGCTAGGAAGGGGATCTTAGTTTGGTTGCTCCAAGGACTTTTGTAAAGACTCCTATGCAAGGTCATCAAAGGATTCTTCTCCTACTAGTTTATTTTTGTCTCTATCCTTAGCCTTCTTTCTTCTCATGTACATGTAGAGATGTTCAAATGCTTGTCTCTGTACTGACTCATTCATCAGATAATTAGTACCAAAACATTCAAATGCTTGTATCTATATTGCCTCACTCATCATCAGAGAATTAGAACCACCCATCTTCTCATTCACCAATCAACAAAATGGAACAAGGGGATTTTTGCCTTAAGGATTTTCTCACTAACATCTTCTCAACTTTTTCTTTCTTACACTCTATAGATTCAGCCTTCATGCCGCTATAGAGAGGGAGGAAATTGGTTGTGAAGTTCTCAAAGTTCATTTACCTTAGGATAGCCCATTAGGGGAGTTTTGAGGTCTCAAAAATGCCCTGTAAGAGATCCTAGAGAGAGAAAACAATTTAGAAATAAAATCATTTTATAGAATTTTTAAAAGGTTTATATTTTGGTAAGTTAAAATATCAAAATTCGTTAATAAGTCATTGTCGTGATATTCTCGTGGTCACATCAAACCTAGAAATCTAGGTCGCCATAAAGTTGGAGAGGTTGTCATAATGAAGATCTTACCTCTCCTCATTAAAGTGAAAAGTAATATTCAATTTGAATTTTGGTGGATACTCGATTGCCTCCCTCCATCGTTTCTCCATCGTTTCTATCTTCTTTTTTTCTCCTCCTTATTAGTCTCTTCTTTGTTTTCGTTCTTGCTTCTAATCATATCCTTAGCTATGGATCAATCACCCAATGATCTCTGTAACTCAGCTATGGATCAATCATCTAATGATCTCTGTAGCTCTCATAAAAGACCTCTCTATCATCTTCATATTGAGTTGGACACTGAGTATGAACCAATAAGAAAGATAACAAAATCTATCACGGTTACAGAGTCTATGAAACATATACTGAGGTTTGAAGGAAAGAAGAATATTGATCTTTGGTTAGATGGAAAGCTATATCCCAAAGATCCTAGCAGAAATAGCACTCCTTCTTTCTATAATAGCTCGTCATTAATGAGGTTTATTGGTGATGGCTACAATGGATTTTTAGGTTATACACTTAATCTTGTTGCAGAAAAGGATATCCTTGGACTAGAGAATCATCTTTTGATTGCAGAAGCTAAAGGATTGTCAACAAAAAATTCATTCATTGGAAAAGCGCATCAAAGCTTATCAACAAAAGCAAACTTTATTAGGCCTTCGAAATCGACAAAGAGCTCTTAAAAATATTGAGAATCTCAAACGAGGAGGAGGAGGCTGTGGTAAAAGAATCCAAGCAGCAAGGTATATTTTTTTTCACTTGAAAAATCTTAAATATGGCTTTATTTAAACTACTTGCATTGATTTGTGATGTTAATTTTTCTTAGATCTCTTCTACAACCAAATGCAAGTGAAAGAGATTCTTTAAAAGCAGCTCAGTTTTATTATCATCTTCTTTCTTCAGTAGTTTCAAAGGATATTTTGGAGAAGAAGAAATTTAAAAAGGCAAAGAAACAATGCTTGGAGTCATTTGTAAAGGATCATTCTTTGGATTCTGAGTTAGTAAAGAAGACACTGGATAGTATTGGTATCAGTCGAGATGCTTATATGCAACTTTTCTAGCTTTTACAATCAAATATGAAGCAAGGACAGGTACACAATTGCATACTTCTGAAACCATTTGTGGTTAGGACTATAACAAAGTGATGGAGATTCTAGGTGAGCCTTTTCATATCAAGGCTAACTTCAAGGGCAAGAAAAAGGAGGTTACATTCAATGAATTTAACAATATTTTCCTTGACTTGCTCACCCTACAATGCTTAATGATCAAATTTTATGACTTGTCAGTAGCAGAGGCACAGGGAGTGGCTAGATTTGTGATTAAACTTGATGAAAGTGAGATTCTGAAATGTAAAAAATTGGAGAGAATCTCTATCACCTTGATGAATAGAGCACTTTCATCAGGTCATTGCAGTCACTCAACATCATTTAGTATTCAATCTGAATATAACATCGGTGGCTAGGAGCATTTGAGGTAGATACTGAGAATTTTGATATACTATATTGGGTTTTTCATCAAACATCAATACCTAATGTTATTCAAAGGCAACAAGTAGGAGAAGAGCTATTTGTTGAAGGATTTGGGAACTACAGGATTGAGTGGCACATATCTGGTGACCCAAAGACACTCAAATGTATGTATAATGTATCAAAGGGAGCTAACTCAAGATCTCCTTGCTTATACTGCATGTCACCAGCTGCAGAGTTAAACTCAAGCAATTGGAATAGAGCTCGCTCTAGGCACAATAAGGATCCACAGTTTAAACCAGTCTTGGACATTCCTTTAGCGAATGCCCATATTTGTACACTTCATGCACTTTTCAGGATAATTGAAAAGCTTGTTCATCTCCATATAGGATTTTCATGGAAGTTGAAGCCATTATCAACTAGAACAGATGCTATAACACAGGTTGAAAAAGTTCTCTCTGCAATTGGTTTGCATGGTGGCAATGTTGTTATTGAACCAGATCTTCAAAAGTCTAAGGATGGTAATTGTGTCCCAAAAAAACCATCTATTGGTGGAGTGAAGACTAGAAGGTTTCTAGGCTTTCATGGGAGACTTGGCAAGAAAACCAATTGAACCTTTTCAAAAAGGCGATGACAGAAGCTTGGGGTGATCAACACTTTACTCACTATATGGTAAGAAGTTTGTATATGTTTGTTTCTTCATTGTCGAACTCATATAATGTTTTTTAATAACTTTCTTTATTTGTTGACTATGCAACATATTCTATACAACCATGCTCCATACTTTATTAAACAATATGGATCTCTATCTATTTGGTCAACCCAAGGTATGGAAAAATCACATTATCAAGCAAGAACAAAATATTTCAGACACACAAGACATGGAGGTGGAAGACACAAAGCCAACAGTTTATTAGAGGTCTTTCAATGGTTCTATCGACAAATTTGGCATAAATTCAAGCTTAAAGATACAACCACATCAAGCAATATATCATCTTTAGCAAGGACTATACAAATTGTTACCCAAAGAAGAAAAGATAGATATTTAAATTCTTGCGCAAAGCAAAGATTTACAGAATGGTTACAAACCAAACAAAGAGTTGGGAAAAGATGGGTTTCAAGAAACCCTTAATCTTTGGCATCTTCTAGTCTGATTGTGTTGCAGAAGAGTTCTTAGTTTCAGGCACCTCAACAGGGCCTTCAGAGGAGTCCTTGGTTTCAGGTAGCTCGACAGGGCCTCTAGAGGAATCTTTTGTTTCATCCCACTCAATAAGACCTCTGTATTTCAAAAACTCTTGTTTCCGATAGCTTGGAAGAAGCTTCAAATTCTTACTATCTCCTACATAAGAGAGCAAATAGGAGCCAAGAACTCCAAAATATCCAGCTCTAGATCCACTGTATCCAGGCATGAAGCCAAAAACTCTTATGGCTTCTTCCTTCTCCACCAAAATGATCTTGTCCAAACCTCTGCTGAAAACTTGAGATCCAATTACCTTTGAGATAGCTCTCAAAGCCATCATTGGTAGACTTGGAGAGCTTGACAATCTACTATGATATATTACAATTGTTTGATTTTTTAAGTTTCCAATATAATGGCCAAGGCTTTGATTTTTTCCAAGCTTCATTGGCCTAGAGCCCTTGGCCCTTCCAAGAAAGTTGTCCAGATCTTCAATCTCAATCTATAGAACAAACCACAACAGTACAAGATATAAGATATTTATCTATAATGCATAATAAAGTCTAACATAAACTCAATGGGTAACTTCGAATTATATTTCATACCTTAGGGTGTTCGTCTTCTTCAAGAAGACTATCATCATAAAGATTTATTGAACTCTTGGGCTTCTCATCTGATGGAGACTTCAATCTCTCTTCATACCCTACATCATCAATATGAAGTTTCTTCTGGACCTGCAAGAACTCTTCTTAGGTAGCCCCCCCTTTTCGTATTCTATGATCTGATTAATACATGTATGTAAGGCTATAGAGCTATCTTGGAAATTCTCTCCCTCAACATCAAGACTTGCTAGTGGTTCTTGTTCATAACCTATAAAATTCATGTCATTTTTGCCCCAACCTGCAAGGATTGCTAAGCAATAATCTTCTCTAAGATCAAAAAGATGTTGAATATCATTTAGCAACACATATCTTTTCTTGTTGATAAGATAAGTGGAAAATGTTGGAACACAAGCAAGAGGACCTTCTTCATCAACCTGTGCACTTGGCTCGATCCCCTTTTCTTCCACCATTGTGATATTGTCACTCTTGAATAAACCTACATCAAAACCTTGGACAAGTTGATTCTCAACATCTTCTTGGAACATCTCCTCCTTCTCTTCGACCTCCTTATCCATACTTGCAATATCCTCTAGCTTTCTCTGTTGGTCTATATCTGGAGAAGAATTTTCCATGTACTGAAGATACACAATAAATCCAACGTCCTTGTGGATCAGAAGGCATTGGTGTTGGTACCTGTGGAAAGGGCAACATGTTTCTTTCTTTCTGAATTCCTCATCCATGAGGTTGAACCTGCCTAGCAAAGTTGACCTGGATGTATTGGTGGCTCCCATGACATCACTATAATGAACAAATCCATTGACTTCCAAACCTTGCACATGTCTATCATAAAAACATCTATACACCTTAAGTTTATCTTCAAGATCCTCCAAGAACTCCTTCAAATCAAAAGGAACATTGAAAATTTCCCTAATATAGCCAAACTTGGAAGAATTTCCAGTGGTGTGTAAGAAATCAAAGAGCCTATCATCAGATGTCTCAATTATCTCCTCCTCATCCATTCCTTCCAGAGATAGCTTCTTCTTTGTCATCTTGACCAGAAAAATATTTATCCCTGAAAAAAAAGCAGAATAGAACCAATATCCAATAAAACAAGATGGAACCATGGAAAGAGGCCCCAAAATTGATTTTCCAAGACAAAAAAATCAAAAAAGGAGAATTTTTTAAAGTTGACCAATGAAACACGAAAATTCAAGTGTCCAAGGCAAATGCCTGTGAAGAAATCGCATTTCACTTGGACACTACCTTGAAGACAAAAATTATTCCAATATCTCGCCGGTGAAACGTGATACTTAGCAAAATATCACTAACAGAGACATTGTTTCGCGTTTCACTGGTCAAAAGATGCAAATCAAGAAGAGAAACATGAACTATAAATTAATTCTATGGAAACATAGAAATTGATGATAAAATCATTTTTGGAAAAGCTATGCTGCTTTTAAAATATAGAAAGCACATAACATCTGTAATTGTTCAAGTGTTATAAAAAATTCTTTCTATATTAATCAAATTTATTTTGTTAAAATACTTGTAATTAAAAAAAATTGTTACCTATCAAAGATTGTTGAACTGCTCTCCACACAGGAAGCAAGGACCTTGAAGGGAAGTCGAGACGAAATTTCGGCAGAAAAGAAGACAATGTCGGAGAAATGGCTTTGAAATGCTTTTATATTGACCGTTAAGCATGTGGTAATAGTTCCAACGAAAAAGTTTGTGTAATAATGGAAAAATACGTGTACACGTGTCTCACTTAACACACCGTATCAAACTTCTCAGAAGACGTGCACACTCTCTTTTTCCAAAAATACGTCACACGTGTGTTACATAACCCTTTTCCAAGTAAAAAAAATTTCCGGTAAGCGAGAGTACGTCACACGTGTGTTATTAACACTTTGCCAAGAATGTTGAGTCCATGCAAATTCACCGCCTTCACCTTTCATCACATTTCATCGCTACTCCACCTTTACCTTTGGTGTTCCTTCCAATCTCCAAGCATTTCCTTCCAATCTCCAAGCATTTCACTGCTTCTCCAACAAAGAAAACCTTCGAGCATATTGTCGTCTTTAGGTTGAGATTGTGAAGAACAAGCTAAAAAGAAGGTATGGTTTCTGCATCTTGCTTTTCAATAACAGGCTCCATTCAATGCATTCTTTTGATACTTTTCCTTAATCCTTTATGTTATTATGAGCTTATGACCACTACAAAAGAATTTTTTCCATAGTGGGAGCATTCCTTAATGTTGTGGAGATTTAAGGAAATCTTCAAATTTCTTCCCTAATTCTGTGAATATTTTATGTAATCTTAAAAGCTTTCCTTAGATCAAAGCTCTTTTTTCTTGGTTTTGTCGATTTTTATGCTATTCATGAGTTGTCCGGTGAAACGCGAAAATAAGGTGCTTCAAGCAGGTCTCCTGGCTTAAATTCGCGTTTCACTGGACACAATGGACAACAAGTCCGGTGAAACGCGAAAAGAAGCAGCTGCAAGGAGGCGCCTTGCTTGACACTCGCGTTTCACTAGACACCTCGAGAAAAATTCAGCTGAAACACGAAAACGCCATGCAGCATGGATACCTCTTGTCTGGGACTCGCGTTTTGTTGGACATGCTGGAGAAGAAGTAACGTGTCTTTTTTTGGCAGATGGCTAGGACTAAGGCAACAGCAAGAAAAGAGAAGATTGATCCTAGGGATTTAGCATCAAAGATTCATCAGTCTTCAAAGCCTCAGAAGCTCTCTAGAAAGTCAAAGCCAAGGAGAAAGTTTTCTCAAAATGTCAGGTGCCTAAGGGAGATTAGGAAGGCAGTAAATGCTCTTGACAATGCAATTCCAAAGTTGTCTTTTCAGAGGTTCATCAGGGAAATTTGTGACAGATATAGTTTGGATAGTTTCAGATGGACAAGAACAGCTCTTAATTGTATACAAGAAGCCACAGAGGATTTTTTAGTTGAGTTTTTTCAAGATGCCTACATTTGTGTTGCTCATGCTCATAGGCTCACACTCATAGACAAGGACATGGTAATTCTTAGGAGGTTAAGATATAGATTTTCAAAGGTCCTTGAGCCAATTCCCCTCACTGATATGAAGACATTTAATATCCTTAATGTGCGAGAAAGAAAGATGATTCTGGTCTCAGGGTTGAGGATGTCACCCATGAGAAGGATACAAGGCAACATGAAAAAGAGGAGAAAGCTAAAGAGGAACAAGCAGATAAATGGAGAGAGTATAGGAGGCAAAGGGTTGAAGAAAGGGAAACAGAGCAACTAGAGTCCTTTGAAAATGAGCTAGCCACCCTTCTTGAAGCAGCTAATCCAAAAGGATTCAGTGTGTTTTGTTTCTTACCTGGTGACTTAGGCAAAAGAACTGAGGTTATCTCCTTTGATGATGCATGTGTTCAGATTCTTAAGGATAAAAGAAGAGAAGTAAATGACAGTATTATTCTTGTTGGCCTAAGGTATGTCCATCCATAATTACTTATACTTTTTGATATTTTTTTAACAATAAGATTTTTCTTGTTTATACTCACTATTTTTATGCCTTTTCTAGGTGTATAATGCATGAGTTTTCTTTGGATATACAACTAAAAATTGAGGTTCTTAATCCATCTATCTCATTCTTTATGAGGAATGAGCTTGATACAAGTTTTATTGAGCACTGGCTCAATTTGATTGACTTTGATACTTTGGAGCTCCTTATAATTCCATATAATGAAAAGTAAGTGATTCAATATTCTATTAGAGTTTTTGAGATTTTATCCTACTAATTTGTTGAGATATGATTGCTTTTAGTTCTCATTGGAGCTTGATTGCAATAGACCTTGTGGATAAGCAATGCTTTTTAATCAACTCTATGAAAGGAAGCCATGGAAATGCTAAATTGTAAGTTATATTATCCAAGGGCTCCTTGATATTTCAATTCTTTTTTTTGTAAGTACTCTAAATTTCAACATATTTTATATACAGAGGTGCCAAAAGATTAATTGAAGAGCTAGAGAAAAGACCCCCTACGCCGTCTGATTTGCTTGCAACAATGCAATATAGACAAGTTGCGGTAAGTTATTCATTAAAATAATTGAAACATGAGTTTATTCTATGAACTATCATTCGTCCTCTTTATAGTTTTACTTTGTGTTGGTGGTTGCAGTGTCCCCATCAGGATGATAGCCATTCTTGTGGCTGGAGGGTGATTGCAAATGCTAGAAGAATGGTTAACTTTGTTTATCTTAATGATGATAAACATGTAAAGGTAATATGAAAGATGCTAAACTTTAAGATAGATATTAATTGCAAATAGTCCACTGATGATAAAAATATAGTCTATTGTAAGAACAATAATGAACTAAAACTCTTTTTTCTATAAATGTGTGACAGTTTTCGAAGGATTGCTATACATCTGAGCATGTTTGGTACATCAGAGCAAAGCTCTTGAAGTATATAATGGTCAATTGTATACAACCAACAACAGAGATTGGTGGGGATTTGCACCATGAAGGAGATGCGGTGCCTATAACCAGGCAAATCCACAGCTTCAACACCTTCTATACCCAAGACATCAAAGAAAGGCAAAAGGACTCCTAGAAAGGATAGTTCTCCAAAAAAGAAACAGCTTTGCCATATCGCCTTGTAAGCCTTCATATATAGAAATTTGCCCTTCAGCCCTTGTATATCTCATAGAGATGGCATATAGACATCTGCTACAAAATTTGTACATATATTTTATATTGATAGTAAAGATATCTTTTCTTGAATGTCATTGCAGTGTATATTATTTTCTCTCCTTTTCGATATCTGCAAAAAATAAATTACAAATGTTAGTTAGCTAGAAAGTGAGAGCTTGATATACATCTAAGTAGATATAATATGATGTGAAAACTTACTCGTTTCTTGTCAAGTTGGAATACAAAGGAGCATGGTAGTTCAATGTCTTCATTTTGTAAATCCATCCTCACTTGATGTAGCATACATGATTTTCTGATCTTTAAGATTGCAATAATATCCTCGTTGAACCAAATATCAAGATCCACTATAGGATCCTTGCTGAAATCATTAAGATTCTGGTCTAAAGCAACTAGACTACTACCAACAAAATGCCATCAACTATAGTAAAAGCTAACGATAAAATTTTGAGTAGCAATCATATATTTACAAGCTATAGAGTCTTGATCTATCTTACATATAATTTTTCCTTCTGTCCTTGTATCCCATCCTTCATCAACAAATTGTATGATATGATCATATGTTAGTCTCTTCACTGAAAGCATGGTTTTTGTTATTCTTATCTCCATATTAGAGAAGAAATCAATAAATATATTAATAGGCATAAATAAAGTAACTTTGCTTAGCCTACTTGAGATATTAGATTTTAGTGCTTTCTGGATCTCAGAAAATATCTTACATCTATAGCCCTCACTAGTAGCTAGACTTGGCAAAGGCCACTCAAAGCTTGAAAAATCTGGCAAAGGAAGGAGTTTTATTGATCCCCATTGGCAATGCCGCATAGGAATAACATAAGAATGGTCATAAAAGAATATTCCATTCTCTGAAAGCTCTGTCTTCTTTCTGTCTCTATACATTTCTTCTCCAATTGAACCATGTATAACATCAATAACATCAATAATAGATTCCACTGGTTGCCATTCCTCAAGATTAGAGGGATAGACATCTACAAGACAAACAAATATTATAATGGAAAAACCTAAACCATGTTTCAGAAAGGAAAAACTTTAAGAATCAAATTCTTACAATTTGGTCTATGCATTGGAAGCTTTGAAGATCCAGGTTTCAAACACAGCTCTCTATGCATGAACACATGTTGCACTAATACCTCTTTGATGCTATTCTTATTTGCTCCAAGCTTAAAATCTCAGATTCTACCCTTCCAAGCAGAGATAAACGAGCTCTCATGTCTTTGCCTTTTTCCACGTTTTGCTTGTTGCATGGTGATCCAACTACCTTTGCTAATGATAGTAGGAATCCATCTTCCATCAGTTTGGAATGAGTTAAACACTGATATGGATGTGATTTGGGAGCTTGGACGCCTTGTTGAAGGTCGAATTTTTGTATCCATGGTAGAAGAGAGAGATACATGCACAAAGAGAGAGAGAGAGAGAGAGAGAGAGAGAGAGAGAGAGAGAGAGAGAGAGAGAGAGAGAGAGAGAGAGAGAGAGAGAGAGAGAGAGAGAGGGGGACTAGGCTACCATAACGGAGGGAAAAACAAGAGGAATAAAAGAAAGGAGGGAAAAAACTGAGCGCCATGCTTTTCACCAATTTGAATTTCGATTACATCAGTCATTATCATTAATCTAGAAACATCATTAAATAAAAGTAGCCGAGACTCTATGCCATTAATGCAAAAGATGTCATAATCACGAATACAAGAGACTAAAAAGACATAATAAAAATACAAATTCGTAATATTATCATATTTATATATTTTTGTAAAATAAATTTTTAATTTTTTAAAAATAGAAGTTCCGTTACGGAGGCTTTGCTCTTATTGGTCTAGAGCACTCTCTCTCCACATCGTAAAAGGCATTTTCGAGACCTCAAAACTCCCCTAATGATTGTGCCATCATTTGGTAATATCATTTTTAAAGGTTTCAATAGTGTGGGTCATGAAGAACATTTGATCCACCGGCTTCCAATGAGTTACTAATTGAATAAACAAAAGGTTGTCAATGCACCATGCATCCCATGTATACTATTATTGGGAATCCACTGACCACAACTCTCTACCTTGTTTTTGAAAACTTCAACTGACCACAACGCTTGAAGCTTCTTCACAATCTCCCACTTGATGTTGGCTAGCAAATCCTCAATGAAAGCCACATCCATCATTGCTAACCATTCTCCTTGCTTCTGTTTCTTCAATTTTCTCCCAAACAATTGAGAAAGAAAGATGCAAGTTTCTTTCACTTATGTTAATAATGGGAACATTCCATCATACTAGGCTATTCTAAACCAAACAAAACCCTTAATGACCTATCAAAAGGGATTCAACCAATCCAAACTCATCCTAGCATAGTCAAAACCAATCAATTAAATAGTCAAAACCCTCATAATCATGCATCAAATAGACAACAAAGCTCAAAAAATAAACAAAAAACAACAAAAAAATTCAATCATTTCAAGCATGCAGCACAAAAGAACCCTATTAAAAATGAGATGGGGTTTTAGGTTGTGGATTGGAGGCTTAGTTTAGGGGGTAAGAGAGACAACAAAGTGTGTGGATATAGAGCTGAAAAGCTATTTAATAGCTTGCAAGGACTCAAATACAAGGGTTTATATTAACCCTTATTCCTTTTGGTCTAATCCCCATGAACTCCTATTCTCTTTAAAAGTACATGCTCCTATTCTATTTTGAGTTGATGCTTCTATTCTAATGCATGATTTTGACATGATGTAGAGGACATATATCTTCATGATTCATTCCATCATTAGGTCCCAACAATGGAGCCAAAATATCAAAGCTTTCTCAAGCTTGATGTTGGACTTGACGGAATGCTTATTGTTTCAAGCGCTTCTTTCATTTCATAAATGGATATCTTTCACATAGCTCATACATATCTTGCTCTCACTAGTCCATCCTTCATTGTCTCAAACCCCATGAAAGCAAGAAATGAACAAAATCATGAGGATCTAGCAAGATTTTCATCCTACCTTCTCCTTAATTCTATGCTAAATGCTCACAAGTAGCTCCAAGCTCCATGTACCAACCCTTGATGAGCCTTCTCTATGTTGAGAGATAGGCATGTGAACCCTATGTATTCAAGGGCGAATAAGAATAGATGTGTGAATAGACTAGAGGGTAGGGAAAACCCTAACCCTAGCCATCCAAAGGCTATTTAAATAGGCTAGAGGTCACTCTAAAAGGTAGAGAGAGTTTACCAATTGTACTTGTGAGCAACTCATTAAGCAAGATCTTCTTCTTGTACTTGAGCTCTCTCTCCCTCTTGTGCACACCTTCTCAATGCTATCACTCTAGTATTTCAACATGTTATTAGAGCCATATTTGATCCATTTAGCTTTCTAGTAGCACATCTTGGCTTAAGTGCACAAAAGACTCACATTTCTTCAACCTGTCCTTCTTTCACGATGATAGCCAGTTCAGAACTACCTCCATTAGAGAAGCTGTGTGAGAAAAGGAAGCCATATATGTTCCTGATTCCTTTTGGAGATTTCTTCTTCAGCTCATGAGGCAACATCTTGGAATATCAAACCATGTTATTGTAGGCATAACAGCACAACATTGTGTTTTTTCCCAAATTTGATGTAGTCTAGATAGTGACAATACATCGAGCAACAATGTCATTAGGGCCAAAAACGCTTCAAAAAATGCACTTTTGTTAATCACGGGATTAAAAAAAGGGCCAAAGAGAGTTTTCCACATGTGGAAGAATATGTTATTCTTGTCTCCTCTTTTTTGGTGGAGATAGTAGAGTCCACTTCATGATTCTCTCCTCCTTTTTAGCCAAAATCTCCAAAGGCTAACATGTTTTAGTAGTCCTGAAGTCCTTATTCCCTTATAAAATCTGACAAATGACATAATAAAGTTGTTGTGAAGTTAATGACAATTTTTTTGAATCTAATTTTTTTTCTTAAAAATAGCTTTAAAATAAAAAATGAGCTAAAAAAAAGCTAAAAAACTTTTCAAAAATTTTTAAGTCTAAAAATTTTATGATTTTTTTGGGATTTTTAAATAGGTGTAAGGTCTTATTTAAAATAAAGATTATAACATTATCGGAGAGTCACATGTGACCATTATCCTAAAGCTTAAAATTTTTTGGGCTATTCCTTTACTTTTTTTTTCTACCTATCATTACATAATTTGGATCTAAAATAGACTATCTTTTTGAATAGATATTGCATTAGTATATATTTGCTATAGAAATTCTATCTTCTTTAATAGCTTCAAAAATATATAAGAGATATGAATATTTATATATTTTTAGATAATATATATTTTTAATAATTTATTTTCTAATCATTCTATCTATTCACTAAAATATTTTTATTTTAGAGACAGTATCTTCTTGAAGAGTTATGGAATATAGTTTATCTTTACTAAATAGTATTTTCTATCCTTTTGAGCTATAGAAAAAGATTGAAGAGATATTGAATAATTATATCTATTATCATGGGTTTCATATAAGAATTTGAGTACTAATGACTTATTTATTCAACTCCATTGATTTATCAATAGTTTATATTATTATATAAATGACTCCACTAATAATCTACTTATTTAACTCCATTGACTTGTCAAAAGTTCATGTTATTTTATGTAGAGAACTTTGTATAACATCATATAATATTCTTTAAACTATTTTTTAAAAATAAATAATATCACGAATGCTATAGAGTTAAGGAGATCTATAATCACAAAGATTATTTTGATGGTCATTCTTTTTTGTGAAATTGAGATATATTACATTTGAAAAAAGATATACAAGGATAAAGCGTCAATAATATAGTGATGCTTTCAATTATAAAACAAGTCTGCATTAGAATCACAGTTTTTAGAGAAAGAAATAGAGTCAAGTCCTTTCTATTTCTTCTTACAAATCAAGGGAAGAGATCTTAAGAGATTTGCCAGGATATGATAGCATGAGTAGTATCATCCCATGACAGCAAGCCACCATTTAGGTATTGAAATTTGATAGTGCTAACAAGAATCGCAATTAAGGATATTGAAACCCGATAGCACTATTAAGAATCATAGTTGAGGGTATGATGAGAAAAATACTTCTAAGAGCTAATATCAAGTAAGAAGTTGCATCCTTCATATTCTTTGAAGCATCGTGCACACATAAAATCCTCTTAGTCCTAAAGTTTATATGATACACAATATCACTAATACTTTTTTCTATTACTTATTTAATGTTTTTATATTTTAAGAGACTAAAATTTGAATAATAAACATTTTTAATCTATTATTAGGTAAATATTTGTGTCTCCTAGAAATCAAAGTACTTCCTTTCTTCTAATTATAATATATTATCCTTGTCTTATCCATTAATGCTTGCAAAAAAGTTGATATTACAACACTGTATAATGAAGATATTCTATTTTCAAGTGTCAAGATCAAGGTGAAAATGTTCACTTTCTACTCTATTAGCTTGAGGTTTATCCTTAGTATATCTAGCCCTACCAATTTGTATCAACACCATGGAACTCTTTTACCCATTTTCTTATGAATCAAATTGAAGAGATTGAAGAAAAATCCTGGATTTAGTCGAAACAAAATCTTACAAAATGGATGTCTTAGGGGTCGAAGTAAAGATGCAGCTTAGATGTCCCAACCTAGTTGGGTCTGTTGAAAACTAATAAGATGATCTCGTTTTAGGTCCATGGAGGACCGTATCTCTATAGCTCAATCGACAAGTAAGTGGTGTTGGTCCTCTGTATAGAGACTCTTTTGATTGTTGATCACCTTCTCAACATTTTGTGAAAGGAGACGAAGGGAGACCAATGCAGACTACTGGTAAGAATTGGATGTGATTTTGGTGAGAAATTTTATGACGGAGTAAAATCTACTTTAAGAACTAAGAAACAAAGTAAAGAGGAGAGAATGATGATTCAAATGAATGCATACGAAAATAGAAGAGTGATTTTGGTGGGAAACGTGATAGTAGAATATTAAAAAAGAAAGAATAATGGCCGAAAAGTGACCCCTGTCATGAGTTGATGTCCTTAGGCATTTAATGGCTGACCTCTTAAATGAATAATATATTCTCTCATTAATGACGTCTGAATGGCCAAATTTGGAGTGTTCATTCTTTTAAAACCTCAACTAATTAGTAACTTAATCATTTTCTTACAAGTTCCATTTTTGAAACGTTTTTGGCCCTAATACAGATATCACATCACACAATCCCTAGAGCTTTCATGGGACATTTGTATCCTACCAACTGAAAGGGTTCTTCCATATTGCCCATACCAAGCAAAATCCTAACTATGGTTTTCTATGGCAACCATAGCTAAAGCTTCAAAGCTTGGTTTTTTGAGTCTTTCCACTCTCACTGAAGTCATCAACAGTGATTTTAATCATTGCTTTAGATTCTATGGAGTTTATTGCACACCAATGTATCAAGCAGTGCCCTTTTTTCAAGTTCCTTGCATTTATTGGCATCTATTTCCATAGTGTGATCATGGAGGTGATCCACCCATGCCTTAAACCCTTTTTTTATAAGCCATGGAATGACTAAAATATCTCTCTTAGGGAGTTCTCCAATTTCAATCAAAAGCAGGGAAATCAACCTACCTTTATGCTAATAAAGCAATCTTTTTCCTTAACAAAAACAACATCTCTTCAAGACAAAAATGCAATCCAAAAAATGCCCTTGGATATCATACAAGGATCAATGAGCTTGCCAATGTAATATTCCAAAAAGTGTTATAACATGGGAATTTGGATATAAATAGAAAATTCATTAATGCATGGATTGCAAGTTAGACCATGCATCTCATGCCCCATTCACACCACATAAATATTTCCCTTTAAATTGATGCAATTAGTAATCATGCACAATCACTTTCTTATGTCCTCACAAGGTATCTACCTTTATATCCAATGTAGTCTTAGAGAGGTCAATCTAACTATGCTTCTCTTCTAATGAGTACAACATTTTCGTGAAGCTTAATATGTAGGGCCTCTAAGTTTTTACCCTTGCAAGTATACTTATTGAGTGGTGGTTTTAGATCAATTTGTGCCTTGAGCAAGTTAATTCTAAAAAAAGTAACCCTTTGTTCCCTTTGTATTCTTGAAGCCAACCAACCTCCTATACCATGAATGATTGACCCTCCCCCATCATTACTATGCAAGTGTATTTCAACTTACATATTTTTATGAGTCTGAACTAAGCTTCATACCTCATCTTAATAGAACTAAATAGAATCAAGCCCATTTATGAATTTATCAAAATAAGTAATGATCAAGAGTAGAAATGAATTTACAAAGCACCTGGGGATCATTTGCAATTCATAGGTTGGATGTGATTTCCCTTGAGGAAGTAGCAAGCTTGGAGTATTATCAAGGGGACACCCTTGAGTTTTGATTGTCTCCAAATCTTGCCTATGCCTTCAAGCCCCAATTCTTCAACTTCTTGATTAGCTTTGAGATTTATATATATCACATGGTCCATTGACTTGTAAGCATTGCAGAGAAGCTAGATGAATAGATGATGAAGGCCCCATACTGCTGTAGCTTTCCTTTTTCTTTTACTTCATCTCTTCTCTTCAAAATCATATTGAAAAATATCAAATGATGTGCTTTCTCATTGACTCGATAGCTAGATATAAGTTTTTGGAGCTCTTTGATATATGTAATTCCCATCTTCATTTGGACTTACACTAAAGATAGGAAGTGGGTACCCTAAAGTGGATAGAGCCACCGTGCCAGTTGTAATTTGAATTGCTTGAGGGGATAATGAGGATTCTTATCTATTGTAATACTCAAGCTATCAACAAGGAGAAGATTCAACTTGAAGATCAAGCATCAAAGTTCAACATCAAGGTCAACAAGTATAGTATCTTTTAATACACATTCAGTGCTTTTTGGTACTAGTATTTCTTGTGTCTCTTGACACATCCAATTTCAACTCACTTGTGCTGAGATGACAAGCTCAATACATGCAGACATTAATGATTGACCGCCTAGTTAGATAGGTCCACATGTCTACACTTAGCATGTCGGTAGTCATTATGACTCTCACATGGCCACTGACTCATTACTTATTATATTCAGGTTGTTACACCTATTTACAGCTGGCATAGTTATAGAGTCGACTAGTGTAGTCGGTTATGCATTGTTTGACTTAGTAGGCCACTTTCCTTTATGTTGTATCTTATCTATACTTTGTGTACATTGTAAAGAGTGTGGAAGAAGAATAAGAAACCGGCAAGAAAACGTTTTGGCCTCCATCTCTCTTCTTGTCTCTTGAGTGAGCTTCTCCTTGTGCATTTTGTGTGTGTTTGGCACCATAGCTCAAGCAAGTCCCCCCACCACGCGATTCTTGACATGGTATCAGAGTCGCGCCACTGAGAGAGGATGATTTTGAAGGCTGAAGTGAAGGAGAAGAAGCAAGTTTCGAGCAAGCAAGCCATGGGTAAGAAGCTCTCTCATTCTTCCACTCTTTCTCTTGGACAGTGCCTGTGGAGGCACCAGAAGCAGGGGAGAGCAAAAATCTCAGACTGTAGTGAGATTTGCTGCGAGAAGAGCGATGTGTATTTTGTAGATCAGCTCTTTAGGGTTGTATCGTTGCTATTTTGGCCATCTGAGTCATTTTAGGCCCCGTTTTAGAGCCGCAAGGATACAGATATCAATTCGAGATACTCTGCAATTTTAGCTGTGTCTGTCGTATACAGGTGCATAGATTACAGATTTCAGATATGTAAGTTCAAAGGTGTTTACCAGTGAATAAACACAAGGTTTATCTGTAAATTGGTTGCAGATTGCATATATTGTTGAGTAGACAGTGAAAAAGGTTGTCTCATGTATTACTATGCACTACAGGTCGAGGGTTGCAGAAGATTTACTTGTTGTTTGGTATTAGTTTTGTGATAATGGTAGATAACAGTGGAAACCCCATCATTGAGAAGCTCGACAAGAACAACTACCCTTCATGGAAGTTCCGTGTCACGAACTTCCTTATTGGAAAAGGCCTCTACGAGTTTGTTTCAGGTGAAGAAAAGGAGCCGGAGGTGAGTGATCCTCCAACTGTAGAAGAGACAAAGACACGAAAGGAATGGAATGCAAAAGACAAGAAGGTCATGTATTGGCTGTCTGCAGTAATTGACAATAATATGATGGGACATATTAGAAATGCAGAGAATTCATATGCAGCTTGGACCATACTTGAAAGTAAGGACCATATTAGAAATGCAGAGAATTCATATGCAGAGAATACATTGAAGAAAGGGAAGATGTCGATCAATGAGTATGCACTGAAGGTAAGGAGCATTGCAGATGCATTGGCAGCGATTGATGCAATGCCCGATGATGATGATTTGGTGTCGTCTACCTTGTGTGGACTTAACAATGAAAAGGCTTGGAAGTCTTTTGTAACTTCTGTATATGTCAAAAAGCCATTTCTAGATTTCGATGAGTTGGTCTCCCTTATGATCACTGAAGAGATCAACATGCAAAGTGAGACATCTGAAAGAAGTGGTGAACAGGTCCAAGCTTTCTACTCCAGTTCAGGAAGGGGACGTGGCAGGTTCTCTTCAAGAGGCCGTGGTACAGGACGTAGTAGTGACAACCAACAAAACAGATTGAATCAACAATTTGGTGATATGTAGGTTTCAGGAGGTCATGGTAACTTTAGAGATAGGGGGAGCTTTAGAGGAAGAGGTGGATGGCAGAATAGAGGTTCTAACAAGTCTGGTATTGTGTGTCACTCACTACTGTGGCAAAACAGGTCATATTGTAGCCCAATGTTATGCTAAGAAAGATGATATTCGCAGTGGTAAGTTGGAGCAAGGAAACTATGCATCGTCTTCACGACAGAATGAAGACAAAAACAAACGTGTGTTTGCTATGCAGCATATGCTGAATGCTATTACAGAAAAGGGAACACATGATGATGTTTAGTATGTTGATTCAGGTGCATCCAATCATATGACCAGCCATGCAGAATGGTTTGGATTTGCAAAATGCAGGTTATGTGCAGACGGCTGATGATTCATGCCACCCAATTTCACACATTGGAAAAGTTCCCTTGTCCTTGCATGATGGTAAGACAAAGAGTCTTTTAGATGTATTACATGTGCCATCTATTACAAAGAACTTGGTGTCAGTCGGTCAAATGGTAGAGCAAGGGCTCCAAGTCAGATTCAATGCAAAGGGCTGCTTTGTAGAAGACTTCAATGACAAGTGCAGGTTGGTAGCAAAGGGAAGTAGAGTCAGACGTATGTTTACTTTGGATGCTGGAATTCCTACTATGAATGCTGCTATGTATGCTAAAGGAAAAGGTGTTGTTGCAGGTATTGAAATTTGGCACAAACGCATTCGACATGCAAATGTACAAAGGCTGAAATTAATGTAGTCCAAAGGGTTGGTTACAGGTTTGCCTACATTTAGAGTTGCAGAATTTCATAAGGTATGCGAAGCATGTCAGTTTGCTAAGCAGACAAGACAACCCTTTTCACATGACAGAGATGTAAGCACAAATATCCTTGATGTTGTGCATATAGATATTTGGGGGCCTGCACAAAATGTATCTCTTGGAGGCAGTTCATACTTTGTCGCATTCATTGATGATTATTCTAGAAAGGTGTGGGTATACTTTATGAAGGAAAATAGTGAAGTGTTTGAGCACTTTTAGAACTTTCAAGGTTGCAGTTGAAAGAGAAACAGGCTTGAAAGCAAAGTGCTTGAGGTTAGATGGAGGGGGAGAGTACCTCTCGAATGAGTTCAGCGATTTTCTAAGGTCTCATGGGATAAAGATACAGTTCACATGCAGGTATACCCCACGGCAAAATGGGGTTACAAAAAGGTAAAACAGGCATATTGCAGAAGTTGCACGGGCCTTGATGACTGAAAAGAATATGCCTAAGCATTTTTGGTCTGAGGTTGTTCATACTGCTATTTATATTATGAACAGAACTTCCATAGCTACAGTTCATGGGATGACTCCTGAAGAATGCTTTACTGGCAAGAAGCCTGATGTATCACACTTGAAGGTATTTGGCTGTGTTACATATGTTCATGTGCCAGATGAGCTACGGAAGAAGCTTGATCCAAAGGCATAAAAATGTGTCTTTATTGGATACTCTTTAGAGCAGAAAGGGTATCACTGTTATAACCCTGTCACATGTAAGTTCAGAGTGAGGAGGGATGTCATCTTTGATGAAATGAGCAGTTGGTATGCATCTAGTGGTGATGCATTGGATGATGGTGATGATCATGACACTCATGTGCAGGCTGAAAAGCAAGAATCACGGACTCTTAGTGGACCAGAGACATCATCTGGTAGTCCTTGGTCTGGGAGACTAAGGAGTACCTCTACATCTTCAGGTGCATCTACTGTTGAGATATCGAGCTCCACTCGTGATACGCCAGGGTGACCGTTGTGCATTTATGTCACCGACTTGTCAGTTGTAGATGCGGTTGGTACACCGCCCATGAATAATAGCTACATGATAGCTATCCTTATCTACTCTAGTTCGTGGCTCAGTTAGTATGCCACCTTAGTTAGTTGAGTTTGGTTTGAGACCCATATAGAGGGTTATTCTATTTTCTTTGTACTAGAGTTCTTTTGGCTTACACAAGTAAGAAGAGGAAAACTGTTTTCAGCCTCCACCCTTGTGTGTCTTCCCCCATTGTGCAAGCAAGAAAGCTTCAAGCGAGACTCCTTCCTTCTCTCCCACAATCTTGACATGGTATCAGAGCCTTGTTCGTAGTAAGGAGCTCAAGAAAGCAAGCCAAGCTCGCGGTGTTCTGGTAAGAGGAGCAGTGTTGCTTTCATTTTCTGTTTTGGGAGCAGATCTCTGCAGGTAGCACAGCCGGAAATTGCAGGAGTGCATTGTCTCAGGTTGAGACGCCCTTCGCGCTGAGGCCATTTCGGGGCCTGTTTTGGAGGCGGAAGTTTTCTGCACGCCAGTGGAAGATGATGATTTGAGGCCAGTGGAAGATGATGATTTGGAAGTTGTTCTTGTCAAGCTTTTCAGTGACAATCTGTGAGAGAGAATCAGACGCCATTACAGAATACTGCAAAAAGTTCTGTCACTGCAAAGAACACAGCTTCAGCCTCACAAGGGCAAATCTGCAAAACTGGCGAAGGTGGTATTTGACCACACAGTCACTTCCTAGTGACGATTTTGCATAAACAGGAACCAAGGATGATTCTGTAACTCCCAATGTCTCTGCACATAAGCATACGATGCAATTTCTACAGTAACTTTTCACCGACCTGTAGAACAGTGGCTGCACAGCATAAAACAGGGCTTTTTTCTGAGTGCGTGCAGAAAACTTCCGCCTCCAAAACAGGCCCCGAAATGGCCTCAAATCAAAAGTTTTGGGTCGCCAGTGGAAGATGATGATTTAGTTTCTGTGACCTTGAATGGTCTAGGAAAGGATTATGCACAGTTTCGGACATCCATTTCAGTTCGTGAAAGATTTCCTCATTTTGAGGAGTTGATTGCTCTTCTAATTTCTGAGGAGCAGAGAAATGGTGGTGCATCTTCTTCAGGAGGAACTTCAAAAGAAGCTGTCTTCTACTCAAATGCTGGAAGAGGTAGAGGCAGAGGTAGAGGAGGCCGATTTGGAGGCCGTGGTAGAAATCAGAATATGCAGCAAACTCAAGAAAACCAGTCCTATGGAGGAGGACGTGGTAACTCTAGAGGCAGGGGGAGCCAAAGAGGTCGTGGTGGATGGCAAAGAGGTCAAAATGCAAACAGTAATGTTGAATGCTACTACTGTGGTAAAATGGGTCATATGGCTAAAGACTGCTATAAAAAGCAGAATGACATCATGAATGGAAAACTGCAACAAGGGAATTATGCATCTTCTAACAGACAGGGTGATGACAGAAATGAGCATTTGTTCATGGTGCAGCACATGAACAATTCTGTGACAAGTGCAGAAGAAAGCAATGATGTATGGTATGTTGACTCAGGTGCATCAAACCACATGACAGGTCATGCAGAATGGATGGAGGATGCAAGGAAAATGGAAAAACCAGGATTTGTGGAGACTGGTGATGATACTGCACATCCTATTGTGCAGATTGGAAAAATTCCCTTGTCTATGCAGGATGGGAAAAAGAAATACCTGTCCGATGTATTTCATGTCCCAAATATCACCAAGAATCTGGTTTCTGTCGGTCAAATGGTTGAGCAGGGCTTGCAGGTCAGATTTAATCCTCATGGATGCTTTGTTGAGGATATGAAAAATAAAGGTCGCTTGATAGCAAAAGGAAAGAAGAAGGGCAGAATGTTTACATTGGATGCAGACATGCCTGAATTGAGTGCAGCAATGTTTGCACATGGGACCGGTGTAGTTGCAGATATTGATATGTGGCATAAACGCATTGGTCATGTTAATGTACAGCGACTTAAATCAATGCAGGCCCAAAACATTGTTGCAGGATTGCCTAAGTTCAAGGTTGCAGAAATGCATAAGGTATGTGAAGCCTGTCAGTTTGGAAAACAGGCAAGGAAACCATTTCCTAGACATGTTCAAGAGAGTGAGAAGCCATTGGAATTAATCCACTCTGATGTGTGGACTACTAAAGCTGCATCTCTTGGAGGCTGTCATTATTTTGTCACTTTTATTGATGACTATAGCAGAAAAGTTTGGGTGTATTTTATGAAAAAGAAAAGTGAAGTTTTTGGGCATTTCAAAACTCTTAAAGCTATGGCTGAAAAAGAAACAGGTCTGCAAATAAAATGCCTAAGGTCAGATGGAGGGGGAGAGTACCTCTCAAATGAGTTTGCAAGGTTCTTACAGGAGCATGGCATAAAGCAGCAATATTCATGCAGTTATACCCCACAACAAAATGGAATTGCAGAAAGGAAAAACAGGCATATTGGAGAGGTATCTCGTGCCATGCTCAATGAAAAAGACTTGTCAAGATTGTGGGAGAGAAGGAAGGAGTCTCGCTTGAAGCTTTCTTGCTTGCACAATGGGGGAAGACACACAAGGGTGGAGGCTGAAAACAGTTTTCCTCTTCTTAGTTGTGTAAGCCAAAAGAACTCAAGTACAAAGAAATAGAAGAACCCTCTATATGGGTCTCAAACCAAACTCAACTAACTAAGGTGGCATACTAACTGAGCCACGAACTAGAATAGATAAGGATAGCTACCATGTAGCTATTATTCATGGGCGGTGTACAAACCGCGTCTGCAACTGACAAGTCGGTGACATAAATACACAACGGTCACCCTGGCGTATCACGAGTGGAGCTCGATATCTCAACACTCCCCCTCGAGCTCAATCCCAATTCCTGCACACCAAGCAGGTCTCTGAACTTGCGCAGCTTCTCTGCGCCCAATGCCTTCGTGAATATGTCAGCTACCTGATCCTCTGTGCTGACATAAACTAGATCAATAAGACCTAGTAAAACCCTCTCTCGCACATAGTGATAATGCACCTCAATGTGCTTTGTTCTAGCATGATAGACTGGGTTATTTGCCAAGTGTATACTACTCATGTTGTCACAATAAATGACAACTGGTCCATCTGTAGACTGATGCATATCATAAAGTAGCTTATGCAACCAAGCTACCTCACATGCAGCCATTGCTGCACCCCTGTACTCAGCCTCTGTGCTCGACAAGGCAACTGTAGGCTGTTTCTTGCTGCTCCAAGTGACTGCAGCACTCCCAAAAGAGAACACATATCCACTAGTAGATCGTCTATCAGAAATACTACCAGCCCAATCAGCATCAGTGTATCCATGCAACTGTATCTGAACCCCAGTCTCATAAAATAGTCCATACTGCAATGTGGACTTCACATACCTGAGTATGCGTCTAGCCGCATCCAAATGTGGTTTCCTTGGAGCCTGCATAAACTGACTTACCAATCCAACAGCATAGCTCAAATTTGGCCTGGTAATAGTCATATAAATCAAACTTCCTACTATGCGTCTGTACATAGTAGGGTCTTCTAGAAGCTCACCTGCATCTGTGCTCAGCTTCACATTCTGCTCCAAAGGAACTGAAATAGGCTTACAGCCTGTCATCCCATATTTGGACAGCATGTCCAATCCATACTGCCTCTGCAAGAGCTGTATCCCACTTAGTGATCTAATCACCTCAATGCCCAAGAAATAACGCAGCTCTCCCAAATCCTTCATCTCAAACTTCTGCTTCAATAGCATTTTCACATGAAGGATTTCTTCATCACTGTCACCTGTCATAATCAAATCATCAACATAAATGACAAGTAGCATAATACCTTTCTCTGTTTTCCTCACATAAAGTGAGAAATCTGCCTTGGAAATCTGAAAGCCAATAGTGACAAGATACTGTCCTATCTTGTCAGACCATGCTCTAGGTGCTTGCTTCAAGCCATACAAAGCTTTCTTCAACCTGCAAACAAACTCAGGATGAACAGCATGCACATAACCTGGTGGCTGCTCCATATAGACCTCTTCTTGCAAATCACCATGCAAGAAGGCATTCTTTACATCCATCTGATGTAAAGACCATCCCTTTGATGCAGCCATAGCAATGACTGCTCTTACGGTTGCCATCCTTGCAACCGGACTGAATGTTTCTTCATAGTCAATGCCATATGTTTGTGCATACCCCTTGACTACTAATCTTGCCTTGTATCTGTTCACAGAACCATCTGCATTGTGCTTCACCTTATAAACCCACTTACAGCCAATTGCATTCTTACCTTTAGACAAAGGTACCAATTCCCATGTAGCATTTGCTTCCAAGGCATCCATTTCTTCATCCATGGCTTTCTCCCATTTTTCTTTTCCCATGGCTTGCTCAAAAGAAGTGGGTTCTGGTTCATGTATCACCTTGACCATATATGCATAGTGAATGGCTGTAAATCCATCATATTTCAGCCTATCCACAGGATACCTAACTCTGGTAGACCTGCGCAAAGTGGGTTCACTCCCAGGTGCCCTCAAAACATCCCTGGTCTTCCTTACTCCAGGTGTAACAATAGAAGGAATACCCAACTCATCATCAATGCTCTGTTCTGAGCCACTAGATTCACCATCCACATAAGAGTGACCTGCATTCACATCAAACATGGGCTGATCAACCTTCTCTTTTCCTTTTCGTGATACCTGCATACCACTATCTGCATTGCTTTGAGAAGATTCTCCTGATCTCAATCTCCCTTTCCATGGCGAAGAATGTGAACCACTGCTAGAGGACGCTCCAGGTCCACTAATATTTTGTGACTGCTGCTGTGAATTCTGTGCAGCATTACCATTTTGTGCATCTACATCATCAATCACATTTACTGGTTTATACCAGCTACTCATCTCATCAAAAACAACATCTCTGCTCACTGTAAACTTACGAGTAGAAGGGTTATAGCATCTATACCCTTTTTGCTGCAGAGAGTAACCAATAAAGATGCACTTCTCAGCTTTTGGATCCAACTTGGATCTCAGCTCATCTGGCACATGTACATAGGCAATGCAACCAAAAATTTTCAAATGAGAAATATCTGGTTTCCTACCAGTATACCTCTCCTCTGGAGTCATTCCATGTATTGCTGCAGTGGGAGTCCTGTTCATTATGTAGACTGCTGTAGCAACTGCTTCAGCCCAATAAAAATCTGGCAAGTCTTTTTCATTGAGCATGGCACGAGATACCTCTCCAATATGTCTGTTTTTTCTTTCTACAATTCCATTTTGCTGTGGGGTATGACTGCATGAATATTGCTGCTTTATGCCATGCTCCTGCAGGAACCTTGCAAACTCATTTGAGAGGTACTCTCCCCCTCCATCTGACCTTAGGCATTTTATTTGCAGGCCTGTTTCTTTTTCAACCATAGCTTTAAGAGTTTTGAAATGCCCAAAAACTTCACTTTTCTTTTTCATAAAATACACCCAAACTTTTCTGCTATAGTCATCAATAAAACTGACAAAATAATGATAGCCTCCAAGAGATGCAGCTTTAGTAGTCCACACATCAGAGTGGATTAATTCCAATGGCTTCTTACTCTCTTGAACATGTCTAGGAAATGGTTTCCTTGCCTGTTTTCCAAATTGACAGGCTTCACATACCTTATGCATTTCTGCAACCTTGAACTTAGGCAATCCTGCAACAATGTTTTGGGCCTGCATCGATTTAAGTCGCTGTATATTAACATGACCAATGCGTTTATGCCAGATATCAATATCTGCAACTACACCGGTCCCATGTGCAAACATTGCTGCACTCAATTCAGGCATGTCTGCATCCAATGTAAACATTCTGCCCTTCTTCTTTCCTTTTGCTATCAAGCGACCTTTATTTTTCATATCCTCCACAAAGCATCCATGAGGATTAAATCTGACCTGCAAGCCCTGCTCAACCATTTGACCAACAGAAACCAGATTCTTGGTGATATTCGGGACATGAAATACATCAGACAGGTATTTCTTTTTCCCATCCTGCATAGACAAGGGAATTTTTCCAATCTGCACTATAGGATGTGTAGTATCATCACCAGTCTTCACAAATCCTGGTTTTTCCATTTTCCTTGCATCCTCCATCCATTCTGCATGACCTGTCATGTGGTTTGATGCACCTGAGTCAACATACCATACATCATTGCTTTCTTCTGCACTTGTCATAGAATTGTTCATGTGCTGCACCATGAACAAATGCTCATTTCTGTCATCACCCTGTCTACTAGAAGATGCATAATTCCCTTGTTGCAGTTTTCCATTCATGATGTCATTCTGCTTTTTATAGCAGTCTTTAGCCATATGACCCATTTTACCACAGTAGTAGCATTCAACATTACTGTTTGCATTTTGGCCTCTTTGCCATCCACCACGACCTCTTTGGCTCCCCCTGCCTCTAGAGTTACCACGTCCTCCTCCATAGGACTGGTTTTCTTGAGTTTGCTGGATATTCTGATTTCTGCCACGGCCTCCAAATCGGCCTCCTCTACCTCTGCCTCTACCTCTTCCAGCATTTGAGTAGAAGACAGCTTCTTTTGAAGTTCCTCCTGAAGAAGATGCACCACCATTTCTTTGCTCCTCAGAAATTAGAAGAGCAATCAACTCCTCAAAATCAGGAAATCTTTCACGAACTGAAATGGATGTCCGAAACTGTGCATAATCCTTTCCTAGACCATTCAAGGTCACAGAAACTAAATCATCATCTTCCACTGGCGACCCAATGGAAGCAAGTGCATCTGCAATCTTCTTCACCTTCATGTGGTAGTCGTTGATACTCATATTTTCTCTTTGCACATTATGCAACTCTTGCTTGAGCTGCATTTTCCTAGCTTGAGTATTTGTGCTGTACATTTTTGACAAAGTATCCCATGCCTCCTTTGGCGTACTTGCATCCTGAATATGCACAATCATAGAGTCTGAAATGCTGATAGACAACCAATACATAACTTTCCTGGCTCTCTCATGCCATGCTTTGAATGCCTGCATTTGCTGTTGATTGGGAACATCAGGAAGAACTGGTTCTTCTTCATTTCCTGCAACAAATTCCCAATATCCTTTTCCCATAAGGAAATTCGTCATTCTAAACTTCCATGCCTGGAAGTTGTTCTTGTCAAGCTTTTCAGTGACAATCTGTGAGAGAGAATCAGACGCCATTACAGAACACTGCGAAAAATTCTGTCACTGCAAAAACTCAGCTTCACCCTCACAAGGGCAAATCTGCAAAACTGGCGAAAGTGGTATTTGACCACACAGTCACTTCCTAGTGACGATTTTGCATCAACAGGCAACAGGGATGATTCTGTAACTCCCAATGTCTCTGCGCACAAGCATACGATGCGATTTCTACAGTAACTTTTCACTGACCTGTAGAACAGTGGTTGCACAGCATAAAACTGGGCCTTTTTCTGAGTGCGTGCAGAGAACTTCCGCCTCCAAAACAGGCCCCGAAATGGTCTCAAATCAAAAAAACAAGGTCGCCAAGAGCTAAAGCTCTCCCCCGCAGCATATACTGCCCTCTTGCTTCACCGCGAAGGGCGTCTCAACCTGAGACAATGCACTCTTGCAATTTCCGGTTGTGCTACCTGCAGAGATCTGCTCCCAAAACAGAAAATGAAAGCAACACTGCTCCTCTTACCAGAACACCGCGAGCTTGGCTTGCTTTCTTGAGCTCCTTACCACGAACAAGGCTCTGATACCATGTCAAAATTGTGGGAGAGAAGGAAGGAGTCTCGCTTGAAGCTTTCTTGCTTGCACAATGGGGGAAGACACACAAGGGTGGAGGCTGAAAACAGTTTTCCTCTTCTTAGTTGTGTAAGCCAAAAGAACTCAAGTACAAAGAAATAGAAGAACCCTCTATATGGGTCTCAAACCAAACTCAACTAACTAAGGTGGCATACTAACTAGGCCACGAACTAGAATAGATAAGGATAGCTACCATGTAGCTATTATTCATGGGCGGTGTACCAACCGCGTCTGCAACTGACAAGTCGGTGACATAAATACACAACGGTCACCCTGGCGTATCACGAGTGGAGCTCGATATCTCAACAAGACTTGCCAGATTTTTATTGGGCTGAAGCAGTTGCTACAGCAGTCTACATAATGAACAGGACTCCCACTGCAGCAATACATGGAATGACTCCAGAGGAGAGGTATACTGGTAGGAAACCAGATATTTCTCATTTGAAAATTTTTGGTTGCATTGCCTATGTACATGTGCCAGATGAGCTGAGATCCAAGTTGGATCCAAAAGCTGAGAAGTGCATCTTTATTGGTTACTCTCTGCAGCAAAAAGGGTATAGATGCTATAACCCTTCTACTCGTAAGTTTACAGTGAGCAGAGATGTTGTTTTTGATGAGATGAGTAGCTGGTATAAACCAGTAAATGTGATTGATGATGTAGATGCACAAAATGGTAATGCTGCACAAAATTCACAGCAGCAGTCACAAAATATTAGTGGACCTGGAGCATCTTCTAGCAGTGGTTCACATTCTTCGCCATGGACAGGCAGATTGAGATCAGGAGAATCTTCTCAAAGCAGTGCAGATGGTGGTGTGCAGGTATCACGAAAAGGAAAAGAGAAGGTTGATCAGCCCATGTTTGATGTGAATGCAGGTCACTCTTATGTGGATGGTGAATCCAGTGGCTCAGAACAGAGCATTGATGATGAGTTGGGTATTCCTTCTATTGTTACACCTGGAGTAAGGAAGACCAGGGATGTTTTGAGAGCACCTGGGAGTGAGCCTACTTTGCGCAGGTCTACGAGAGCTAGGTATCCTGTGGATAGGCTGAAATATGATGGATTTACAGCCATTCACTATGCATATATGGTCAAAGTGATACATGAACCAGAACCCACATCTTTTGAGCAAGCCATGGGAAAAGAAAAATGGGAGAAAGCCATGGATGAAGAAATGGATGCCTTGGAAGCAAATGCTACATGGGAATTGGTACCTTTGCCTAAAGGTAAGAATGCAATTGGCTGTAAGTGGGTTTATAAGGTGAAGCACAATGCTGATGGTTCTGTGAACAGATACAAGGCAAGATTAGTAGTCAAGGGGTATGCACAAACATATGGCATTGACTATGAAGAAACATTCAGTCCGGTTGCAAGGATGGCAACCGTAAGAGCAGTCATTGCTATGGCTGCATCAAAGGGATGGTCTTTACATCAGATGGATGTAAAGAATGCCTTCTTGCATGGTGATTTGCAAGAAGAGGTCTATATGGAGCAGCCACCAGGTTATGTGCATGATGTTCATCCTCAGTTTGTTTGCAGGTTGAAGAAAGCCTTGTATGGCTTGAAGCAAGCACCTAGAGCATGGTCTGACAAGATAGGACAGTATCTTGTCACTATTGGCTTTCAGATTTCCAAGGCAGATTTCTCACTTTATGTGAGAAAAACAGAGAAAGGTATTATGCTACTTGTCATTTATGTTGATGATTTGATTATGACAGGTGACAGTGATGAAGACATCCTTCATGTGAAAATGCTATTGAAGCAGAAGTTTGAGATGAAGGATTTGGGAGAGCTGCGTTATTTCTTGGGCATTGAGGTGATTAGATCACCAAGTGGGATACAGCTCTTGCAGAGACAGTATGGATTGGACATGCTGTCCAAATATGGGATGACAGGTTGTAAGCCTATTTCAATTCCTTTGGAGCAGAATGTGAAGCTGAGCGCAGATGCAGGTGAGCTTCTGGAAGACCCTACTATGTACAGACGCATAGTAGGAAGCTTGATTTATATGACTATTACCAGGCCAGATTTGAGCTATGCTGTTGGATTGGTAAGTCAGTTTATGCAGGCTCCAAGGAAATCGCATTTGGATGCGGCTAGACGCATACTCAGGTATGTGAAGTCCACATTACAGTATGGACTATTTTATGAGACTGGGGTTCAGATACAGTTGCATGGATACACTGATGCTGATTGGGCTGGTAGTATTTCTGATAGACGATGTACCAGTGGATATGTGTTCTCTTTTGGGAGTGCTGCAGTCACTTGGAGCAGCAAGAAACAGCCTACAGTTGCCTTGTCGAGCACAGAGGCTGAGTACAGGGGTGCAGCAATGGCTGCATGTGAGGTAGCTTGGTTGCATAAGCTACTTTATGATATGCATCAGTCTACAGATGGACCAGTTGTCATTTATTGTGACAACATGAGTAGTATACACTTGGCAAATAACCCAGTCTATCATGCTAGAACAAAGCACATTGAGGTGCATTATCACTATGTGCGGGAGAGGGTTTTACTAGGTCTTATTGATCTAGTTTATGTCAGCACAGAGGATCAGGTAGCTGACATATTCACGAAGGCATTGGGCGCAGAGAAGCTGCGCAAGTTCAGAGACCTGCTTGGTGTGCAGGAATTGGGATTGAGCTCGAGGGGGAGTGTTGAGATATCGAGCTCCACTCGTGATACGCCAGGGTGACCGTTGTGCATTTATGTCACCGACTTGTCAGTTGTAGATGCGGTTGGTACACCGCCCATGAATAATAGCTACATGATAGCTATCCTTATCTACTCTAGTTCGTGGCTCAGTTAGTATGCCACCTTAGTTAGTTGAGTTTGGTTTGAGACCCATATAGAGGGTTATTCTATTTTCTTTGTACTAGAGTTCTTTTGGCTTACACAAGTAAGAAGAGGAAAACTGTTTTCAGCCTCCACCCTTGTGTGTCTTCCCCCATTGTGCAAGCAAGAAAGCTTCAAGCGAGACTCCTTCCTTCTCTCCCACAATCTTGACATCTAGTAGCACTATAGGTAAAGACAAAGGAAAGAATAAAGTGTCAGATGGCATTGATGTAGTTCTTGATGGAGACTCCAGTGGCTCAGAGAGCTTGGATGATGAGCTTGGTATTCCTTCTGTCACGACACCAGGTGTACAGAGAGCTCATAATAATGTAAAGGCTCCATTGAGTGATCCGGTGGTACGCAGATCTAAAAGGGTCAGATACCCTATTAAAAGATTTGGTTTTGAAGGTTATGAAGCTCACCATTATGCTTATATGGTAAAACTAGTTCAGGATGTTGAGCCCACATGTTTTGAGGAGGCTGTTGGTCATGCTCATTGGGATGCAACAATGGATGAGGAGATGGCTGCATTAGAGGCCAATAAGACTTGGGATCTAGTATCATTGTCGAAGGGCAAGAAAGCTATTGGATGTAAGTGGGTTTATAAGATTAAGCACAATGCAGATGGTTCTATTAGTAGGTACAAAGCTATGCTGGTTGCAAAAGGCTATGTCCAGACATATGGCATAGATTATGAAGAAACCTTCAGTCCAGTTGCTAGGATGACAGCTGTCAGATGTGTGATTACTTTGGCAGCAGCCAAAGGTTGGAGGTTGCAGTAAATGGATGTGAAGAATGCCTTCTTGCATGGTGATTTGCAGAAAGAAGTGTATATGGATCAGCTAGCAGGTTATGAAGATTTAGAGCATCCCACGTATGTGTGCACGTTGAAGAAGGCGCTCTATGGGCTCAAGCAAGCACCTAGATCATGGTTTGACAAGATTAGAGAGTATCTTGTCAATATTGGCTTTTATGTTTCTGATGCTGATCACTCACTTTATGTGAGAAAGGGAGATGTAGGTTTGGTCATCATAGTCATCTATGTGGATGACTTGATTATTACAGGTGATAGTGATAGTGGGATTGCTGAAATCAAGGACTTTTTGAAGAAGACGTTTGAGATGAAGGATTTGGGTGAGCTAAGGTACTTCCTTGGCATTGAGGTGATCAGATGTGATGATGGTATATAGATGTCCCAAAGATAGTATGGCTTGGATATGTTGTCCAAGTATGGTATGACATCATGCAAACCACTTTTAGTCCCGTTGGAGCAGAATGTAAAGTTGAGTGCTGATGTTGGGAATGAGATAGAAGACCCTACTATGTTCGGGAGGATAGTGGGGAGTTTGATCTACATGACCATTACAAGGCCAGACTTGAGCTACGTTGTTGGTCTTGTGAGTCAGTTTATGCAAGTACCTAGAAAGAAACATTTGGATGCAGTTAGATGCATATTGAGATATGTGAAGTCCACATTACATTATGGACTTTTCTATGAGGCAAGTACAGATGTACATGTATTTGGATACAGAGATGCACAATGGGCTGGTAGTATGTCTGATAGAAGAGCTACCAACGGATACATGTTCTCTCTTGGTAGTGCAGCAGTTATTTGGAGCAGCAAAAAGCAATTTACAATTGCTTTTTCGAGTACAGAGACTGAGTCTAGAGGTGGTGCTGTTGCAGCATGTGAGGTAGTATGGCTGCAAAAGTAATTGGTTGATTTAGATGTGCATGTGTAAGGTCTAGTTGTCATTTATTGTGATAACATGAGCAGTATACAGTTGGCTAGGAACCCTGTGTTCCATGCTAGGACAAAACATATTGAGGTACACTACCACTTTGTGAGAGAGAAGGTACTAGCAGGTGAGATTGACTTGGTGTATGTCAGCACACACATGATTAGATAGCTGACATCTTCATGAAGGCATTGGGTACAGAGAAGCTTCAAAAGTTTCGAAGCTTACTTGGAGTTGCAGAGATGAAGTTGAGCTTGAGGGGGAGTGTTGAGATGACAAGCTCAAAACATGGGGATACTAATGATCGACCGCCTGGTTAGATGGGTCCACATGTCTACACATAGCACGTCGGTGGTCATTATGACTCTCACATGGCCACTGACTCATTACTTATTATATTCAGGTTGTTACACCTATTTACAACTGGCATAATTATAGTGCCAGTCGACTAGTGTAGTCGGTTATGCATTGTTTGACTTAGTAGGCCATCTCTCTTCCATCTCTCTTCTTGTTTGGCTTCCATCTCTCTTCTTGTCGACTAGTGTAGTCGGTTATGCATTGTTTGGCTTCCATCTCTCTTCTTGCCTCTTGAGTGAGCTTCTCCTTGTGCATTCTGTGTGTGTTTGGCGTCGCAGCTCAAGCAAGTCCCCCCACCACGCGATTCTTGAAAACTTGTTGGTTATTTGCTATTTCTTAAAGCTCCAAAATGGGCAAGGATTCACCCTCTTTCTGCTTCAAAGGAGTTGACTTCCACACATGGCAAACAAGGATCAAATTAATTATTATGAAGAAAGGTCTGTGGTCAATAACCGATGGCAAGGAGATGAAGCCCAATGATGTTACTCTTGTAAAAGATGTAAAAAGAGTGATGACAAAGCCCAAGTAATCATCAAGCTTGAGCTTGATGATACGTATAACCACCATGTAGATGCGTGTGATACATCTCATGCTACTTGGGAACAGTTGGACACGTTGCTTGGTGCCCAATCTAAATCTTCAAATTTTGGATTGTTAATTGAGTTTCTAAGGTTGGATATGAAGGCTAATGCATCCCTTGCAATCCATCTTATTTATATGGAAAGTGTGCTAACTCAACTTGCAGGGATTAACTTAAAAATGGAAGAAGGCATATGCATTGGAGTCTTTCTCAAGAGTCTTCCTCCAAAATTTAGTAATGTCTCCACCACACTAATTAATATGAAAAATCCAAAGCTGGTAGACATCAAAGCATCACTCCTTGAAGAAGAGAAGGAGCTCAAAAGTAAAGAGGAAGAAAGCACTTCAAAGGAAGAACATTTGCTCTATGTCAACAACAAGTACAAAGGGAAGAAAGATATTGTTTGTGACTTCTCCAAAAGAACTAGGAACATTGAAAACTCTTATCATTCTAGGAAAATATCATAGATGTAATGTGCTCACCTATTGGTTGTCCAGGCACATTTGTAGCAGTCCATCGAGAGTTGAATCTAAGCAATGCTACATGTGTACTCCCATGGAATGCTATGGGGTTTGTCGTCTAGTGTTTCTCGAGTCCGCCTCACAACAGAACATTCGCAATTGAACCCACTGGGATTGACCTAAAATTTTAGTCCTTAGTGGTCAAGGTCTCCTAATAGCATTCTAGTGTCAAGTCTTGGACATCCTACTTTACGCAAAGATACCCAAGCCAAAGTAGACCCATGTTGCACTTGGTTCAAAGAGAATGGGAAATGAGAGGGATGCACCGCTCAACCTCTCTACCCGTAGGGGTATAGTCCCATTCCCGGTCCCCTAAAATGGCATGAATTGGGGTTCTAATGTAACAATTACTAAGGGTCAGATGTCGGTAAACCTTGTGAGAAGCCTCCTAGTTCTCTAGGACCACCCTGGTGTAGGACAGACCTGTTGGGGGTTCTACCCACTTGCTTTTCTCAATAGACATTCTTTAGTTATCTAATTAGGTCTTATCACATTTACAAGTGACATTTAAAATCAGTTTCCTTAATTAAACCTTTTAGAGAACAAGGTTCGTTCTTTCAAGTAATTTATAGCACCGACACAAAAATAGAGCAAGCAATTCTTTTGGCAAACGAGTTTTGTAACTTATCTTCAAGTTAATATTTATCTCTTGCCCATACAGGAGAATGTTAGAAGTCAAGCTCATTTCAGTTAGTCTTTATGAGTGACCGACACCTATGACAGCTAGTATGTGTGTACAGCTATCTCCATGTGACTACATTGAATAAGTTGGGTGTGTATTAGAGTCAGTGACCTGACTAGAGTTAGTCAGTTAGGTCTACACCTAGTCTAGTTTACTTTTATATTATTTTGTGTGCTTCTCAGTTAGTTCTTGAATAATGAAGAAAACACAATGAGAGCCTGAAGGCTCATGGATATGAAGTATTCCCTGTCTCTCTCTCCCATCTTTGAACATGGTATCAGAGCATTGCCAGGTTGAGCTCTCTGGAGTATGAGGGAGTCAAGAAGACTTGAAGAAGCTGAAGAACAAGGTTTTTTGAAAACAAAACAGGTTGCCATTACTCTGTCAAGGTATGCATTTGCTCATTTGGACTCTATGCTTTATCACAGTGATTGAGGCCTTTCTGGGAGCCTTGGTAGGCATCTTTGAGAATATGTAAGTGCTCATTGAGCCTCATGTTGAGATGACAAGCTCAACACATGTGGACATTGATGATGGACCGCCTGGTTAGATGGGTCCACACATCTACACTTAGCACGTCGGTGGTCATTATGACTCTCACATGGCCACTGACTCATTACTTATTATATTCAGGTTGTTACACCTATTTATAGCTGGCATAGTTATAGCGCCAGTCAACTAGTGTAGTCGGTTATGCATTGTTTGACTTAGTAGGCCACTTTCCTTTATGTTGTATCTTATCTATACTTTGTGTACATTGAAAAGTGTGTGGAAGAAGAAGAAGAAACTAGCAAGAAAACGTTTTGGCCTCCATCTCTCTTCTTGTCTCTTGAGTGAGCTTCTCCTTGTGCATTCTGTGTGTGTTCGGCACAGCATCTTGAGCAAGTCCCCCCACCACGTGATTCTTGACATGGTATCAAAGTCACGCCACTGAGAGAGGCCAATTTCAAAGGCTGAAGTGAAGGAGAAGAAGCAAGGTTCGAGCAAGCAAGCAACATGTAAGAAGCTCTCCCATCCTTCCACTCTTTCTCTTGGATAGTGCCTGTGGAGGCACCAGAAGCAGGGCAGAGCAAAAATCTCAGATTGCAGTGAGATTTGGTGTACGCGAAGAGCGTTGTGTATTCTGTAGAAAAGCCCTTTAAGGTTATCCCACAGTTATTTTGGGCATCTGAGGCTGTTTCAGGCCTCGTTTTAGAGCCGCAAGGTTGCAAACAGCAGTTTCAGGGTACACTGTGGTTTCGGCTGTTTTGACCAAGAGTGGGCGCGCAGGTTACAGATTACGAATCTATAATTCTTGAGGTGTTTGCAGGAAGAAAACATAAGTTTTATCTGCAAACACGTGCAGATTGCATTTATTGTTGAGTGGACAGTGAAAAAGGCTGTTTGGTGTATTGTTGTGCACTATAGATCAAGGGTTGTAGAAGATTTGCTTGCTGTTGGTATTAGTTTTGTGATAATGACAGAGAACAATGGAAGCCCCATCATTGAGAAGCTTGACAAAAATAACTACCCTTCATGGAAGTTCCGTGTCACGAACTTCCTTATTGAAAAAGGCCTCTACGAGTTTGTTTCAGGTGAAGAAAAGGAGCCGGAGGTGAGTGATCCTCCAACTGTAGAAGAGACAAAGGCACAAAAGGAATGGAATGCAAAAGACAAGAAGGTCATGTATTGGCTATCTGCAGTAATTAATAAGACATATTAGAAATGCAGAGAATTCATATGCAGCTTGGACCATACTTGAAAGTATGTTTTCCATAAATACAAAGGCACGGAAGATTCAACTCAAGCAAGAGTTAAATACATTGAAGAAAGGGAAGATGTCTATCAATGAGTATGCACTGAAGGTAAGGAGCATTGCAGATGCATTGGCATCGATTGATGCAATGCCCAATGATGATGATTTGGTGTCATCTACCTTGGGTGGACTTAACAATGAAAAGGCTTGGAAGTCTTTTGTAACTTCTGTATATGTCAAAAAGCCATTTCCAGACTTCGATGAGTTGGTCTCCCTTATGATCATTGAAGAGATCAACATGCAGAGTGAGACATTTGAAAGAAGTGGTGAACAGGTCCAAGCTTTCTACTCCAGTTCAAGAAGGGGACGTGGCAGGTTCTCTTCAAGAGGCCGTGGTACAGGACGTAGTAGTGACAACCAACAAAACAGATTGAATCAACAATTTGGTGATATGTAGGTTTCAGGAGGTCATGGTAACTTTAGAGATAGGGGGAGCTTTAGAGGAAGAGGTGGATGGCAGAATAGAGGTTCTAACAAGTCTGGTATTGTGTGTCACTCACTACTGTGGCAAAACAGGTCATATTGTAGCCCAATGTTATGCTAAGAAAGATGATATTCGCAGTGGTAAGTTGGAGCAAGGAAACTATGCATCGTCTTCACGACAGAATGAAGACAAAAACAAACGTGTGTTTGCTATGCAGCATATGCTGAATGCTATTACAGAAAAGGGAACACATGATGATGTTTAGTATGTTGATTCAGGTGCATCCAATCATATGACCAGCCATGCAGAATGGTTTGGATTTGCAAAATGCAGGTTATGTGCAGACGGCTGATGATTCATGCCACCCAATTTCACACATTGGAAAAGTTCCCTTGTCCTTGCATGATGGTAAGACAAAGAGTCTTTTAGATGTATTACATGTGCCATCTATTACAAAGAACTTGGTGTCAGTCGGTCAAATGGTAGAGCAAGGGCTGCAAGTCAGATTCAATGCAAAGGGCTGCTTTGTAGAAGACTTCAATGACAAGTGCAGGTTGGTAGCAAAGGGAAGCAGAGTCAGACGTATGTTTACTCTAGATGCTAGAATTCCTACTATGAATGCTGCTATGTATGCTAAAGGAAAAGGTGTTGTTGCAGATATTGAAATTTGGCACAAACGCATTGGACATGCAAATGTACAAAGGCTGAAATTAATGTAGTCCAAAGGGTTGGTTACAGGTTTGCCTACATTTAGAGTTGCAGAATTTCATAAGGTATGCGAAGCATATCAGTTTGGTAAGCAGGCAAGACAATTCTTTTCACATGATAGAGATGTAAGTAGAAATATCCTTGATGTTATGCATACAGACATTTGGGGGCCTATACAAAATGTATCTCTTGGAGGCAGTTCATACTTTGTCACATTCATTGATGATTGTTCTAGAAAGCTGTGGGTATATTTTATGAAGGAAAAGAGTGAAGCATTTGAGCACTTTAGAACTTTCAAGGCTGCAGTTGAAAGATAAACATGCTTGAAAGTAAAGTGCTTGAGGTCAGATGGAGGGGGAGAGTACCTCTCGAATGAGTTCAGTGATTTTCTGAGGTCTCATGGGATAAAGAGACAGTTTACATGCAAATATACCCCATAGCAAAATGGAGTCATCCCATGAACTACAAATATATTCAGGTTATTACACCTATTTACAGCTGGCATAGTTATAGCGCTAATCGACTAGTTTAGTCGGTTATGCATTGTTTGACCTAGTAGGCCATTTTCCTTTATGTTGTATCTTATCTATAATTTGTGTACATTGAAAAGTGTGTGGAAGAAGAAGAAGAAACCAGCAAGAAAACGTTTTGGCCTCCATCTCTCTTCTTGTCTCTTGAGTGAGCTTCTCCTTATGCATTCTGTGTGTGTTCGATGCAGCATCTTGAGCAAGTCCCCCCACCACGTGATTCTTGACACCTCATGATGAGGAGGACTAGCTGTCAAACTAGATCTAGAAATCAGCGTGACTACGCCTGCTAGACTGTTGATCACAGATCTCTACAAACTATCAATGGAGCTTGTCTACACCTTTTGAAGGTACTTGAAGACTACAGGAAGCCATTGCTTGTGTTGGAGCTCTGTTATGAGCTGGGAACAGAGTATGCAGATCTGTGAAACAGTCTTGAACTATTGGGAAAATGAAAGGATAGCTTGCATTTGATTATCATTGAGCTACAGAAGCTCTTGGTTATGCCCAAAAGCATCAACAAGGCATAGCCATTTGCTTGGAGGCCGTATGTATATGTTCTCATGTGTTGGAGCTGGTTTTTTATGACTAAAATATTCAGATCTGGAAATATTTTAATGGCTGAAAACTGTCATACACAGTGAATAGCAAGCATTGTATCTTGCTGAAGCAATATATGTCACTTTGGAGCTTCTATCACCTATATGAACTGACATATGCATGTTGAATGTATGGAGGATTGTGGAAAGCATTGGATGCTTCTGAATACTCAAATTTGGACCTGAAATAATTGCCTTAGAGTGCAACATGGTTATGAATAGTCATGTATTCCTTAACAGTGATTAATGAAGACAAGTTGTCTATGCTTACCCAAATGCTCATGTATTGAACCTATCACTTCAAAGTGAATGTATGACATGTCTTGAAGATTTTTGGAGCTGAAATACATCTTGGTTACCATAGTATTGGTTGTTTGTAATCTGTGAGTAGATTTATGTCACTTGTATTGCTGGATATGCACTACTTTGTGCTTGAATGGTTATGTTTGGACTGCCACATGTACTAGCAAATACTCTGGAGTTTTTGGGACATATATGACATGTATACACATTGATTTTGGCCTTGAAAATGCTGCTGGTTACTCACAATTTACAGTTTTCAGAGTGCATGTAATTACCTTGGCAGTGAGGTTGCAGGAGTTTAAGCTGAAGCAACTACAAAGTATATGTATTGACTACTATACCTATGGGTTAGACCACTTGTTTGTGGACTGTTTTGGGCTGTCATTGGGCTGAAATACCCTGGTTTTTTACTGCAATTAATTGCAAAAAACTATCATAAATAGTTAAGGACTGAACTTGGTCAGTCATACTTGTTGGCTTACAGGTAGTCAAGCATCTGGCAGACATAGTCTATTGCATCATGGCTAATGCACATGGGACTGATAATATCACTCAGATAGTTGGAGAGAAGTTAGACAACAAGAACTTTGCATTATGGAAATTCAGAATGAAGAACTTTCTAGTTGGCAGGGGTTATTGGGATCTATGCACAGGAGATGAGGCTGCTCCTGAGTTGCCTACAACGAATCCAACTAATGAACAGAAAAGAGCTCATAGGCTATGGAATGAGAGAGCATGCAAGATGCTGCATTGGTTTTCTCTATGTATATCTGATGCTATGGTAATTCAAATCACTAGATGTGAGACTCCGAAGGATGCTTGGGACATATTGATGAAAAATTATGGAACCATGACACATGCATGAAAGATCCAGTTGAAATAGCAGTTCAATAACATGTCTAGGAATGGCACGAACATCCAGGTGTATACCACGGAGATTAAGACCATAGCTGATCAACTTGCTACTATTGGCTCAAGTGTATCAGAAGATGATATGATTGCTACTGCCTTGAATGGATTAGGGAAAGAGTACAAAGCTTTTGACACATCCATTTCTATTAGAGAAGAGCCCCCTACCTGGGAAGAGCTAGTTGCTTTGTTGCTGCATGAGGAGGTCAAACTTGGTTTGAATACAGGTTCCAGTGCATCTCAGAATAGAGACACTGTGTTATACTCTAGCCAGTGTGGTAGAGGATTTAGAGGTCATGGTTCATTTTGAGGTCGTGGTGACACTCGTAATGCTTATGGACAACTGCAGCAGCAGGGTAATTGGCATGGTGCAAATACACAAGGCTAGCATGGATCTAGCGGGTTTAGAGGCAGGGGGAGATCACCCCGAGGTAGAGGTGGTGGATCTGGTTCATGGTAGTCATCTAATCAGTCCAAAAGGGACAAGGATTGCCATTATTGCGGCAGGTATGGGCACATTGCAAAGGATTGCTACAAGAAACAGGGAGATATGAAGGCAAAGGGCAGACAACATGGGCACTATGCATCTTCCAGTGGTGCTCATGATGAGCAAGTTGATAAACTCTTTTCCATGTAGCATGTATCCAAAAATGCATCGAGACATAATAGAGATGATAGATGGTACATTGAATCTGGAGCGTCAAACCACATGACACCGCATGGAGAGTGGTTTGATGAGATGGTTATAGGTACACATGGTCATGTATGTACTAGGGATGACACCCAACATGAAGGGATTGTTCCTCTCATGATTCCTGATGGCAAGAAGAAAGGCCTGCACGATGTATTACATGTACCGACCATAACAAAGAATCTTTTGTCTGTGGGTCAAATGGCAGAACGGAATCTGCAAGTGAGATTTAACGAAGATGGATGTTTCATTGAGGAGTATGGAAATGCCTGCAAGTTAATTGCCAAGGGCAAAAGGGATGGCAGGATGTTTACATTGGATGCGACCATTCCGGGACTTAAGGCAGCCATGTTTGCTCATGATGAGAGTGCCATTCGGGATGTAGAGATTTGGCACAAGCGGATTGGACATGTCAATGTACAAAAGCTGAAATCTATGTAGTAGAAGGAAGTAGTACTTGGATTACCCAAATTCAAGTATAATGACTTTGGTCATGTATGCCCTGCATGTCAATTTGGGAAGCAGGCACGGTTTCCTTTCATGAGACATGTAAAAAATAGCACTAGGGCTTTACAGTTGGTGCACTCTCATGTCTGGGGTCCTTCACATAATGCTTCTTTTGGAGGTGCACGGTATTATGTATCATTTATTGATGATTTCAGTAGGTACACTTGGCTTTCTATTTTGAAGCATAAAGATGATGTGTTTGATGCATTCAAAGACTTCAAGAAACATGCAGAAAATGAGGTGGGCTGCTACATATCCTGTTTGAGATCAGATGGAGGAGATCAATATGTCTCTAATTACTTTGACAGGTATCTTGCTAAATATGGGATCAGAAGATAGCTCACATGTAGCTATACATTGCAGCAAAACAATGTTGTAGATAGGAAAAATAGGGTCCTGATGGAATCAGCTACAACTATGCTAAATGAGAAATGTCTGCCAAATGGTTATTGGGTTGAAGCAGTGATGACTACTGTCTATGTGCTGAATCGAACCCCTATAGCAAGGATTCATGATGTCACTCCATATGAGAGGCTGTATGGTCATAAACCTGATATTTCGCACTTGAAGGTATTTGGCAGCATTGCATATGTGCATATACCGGATGAGAAGAGGAAGAAACTGGACCCTAAGGCAGTGAAGAGTGTGTTTGTGGGATATGCACAGGAACGGAAAGCTTATAAGTGTTATGTACCTTCTACGCATGAGACACTCATAAGCAGAGATGTGATATTTGATGAGTTAGCATCCTGGTATGGGAATCCTGTTGCAGTGCCTATTGATGGCTCACCCAGTATGGGTCGTGTTGAAAATACTCCTATAGAGAGTACTTCTGTTCAGATTCAAAGAGGCAGAGTGATGAAAGGCAGAGTGAAGCTACGAGCTTCCTCTCTCACACACTATATTCAAACCACACTGTATAGTGAAAGATACAACCTATGGTCATAAGACCATTCACACCAAAGGCACCGACTTATTTAATGTATCTAACTACTATGGCTAGACTAGCTGTGTCCAGCTCATGTCGGTCAACACACACTAAATGAGCTTGATATTCTAACACTCCCCCTCAAGCTCAAGATAGCATATGTACTCCAAGTAGCTGTCTAAAACCACAGAACTTATCTTTACCCAGAGACTTGGTAAAGATATCTGCTACCTGCTCATCAGTCCTCACATGCATAAGATCAACCTTTCCTGCAAGGACCATCTCACGAATAAAGTGGTAGTGTACCTCTATGTGTTTTGTCCTGGCATGGTAAACTGGATTCATGGCCAGGAGTACACTACTCAGATTATCACATAACAGTTTCACTGGAGCATCAACCTGAATATCCAAGTCAGCCATAAGCTTGAGCAGCCAAGCAATCTCACATGCTGCCAATGCAGCCCCCCTGTACTCTGCCTCAGTACTAGATAAAGCAACCGTAGGCTGCTTCTTGCTGCTCCAACTGATCATGCCGCTACCAAAGCCAAAGGCATAGCCACTCGTAGATCGTCTGTCAGTTGAGCATCCTGCCCAATCTGCATCTGTGTATCCAATCAGTATCAAGGGCTTATCTCTGACATAGAACAGCCCATAGTCTACAGTGGACTTAACATACCTCATGATGCGTCTAACTGCATCCAAGTGCGGCTTTCTCGGCTTTTGCATAAACTGGCTTATCAGCCCTACTGCATAGCTCAAGTCAGGCCTAGTGATGGTCAAGTAAATCAGACTGCCGACCATCTGCCTGTACATAGTCACATCTTCTACTTCAGCCCCACTGTTCATGTCTAGCTTTACATTCTGGTCCAGAGGTGTATCCAGTGGTTTGCATTCAGCCATGCCATACTTCTTAAGCATTTCCATGGCATAGTGCTTCTGCATCAGCCATAAGCCATTTTCAGCTGGTACGACCTCAATACCCAAGAAATATTTCAGATCTCCCAGATCTTTCATGTCAAATTCAGATTTCAGCATCTTCATAGCATGCTGAATTCCCATGTCATCATTTCCAGTGATTATCAGGTCATCAACATATATGACCAGCACTACCAAGCCACTGTTAGTCTTCTTTGTAAACAGGCTGTGATCAGCCCTGCCAACAACAAATCCAAGACTCTGCAAGTAACTGCTGATCCTAGCATGCCAGGCTCTCGGAGCCTGCTTCAGCCCATACAGTGCCTTTTTCAGCCTGCACACATAATGCTGAAAATCAAGGTGTTCATACCCTTCCGGCTGAACCATGTATACATCCTCTGTTAAATCACCATTGAGGAATGCATTCTTAACATCCATCTGCTGCAATTTCCAGCCTTTTGCAGCAGCCAAGGCAATAACAGTTCGTATGGTTGCCATTTTTGCAACCGGGCTGAATGTTTCATCATAATCCAAGCCATACTGCTGAGCATATCCTTTAGCGACCAGCCTTGCTTTGTACCTTTCTACACTGCCATCAGACTTACATTTGATTTTATAAACCCATTTGCAGCCAACAGGCTTTTTCCCTTCAGGAAGTGGTACCAAATCCCAAGTTTGATTTTCAGCCAAGGCTTTCATCTCTTCGTCCATAGCCATGCACCAGTTTTCATCCTTTGCTGCTTCAGCATAAGTACCTGGTTCTTTGATCTCCATCACTTTTGTCATGTATGCATAATGCTTTGCAGAATAACCAGAGTACGTCAACCTGTCAACAGGGTATCTGACCCTCTGCGATCGTCTAGGCTGTGGTGCACTACTCGATTCACCTCTCTCATGAGGCGGAATGTACCTGTTCTGCCTCGTGCCAGGCGTATAGACAGTCGGAATACCAAGTTCGCTGTCTAAAGTATCACTAGACTCATAGCCCGAAGTCATTCTGCCAGGTGTCATCATACCATCCTCACTAACTTTCTCTTTTCCTTTGCTGTCCAAGACATCATGTCTCCCCCTCACTGACATACCTGTGTCAGTGGACGGTGAGCTCCTCAATCTCCCTGTCCATGGGGATACTGTCTGACTGATAGGTCCTGTCATAGCAGTGCTCTGCTGCATATCAACTGTAGATACATGAGTGGAAGGCAGATCGGATGGCACTGCAACTGGTGAGACATACCAAGAGCCCAGCTCATCAAAGATGACATCCCTGCTTACCAAAGTCTCCCTGGTAGAGGGATCATAACATTTGTATGCCTTCTTCTCCTGCGAGTATCCAATGAACACACTCTTATGCGCTTTGGGATCCAACTTTTTCCTTTTCTCATCTGGAATGTGCACATAAGCAAGGCAGCCAAAGACCTTCATGTGTCTTACATCCGGCTTATAGCCATAGACCCTCTCAAACGGTGTCATGTCATGAATGCCTGCAGTGGAAGTCCTGTTTAGAATATATGCAGCTGTCACAACAGCCTCTGCCCAATAGTAGAGCGGCATATGCTTCTCATTCATCATGGCCCTAGCAGCTTCCATCAGAACCCTGTTCTTCCTTTCAGCTACTCCGTTTTGCTGCGGAGTGTAGCTGCAGGTTAGCTGCCTACGAATGCCATTTTCAGCCAAAAAATCAGCAAATTCATTGGAGATATACTCCCCACCGCTATCAGATCTCAAGCAAGAGATGTAACACTCAAATTCCTTCTCAACCTGTGCCTTAAATTTCTGAAAAACAGCAAAGACCTCATCTTTTGTTTTCAATATGTGAAGCCAGGTATATCGACTGTAGTCATCAATGAAGGATACATAGTATCTGGAACCCCCCATAGATGCATTATGAGCTGGTCCCCAAACATCAGAGTGCACTAACTGCAGTGGTCGTGTACTCTGTCTTACATGCCTGACAAACGGCAATCGTGATTGCTTACCAAACTGGCAAGCCTCGCAGACATGACCAATATCTGAATATTGGAATCTAGGTAGCCCTGTTACCAGCTGCTTCTTCTGCATGGTCTGCAGCCTCTGCAAATTGACATGCCCCACTCTCTTGTGCCAAATCTCTAAGTCCCTAATAGTGCCAGAACCCTGAGCAAACATAGCGGAATTCAGCTCTGGCAGTGTAGCATCAAGAGTGAACATTCTTCCATTTTTGTGGCCTTTCGCGATCAACTTGCATCCATTGCCAAACTCTTCAATAAAGCATCCATGCTTATTGAAGCGAACCTGCAAGTTCTGCTCTGTCATTTGACCCACAGACAATAGGTTCTTCATAATCGAAGGAACATGCAAAACATCATGAAGATTCTTCTTCCTGCCATCATGTACAACTAGAGGCACTTTGCCTTTATGCTCAATGCTATGCTGCGTGTCATCACCTGTGCATACATAGCCATGCTTTTTAGCCACCATATCCGTGAACCAATCACCATGAGGGGTCATGTGATTCGACGCCCCCGAGTCAATGTACCACACTGCATCATCAGATGATTTTTCAGCACCCTTATCTTTGACATATTGCATGGTAAACAGTCTATCACCAGAGTCATCTGCCTGACTGGACGTAGCATAATGTCCATGCTGCTTGCCCTTCTGATTTCCCTGCTTCTTCCAGCAATCCTTTGCAATATGCCCATACTTTCCGCAGTAGTGACAATCCTTGTCCTTATTTGGATTGTCTGACTGACGCTGCTGCTGCCATGAGCCTCTGCCACGGGAGTTCGATCTCCCCCTGCCTCGAAAGTTGCCACTACCTCTTGCATTTGATGACTGCTGATTGCTATTACTATAGGATGCATTCTGCTGGCCTCCTCTGCCAGATCCATAGCCTCTACCACGGCTACCACGACCACGCTGATTCGAATAAAAAACTGCATCCTTATTCTTAGAGCTGCTTGACCCTGTAGCTAAGCCAAGCTTCACCTCTTCATGAATCAATAATGCAACCAGCTCATTAAAATCAGGCATCTCAGCCCGCACAGATACTGAAGTGTCAAAAGACTTATACTCCGGACCCAAGCCATTTAAGGTCACTGCAACCATATCCTCATCTTCTACCTGTGAGCCAACAGATGCGAGCTGATCTGCTAAGGTTTTAATTTCCGTGACATAGTCCTGTATGGATCTGTTCCTCCTCTCTATGTTGTTGAATTTTTGCTTCAGTTGTATCTTCCTGGCACTCGTAGTTGTGCCATAGTACCTGACCAATATGTTCCATGCATCTGCTGGGGATTTACAGTTCATGATCTGCATCACCATAGCATCCGAGATACATAATGATAGCCAATGTAAAACTCTGCGAGCTCTTTCCGTCCAAGCTCGATGTGCTCGTCTTTGATCAGCTGTAGGATTCCTATCTGGAACTTCAGGTTCAGCCTCAACACCTGTCACTAAGTCCTAGTATCCTTTGCCTATCAAAAAGTTCTCCATGCGGAACTTCCATATTGCATAATTGTTGCTATCAAGCTTTTCTCCCACAATCTGGGTTACATTATCAGTTCTATCAGCATTTGCCATGTTGCAGACCTTGCCTGACTACCTGCAAACCAAGATTTTCTTAACAGTTCAACTTCAGCCCGGAACTGTTTATGACAGTTTTCTGCAATTAATTGCAGTAAAAAACCAAGGTATTTCAGCCCACTAACAGTCCAAAACAGCTCACACCAAGTGGCTTAACCTGTGAGTAAAGCAGTCAATGCAAATACTATGTATTCACTTCGGTTTGAACTCCTGCAACCTCACTGCCAGGGTACATATATGCAGTCTGAAAACTGTAATTCTGTGAGTGACCAGCAGTGATTTCAAGCTCAAAACTGAGTAGTATACATGGCATACATATCCCAAACCTTCATAGACATTTGCTAGTACATGTAGCAAACTGAGCATAACCAATGGGGCACAAATCAGTGCATAAATAGCAAGTATAAGTATCAAGCCTTCTGCTTACAAATTGCAGTTAGCAACTTCTCAGTAAACCACAATCAAACCAGCTCCAAAAATAGCCTCAAATCATGTTAGACATTCACTTTGAAGTTTTAGGTTCAATACATGAGCATTCGGGTAACTATAGGCATCCTGTCTTCATGAATCCAATTTATATATATTGCATTTACCGCTTGCAACCACTGAGACAATGTCACTGTAGTAATCACCAGCCTTAGAATTCAACTTCCATGATCCCTTGATGCTCAACCCAATCCATAAACCTCCAGCATACATATCCCATGTCATACATATGGTAGATCCCAGCCAAGTGTCAAGTAATGCTTCAGTGAAAGCTAATGCTTGCTGCCCACTGTTCTGAGACAGGTTTCCAGCCTGTTTACACTTCCAAATCTGAGTATTTTCTTCAAGGAACTTCAGCTCAAAGTCCTGAGAACTGATACTTATGTCTTCTAGAATGCTCCTAGGCTCTAGTGAGGTCCATAAAGCATGTCAGAGAGCTTCAAGGGTCTTCCAAAGTATTGCATATGCTGTATATACACTGTATACAGCAGTTCAGCCTTCTGTTCCAGGTCTGTGTACTCTGATTTTAGCTCATAAGAGAACTCCAACACAAGCAATGACTTCTTGTAACCCTGAACTACCTTCCAGTGTCTGCTCACTAGCATTTGATGACCTTTTGTACAGTGCTCATGTCAGTTTTGCTTCAGCAGAAGCCATGCCTTCAGCAGGCGCAAACACGCAGCCTGGGCAGATCTGTGCTGCTGCACATCTTGCTCATTACTATGATAATGATGCACTCCCTGGTGCTCAATCAGTCCTTGGAAGACTCCTCAGCAAGCCACAACCCTGCTTGAAGCCATGAGACTCCAATGCTTCACAGTACATACCTCTAGTGTGACCTTTGATGGAAATGACAGTCAGTCCTCTTCTTTTTCCAGCTCTTCAGTTCACTCTTCAAGTCTTCTTATTGAGTGCATTCCACCAGTGAGCCCATTCATGGCTCTGATACCATGTTCAGATTCAAAGAGGCAGAGTGATGAAAGGCAGAGTGAAGCTACGAGCTTCCTCTCTCACACACTATATTCAAACCACACTGTATAGTGAAAGATACAACCTACGGTCATAAGACCATTCACACCAAAGGCACCGACTTATTTAATGTATCTAACTACTATGGCTAGACTAGCTGTGTCCAGCTCATGTCAGTCAACACACACTAAATGAGCTTGATATTCTAACAACTTCCATGAGTGGTCAAACATGTGATGTATCATCTACAGTGAGTCCTTGGACAGGACGATTGCGCAATCACACTACTGCATCCACTGACACGGATATGTCAGTGAGGGGGAGAACAAATAAGGGAAAATAAAAGGTTTTCGAAGATGTAACAAGTCCACTCACTGCAGGTTATGAGTCATCTAGCAGTGATAGCTTAGACAGTGAATCGGGGACTCTATCTGTTATGATGCTAGGTGCTAGGTAGAGTCGTTATGTGCCGCCTCATGAGAGGCAAGCTCACAGTGAGCCACAGCTCAGGAGATCAGAGAGGGTCAGACGACCTGTTGATAGATACACTTACACTAGATATTCAGCCCGTCATTATGCTTATATGACGAAAGTAATAGGTTTTAGAGAACCAAGTAAGTTTGATGAGGCAGTTGCAGATGAGGATTGGCATGCTGCTATGGATGAGGAATATTCAGGTTTGGCTGAAAATGGCACATGGGATTTGGTACAGTTTCCTGAGGGCAAAACACCTATTGGCTGCAAGTGGGTGTATAAGGTAAAATGTAAATCAGATGGATCATTGGAAAGATACAAGGTCAGGCTGGTTGCAAAAGGGTATGTGCAGCAATATGGTCTTGATTATGAGGAGACTTTCAGCCCTGTAGCAAAGATGGCTACAATTAGAACTGTGATTGCTTTGGCAGCAAGGTAGAGGCTGGAAACTATGGCAGATGGACGTAAAGAATGCCTTTCTGAATGGAGAGTTACAAGAAGAAGTTTACACGGAACAACCTGAAGGCTATGTGCATTCAAAATTTCTAGCACATGTATGCAGGCTGAAAAAGGCATTATATGGGCTGAAACACGCACCCAGAGTATGGAATACTCGCATCAGCACAGTTATTTGCAGCAACATGGTTAATGATTGGGTGAGGCTGATCATAGTTTGTTTGTGAAGAAGACAGATCGTGGCTATGTATTCCTAGTTGTCTATGTTGATGACTTGATCATTACATGAGATGATGAAAGCAGGATTGTTGAAGTAAAGACATGTTTACAGGTTGAGTTTAAGGTCAAGGACCTAGGAGAGCTGAAATATTTTTTGGGGATTGAGGTTATCTCTACACCTCAAGGCATATGGCTGCTACATAAGCAGTATGCTCAAGACATGTTACAGAAATATGGTATGGCTAATTGCAAGCCAATGGATACGCCTTTAGAGCAGAATGTCAAGCTGCAGATTGATATTGGGACAGAGATTGTTACCATGTACAGATAGATGGTAGGCAGCTTGATCTATCTCACGATCACTAGACCTGACTTGAGTTATGTTGTGGGGTTGATCAGTCTGTTCATGCAAAAGCCTCGCAAACCACACTTGGATGCAGTCTCAGGAGAATTCTGATGATGTTGACTGGGCTGGTTGCACTTATGACAGGAGGTCAACCAGCGGCTATGCATTTGGATTGGGTAGTAGCATGATCAGTTGGCAGAGTAAGAAACATCCTACAGTTGCATTGTTTAGTACAGAAGCAGAGTATCTTGGTGCGGCCTTAGCGGCCTGTGAAGCTATGTGGTTACAGAAGTTGCTGAATGACTTGGGAGTACACTTGGACAAAAAAGTAAGGCTGTACTGTGACAATTTAAGCAGTGTCATGCTAGCAAGTAATCCTGTTTATCGTGCAAGATCCAAACACATTGAGGTTCACTACCATTTTATTAGGGAAATGGTTTTAGCAGATCAGATTGACTTGGAGCATGTGAAGACTGAAGACTAGGTAGGAGACATCTTTACCAAATCACTTGGTAAAGATAAGTTCATTCACTTTAGATAACTATTTGGAGTGATGCAGATGATTTGAGTTTTGTTTTGAGCCTTAGGGGGAGTGTTAGAAGTCAAGCTCATTTCAGTTCATCTTTATGAGTGACCGACATCTGTGACAGCTAGTGTGTGTGTACAGCTGTCTCCATGTGACTACATTGAATAAGTCGGGTGTGTGTTAGTCAGTGACCTGACTAGAGTTAGTCAGTTAGATCTACACCTAGTCTAGTTTACTTTTACATTATTTTGTGTGCTTCTCAGTTAGTTCTTGAATAATGAAGAAAACACAATGAGAGCATGAAGGCTCATGGATATGAAGTTTTCCCTGTCTCTCTCTCCCATCTTTGAACAGAGAAATTATATGTCTCTTTTTCCCTATAGAAGTAGCTAGTCCAAATCACATGGCATCACAATTTCCATCCTTTATCTAGAATAGGATCTTCCAATGCCACAAATGTTGGGGCCACGAGGATCCTCAACTCATTCTAGACTTGGCAAGGGGTGTCCAGAGCTCCACCTAACGCGCAAGCTACCTAATAGTGAAAAATTATTCCCATGGTTGGCATTTTCACCACTCAACCTTCGACCCATGAATTGAGAAGTTCCCTTTTCGAGTTTATCCATGGTGTGATCATGGAGGCAATCCACCCGTACAAAGAACCTTTCCTTAATTAATTCATTTAAGAATCAAGCACAATCAAGGCAGTCAGCCCTAATATCATCTTCCAAGAAAACATTCCTTTATCCTCATGGCAATTTGTCATCACAGACCCATGCCATGAATTTGCCATCAATCACAAGCATTTGGAATAATCATCCAAACAACAACACAACAATCATATGAATGTAAAAGCATTTAGGATGTTGTTAGATCAACCAACAAAACCAATTGCATTTTTTCAAACAATGCAAGAATAGGCACGATAACATTTTTATCTGCCACTTAGGTGTAGATGCGTTTACAATACATGGATGATAGCAATCTTTTTTTCATAGTTTTAAATCTTGCACTTGAATATGCATCTTACAATTATAAAGATGAAATTTATCCCTTTTAATGACCTATTCTCATGTGGCATAGTACGGGACCTAATGTATGGAAATCAAAGCAAGCAACTAAGGATTTTGAAATATATTACTTATATTTGGTACCGTAGTTGTATTGACAATGATACCCTTGCCCGAAGCTTCATTGTTGGTTGTGAGATTGCCATCTGCACACGATATTCTTCACTTGGGGGTCATTCTCCACAAGTGGATTCACAAGATAAAGAAGGAGGAATGAATTTGAGATGGGAGAGCGTAAGAGAAGATGGCTTAGTCAAAGACCAAGATAGGGAAAATTGAGCTAACTCTCTCCCTCGCATCTTCTTGGGGTAACTCCTCTCTCTCTCTCTCTCTCTCTCTCTCTCTCTCTCTCTCTCTCTCTCTCTCTCTCTCTCTCTCTCAAGCTCCTCCTTGCAATCTCTTGGAGGGGTATTCTTCTACCTTCCTCTCTCTACCTCTCTCTCCTAGCCTCTTGGGGTCTCCTTGTGCTTTTTCCTGAACTGCTTCCCATGCCTCTTATCTATAGTGGATTAGAGAAGAAGGGTTGTGCCTGAGAAGAAGAGCTCTTTGTGGAGGGGATCTAGGAAAAATCAATGATTTGATGCTCAAATCATAAATCTAATGGTTCCATTGGCTCCGAAAGGGAGGTAAAACCCGAAGACTCTTGCTTAGAAATCTTCCAGATCACTCCTTCTTCTTCCTATTCGAAGTGTTGTTTATTGCCTGTAAACTGTGATCTCAATGTGTGTGATCTCACCAATCCTTCTTTTTTTGTATTAAATCTCTAAAATAAGATGAAAGACCCACTTGCTTTTTTTTCATGACAACCTATTCTAGAATCTCCATAGCTTTTTAGGATATTTACAATAAGTAATATCTAAAATATACTAGTTTTACTCAAAAATCTAATATTTTTGGACCATCCATACTATACACATTAACACTAGTGATTAATATGGCTCATAACTCTCGTTCACTTTGTAACTTCCGTGAAGGGTGGCTATAGTCCTTGTCAATCTAGAAAAAATGTCAGATTACAACTCTCTATTTTTAAATTTATTTTTAATTAAATGAATTTTTTTAGTTATTAATGTTATTTAGTTTTTACTTTAGTTAGTAACCTTACTAAGTTATTAATTGACTAACTACTAACCTCAATTCAAGATGACAGAAAAATGAAGCAAAAAGTAGAAAAAGAATAGAAAAAGAGCAAGGATACAAAGGCAGACCTTAAAAGACTAAGCGGAGGCGAAAGCACAATTTTAAAGAGAAGACACCTCAAAAAACTCTTGTAAAAGAGCCCAAAGCTTTATTTTAAGAGAGTTGGGTTCTCACCCATGCAATCTGTAAAGGTAGATGGGCGATAGGAAGGAAGCTAGGAAGATAGGAGGACAATGGGAAAAAAGGCCTAGGCCACAGCAGGCCATGTAAAAAGGATGGTTGCCCATGGAATTCTAGGGCTTGTATGTATAAAGTTCAAAAAGTGAATGGAAGCTCATTCTTTGGTGTGCGGCTAACAAGAGACCTCTCTTCTTCCTTTCTTCTCTTCTCTTTGCTTGTGTGTGTACTCTTGAGGGAGGGAGTGTGAGAGTGTGAGGGAGTGAGTGTGTGGGAGTGAGGGATCAAGAGGGTGAAGCTCTTCACCATCTCCACTTCTCTTCTTCTCCTCTCTTCTCCTTGATCGCGCAAGCACGACCATGGTGGATGGAGCTTGAGGGAGAAAGCTTGAGGGTGCTTGAGCTACCATCAATGATTGTGGAGCTACTGGTGTGCATGAAGGAGGAGGCAACACATTTTGGCATTGAGGTAAGCTCACTACATTCATAAGTTTGAAAGCGCATTGGCTATGTGAGAGGTAGCCATTAGAGCTTGCTCGAAACACTTGAAGCAATAAGTAGTCTGTGGGTCTTGGCGGTTGAGCGAGAGCTCCCACATTTTGGTTCCATTGCTGGGACCAACTGATTCAAGCTTGAGCACTTGCACGCCTCATATCGAGTGTCGAAGTAAGGGATTCATCCCCGAACCCGAGCTTGAGGTAGGTAGGAAGTTGGGGCTTTTGATCTTCGATACAAGTAAGTATTCTAGTTATTTTGTTTGTTTAATGATTGGGAAAGAAGGGGAGATCCTTTCAGTCATTTGCTTTTGATTCTGGTTGCATTTAGCATAGGATAGGATTACAAAATTGGTTTGGAGAAGCATAGGGTTACTGCTATAAAACAGAGCAAAACATGCACAGATCGGGGTGAATGGCAAAAACGAGTGGTTGGAACAATTAATACGGGCAAGGGAGTGATTGGGGGAGAGTGTGTGTGTGTGTTTCTAGCACTGATTCGATTCGACCTTGCCATTGGGGAGTTCTTCACACGATTTAGATACATCAAACCTCCCTGCTATGTATTTGTTGTGATTTGGAAGGCGGCGTGCTTGGTGTTTGTGCGGATCGTTAGATTCAACAAGATCATCTCCAACGCAGCCATCGTCATGTGCGGCTCCTCCCATCCGAGTGGACTGGGTTTGGGCCGAGTCCCAGAATCAGACCATTTGGCACTCGACCCACTCGGACACTAAGCTCTTGGCCAACCCACTCGAAAAAGTTACCGTTCGGCCCTTGGTCAAATCAACCACTCAGCCATTTTACTCAAATGTCCTTCTCTCGGCCTGTCCGAATCAAACATTCGGACCAACTTGTCATTCTGCTCTCGGCCCGGTGTCCTGTATTCGACCCTCGGCCTAGTGTCCTATATTCAGCCCTCAACCCACTTTTGTCATTCAGACCTGTATTTTGCCCTCGGCCCACTTTTGTCATTCGGCCCAGTTTTGTCATTCAGCATTTGGCCCAGTTTTGTCATTCGACCCTCGGCCCGCTTTTGTCTTCGACTCTTGAAAATATCTATTCAGCCATCCAAGGTCACCACTTGGCCCCTGTAACTCAAACGAGTTGGGCCGAGTCAGATTGTTGCACATCTTGTGAAAGTTTGCACCATACCCAGCTAGATCTTAATGGTGCTCACCTTAGTGACCACCTCGACGGCCGGAACTCGATTCTGGCTCAAGGAATAGGCAATTTCACAAGATGCATCTGCTTAGCAGCTAGAGTAGATTGTCGAGAGAGTCAGTGCCTTAATGACAACTAGTGGAGACCTAGACGGACAATTGAAGCCTAGTGTAGGACTAAGCGAATAGCAATAGAATACTTGGCTATGCCTGACCTCCTTGGGCTTATCGACAGGTTCGTGGAGCAAGAGAACCTAATCATGTCGGAGGAAAGTTTAGAACTCAGGGAGAATGAGGAATTTGACTTAGGAGCTTTTCCAGAAGCGATCCAATAGTTGGTGAGTAGCTATGACTCTCATGCTTGGTGTGAGCACCATGGTAGAGCGACAGAAGCCATTATAGCCGACCTAGGGAAGAAAGAAAACTAGCCCACAAAGCACTGCAAGGCATAATGGAATACAACCGAAACCAGCAGTAGACTAGGGGCTTGAGGCAGAAAGTGGAAATGAGAGAGATACATCGAGTGCTAGAAGGAGATTTGACGCTAAGTGAGCTTCTCACGAAGCGATTGCTAGACAACACAGTAGCAGAGCAGAGTGCTACAACATTAGCCACGTGACTACTAGTGGGGTTGCGGGTGAACCAAGGCTCCAAGAGCCAGCCTAAGATACCAATGATAGCAAAGCAGCTTGATAAGTATTAGCCCCAGGATGATCCATACAGCTTTATAGAGCAGTTCGAGCAGGTCTGTGAGGCCAACGGTCTCACCGACTTGACTCAACGCTCTCAAGCATTTGGGCTTTGCTTGGGAGACAAGGGTTGGACTTGGTACATGAGTCTAGATGCCGCGGAGTGAGTAAACTTCAATGGATTGAAAAACCTCTTCATTAAGAGATTTTTCGAGCTTGGATACTCAGATAACATGCTAGTATGCCTTAACATCAAGTATAAGGAAAAAGAGGATATCCGTGACTATGTGACCCATCTAAGGAGTCTCCTCAACAAGAAAATCCCGACGGGGCGAACGGCAGATCGAAAGAGCAATGTCGATGATATTTATCAGTGGGATACGAAATGAAGAGCTGTATAAAGCCCTGGCGGGCAACTGGAGCTTATAGCCAGACACGCTAGCAAGGGTGTTTGAAAAGGCCATTCGGGTCCATGACCAATTGAAGGAGGAGAGGAGCTCTAGGAACTTGACCCAAGACGAGAACCACTCGAAAAGTTTAGAGAGAGCTTCAACATCCGGCGAGCGATCAGGCACAAGCACCCAAGACAAGGGAAAGGCTACAGACACCAACCAAGAATTGGCTGACATGAAAATGGAAATAGCCAAGATGCAGGAAATGCTAAGACAACAAATGCGACTACATGTCCAATGCGTTACTGTGGTGGGAACCACTTGCCGGTCATGTGTCAAGACACCAGGTTGCGGCCTTGTGCTAACTATGGTAGGTTTGGTCACGATAGTGTGCATTGTAGATTTCCTAGAAGACTTCCGTATTCACAACCGTACAATCAGCCATACCTAGCAATCAGCCATACCTAACAAGCAATCCATTGGCCCTTCCTGTGCCAAACGATGCTAAGCCGATTGTTCCTAGAATGGATATAAATCCCACTGGCATACCCAGACCACCGGGCCCCTATGTGACACATTCGCCAAGCGATGCGCCAATCCACTACGTGGAAGAGCCAAACAAGGAGGAGCCTTACCTATACCCTTACGTCTCACACAACGATGAGGGCAATGTAGTCCTTATGGACTATGGACGAGTACCGGTGATGGCACTAGGTAGGGGACGAGGTAGAGGCCTAGGAGGGTAGACCCACGAACCAATCATGTGTTGGACTTGTGGCCACCAGGACACATCTCTTCACACTGTCCTGAAAGAGAGCAACAAAATAGAGACAAGGCTGACCTAAGGTGCCCTGTGTGGAATCACTCATCTCTTCGTTAACTGTCCAAAGTGAAAAACACCCTCAAACTTAGCTAATGTGCCATTTGTCCCATTAGGGCTATTAGGTGTCGAGAATTTGGATGGTGAAGCTACACCTATACCATTGCATATCATAACCCATGCACAAACGAAGCAGGCCGGCATGTCACTGCTGGGCCCTAGCAATCTACACCTATACCATTGCATATCATGAACTGTGCACAAACGAAGCAGGCCGGCATGTCACTGCTGGGCCCTAGCAATCTTGATCCAGCCTCAATAGGGAAGAAGAGCCATAGGTGGAGGAAGAAGAGACCTGAAGCTAAAATCACACTGAAAACTGAGAGCACCACAATGCTACCTGGTGGAAAGAAAGTCATTGATACTGAAGTAGAGACATCAGCCCTGAGGATTGCAGAAAAGAAAAGCGTTATGGTCAGGGAGTACCCCAACCCAAAGTGCCAACTAGAGACCATTGAGAAGGTGAAGGAGTGGGTAAAGGAGGCTCGGGAACACCTGAAAGATGTGGAGTCCATCTTGGAGGACGAGATCGAGAATCTCTCTAGCATCAACACGCTGCTCTCACCCCCTCCGCCAAGACCGAGGGATGCGGCGGTGCCACAAGAAGTACCGCTTAGGTAAGGCCTTGACTCTATGGGCCAGCAACCCAGCCACCAGGGGCACTAGCTAGAACGATCTAGAATAGGAGGATGGGCAGCCGATGACCTCCTTACCACTCTAGTGACCACCCTGGTGACGGTAAACCTAGGAGATTTGCTTAGGCAACAATCGAGTCTATGGCAGGACTTGAGGCAGTGGGTTGAAGGGTCACAAGAGCAAGCTGCCTGCAGACCTACAAGAACATGATGCAGAGTCGCAAATACCGAGTTTGACATTACACTTTGTGGCCAAATCCTTGCACATTAATGCTTTCTAGAAAGGCACCAAGAAACATGCTGTCTTGCCGGTCTCAACACTAGGCGACATAACAAGGAAGGGGATTGTAGACACAAGGGCGGGAGTTAGTGTATTGAGTCATGTAGTGCTCCTGACTTGCAGCAACCCACCTGTCAATACTACTAGGTTCAATGTCACATAAGCTAAATGAATGAAAGTGAAGCCATTTGGGGTGCTAAAAATTTGGCCGATAAGAATTGCTGGAATCCAATTCTTGGTTCATCTTCCTAGGCAATAGAATAGAAGCCATGAGGGTAGAAATGGACTCCTAGGAAACTACACCAATTGACCTCGATGCCATCTCCGTGATGCTCAAGGGTGTTACCCAGATTAGGAAATCCTATGGGCCCCTAACTAAGTATATCCCATGTCCTAAAGACAAGTGAGACTCGATGCATGTCCTTGCTACCATCGACCTACCATTCTCGGATGACGAGGAGTATGAACAGGCCCTTAAGATGATCGGAAAACCCAAGAGTGCATCCTCAGTGCCAATCTGCATGATGGTAGGAAGCCTTTGCAAAAGGCCCAACCCTATCACCTTTCAAGTTCCAACCAACTGGAGGGAGCTTCAGGGGGTGGTAGAGTATTTGACCGACAAGCTAGCAGGCAATCTAGTAGCAAACTTCAAGCCACTCCAATATCTCTTGAACGATTCAAGGTGGCAATGGGCTAGGGTGCATGACCTAAACCTTAGGTACAATTGGGCCCCGATTTATGGACAAGAGAAAGAACACCTTCGGGGTGGAGCAAGGGGTCATGTGTGTGGATTGTGACCATGCTTGGTTGGAACGTGTAAGAGCCATAGATCTGGAACAAGCAAGCCTAACCCAACCAGGTAACACACTAGTGCTTAAAACAGAGTCACCCTCTGAGTTGCGACCACCGAGGGAGATTACCTCACCTAGCAAAGGCGAAGAATTTGATTCCGAGTTGGAAGTAAGCTCAAAAAGTGACCCAAAAATACCGAGGCATCCCAAGATTAGGTGTACCAAGGGGGACCTGCCCGTCCATCTGAGGCGCAGACACTTCAAAGAAGAAAGGGCAGACCAGTCTAAGGATGCAAGAGTAGACGAATAACGAAAACCACATGACCTCCCCAAAAGGTTTACAAGATTCAAAAAGGGCGATAGGGTAGTGATCCTAATGGGTGCTAAACTTCAAGAGAAAACAAGTGAACCCATTGAAGGGCCCGCCAAGGTCAAGGAGGTGAACCTAGCCCTGGAGGGGGAGACACCATGACCTCTCTTCATTGCTGATGACCTGACGGATAAGGAGGAGACACACCTTGTTGCCCTCTTACAAAAGTATGTATACGTATTCGCCTAGTCCTTAGAAGAACTCAAGGGGGTAGATCCAAGTATAGTAACTAACAACATACCCATGATGCCAGATGCAATGCTGGCCAAGCAGCGACCGTACCCCATGAATCCCAAGCATGCCCATGTGGTCAAAGAAGAGATCAACAAGCTAATGAGAGCGGGGTTTATCTACGAAATTGAGCACACAGACTGGGTATCACCTATAGTCATTGTAATGAAGAAGAACAATAATATTAGGGTATGCGTCAATTACAAGAAGGTGAATGCGACAATGAAGAGGGACAACTGCCCATTGTTGTACACTGAGCCATGCTCAAGAGAGTGGTGGATAAGGAGGCCTACAACTTTCTAGACGGCTTCTCTGGATACAATCAAGTGCAAGTGCATCCCGATGATAGGCATAAGACTGCATTCACTACTAAGTGGGGAGTCTTCACGTACATAGTCATGCCATTCGGGTTAACAAATGCTCTAGCCACCTTTCAACACCTTATGTGCACTATATTTAAAGAGATGCTCAGGAAAGGGTTGGAGGTCTTCATAGAAAACTTGTGTGTTCACTCGACCTGGAGAGAACATTTAGATAGACTCCAAGTGGTCTTTGAACAGTGTCGCCTCCTATATTGCCTCTCCCTAAACCCTTTAAAGTGCCAGTTTTGGGTGAAGCACGGATGTATCCTAGGGCACGTGGTGTCAAAGAATGGCATCACCATGGAATTTTTGAAAGTCAGAGTCATCATTGATCTTCCATCCCAGACTAACTATAAGGGACTGCAATGGTTCTTAGGTCATACGAGGTATTATCGACGGTTTGTGCTGAATTATACATTGATTGCTAGACCTTTGTACAAGCTATTGATTGTATTCAAATGGACTGAAGAGTGCCAACACATGTATGAGGAGCTAAAAAAAGCCTTGATCATAGCACTGATTCTGCGAGCCCCGGATTGGACCATTACCTTCCACGTGCATATTGATGCTTCTAAATTCGCTATAGGGGCAGTATTGTGCCAACCGGGCGAACACAATCTCGACTATCCAGTGAACTTTTCCAACAGACAAGTCACCGAGACTGAGATGAATTATTCGACAATAGAAAGAGAAGGTCTAGCCATGGTGTTTGCCGTGAATAAATTTCGACATTATTTGTTGGCCACTCCTTTTACCTTCTTTGTGGATCATCAAGCCTTGCTTAATTTAGTAAACAAACCTTGTGCCATAGGCCGCATAGCTCGATGGCTCCTTCTACTTCTAGAATCTGACTTGTCATGGTTGTACAAAAAGGGAAACAACACATGGCCGACCACATGTTGCTCATCCCTATGGGAGAGGCTATTGGACAAGGGATCGTAGATGATTTGCTAGACGCGCACTTGTTTAGCCTGTCGAGTGAGAGAGAGTTATTTTGAGCCAACTTGACCCCATATTGGGCAAACGACATAGTCCAAGTGCTTGAGAATGGACTACCTGAATGACCAATAGAGAAAGCCTGACTTAGACAGCTCATCCTTAAGATCCAAGAATATCAGTTGATAACAGGTCAATTGTATAGGCTAGGGCTAGACGGCTTGTTGCACAGATGTGTATGTGAATACGAGATGCAAGAAGTGCTCTCAAATGCACACAGTGGAATCGCAAGAGGACACTTTAGCAGAGAGACAACAACAGCTGATAAGGTGTTGTAGTATCAACTGTGGTGACCCACACTTTTTCGTGTTGCGGCAATGTTTGTTAAGCACTGTGACGAGTGTCACAACGGACAAATGTCGTGATTTGCAAGGATCAGATGGAGCTAACCCCGGTGATTGCACGACAACCCTTCGAGAAATGGGAAGTTGACTTCATAGGACCCATTAGTCCTACGACACAATACTCTCAAGCCAAGTATATCATTGTAGCCACTGACTATCTAACGAAATGGGCAGAATCACGGGCTACGCGAAAGAATGACATGAGAATGATTGCCAAGTTCCTATGGGAGCAAGTAATCTCACAATTTGGCTGCCCCATCAAATTGATTAGCGACCAAGGTACACACTTCATTAATGAAGTGATTGCACATCTTCTAGCCACCTTTTTGATATCCATCGAAAATCCTCACCATACGACCTTCAGGAGAATGGCCATGCAGAATCCACCAATAAAATTCTAGTCAATGTCTTGACCAAGTTGGTCTCTATGTCGCACAACGATTGGGATAACAAGTTGATGGTAGCCTTGTGGGCTTACCGCACAGCCTACAAAACGGCCATAGGCTAAACATCTTTTAGGTTGACCTATGGAACGGAAGCAATTCTACCTGTAGAGTTCTTCAATCCTAGCTTGAGAATCGCACTTCACAAAAGATGGGAAGGAAAGAAAGCATGGACGCAATGCCTAATTGAACTTGAATGCCTCTTGGAAACATGCCTCCTAGCTACCCATGCGCTCATATGCGAGAAAGCATGACGCAAAAGCTAGTTTGACAAACATGTCAAGCAAAGCGACTTCAAATGAGGAGACTTAGTGCTCATGTACCCTGTTAAGGGGCATAAGTAGAAAATGAAGTTTAAAGTTCTAGGGCCCTTCAAGGTGTTAAATGATGCGGATCTAGGACATGACACAAGCTATGGTGGATCAAAGATGAAGACCAAGTTCATAATGACATGGACAAGTAGAGATAAACTATTACACAAGTGAATTAGGTTCCAAGATAGATTAGCTTGGACTCATAAACACAATCTTGTGTAGAATTGACAATGACAGACACTTAACTGAAAGTACAAAGCATCATGATATTGTATTCATTTCATAGTCAAGTACAATGCTTTATAGGCTTTGAGTTGTTCCACTCTCCTCACTGTGCATATGGGATTCAGGACAGCTCCTCTTGGAGCATACATCATTTGTCTATTTCTCAACACCCCCCCTCAAATGATGAGTCCCTACACTTGCTGGCTTTTGCCCCCCCTTCATGATGACATGGCCCGGAAGACTAGCTCATAGGCAGCCTAGTCAAGTTAAAGCTTGAGACTTTACATCTTGGCATGAGACTTTACATCTTGGCAAGGGTTATATAAATCAAATTCACTAACATATGAGAGATACAATGAAAGTTCTTCAAAACAATCTGTCAAAGTTGTTGATGGTAGTGGAAGCATATTCTTCTTCTTCTTTTTCCTCCATGTATTGGTTCTGGTGATGATCACTTTGCAATTGTTGGGCTCTCTTCTTGTGGAAACATTCACTGGCTACATGGCCAGTCTTACCACAATAGTGACATGTAATCCGATCCTTGTTATTGTTGTTGATGAATCCTCGACCTCTTCCTTTAGGTCCAGCAGCTCCTTTGGTGTACAAAAGATTTTCCCTAGATGATGAGACATTGTCTTTTGCATTCTTGGTTTTTACTTTGCCTTCTTCGTCGAGTAGTGAGTGCTCAATATCTTTAAGTGTGAGGCTTGGAACATTACTCAAAGTGGACACAAGATTTTCATATGGATCCTTGTTTACACTTGCAAGCAGTACGGCTATTGCTTCATCTTCCTCAATATTCTTTTTAAGAGATGCAAGTTGAGTTTTTAAACTCTTAAACTTATTAATGTGTATGGTCATAGAAGCACTGTCTTTGATATCCAGTTTATAAAACTGCATGAGAAGTTTTACCTTTGAATTCTTTGCTTGAGTACCAAACATTTTATCAAGTTCCTCCCAGGCGGTTCTAGCATTTCTAATGCCAGATATATGATGTAACACGTCATCACTAAGTCCCCAGGCAATGATGCCTAGTGCCTTATTATTCATCTTCTTTCATTCTTTGGATTTGAACTGTTCTTCTTCAACGAACCCGTCTTCATCATCTTCCTTCTTGTTATCTGCATCATCTTCAAACAGGTCCCACAAGTCTTTCCGCATTAGGTGATACATGGTCTTTTCCTTCCAGGCATGGAAGCCTTCTCCATTAAACTTTGCTATTTGCTCAAGCTCGGCCATGTTGCTAATCTTCAGTTAACCAGCAAAAAATTGTATTTTAATGTGTCAAGAGACACAAGAGAATCAGTGTCAAATTGACACTAGTTGAGTGTTAATGGATACTAGTCGGTACTTGATCTGCTTCCTCTTAGGAACTTCGTGGGTGGCTTCTGAGCTTCCTTGGACACTTCCAGACTAGTAATGAGCTTCAGAGAGTATTCCTCAGTGATCAAAAATCATTGTTGATGATGGTAATGAGAAAGAGGAATAAGGTTTCCAAGCTTCCAAATTTCTGGATATGGCTTCCTGGATTAGGGTTTCTGTAGCAGCCTGGTTTTTTGGTCTGTGTGCATTACACACTTGATCATTCTCAGAAATTTTTACATGGCCATGAAGCTTATGTCATGGGCTACAAAAGCCCTATGGTTGCTGTGTCGATTGCGCTGCGTGTTGTGCGTGCAGCTGTACGAATCGTCACGCAGTTTCAGACTGCGCCGTTTCTGGAAATCGCGCAATGCTGCCTGCTGTGGATGCTAATGTTGCTGTCCGATGTGATAGGCTGAAGCACCTGGAGCAAGGGAAGATACTTCCAGAAGGATTCACTTGAAGATATGGCCCGTAGAGAGAGATCCAAGTGCTCCAAGGTGGCTAGGTGCAGTCTGGCTATGGCTGCCACAAGGTCCAACTGAGATTTGAAGTTGAAACTGGAGGTATGAGCTGAATGTGGGCTGGTTAGAGATTACCAGAGGTGAAGGGAGACTAGAGATTCAGAGTATGAGCTGTGACATGCCCAACTGGGCTCTGATACCATGTTAAATGATGCGGATCTAGGACATGACACAAGCTATGGTGGATCAAAGATGAAGACCAAGTTCATAATGACATGGACAAGTAGAGATAAACTATTACACAAGTGAATTAGGTTCCAAGATAGATTAGCTTGGACTCATAAACACAATCTTGTGTAGAATTGACAATGACAGACACTTAACTGAAAGTACAAAGCATCATGATATTGTATTCATTTCATAGTCAAGTACAATGCTTTATAGGCTTTGAGTTGTTCCACTCTCCTCACTGTGCATATGGGATTCAGGACAGCTCCTCTTGGAGCATACATCATTTGTCTATTTCTCAACACAAGGTTCATGTCATCAGCCAAACCAGTAATGCCAAACTCGAGACTTTGGAAGGTGAGGGTGTAGGCTTCTTTAATGGTAGTCACATCAAGAAGTATTATCCCCCCATGCACCCCTTGCAGGAACCACCTATGTTAGAACCACTGATCAGAGTACGAGTAGCCACAATCATGGAGATTGACGAGGAAAATGAGAAAATCATAGAATCTGCCTACCTCCGCATCACAATTAGTGCCAAACAAACCTGCACTGTCAGCGCTTTAGTTGATGATGGAGCAGACTTCAATGTCTTAACCCATGATCATTGGACCCGTATTTGCAAACCACAACTATAGCCCACTATTGCCAAACTGAGCCCGTATGGGGGGCCGTCATACGCACTCCTAGGGAACTGTAGGATCGCTATTTCTATCAAGTCTATGAGCATACCAATGACAATTTATGTGTTGCCGAACACGAAAAATGTAGGCACAGAAACTCTACTGGGTCGAACCTTTAAAAAGCAAGCTCACAGCAATGTCGATTATCAGTCACAACGTATCCACTTAGCCATTAGCAGTGTCCACATAGTGGTAGCCTTCAGCAAGGGCCGCCCGATCCCATCAGACGTGCAATGCCACTAGTAAACACACAACCAGCCAAGTCCAAGGAGAAGTGTTGTGATTTTTCATTACCCTTTCTGACCTCTATGCCAGCAATCGACTGAAACCATGGTCGATGCCCATGAATATCACTTAAGATGGGTGCCTAAACATCAGACCCTACCACCCAAATGTGATCGGCCACGCCTTCACAAGGTTCACAAAACAGCCCCAGAACTTAGGAGGCCAAAACAAAGCTACACACAACGATGGGTAGTCAAGCCGTGCTAGGTTCCTAAGACCCTATTGCAAGCACAAGGTTATTATGAGGGTAATGCCCGGATATGGATCCCTAAGTCTAAAGAAGCCTAGAGCACCAATCAAGTGCCACCCCCATGAGTAACTGTACCCCACCATGCGGTTGGTTAAGGCCTAACGCCGTAAAGGACTCGAGTCACCAAGCACGTTGACTCGCAAACAGATTATGCATATGGAGACTGACCAAATCTACCGACCCAAACTTCAGCCTACTATTCCCAAACCAGTCTCACGTGACTTAATCAAGACACAGGAGGCCACAACCCCAAGTAGGGACATCCCAATCGTACTCTAGTCATTTGAGCCCGCTGGGCAAGCGACCCAACCGCAATCTTAGGAACAACTGAGCTTACAACTATCTGCTACCCAACTCTCTAGTTTGGTCAAACTTCAACCACCTAGGCCTTAGGCCCTCCTATGAGAGGAAATCATTCTTGTCATTGGCCACAGATCTAGCCAAGGACACAGGGTATGACGTCATTGCTTGCCTCACATGCTTAGATGCCACATTCATGTCACTAGCTCTGAGTTATGACTGCTTGGACTTGAACCTCTTGCAAGTTCCCTTTGCAATAGAAATTTGTACAATGCCTTGTTCATGGGACACACTAGAATTTGCATTCATCAAAGCACCCCACTCAGCTGTACAGATGCTCCGGACTGAGATATCTACAGAGCAAGACATCAAACATCAGATCATCACATCATATGATAAGCAAGCCTCTTCTGCCATCACTTATTGAGAATTAGAGGAGTTAGAAAGGCTTGTTAAGACCAAATCCCCATTCCTACGGAGCTGTTACGCCCTTCGATTGCAATGGGAACTCAAGGGATGCCAAATAATGACAAACGGTGAGCAATGCCGAGCCATCAAGACGTCGGAATATGACCCAACTTATGTCGCTCCCACCTCGTATAGGGTATTAACCACTATTCGTAAACCGACCCCTAGAAGAGAACATCAAAGGACACCCTTACCTTGACCGCCTCTTCACAGAGGAAGAGTTATATATTGCTAGTCACATTGATTAGAATGACGTCCTAACAGATGTCCTTACTTACATTACACACACAAGTACCCGACCCTTTGATCTAGACCGCGATGCTTAGCTAGAATACACTATACTTCTATGCTTGGCTCATGCAAATGTAAACACTCGACCGTAAGCTAATAGCTTGGAGCCTAGAAGCTTTCAATCCTAGGAAGGATTCTCCCTAGATCCAAAAGGGAAGGGGGGTAAGGTAAGGTAAGGTGAGGAAGGGAACCAATCAAAATCAAGCAGACACATAAACATGTGAGGAAAAGCCACACCGTGGTGAAAACCTGAGTCAACATTTAAACATGGGAAGAAAAGGAACATATTAGTTTGTGGGTGAGGAAAATGTCACGAAAGAGTTGAATTAAAGTGCGGAAAATTTTGAAAGGAAAGTTTACGTTGGAGCTTAAATGTTTTCATTCAACAAACACAAAGCCTTTCTTTTCAACAAGTAACTCTTTCGCAAGTACTAATGGGAATGATGATTTATGACAGGAACAAAAGATGTCACAGCAAGATTACACTCACCGACTCCCTTTCACGGAGGAAGAGAGAGCGCAGTACGGCATCAGCCTGGAAAATTGGGCTTATAGTCAGCTGAAATTCCGTAGCATTCACAACCTTGAGAAGGTGGTGGCCAAGGAGTAGGCCACAAGGAGAATAGTGGAACAGTGTAACCTCTACAAGTACCTAGAGAAGTTTGCACAAGAACTTGACCACACAAAGTGTGTAGAATTTTTTAGAACGTCTAACCCTGACCAAGAATGTGGAACAATAACGGTGGGAAGGGGGGACAATGTCTGACAGGTGTAGGTACCACTAAACCAGGCCTTGGTGAAGAAGACACTAGGGCTGGAACCTAAGGTGGAGAAAAAATGTAAGAGGGACGTGTATGCTCTGCTGAAGATGAAGAGGGAAGGAGTTTTGATAAACGACGGCATCAACATATAGGATATCCCTGATGTTGAGATCCACATGCAAGAAAAGTTGGTGCACTCCCTTTTCTCTAGCCAATGTTATAATTCCCTCATGCATCGGATCAGTGTACCTATGTTGGAGAATGTGGCAACCCATACCCTGGATGAGGTGGATTGGAATGGCTACGTGCGCAAGACAATAGACCAAGTAGCCAAAGCACTAGCCCTGGGCAACAAACAGGTAGGAGGAGAATCCCCAACATCTAAGAATATGAAGAGGAAGAAACCTTCCTCAAAAGCCTCCTTCATTGGGTATGGAAGCATACTGACGGCCATCATCCAAGAGGCTATGAAAGAAGCCCAACAAGGAAATGAAGGAGTAGATGAAACCCCAGACAGGTCACTGACCCATCAAAAGGACGAGCAATCGAGGGATGGGACAGAAACTGAGACAGAGAAGGAGGAGCGGGAGGCTCAACCGGGACGAAGAAAACCAAAGGAGTCCATTGGGAAGGCAACTCAGAAGAAGAAACAAAAGGCGGGCAGGAAAAAGGAAAAAGAAGATCTGGAAAGAGCCAAAAAGGAATCCCTAAGAGAGGTGGCATAGTGGAAAAAGAAGGAGAAGGAAGAAATTGAAAAGTTGGTAGAGGAAGTAAGGAAAACAGAAGAAGAGAAAGAAAGAACATCTATGGAAGAGGAGGCAAAGTTGAGGAGACAAGAGGAGGAAGACATGGCCAAAGCAACTTGTTGATCCATAATAATAGAGCCGACTCAATGGCCTAGGGGCTTTAAGTCTGCCTAGGGAAGATAGGCCTGGCTCAACCGCTCAAGTACCCGAAGCCATGCTATCCGCGGTCATCAAAGAAACCACTGTCACCTCAAGTATCTTGACCAGCACCGATGTGAACAATTTTGTGGCATGGATGCAATACTTTATCAATAAGGAACTAGCACAAGGAAAGAGTAGGGAGACCACAGCCACCGGGCAAAAAAGGCCAACTACAGATGCCAAGACTAGGCAAGAGCCAAAACATCAAAAAATGGAAGCCTCGACCACCCCAATCCCCACTGCTATGACGCCACCCGCAAACCATGATGAGTATGCTGATGAATTGCTCTCTCAATTAGAGAGGGCAAGGGAGGAAAGGAGGATAGCAGTGGCTGAGCTGGAAGCAAAAAGGGAAGTGGTAGCGACCTTCTAGCTCAAAAATACAAGGCAAAAAAAGGAAATTCTTGACGTGAAATGGGAACTAAAAACCAAAGTAAAAAAGGAGCAAAGCTAGCGGTGATAGCTCATAGATGAAAATCAAGAGCTCGAGAATATGCAAGGAGAGAATAAGCTTCTGATCATGCAACACAAAGATCTAGCAGCAAAAATAGGTTGGATCGAATGGGGCATGAAAGAGTTTACCGCAAGGGAGGAAGGAAGGAAGTGAAAAGAGGAGAAACACCACCTAGAAATGGAAACCATGACCGAAAGACTGAGCCTCAAAAGAGAGGAGCATGAGAGAATGAGTAGGGAATTGGAAGACTAGGAGCGGAGGCTCATGGTCTTGGTGCAAAGACAGGGAGAAGGCATGGAGGAAATGAAAAAGAGAGTCGAAGAGTGAGCAGAAGGCAGAGCAGTGAGGTGATCAACGTCGGAAGCCGGCTAACCCAATAGTGGCTGAAGGAAAGAGAGAAGAATCCCACCCTCTGGGGCATCGAGGATGTGGAATACTGGAAGAATAAAGTTTTTGAACTGCCTCGGTCTGTGCCCAAATACGAATGCTAACCACTGTGGCAGAGGCGTATCTATGATGATAACATGTTTGCATGGATGGCCTTCTTTAACACTCTCCCTTTGGAGAGGAACAACCCTTCCTACATGGTGTACCCTCGTAGAATAGGAGTAGACTTCCAAGCAAACACCCATGGCCGTTACGAATTCTCTGTCATATATAACCCTTGTACCACCACCTTAGCACAGGCTCTCACCTTCACCTCCAACAGCTTAGATGCCACCATGACACGCTTTATTGCTGATTTCTCCTCCTGCCCAGATCCCACCTTCATTACAACTTGCAACTATCTTAGGCTCCTAAAAATCCTACCTAGGTAGGACCCCACCCCGGTCGAGTGCGGCCTTCCGCCACTCTTTTTTGATCCTAATGCAATTGATACCTGCGCGATGTCCTGCCTAATGATGGAGCCAGCCTCCTCCCTTATTTTTTCCTCATTGTTCTTGAAGATATGAACAACAGCCAGTTCACTCACTGCAGCCATCCGTTCCTCTGCACCACTCTCCTCTAGGTCCACTTGAACCTTAAGAGTTTCATGTAGAGCTAGAGATTTATGAGCCATTCCATTAAATCTACTTCACCACCCCATCCTGAGGATGAGGACTAACAATTCCCTACTACTGAACCAAAAAAAAAAGTATCCGCACGCAAGTCGCGGCACATGGCTCATAGTCCCTACACCTAGGGGTCCTTAAGTTAGACATGTCCTGGGACCTCGGTTAGCCGGCCCCGTTCCTAACCCCCTAGCCCTTTTTCTCCTCCCCACTTCACGCTTTAGGGCACCCCAAGGGCACAGGATACACCTAAGGAGTTGACACCAGCCTCGGGTTAGACTTGTCACCCTAAACTATGCACACTGCACCTCCCCTTACACGAACAGGGTTCTCAAGAGTGGGACATTACCCAGGATTACCTAGGGTTAGACCCAACTCCCTATTCCACCAGCATGAGCACCAAACAGTACATGGTGAGGTAGACACCCCCATTAAATCAAGCACCTTCTCTTTCTAGGTATAAGAGGATCCTGTGACCCATCAACTTCAGAGGCCCCCATCATCCACTCTATGCCCTTGAATTCTCCACCCCAATTGTTCTCAAAGCTTCCCAATCACACGACTTCCCCAGCCCTAGCCCAGAATCCACCCTTCCACAAAAGAGACCTCACAGTGCCATGGGATTGGCACCCATCTTGGAAGGGAGTAATGTTAACCTTAGTTCAAGATGATGGAAAAATGAAGCAAAAAGTAAAAAAAGAGCAACGTCACAAAGGCAGCCCTTAAAAGACTAAGTGGAGGCGAAAGTGCAATTTTAAAGAGAAGGTGCCTCTAGAAACTCTAAAAACTCTTGTAAAAGAGTGCCAAGATTTATTTTAAGAGTGCCACGCTCTCACTCATACAAATTGTAGAGGTAGATGGGTGGTTGGAAGGAAGCTAGGAAGATAGAAGGACAATGGGAAAAAGGGCCTAGGCAATGGCTAGCCATGTAAAAAGGATGGCCGCCCATGGAATTTTAGGGCTTGTATATATAAAGTTCGAAAAGTGAATGGAAGCTCATTCTTTGGTGTGTGGCTAACAAGAGACCTCTCTTCTTCCTTTCTTCCCTTCTCTTTGCTTGTATGTGTGTGCTCTTGAGGGAGGGAGTGTGAGAGTGTGAGGGAGTGAGTGTGTGGGAGTGAGGGATCAAGAGGGTGAAGCTCTTCACCATCTCCGCTTCTCTTCTTCTCCTCTCTTCTCCTTGATCATGCAAGCACGGCCATTGTGGATGGAGATTGAGGGAGGAGGCTTGAGGGTGCTTGAGCTAGCATCAAGGATCGTGGAGCTACCAGTGTGCATGAAGGAGGAGGCAACTCATTTCAGCATTGAGGTAAGCTCACTACATTCGTGTTGAGTGTTGAAATGACTTGTTTTTTGGATGATTTTTGTTGTTTTTGAGAGCTGAATGGTTGATTTTAAGGGATGATTGGTTGATTTGGAAGTGGTTTGAGAGTGTTTTGGATGATATTGATTGTGTTATTGGAAGATCATGATGTTTGTTGATGGTTTTGTGATGTTCTGATAGGTTCTGAATGGTTCTGTATACCTTCTGTTTTGCTCTGTTTTGGTCTGTTTTGTTCTGATTGTCTTCTATAAGGAGGGATGGAGTATAGATTGATGAAGAATGAGATATTGTGAAAGCTTAGTGAATGGTTTGTGAGAGTTTGGAATGGTTTGAGAGTGAGTTATGTGGTTTTGATGACCTTCTATAACCTTCTGTAGGTCTTCTGTAGAGCTTCTGTAGACTGTTCTGTTTTTGTTCCGTTTCTGTACTGTCTCTGTTCTGGTACTGTTCTGTAGACTGTTCTGTAAGTGTTCTGTGGAATGTATGTGTGATTTTGAGGAAAGTTTTCTAGCCTTGGAAAGAGGTGAATACAAGTGCAAAAGAGCTGAAGGAAGTGGAAGAAGTAGCTGTTAAAGATTCAAGAGAAGACTAGAGTGAAGTGACAGTAGTGAGCTGTGAAGAGACACTGTAGTGGCTCTGGTGACCCTTCATATCAGACATACCTCTTGGGAGGGGTATCCACGACCTAAGAGTGATTATTGAGAGTAATTCTTTAGAGATTGTAGTGAGGATATGATGTATTATTGATGGAGTGAGAGAGAGAGAGTCAGAGATAGCCAATTCTACTCAAACAGAGTGATTGTATATGAGAGATTGAGAGAGAAGACTATGAAGATATTGAAGATGAATACTATGTGATGTATTTCCATTCAAAGATGGTGTATTTCTTTGATTTCTTTGTTCCATTGATGGATTTTAGGAGGATGTTGAAGAATATGGTTGATTTTATTAAAAACCGTGGGAGATTTACATGATGCTGCATGAAGATTTGTTGTGCCTGGTGTTCTTTTCTTCATTGTGATCATATGAAACATGATAAACAAGCTTGTTGATGTTACAAGATAGATTTTCTTGCAAGAGAATTCCCTTTTCCTTGGTGTTCCTCTCGGGGCTCCATGTTTTTGGTGCGCAGCCGGGGAAACTTGCCATCAACAAGCACCAAAAGAGGCTGAAAATGAAGGAATTGGCATTGCCAAGAAGAGAAGAATTCAATGGATGTTTGTAAAGTTCCTTCTTCTACTGAAGAATTGTAATTCCTCATAATCAAAGCCACTTTTCACAAAAAATTCATCCCACAATGGCGGAAACACATCACCATCATGATGCATGCTCTATGTGGTGGACAGTTTCCTCTTCCTATTGAAGCAGCAGAAACTTGCATCTTGGTGGCAAACTGTTTGGGAACAAACTGAAGAGCAGAAACAGAGAGAATGAACATCCATGGAAGATTTGGCATTCATTGAGAAGTTTCCAGACAACATCAAGTGGGAGATTGTGAAGAAGCTTCAGGAGTCTTGGTCTGTAGAGGTTCACAAGGACAAGAAGGAAAAGAGTTGGAATTTGTTCGTGGATGCTCAACAGCAAGATACATGGGATGCTTGGTGTACTGATAATCTTCTGTTTGTTCAATTAGCAACCCACTGGAAGTTGGTAGACGGAGTGTTTTTCACAACATACACTGTTGAAACCATCAGAAGCTGGCATTACTATGATGATGGCACCACCACAATGCTCGGACGTATGCATTTTGACACCTTCAGAACCGAATACCTTCCTCTGTGTAGTGGCATGAAAGCAGAATTCAGGGACGTTGAGAGGAAAGAAGTAGAAGAAATGTTGGCAAGAGAGTCCTCCAGAGACTGAAGCCTTCTGTTAACCCTCTGTGGAGCACTAACAACATAGTGGAGTCAACCCCTGATGAATGACGCAATAAAAAGGCAAGCGTTAGAACGAGTCCAGAGGTACGTGAGAAGAGAGAAAGCAAGAATCAGAGCCGAGAGTGAGCTCGCAGCAGAAGCCGCGTTTGAAGCCCTTGCGGAACTCTTTACAGAAGTCCCAATGGCACATCAAGCCCTTCCTCCTCCTGCTGGAGGTCCACTTCCAAGCCAGATCCGTCCTGGAAATATTGATGACAGACCAGCGAATGTAGTCCCATTGCCAGTTTTTAAGGGAGAGTACAATGAAGACCCCGATCTTCATGTAGCAGAGTTTATGGTAGCATGTGTGGCTAACAATGCCAGAACCCCTGAGCATTGGTTAGCAATATTCCCCGCCACTTTCAAGGGCGCGGCGTTTCAGTGGTATGAGAGACAAGCAGCAGGAACTTTTGGCACATGGGACGACCTGAAGTTGGCCTTCCTCACTAAATTCAGGCGTGAAGGTTTTGAAGAGCGGATGAGAGAGGAATTTATGAACCTAAGTCAGTCCTCTGGAGAAAGAGTAGAAGCCTATGTCTCACGAATGGAATCCATCCTAAAGAGATGGACTAACCATAATCTAGATGATGGCATTCAAAAGGGGGTATTTCTCAGAGGATTACAACCAGAAGTCCGTAAGTTTGTGGAGCTACAAAGACCAGCCACACTGCAAGCTGCAACAGAAGGTGCAAGACTGTACGATGAAGTGGAAGCTAGATTGGCGATGAATACAGGAAGAGGAGTTCTACCTCCTCTGATGCCAGGAATGATGTATCCACCAAATGCAGTCCCAGGGACTGTTCCCTATCCCTACCAACAGATGCCCCCGATATCACAGTACAGTGCACCAAATCCACAGTGGCCACAATCCATGCCTCAAATGATGGCTCAACCACAACAAACATGGTCTCAACCAATTTCCTCAATGCCAAATCAGCAGCAACAGTGGAATCCTACCAACTGGAGCCAACAGCCAACAGTTCAAACAGGAGCTCTGAATCAGAACCAGAACAGAGACCCCTCTGTACCAGCCCAACCCGTTTATGCAGTAATTACAGAGACTCCTCAAAACCCTCCTGCCAGTACGTCCGGAGGAGAAAGCTTGAAGGATTATTTATCCAACTCAGTTGCAAACATCAAAAAGGAGTTGATGGATGTGATTACAGAACAACTACAGACGTTGAAAGTGAACACAGCTAGCATATCCAACGTTGCAGGAGCAGGAAGAGATGTGATGCGGTCAAATACTTGGTGTGGTAAGTGTCATCAAGCAGGCCATTTAGCCACTGAATGTACACGAAAACCAACTATCCCTGGAGCCTTCTGTTCCTACTGTTTGCGGAAGAACCATACAGAGGACATTTGCTCTCTGAAGGAGATGCATGATAGGAGAAGAAAGGAAGAAGACGCAAGATTTAACTTGCTAGAATCCAAAATGACAACACAAGATATTGGACCCAAGCCTAGAGAGTTTGGTCCTAATTTCGGACCCAGAAGATTTCCTTCCCAAAGTTATAGAGGAAGACAGTCTGGCGGTGGTCAGAGATCAGAAGTGGAGTGTTACAGATGCGGGGAAAAGGGACACATCTCACCAAATTGTCCAAATCCTCGAAGGTCAGTGGATTACAAGCCCTTATGCAGTCGATGCAAAGGAGAAGGCCACACTGCAAAAGACTGCCCAAGTCGAGCCCCAGCGAAAAACAGTGCTACTGATAGTCCGTCCAAGGCCCAAGAGCCTACCTCCAATTTGGTAGAATTGGAAGTTGCTGCCATCACGCGTGCAAAGCAGAAGGACCCACCTATCCAGAAAGAAAATAACCCTCCTGCCAGAACAGTGAAGTTCAATCTTCCACTAGAAGAACAGAACAGAACAGAGCCTAACAGTGCCGTACAGAGCCCTACAGTGCCACAGAGAGTTACAGAGACAGTTACAGAGACAGGACCAGAGGTCCAGGATACAGAAGAGGAGGAAGTGCCACAAGTGGCAGAAGAAGTTCCTGTAATTCCTCTGATGGAAGAAAGAGGGAAAATGAAAATGGGTGTTGCCCCATTCCCTAATCGGTTAGAGAAGCCAGTGGATCCTATTAAGGAATACGATCTGGTCAGAGATCTAGATACCTTTAAACCAAACCTCACATTCCGACAATTATTGTTGTTGTCTCCCAGTTGCCGGAAAAGATTCAAAAGTATACTGACAAGAAGACGTGGTTTAAGGATTGCTCCCGCAACAGCAACAAAGTCCAACAAGGCTCCAGAGCCTGTCAAAGAAGTGGATGTGGCTAATGCTTTCCTAGACCCGGGTACTCCAGAGACTGGCGTGTGGATAGAAGGCTGCTTTATTGCAAATGCACTAATTGATGGAGGTTCATCAGTAAACATTATGACGGATGTGACAATGAAGGATCTAGGCTTACAAGGTGTGCAACCAACCCAATGGCTCATCAGACTGGCGGATCAGAGTAGAATCAAGCCTTTGGGCATTCTTCCATATGTGAAGACTACTGTGGCTGGAAAAGATTATTGGCTAACCTATCTGGTGGTGAAGCCAAACTCTTATGGTACATCCTATCCTCTGTTACTAGGCAGACCATGGCTTTTTGAAGCCCGAGCAAGGACGGATTGGTTTAAAGGAACCTTGACCTTGGGCAGAGGACCCAACAAAGTGGTGCTGAAACTGTATGGTTCTCAAAAAGGACATGGATCCACCTCCTTGGAATTATCTTCTGACTCCCCTAACGAGGCTACGGATGGAACATCAGCAGACGAAGATGCTGTCAAATAGATCCTTCCCAAGAAAACAGTGGCACATTCCTTAACAGTGGATACTGTAAGCCGACTTCCAAAAGATGCAAAGCCATTATCAATGGGTGAATACTTCTTGCCTGAACCAGAAATGACTTCAGAAATCACTTCTGACAGTGAGATAGAAGCATGGATGTACTGCTCTCCCTGTTATATGGCCACAGCAGAGCCAGAGACAGAGGCAGAAAAGGAGACAGAGAATCTATTCTTCTGTTACAGAGCTCCTACAGAAGCAGAAGCAGAAGCAGAGACAGAAGCAGAACCAGAGACAGAGGCAAGAGAGGAAACAGAGAATCTGTTCTTCTGTTACAGAGCTCCTACAGAAGCAGAAGCAGAAGCAGAAGCAGCGACAGAAGCAGAAGCAGAGACAGAGGCAGGAGAGGAAATAGAGAATCTGTTCTTCTGTTACAGAGCTCCTACAGAAGCAGAAGCAGAGACAGAGACAGAAGAGGATGGATATGATATGGACGAAGAAGATTATGAAAGTGAGCCAGAAGAATCTATCCCACCTAAAGAGGATACATTTGAGGAAGAAGTTCCAGAAGCATCAGAAGCCGATGAGCTCATGCTATGGGACAGAATGGCAATGGTACCATTTGGTCTAGTAAATGGATCATCTTATATGCAAAACCTTTATAAGAAATGGATTAAGAAGAACAAGCCATCTTTTAGCAATGGCTCATGCCATCCTAACCTATCCTTGCCAAAGAAAGATGATGATGATGCACCGTGCCAACAAGCACCAGTCCGACAAACCCAACAGAAATTAGAGGGTCCCTGCTATGTGACGTTCCTGGATGTGTCATCTTCAGAAGAGGAGTCTTCAAGTCAAGAGGTAATTAATTTTGAAACCAAACCCGAAACAGCTCTAATCCCATTCCAACGTCTTCAGGAGCAACCTAAGTCTCCACCAAAAGAAGAAGTTGGTTCTAGTGGGACATCAGAAGAGGACATCACTCCCTTGAAGGAGTCGGATCTGTATCCAGAAGCAGTCCGTGGAACCTTCATCCGTGAAGTAGAAGGTGAAAGGCAGTTAACCTTTGTGGATGCAGAAGGCACTGAACGCCACTTGAAGGTGGGTAGCAGTCTCCCAGAAGGGGAGTTGTCAACCTTGTACAACTTGTTGAAAGAAAATTTGGACGTGTTTGCGTGGTCTTACAAAGACCTAAAGGGGATTGATCCCACAATATGTCAACATCATATTGACTTGGAGCTTGATGCCAAGCCAGTACGGCAACGACAGAGGCGAATGAACCTGAATTATTCCACATTGGTGAAAGCGGAGCTGCTGAAGCTTCTGGAAGCCGAGTTCATCTATCCAGTGGCAAATAGTGAATGGGTTTCACCCATCGTGGTTGTACCCAAGAAGAATGGCAAATTGCGAATATGTGTGGATTTTCGAAAACTTAATTCCAAGACCAAGAAGGATCACTTTCCTATCCCTTTCACAGACCAACTGTTGGATACAGTGGCAGGACATGAACTTTATTCTCTCCTGGATGGATTCAGCGGATACAATCAAGTCCAAATCGCAGAAGAAGACCAATCCAAAACAACCTTCACCACAGAATGGGGGACCTACGCTTACAGAGTGATGCCATTTGGGCTCTGCAATGCCCCTGTTACTTTCCAACGAGTCATGATGGCCGCATTTCAAAATCATCTGCATGACTTTATTGAGGTATATTTGGATGACTTCTGTGTCTATAGTTTGATCAGTGAACACTGGGAACATTTGGAACAATGCTTTGATCGATGCCGGGAGTATGGGATTTCCCTCAACCCCGACAAATGCATCTTTGGGGTCTCTTCCGGAGTTCTGTTGGGCCACATTGTCTCAGCACAAGGGATATCAACAGACCCTGCAAAGATCGAAAAGGTCGCAGCTCTGAAAGCACCCACCAACCTCAAACAGTTGAGGGGATTCCTAGGCCATGTGGGTTACTACAGAAGGTTCATAGCCCATTTTGCGACAAAGGCAACCTCCTTGCACAAGCTTCTGAGGAAAGATGCAGAGTTTACTTGGACAGAAGAATGTGACAAAGCCTTCCACACTTTGAAGCAGTGTCTGATAGAGGCACCCATCCTGCAACCTCCTGATTGGACGAAAGAGTTCCATGTACACACTAATGCATCAATTGAAGGCTTAGGTGCTGTCCTCTGCCAAAAGGGCTCCTCGAAGTTGGATCAACCGATCTATTATGCAAGCCGAAAAGTCACTGATAGGGAACGGAACTATACAGTGACAGAGCTGGAGTGCTTGGCAATGGTGTTTGCCCTGGAGAAGTTTTGCCATTACCTCCTATCTACCCACTTTAAATTTTATGTGGATCATGAGGCCCTGTCCTTCTTAATGAACAAAGCAGATGTGAAAGGACGAATGATGAGGTGGCTCCTTCTTTCTGCACCGTTTTCCTTTGTGCTGCACTTCATTCCGATGCACTGATCTTTCGATATTAATTTTTAAATTGCGTTTTTGGTTCGTTTTTTGTATTTTTTGCACGTGAACGCTCTTTACCCCTCTCGGAACCCCCGTCCCATATTTTTCTTGTTTCCCTCCTGTCGTCCTGCCCACTTTTCGTTTTTACGATATTTCGTTTTGACATCCGGATTGGGAGTTGTTAATTTTTCTTTATTTTTACGTTTTTTTTCGCGCCCGTTTTGCGCGTGAACGCGCCCTTTTTCGATTTAACGCGTCTCCACGCGCCCCGGTCGTGTCCGCGTACCCCGTACTGTCATCCCAGCGTCATGTCAATCCCGTCACGGCAAATTTTTTTACCCCGCCCCGCGCACGTGCGCGGGACGGGGATCCGTCCCCTCTTGACCCCGCCCATCCTCCCTTACCCCTGCCCAACTTTTATTTAACAACAAAATAAATAATAAACAATTAATTTTTTTTAAAAAAAACCCACCCAACGGACACCCTTCCCCTCCCCCGACTCTTAACCACTTCTCCTCTCTCCTCCCTCTTCTTCTTTCTCTCTTTCTCTTTCTTTCTCTCTCTCCTTCTCTCTCTCTCTCCCTCTCTGTGCGTTTCTTCTCCCTTCTCCCTCTTCTCCCTCCATTCCCTCTCCCTTCCTTCTCTCTCCTTCATCTCCCTCCTCCCTACTCCTCCTTCTTCCTCCATCTCCTCCCTCCTCCTTCTTTCTCCTCCCTCCTCCTTCTCTCCTCCCTTCCTTCTCTCCTCCTTCCCTTTCTCTCCCGCCGACCGCCTTCCTTCCTCCATCTCCTTCCCTGCCCGACCTCCTCTCCTCCTTCCCCTTCCCCCAGTTCGCTGCCCCCTCCTCCTCCTCCCCTCCTCCTACCTCTTCCTCCCCTTCTCCTTCCTCTCCTTGCCCGCCGCTCGACCTCCTGCCGTCGCCGCTCGACCTCCCGCCGTCGCCGTCCGACCACCCGCCGCCGCCGCCGTGGTCGTCGTCGCCGCGCCGCAGCGCCACCTCGCTTGGTTGCCACCTCGCCAGAGCCGTCGCCGCTGGCATCGCCCACCTCCACCTCCCCTCACCTCCACCTCCAACCTCCACCTCCTCCTCAGGTCACTAACTAACCTAATTAACACTTAACTAACTTAGTTAAAACCTAACCTAACTAACTTAGTTAAAACTTAACTTAACTAACTTAGTTAAAACCTAACTTAACTAACTTAGTTAGACTTAACTAACTTAGTTAGACCCTGACTAACTTAGTTAGACTTAACTAACTTAGGAAGACCTAACTTAACTAACCTAGGTTGACTTACCAGACTAACCTAGGTAGATTTACCTGACTAACATGACTAACTTGACTTAAGTGACTTATGACTAATATGACTAATATGACTAATGTGATTAATGTGATTAATGTGACTTAATTAATCACAACATTAATTTTTCCCTTTAAAAAAATTTCTAAAAATTTCTAAAAATTCCTTCTGTCTTTTGCCAATTTTTGGACCATTGTCTGCTAGGAATTGCCTTTCCTCTAATTTTAGAAAAATCCATCTTTCCTAAAATTACCCATAAATTGCCAAAAAAATATGAAAAATCATTTAAAAACTTGTAAAAAATTGTAAAAAATTCTACAAACATTCTAAAAAATTTCCCTCACCTCCCTTGCTCATTTTCCATTTATTCCACCATAAAAAATCACACCTAAAAATAAAATAAAATAAATAAAAATAAAAAACCAACATGAATCAAATTAATACATCTGCTCAGGTGTTGTTTGTTGTTTCATCAGTGCTTTTTGCTTTTCCTTTACTGGGACTCTTCCGTGCGCATTCCTGCATTTCATACACACCCTTCCAGGTATTTATTTTCTGTTATGTTATTTATTTTTTTCCCCCCTTAATCACAATTAATTGTTAAAATCAACCCTTTAATTCACCCACCATGGCACGCGCATTCGCGCTAAACACACATTTTTTTTAAAATTAAAATCAACCAGCCGTTCACTTTGCACGCGCTACGTGCGCTACAGATGCACTTTAAATTTTTTAATTAAAATCAACCAGCCGTCACATGAGCACGCGCTGGCAAAAAAGCACTCCACATCACCTTAATTATAATCAATGAATTGCATTTAGAGACCCAGTCGGGAATCGAAGTCCGGGAATCGAATAACTGCACCGGTTTAACCTAATAATTGGTAATTAAATTTATAATAAGGAACTGCCGTTTTCTTATTAAGGTTTATCACCTAATAAAACTTCACCCATTTTTAATAATTGATTAAAATCAACCCTTCATTAAATTAATTCCCCCCTCACTGCACTTAATTCCCCTTTTTAATGAAGCGTTTCGTGGGATGGGTATACGCAGTCATTAGTGTTGTTTTCCATGGTCCAGTCTTGGTTCTATCACAGATGTCGTATTGATATGTGTCGGATGTGGTCTTATTTTGGTTTCCTGTTTTAGTTACGGTTACGGGTACGGTATGCAGTTTTTTTTCTTTTATTGCCTGATACGGGGTTCAGGGTGTTTGTCTGATGCATCGCATGAAGCTTTCGGTCGCATTTGTCTCGAGGTCATGTCAAATTTTTTCTAGGATGTGGTTTGCCTGGGGTTAGTAGGTCGAGTCACGTTTGATTGGTTATTCTCTTATCCTTGGTTTTTTTTGTCTGTTGCTTTGCAGGCATTCACCTTGATTGTCTGTGGTTGTGGTGTGTGTGTAACCATCTGAATGGTGCCTTCTCATGCTCCTCCCCCTATCCAGTATGTCCCATTAGTTAGTAGGGATTACTCGTCCCTACTTACTTTTGAGCCCCTCACGAAGGCAGGACTTGCTGCTTTTGTGGCCACTCCTTTTCCATTACTTCCAGAGGATCCGTCCGTATGTGATGAGTTCCTGGCCTCTTACAGCAAGAAGACAGGAGTAGTCCAAGGCATGTCTATGACATTGACGTCTCGAGGCTTATGGAAGGCTCTGTCCTTACCCTCCAAAGGAGAACCTTTTGTGACCACTCGACAACTCTTCTCTAATGAAGAGATTCTCAAACTGTTGCAGAAGCAGACAAGGGAAATCCTTGATGTTAAGAAAGTGATAAACTCTTCAGGAGTTTCGTTTTCTATGATCACTGATCCCGTATGGAAGACCATGTGCCAGTTCCTTCAGGACAGGTTCATGCCTGCCAAAACGGCATCACACTATTTGTCCAAAGAGCTTTTCACAGCTTCCAGGATGGTGCTAAAAGGAGTTGCCATTGATTGGAGCACATACCTCCTTACTAAGATGGATCAGCATTTTGTTAAAGTCACGAGGGGTAATGTTACCAATGTTACCTATGGATCATATTTGTCTGCCTTCTTGACCTATTCGGGTTTACAGAAGACTGTGCCTCCACCTCCTCCATCAGATCCAGTACCTCCTCCTCCACCTTCAGAAGAGTCAGCACCTATTGACATTGAGGATGATGATTATTCGCCTCCCCTGGTCATACAGCGCAAACGCTTGAAGAGGGTAGCGGACAAAGCCCCTGCTGTACTTCCCTCAGTGTCTATCCCTGCTACTTCTGGCAGTGACCTCCCTGGGTTTCTCACTTGCAATAACCTATTCAGGGCACATAGAGAAGGATCCTTGGAGATCTCAGTTCCTTCCCTGAACAGTCTCGTCTCAGGAGATGCCATTCCTTTCCTCTGCAAGGATATTCAAAGTTCCATTGAGTTGTCAGTGACAGCCTGTGTTCAACAGCTGTACGCGTCTTTCTATGAGGAGCTCATGCAGTCCAAAGACCAGTTGCATAAAGCAACATCTGAGTTAGCATCTGCTAAGGATACCCTAGCAGATCTATTTAACCAAATGGAACAGCAAACCCAACTGGTTGCCATTCAAAGTGATGAGATTTCTTCATTAAAAACCCAGTTATTCGAGGCTCAGTCACAGGTTACTTGCCTTTCAGCAGAGAAGGAGAGGATGTCCAACGAAGCGAAAGAATTCCAAATTCTCTTAGATGACAAGCTTTCAGCTTTACAAATGGCTAATGACACAGTGGCCAACCAAGCCTCCCAAATCCAGCAGTTGCAAGATCAGCTTGCAAAGTCCCGCTCTGTTCCTCCAAGCCCTCCTGTTCCATTAATTCCTTCTCTTTCACAGCAGGACTTGGCTGCCCTACAGAGACAGGCTACTTTGTGCCCTCTATTCCAAGACAAAGTGGAAAGATTGCAGTCCAGAATGGACTTGTTATGGTCTACCTTTGAACAGTTTCAGGAATATGTCTTACCTGACCATTCTTTCTTTGTCCACTACCACTTGTAGAAGTTGGTTTTCTATATGAAGCTTTCCACGATGGATTTACCTTTTCCAGAGGATGGCTGGAGTGGGGTTTGGTCTGCTGAGTTGTTGACAGAGGTAGTCCGCATGCTCTTTGAAGATTCTGTCATGCCAGACACCATGTTGATGTCATACATGTATCTCCGAGGAGATTTGTTAATTCCAGATGAGATAGATATGGCATGGTATGTGGGGGATGTGGTCTTACAGGCTGTTCTCTATGTCAATCATTTGGAGTTGCGCATAGCTGATATGTTTCAGAGTTATTCCTCCAAAGTGGCTTATTGTCAGGATAATTCGTGGCATCCCATGATTGATTCAGTGGTCCTCAATCAAAGACAAAACACAGCTCCTACCTTTGTACAGAGTACTAACCAACTGAGGATGGATCTCTTAACCTATCTTTCCAAACATAATCCGTTTGATGCTACTTTCTTTGATGCCTATCATAGACGATCTCTCTTAGGACCTTCTGTTCCTACCCTCCTCTATTACCAACAATTGGCTCACCGTTATGCTATATATTTTTCCCTTTGTCAAACTCATTCCACAGTAATTTTACCACTTCTTTTCCAACCTTCCAATTTCCCTCAAATTCCTATTTTCACTTACTGTTCCTTTATTGAGGATAGGGTATTTTCCCCTTCTCCACCCTGTCCTTCACCCCTCATTAACGTACCCTCTACATTTCCTATTTATCAATTAACACCTTTCCTTAGTGATTCCTTACAAATTTCTGCCACTCCTTCTTTAACCTTTTCTTCTTTTTATGATTTTTCCTATCCTTCCCTACATCCACTTTCCCTTATTCCATTACCCTCTCCTAACACTTCCATATCTCAACCACCTCAGTTGGTTAGTGACTGTGCCGGTTTTGATACTCAGATTTCCAGAAGAAGGGGATGGAGTTCGGATGATTGCCTTACGGGACCACAGATTAATTGGCCAGTTATTCCAGGGGAATGGACAGCTTCAAGTCAAGCTTATCAAAACTATGTTCATTTTGCCCAACAATATTCACAGTCTGCAGATCCCTCAGTGAGATTAACTGCTCACTTTGCTTGGTATCTGGCGTATATGCATAGGCACTCCCATACTGATTCAAAGCCTATCCCAAAGTTGTGCATGAATGTCAATGTTAGCATTGATTCCCAACAGCTGGAGATACTGTATTTTCATGCCCTCTGTTTGCCTAGCAGATACTTGGTCCTGTTGGAAAGGATGTGCTGTCTCCAATTTTTTCAAAATCCTCCTAAAAACTTTGTAGATGAATCCTTATCTATGGATCGATTCCGACAACATCAATCTTTTAAGAGGGATCATCTTCATTGATGCCTTTCCAATGTATGGTGCAAGCTTTTTAATGCCAACCTCTTCTTTTTGAGGAAGTCATTCAGATGGTTGTGTTGTGTATTAGTGTTGTGAGTTCATTTATGTCAAACGAATGTGGTGGTTTCCTATTGGATCTTGTGTACGAGCTATATTTTGGAGATTTGTAGAGATGGGGTCGTGGTTGGAGAGTTGAAGCAGATGATGCTGATGAAGAAGAAGCAAACTCTTATATCCTTTACAAATTTGTGGTGATTTTTAGTTTGATAAGAGGTGTTAATTTTAAAAAGAGTTTTCCTTTCTTTGTATTTTTATATCAGAAACAGGTTATAAGTTGGGGTCGTGGTGGATGGATTCTTTTTGCAACGATATTGAAGATCAAAGTTGAGCTTTTAAATGAACTTGTATTCCCTTTTTCCTGGGTCGCGAGGACGCTTCCTTATTAAGTGTGGGGATATGTTGAGTGTTGAAATGACTTGTTTTTTGGATGATTTTTGTTGTTTTTGAGAGCTGAATGGTTGATTTTAAGGGATGATTGGTTGATTTGGAAGTGGTTTGAGAGTGTTTTGGATGATATTGATTGTGTTATTGGAAGATCATGATGTTTGTTGATGGTTTTGTGATGTTCTGATAGGTTCTGAATGGTTCTGTATACCTTCTGTTTTGCTCTGTTTTGGTCTGTTTTGTTCTGATTGTCTTCTATAAGGAGGGATGGAGTATAGATTGATGAAGAATGAGATATTGTGAAAGCTTAGTGAATGGTTTGTGAGAGTTTGGAATGGTTTGAGAGTGAGTTATGTGGTTTTGATGACCTTCTGTAACCTTCTGTAGGTCTTCTGTAGAGCTTCTGTAGACTGTTCTGTTTCTGTTCTGTTTCTGTACTGTCTCTGTTCTGGTACTGTTCTGTAGACTGTTCTGTAAGTGTTCTGTGGAATGTATGTGTGATTTTGAGGAAAGTTTTCTAGCCTTGGAAAGAGGTGAATACAAGTGCAAAAGAGCTGAAGGAAGTGGAAGAAGTAGCTGTTAAAGATTCAAGAGAAGACTAGAGTGAAGTGACAGTAGTGAGCTGTGAAGAGACATTGTAGTGGCTCTGGTGACCCTTCATATCAGACATACCTCTTGGGAGGGGTATCCACGACCTAAGAGTGATTATTGAGAGTAATTATTTAGAGATTGTAGTGAGGATATGATGTATTATTGATGGAGTGAGAGAGAGAGAGTCAGAGATAGCCAATTCTACTCAAACAGAGTGATTGTATATGAGAGATTGAGAGAGAAGACTATGAAGATATTGAAGATGAATACTATGTGATGTATTTCCATTCAAAGATGGTGTATTTCTTTGATTTCTTTGTTCCATTGATGGATTTTATGAGGATGTTGAAGAATATGGTTGATTTTATTAAAAACCGTGGGAGATTTACATGATGCTGCATGAAGATTTGTTGTGCCTGGTGTTCTTTTCTTCATTGTGATCATATGAAACATGATAAAAAAGCTTGTTGATGTTACAAGATAGATTTTCTTGCAAGAGAATTCCCTTTTCCTTGGTGTTCCTCTCGGGGCTCCAATTCGTAGGTTTGAAGGCGCATCGGCTATGTGAGAGGTAGCCATTACAGCTCGCTTGGAACGCTTGAAGCAATAAGCAGTCTGTGGGTCTTGGCGGTTGAGCGAGAGCTCCCACACTAACTAAGTTTCTAACTAACTAATTAATTTTTAATTGCATGGAAGTACTACATCCTCCTCCCCTTAGAGAAATCGAGATGTCCTCATCTTGAGAGAAAATGGGGGTTTCATTCTAGAACCTGTGGGGTAAGACCCATCACACATTCATTGTGACACTCTGACCACTCATAAGCATGTAGTTTTTTAAAACAAATTACTGTATTTGATATATATCCGAGTTTGGATTACAAGAGAAAAGTTTATTGTAGTTACATCTCATGAATATCTTCTAGGTTTTTTCCTAAGTACCTGAAAAAATTTCGGGTAGGTTCTTGATCACTATCAATCTAGATGCAAAGCTTGTACATATTCATTTCTTGTAAGTTCAAGTTCTCTTTGAGTCTTGTTGGGACAATTGACATGGTTACGTCCAATGTTGTGGCACTAGGAGAGTCGGTGTTTAGGGTACTTTGGACATTTCTTTTTGAAATGACCTAGCTCCTTGCAATAGAAACAACGCGGAACTTCATTACTTGGGGTCACAAGATTCTTGGTTGTCTTTGGCAAGATTTTCTTCTTTAGACCAAATTTCCCTTGGATCCTTTTAGTGGACCGAAGTGGTCATTTATCTTGGAAACTTTGTTTCCAAATTGCCCTCTTTTTAGATCTGGACTGAGATCCATGACCAATCGGCTTTGCTTGTATTACTAAAGAATACTCCCAAGCTTCAACATTATGGTAAGACCCAATCTATATTAGTTGAGAAGAAACAACTTAAGAGAAATTCATTGCAAGTTTTAATTGTCATTCCTTGCTAAAGTATCTCTGATTACTTGTAAGTCCTAGGCTCAAAATTGATGCAACTCATCATATTAGTCGGGTTAACTATAGTTACAAGAGTAAAGTTTATTCTAGTACAAGTTGTATTACACATTGATAAAAATTTCTAGGATTTCTAATCATCTTGAAGAGTTGTAGTGGGTTCTAAGTCTTCGTCTTCATTTGATGCCTCTATATAAGCAAAGATTTCACTTGTGTAGCTTTGTTTCCTTAGAGGCTCAATATCTTCTGGATTTAAGTTATGATAGTCTACTTGGATGTGCTCTAGCTCATTGCAGTGGAAACATCGGTGGTTGAGACATCTTTTACGGATGTCCCCTATCTCTCTACACATGTGCCATCTCTTGACCTGATCTCAGGAATCATCTTTGTCACAACTGCTTGATTTAAGTTCTTGGATGACTGGCTTCTCTCAAAATAATGCATCTTGCAAGTCTGTTGGACGCATTGCTTCAAGATGGTGGTTCAGAAGAGTATTCAGGCCATGGCAAAACTTGGATACATGTTGCACAATATCCATAGGTGGTACGTATTTTAGTAGGGTTACAATCTTTGAGTAGTAGGCTTCCAAGGTTAATTCCAGCTACTTTAACTTGAAGAATTCATTCATATTCAAAGTTTGGTAGGTTGGTGGAAGGTATCATTCGGGTACAACATCTTTCACCTAAACTCGAGTGATAGCAGCTTCAGAAACACCTTGATCTTTACACCATTACTTCCACCATATTTGAGACTCGCTAACTAACTTAAGTTTCTAACTTAAGTTTGGCTATCATTGCTTGATTGGCAAAAGTAGTTCCCGCAACAGAGAAATAATCATTCATTGACTCAATCCAAAGCTCCACCTCCACTATGACGTCTATTCCTTTCCACCAAACTCGGGTGCCTTAATCTACTTGAGAATGAATTTTTTCTCTTGCATGTTAGTATTCGTGGTTGCAAAAGGTGCATGATAATCAAGACATATCACTTAGGCTATTCTGTTTAGGATATGTCTATGAACCATACATTAATCAATCATGTATCATTACAAAGTTTCTCTCTAATACCAACTGTAACCTGCCCGTCCAGGCATGATTTTAGTGCTCTGAATCTAAGCAATGCTGCCCAACACTCCCATGAAATGTTATGGGGTTTGTTGCCTAGTGTTTCTCGAGTCTGCCTCGTAATGGAATATTGCGGCCGACCCACTAGGATTGACTTGAAACTTGAGTCCCTAGTGGTCAAGGTCTCTCGATAGCATTCTAGGGTTGAGTCCTAGATATCCTACTTTATGTAGAGATACCCAAGTCAAAGCAAACCCATGCCGCACTTGGTTCAAAGAGAATGGGAAACGAGAGGGATGTGTCGCTCAACAACTCTACCTGTAGGGCATAGTCCCATTTCGGTCCCCTAAAACGGCATAAATCGGGGTTCTAACCTAACAATTACTAAGGGTCAAGTGTCTCTAAAACCTTGTGAGAAGCCTTTCCTAAAACAACATGAATCGGGGTTCTAACCTAACAATTACTAACCTTGTGAGAAGCCTCACAATTCTTTGGGACCACCCTCGGACCCGTCGAGGGTTCCGCCCACCCGCTTCCCTCAATAGGTGTTCTTCAGTTATCTAATTAGGTCCTATCACATTTATATGTGACATTTAAAATCAGCTTCCTTAATTAAACTTTTTAGGGAATAGGGTCTGTTCATATAATTTATAGCTCCGACACGAAAACAGAGCAAGCAATCCTTTTGGAAAACGAGTTCCATAACTTATCTTCAAGTTAATCTTTGTCTCCTGCGCACCCATACAAGAGAAATTATATGTCCCTTTTTCCCTACAAAAGTAGCTGGTCCAAATTGTATGCCACTAAAATTTCCAGCCTCTATCTAGAATAGGATCTTCCAATGCCACGGACATTGGGGCCACTGGGGATCCTCAACTCTGTTCCGGACTTGGCAAGGGGTGTCCTTGACCTCCAAGTTTCCTAGGAGTGAAACATTATTCCCGTGGTTGGCCTTTTCACCACTCGACCTTCGGCCCATGAATGGAGCAATGCCCTTTTTGGAGTTTATTCGCAGTGCAATCATGGAGGTGATCCACCCATGCAAAGAACCTTTCCTTAATTAATTCATTTAAGAATCAAGCACAGTCAAGGCAGTCAGCCCTAATATCATCTTCCAAGAAAGCATTCCTTTATCCTCATGACAATTTGTCATCACAGACCCCCACCATGAATTTACCATCAATCAACATTTTCATCCACCACTTAGGTGTAGATGCATTTACCATACATGGATGAGAGCAATCTTCTTTTTCATAGTTTTAACTCTTGCACTTGAATATGCATCCTACAACTATAAAGATGGAATTTATCCCTTTCAATGACCTATTCTCATGTGGCATAGTACGGGAACTAATGTATCTCATGGGAGAATCAAAGCAAGCAACTAAGGATTTGGAAATGTATTACTTATATCGGGTATCGTAGTTGTATTGACAGTGATACCCTTGCTCGAAGCTTGCTTGCTGGTTGTGGGATTGCCATCCACACGCAACATTCTTCACTTGGAGGCCATCATCTGCAAGTAGATTCACGAGATAAAGAAGGAGGAATGAATTTGAGATGGGAGAGTGTAAGCGAAGATGGCTTAGTTGAAGACCGAGATAGGGAGAATTGAGCTAACTCTCTCCCTCGTAGCCTCTCGGGGTAACTCCTCTCTCTCTCTCTCTCTCTCTCTCTCTCTATCTATCTATCTCTCTCTCTCTCTTTCTTTCTCTCTCTCTCAAGCTCCTTCTTGCAATCTCTTGGAGGGGTATCCCTCTCTCTACCTCTCTCTTGCAACCTCTCAGGGTCTCCTTGTGCTTTTTCCTAAACTGCTCCCCATATCTCTTATTTATACTGAATTAGAGAAGAAGAGTTGTGGTTGAGAAGGAGAGCTCTCTATGGAGGGGATCTTGGAAAAATCAATGATCTGATGCTCAAATCATAAATATGGTGGCTCCATTGGCCCCAAAAGGGGGATAAAACCCTAAGACACTTGCTTAGAAATCTTCCAAATCACTCCTTCTTCTTCTCCCTATTCGAAGTGATGCTTACTATTTGTAAACTGTGACCGTGGTGTATGCGATCTCGCCAATCCTTTTTTTTTTGTATTAAATCTCCAAAACAAACTAAAAAGACCACTTGCTTTTTTTTCATGACAACCTGTTCTAGAGTTTGGTTTCTATTGGTCAGATGGTAGATAAGATTGGGTCACATTTGATGGTTGTTATATACAATATCTAAAAAATGATTACAAGTTGATTGCAAAAGAGAAGCATACTAGCATATTGTTTACTCGATGTAAGTCTCCTTGAAATGGAGGCTACCATGTTTGCACAAGGGTCAGGTGCTGTGGCTCATATTGAAATTTAGCATAAGAGAATCGGTCATGTGAATGCGCAAATGACTAAAAGACATGCAATCAAAATAGATTGTGGATGGCTTGCTTTTTTTTAGAGTTGATGGGATGTACAAAGTATGTGAAGCATGTAAACTTGGAAAGCAACTAAGGTATGCATTTTCACATGAAAAGCATGTATGTAAGAAGCCACTTGAATTGATACATTCTGATGTGTGGGGTCCTACAAAGACTACAAAAAGCCACTTGAATTGATACATTCTGATATGTGGGGTTCTGCAAAGACTACAACTTTGAGTGGTTGCAAGTATTATGTTTCTTTCATTGATGATCATACTCGCAAAGTATGGGTTTATTTCATGTGTGAGTAAAATGAGACGTTTACTCACTTTAAAAACTTTAAGGCTTTGGTGGAAAGGAGACATGGCTACATATTAAATGTCTAAGATTGAACAAATGGGGATAATATCTCTCTGATGAGTTTTGTGATTTTTTAATAGAAAAATGGTATTAAGAATATATTAGGGAATTTCCATGCACTTTGGGAACCTCCAATATCTTTATTATTCAACCACATGGTCAAATCTTATTGTCTTACTTAAAGGTGGAGTCTACCCTAAACACTATATAAGCTACCTTCCCAAATCCCATTTTCAAATATGGATCAATATTTAGCCACATGGTCAAATATTTATCACTTATTTGAAATTGGGACTTGGGAAACTCCTAATTTCTCATATGGTGTTATATACAAAGGCAATATACATGTTGATATATTTTGTAGCAAAATGGAGTCATTGATTGGAAAAATAGATATATTGAAAAGGTGGATCGTTCATTGATGTCAGAAAGAAACTTGCCTCATTACAATTGGGATGAAATAGTTGCTACTGTTGTATACATTATGACTAGGACACCTAGTGTTGTTATATATGGTATGACACCTGAAGAGATGTTTATAAGTAGAAAGACAAATCTATCCCATCTAAAAGTATTAAGATATATTGCTTCTCTGCATATTCCTGATGAGTTGCATAGTAAATTGGATCCCAAAGAAAAAAATGTGTATTTTTTTTTTGAGTAGAAGGGATATAGATGCTATAACCTTTTACACATGAGTTGAAAGTTAGCAGGGATGTTGTTTTTTATAAAATGAGTAGTTGGTATAGTAATGTGTAGAATGTAGTTGGGATCGATGAGCATAAGGGTGTGGCTATGAAAAAAATAGATTAGTAATCATAGACATTCAGTGGACCACAAGAGTCTCCTAATCATGGTCCTACTGATAAACCTTGGATGAAAGACCGAGGTCACAGGTTACTCCACCAAGTACATCACCAATATCAAGAAAAGGTAAAGAGAAAGTTAGGAACTCATTTATTGTGCAAATCTATCATCCTGTTTCTCTCATATTGATGTTGATTGAGATGGATCTGAGCAGAGCTTGGATGAGGAGTTTGGGATTCCATCTATTAAAACACATGGTGTGCAAAAGGAAAGGATGATGCTAAAGCACATGGTAGTGATTCAGGTTCACATAAGTCAAGTAGAGTAAAAAATCTAATACAATGATTAATAAATAATAGCTTTGTAGCTCCTAGTAGTGATCTAGATTCACATAAACCAAGTAGAGTAAAAAATTCAATAACAATTGACATATGATAGCTGTATAGCTCATCACTATGCATACATGGTTAAGGTTGGGTAAGATGTGGAACTCATTTGTTTTGAGGATGTAGTGGGTAATGAGCATTGGGATCATGATATGGATGAAGAAATGGCTACACTTATGGATAATGACACATGGAAGTTGGTTCCTTTACTTGAAGGCAAGAAATCTATTGGCTACAAATGGGTTTACAAGGTTACACATAAGTCAGATGGATTTATTGAGCATTGTAAGATACGACTGGTTGTCAAAGAGTATGCACAAAATCATGTTATTTATTATAAGGAGACTTTCTCTCCATTGGCTAAAATGGCCACTATAAGGACTATCATAGTAGTGGTTGTATCAAAAGGTTGGATCATGCATAAAATAGATGTTAAGAATGCCTTCTTGTAGGGGAAGTTGCAAGAGGCAGTTTATGTGGAGCAACCACTTGGTTATGTAAATAAGAATAATCCAGATTATTTATTCAAGCTTTGTAAGGCCTTGTATGGGCTGAAGCAAGCACCTAGTGTTGAGAAACATGGATCCTTGAGCAAGGTTTACCAATGGAGGGTGAAAGTCATTGACAAGAGACATGATGATTGAGATTAGACACACTAACTGTTACTCAAGTGAATTAGGTTCTAAGATAGATTATCTTGGACTCACAAATACAATCTTGAGTAGAGAGAGACAAAGTACAATAGCATTACATTAAAATGATAGTCAAGTACATTGCTTTATCATTCCATGATACTAGCACTTTCCCACACTATGCTTATGAGATACAATTACAATACCTTTAGGGTAGCTCGTGATCAACTTGTAGGTAGATTGCCATGTTGAGAATCTGCCAATCACACCCTATGTATGCCCCTTTGTATGGAACAGCCAGGCTAGGAAGATGCAGTCCATTCTAGGAAGAGAGACAAAATCCCATATGCACAGTGGATGTTAAGTGCTACCAAAGAACTCTATATAATGATGCACTTGAACTATCACATCTTTAACATGGTATCAGAGCTCAGCTGAGCATGGCTTAGCTCTTGTCTACTCTCTCTCAACTCATCTTAACCCTAGGTCAGCTCAAGTCCAGCTCATGGTTCCATTTCTCACCTATATCTCTACTTGACCTTCCTTGGCAACCATAGCCAACCTGCACCCTGCCTACTTCAAGCTCTTGGATCTCTCTCCAGAAGTCATATCTCAACCTGCTCTCTTCTGGACATTTGTTTCTTGACTCCCAAGTCTTCTTTGTATCACTTAAGAGCTCGACATTGGCCACTCCATAACTCAGCATTGACAATTTTCTCAATCTCTGCCCTGTGTCTGCCATAGCCAAACTGGACTTGTAGTACTTGGAGCTTCCATATCTTTCTCTACAGTCCTTATCTCTTCATGTTTCTTCTGAGAATATCTTCTGCACTCCTAGGCGCAATTGCCTAGCACGAAAAGCACCAACACTGTGCATTGTGCGGCTCGTCATTGTTGGTCTCCCCAAACTGGCACAGATTTTCGTAGATATCTAAATGACCTGTTGTAGCTCGGCATAGGGGCGGCCATTGAAAGGGTTTTTATGAGGCTTTAGTAGATCATATAGTGGGCCAACTCCAGCTAAGAGGGCTCTTAAAAATTTTACTTCTACGAGCTGCTACAGTGAAAAAAACCGTCGGGTCCAGGAACCCTAAACTCAGGTAGGCATAGCTTTGAGCTTCAAGCTAAAAAATCCATCAGTTTCTCTCTCCTTAGGACTCAACAAAGCTTTTACCACTCTGATCTACTCCAAAACTCAGTCTTCAGTAAGAAATCAAAACATCAAAATCAACAAGAAGCAGGTTCAAGAAGATCCAGCATCAACATCGGGCTCATCAAGAACAGTATCTATTGATACTTATCAAGTGTTATTTGACACTATTCTTCTTGTATCCTTTGATACACTTAAGTACAACACTCTTACTGATTTATCTCAGATTTGAAGCAGATTCTTGGTCATATCAATGACAATCAAGAAGATTTCTATGTGGATACACTTCATGAAGAGTAACATGATTTGTGTTGCTTATTTACATAACATAGAAGATGTTCTTACTCTACCTGCAGAAGGAAATGGAGCTGCCTACACCAAAGAGAAATCAATGAATCCATTTGAAGATTTTGAAGACACGTCTACCACTTTGCTTGAGGGGGACAACTGGAAGAGCAAACTCAAAAATGCTGCAAGCAAAGTCAATAAAGGAGCAGACCAAGAAGATCATGAAGAAGAGAAGAAAGAAAAGAAGATTTTCCATGCTGACAAAGAAATAACATATGCTGAAAAAGACCACAAGGGCCTATCGGTCCTTGTCTCTCATTTTCTATTTTAAAAGCATTGTACCTGCCTTAATGTTCCTTTCCTAAGGTTGTAAAAACTCCTCATGTAGCCTTATACTACAGCCTCTGTACACTTTGTGAGGCCCTTGTTACAGCCTCTGGATGTCTACCATGTTTATGGTACCCACACTTAGCCTTTTCTGTGACAGCCTCTGGTGTTTTTCCATGTTTGCAGTATACCCACACTTTGCAGGTGTTGCTCTCACTAAAACCTCTATACACTTTGTACTTTCAGGTCATGATTGAGGAGGGGTGTTGAGAATCTTCCAATCACACCCTATGTATGCCCCTTTGTATGGAACAACCAGGCTAGGAAGATGCAGTCCATTCTAGGAAGAGAGACAAAATCCCATATGCACAGTGAATGTTAAGTGCTACCAAAGAACTCTATATAATGATGTACTTGAACTATCACATCTTTAACATGCCATATGCTGGGGTGACAACTATGTGTATCTTGCATCTAAGGTAAACAACATAGAGATGTAATTCCCAACACGACTTCAAGATGGGCCAAGAGATCCTTGGAGCTTGTTTCTACAAATTTGTGTAGACCTATGCAAATGGAGTCCCTTAAGGGGAGTCTTTGCTTTATGTTGATTATGGATGATTTCAATAGGATGACATAAGATTACAAATTTTCATTGAAATTTGGATCTTCTCTCATGGTAAAAACCTTTCTAGGGCAGGTTTTGGTGGCTGCTTAAGTAAGAGTGGCATCTACTTTGTTCTTCCTGTGGGAGCAATGATCAGCTACATTCTCTTTTTATGTGCACTTGGTCATTTCTTTCTATATCTTGCATTAATGGTAGACCTTCCCAAAGAAGAGATGATCTATTTGCACCATGCACACCTTGGAAGACAATCCAATGTTAATGTGCTGTCAAGCCACATATTCCAAGCTCGAGAGCTATTCAAAAGGAAATGTATTCATCTTGTATGCCTAAAGCACTGCGATACCCATGATGACTCAAAAGCTATGTATCCTAAGATCCATGAAAAGCCAAAAGCCAAATCTATGTATCCCAAGGTTTATGTCATGTCAAGCTACATCAATGTACTTGCTTTTATCCATCTCAAACTCACTGAGAAGACCAAAAGGACCTCACAAAGAAGACTAGAGCACAAGATAATGAAGAACAAGTCAAAGATGAAGAATAGAAGACCAAGAAGAAGATCAAAGGTTGCCAAAGAAGCAACAAAACAAAAAGGATGAAGAAAATATTTTCCACTTCTACAAACCAACAAAATATTTTTGCAAAAAAAATTCCCATAGAGGATCTCGAATTCCCTGACTGGATTTGTTTCTTAGAGTGGATTTAAAACCCTTACCAAGAATGTAAAGTTTCAAGCCTTAACTTGACTAGGCTGCCAAAGAGCTAGTCTCCTTGTCCATGTCTACTTGTAGGGGGGCCAAAAGCCAGCAAGGGTAGAGACTCATCATTTGAGGGGGGGTTGAGAATAGCAAATGATGCTTAGCCTTGAAGAGGCTGGAAGATAGACAAAGATGTATGCTCTAGAAAGAGAGGTCATAAATCCCATAAGACTAGTGACGGGGAGTGGAACCATCCAAAAGCTATATAAGCATGTACTTGGCTCTATTTTTCAATGTAAGGTACCATCATTTTGTGACACTCAAGATTGTGTTTATGAGTCCAAGTTAATCTATCTTGGAACCTAATTCACTTGAGTTATAATCCTTTATCTCAATCATGTTTTATGTGTATAACCTCCGTCCGCCATAGTTAGCATAGCTCTAGATCCGTGTTTCTCAACAATTTGTGGTATGATCTCTTGCTCTTGCTCCTTAATGGGTTCTAGCTTATCCTCTTTATCTAATTGGCTAAATGAATATCTATTGGTGCCTTATGGTCATTGCCATTGGAAATGTCCTCCTCCATTGCACATATGCACTTTTCCTCTAATTGATCATATTCTTCTTCATTTTTGGGTGATTCAAAGTCCTCTTGATAACTTCATAACTCTGTACAAGAAGATTAATGGTAGAAAAATGTTGGGATAAAGGGCAATGCCTATGCCTGCTTGTAAGGGCCAAGTTGTACATAGTACTTATACCTATCTAAAACATTATTAAGGTACACTCTTCACAGTACCACAAATCATGTGTCTCTATCTCTTCTCTCTCTCTCAACCTATATCTCTACATAGAAGCTCCATTGTAGCTAACTCAACAAACTAGTATCAGAGCTTGGTTCAGGCGATCAAGAGCTTGGCATTTCTTCAGGTGCAGGAGATTGAAGTTGAAGAAGAGTTCACTATGAAGAGTCAATATGCAGGGTAGCAAGGTTTGAACCTTTTTTCTTGAAGCTTGAAGCTTCTCTCTTCATTTGAGCTTGTTGGCAGCCATCATTGGCCACTTGGGGACCCTCCCCATCATCTCCAACACTTTGACTAGCATTCCAATCTCTTTAGGGCTTGAACAGGCATTATCAACATGGGTATGCAGATTTGGTTTTCAACATGATCAGGACCTACATCAGCTACTCCTCTTCATTTGGCATCATGATTATGCTCCAGACTTTGCATCTAATTCTTAACATTGAGCATTGAGCATTGAAGTGTAGTATTACACTGGGCTGATATACATTTAGCTTCAAGCTTGAAATACATAGTATTCAAATCTAAAATAAATAGGGCAGCACATATCTTTGTGTGTCTCGTGTATACAAATCATGCTCATTTGATGGCTATTGGATGTTAGTGGATGCTGGATGTCTCAAGGATCATGTGGCATTTCTTAAGGTCATTTGGAGAAAATCTTGCAATCATTTTGCTCAGTTTGTAGACTTTCTTGTGGCTAGAATACACAGTCCATAGCTTGCATTTTACATGCAACTCTTTGTTCTTTAATGACATTGGTCCTTGGAACATGCATGTGTCGAGATATCGAGCTCCACTCGTAATATGCCAGGGTGACCGTTGTGCATTTATGTCACCGACTTGTTAGCTATAGATGCGGTTGGTACACCGCCCATGAATAATAGCTAGATGATAACTATCCTTATCTACTCTAGTTCGTGGCTCAGTTAGTATGCCACCTTAGTTAGTTGAGTTTGGTTTGAGACCCATATATAGGGTTCTTCTATTTCTTTGTACTAGAGTTCTTTTGGCTTACACAACTAAGAAGAGGAAAACTGTTTTCAGCCTCCACCTTTGTGTGTATTCCCCCATTGTGCAAGCAAGAAAGCTACAAGTGAGACTCCTTCCTTCTCTCCCACAATCTTGACAGCATGTTGATGCTAATACATGCTCAAGTGATGTCAAGAAATTGAGGAGTGATATGCCTATGTATTGAAGTGCATTTGGCCTGATTTTGACTAAGATTTCACTCAGTTTTGATAGAGATTTGGTTGGCGCAATAACAGGGCTGAATGACATTTTGACTATGTATGCATATGCATTATGTCTTTCTTCTAGACTTGGTCTTGAGCATTCTATACCATGTATTCATGCTTATGGTTGATGTTAAATGCTTGGATTTGATTCTGGAATGCATTTGAGTAGTGATTAGAGCTCATTTTTTGGATCAACTTTACTTACAGGTCTACTGCTGTACATTCAGGATAGTTTCTTGCATTTCCAGGGCATCATACCTCACTGTCCGGAAATTTGATATGTTTCTATGCAAGAACATTATGGTGATGTTGTGAGAAAATTTTCATGGTATTTAGAGGTCAATCTTAGTCAGTCTAAGAGGTTATTTCAGTTTTGAATTTTCATGATAGATTTTTCCTAAAGGTCTAGGGGATTGTACTCCTAAATTGCAAGATGGCCACCTGTATTGTCAAGAATTTCAAGACTACACTCTACTTTTGTTGGGAAATTGGTATGTTTACTATCATTGAATGCTTTTGAGGCATTTTGGGCAATGAAATAATGTATGATCTTGCTGTAAGTACTTGGGGATATTCCTAACATACTACTGAGTGGATTTTGGAGCTTCCATTGATTGGCATTAGTTGTCATTTATTGTCATACAGTTATTTGGTTGTGAATCATGGCTAGCAGCAACGACAATCATCTTATGCATATCAATAAGCTTGAAGGAGTACACAACTTAGCAGTTTGGCTAAAACAATGCTATAACATCTTGTTGCAGAAGAAGCAAGCAAAGCCGATCAAAGGGAACAAAACCAGCTAATATAAAGCAGGATGACTGGGATGAGCTAAATGAGCTTGCATGCTTGACCATTGAGTTATTGATTTCTGATGCCTTGTTGTTTAACATTGAAGGGTTGGACTCTGCTTATGACATTTGGAAGCAACTGGAAGAATTGTATGCCCATAAGAGTGTTGCAAGAAAAGTCTACTAGCTGAAGAAAATCGTGGATTTGCATCTGAAAAAGGGTACTGCAATGTCTACTCACCTTAGTAAGTTTAACTACATTTTCAGCCAGCTTGCCACTTTTTTCAATATTGATAATGAGTTCAAAGCTACGCTCTTGCTTTTCACTTTGCGAGAGAGCTAGGATACCTTAAGGACTACTATGAGCAATTCTAATGCTATGCTTCTATATGCTAATGTAGAGAGTGTTGTACTCATGGAAGAAATGAATCGATAGAACAATGCATCCAGTAAGTCTTCCAATACTTTGCATATTAAAGGTAGATCATAGCAAAAAGGAAAATTTGATAGCAAGGGACGCAATAAATCACATGGTAAGGATGTTGAATGCCATCAATGTGGCAAGAAGGGTCACTTCAAACGTGTTTGCTATAAATGGAAGAAAGAGAAAGGGAAGGGCAAGAAGACGGATGACAGTAAGAAAGAGAAGAAAGAGAGTTATCCTGCTAAGAAGAGCAATGTAAAGATCAAAGAGGTGAATGTAGTTAGCCATGAGAGCGACAATGGGAATGATGTACCCTTTGTCTCTTCATGTTTTAGCTGATATGGATGATGACATGCACACTTGGATTTTGGATTCAAGTGTCTCTTTTCATGTCACCCCTCACCATGAGTGGTTTATAGACTATACATGAGGTCCACATGGTGTTGTTTATCTTGGGGAAAATTATGCATGTGAAATTGCAGGCATTGGCAGTGTGCAACTGCAGTTTTAGCATGGATCTGTCTTCACTCTTCAGAATGTAAGGCATGTACTATCACTCAAGAGGAGCTTGATTAGTACTGGTCAGCTAGATGATGATGGTTTTCATACCACCTTTGGTGATGGGAAATGGAAGATCTTTAAGGGATCTAGGGTTATTACCAAAGGCTCAAAGAGCGATACTTTGTATCCTCTCCATGTATCTAGTGTGCATGACCATGTTGTTGCCATGAACGAGCAACCAAATGTTTCCTTGTGGCATGGCCAATTGGGACACATGAGTCAAAAAGTAATAAAACTACTTTCTCATTTAGGTTACTTGCTTTCTCTTCGTTATGCTGATTTTGAGCACTGTGATCATTGTGTTTATGGTAAGCATGTGCAAAAATTTCATACAAAGTCTCTTTCACTAAATCTTTGCCTCTGGAGTTAGTATATTCCTATGTATATGCCAGGGTTATGACTAGGAGGAAAGAAAATACTTTGTCACATTTGTCGATGATGCTACATGGAAGGTATGGGTTTACCCTATTCATAGCAAGGATGAAGTGCTTGATAGGTTTAAAAATTTCTTGGCATTGGTAGAGAATCAGACTGATAAGACACTTAAGTGTCTTCGCTTTGAAAATGGTGGGGAGTATGTGTCCAAAGCCTTTCAAGCATTTTATGACAGCAAGGGGATAACGAGGGAGCTCATTGCCCCTCATAATCCACCCCAAAATGGAGTTGTAGAGTGCATGAATCGGACCATACATGATAAGGTCTGTATGATGCTATCTCATGCTGCATTACCCCATGGATTTTGGGAAGAGGCTGTTATGACAGTCATTCATTTAATTAACATGTCATTGAACAGGTATTTGGGGGGGGGGGGGGGGGGGAGTCCCTTAGGAAGAGTAGTCAGGCAAGCCACCTTCTTATGCTCATTTGTGAGTGTTTGTACGAGGCTTTTGTGCACATACACAAAGAAGAACGCAACAAACTGGAACCAAAAACCTGTAAATGCATATTCCTAGGATATGGTGATGAGGGTGAGATGGGGTATAGACTTTGGGTTCTTGAGAAAAGAAAGATAGTACATAGCAATGATGTCATCTTCCATGAAGATCTCATGCATAAGTAGCCCGAGAAGATTGAGGAAGTCAAAAGGATTGTTTTCAAGGAGGATGTACCTTTTAGATAGCCATTTGTGCCCAATGGATAGCAGCATATACGTGCTTTAAATACTCCTAAAAGGGTAGGAAACGGTGCTAGAAATGAGTAGCAAGGTGTTGCCCATGATACACCATAGTTTCAGCCTGAAAACATGCAATTAACATAGCCTGAATTGTCAGGACAACATGCTGGAATTTTAGGACAGCAACCTATACTGTAGAATTACATGCCCATATTTTAGGACAGCAACCTATACTGCAGAATTACATGCCCATAAGAATGGTACTTGAGACTTGGTGCACTTGCCTAAAGGGCAGAAAAATCTTCCATGCAAGTGGGTTTACAAGATAAAGGTCACTTCTAGTTCTTCGACAAAGTACAAAGCACGGTTGGTTGCAAAGGGGTACAAGCAGGAACATGGAATTGACTTTGATGAGATCTTCTCTCCTATAGTCAAGATGACTACTCTAAGAACCATTTTGGAATTGGTTGCAATTGAAGATATGGAGCTCATATAAATGGATGTAAAGACTGCATTCTTACATGTTGATTTTTTGCATGAGGACATATATATGCAACAGCCTAAAGGTTTTGTTGCTAAAGGCAAAGAGACGATAGTCTTGTAAATAGAAATGGAGTTTGTATGGGCTGAAATAGGCACCATAGGAATGGTATCATAAGTTTGATACTTCATGTAGTCTCACGGCTTTCAAAGAGGTCAAGTTAAACACTGCTTGTATACCTAGAAGGCAGGAGATGGCAGCCTGATTATCTTGGTTCTATATGTTGATGACATGCTAATTGCTGGCAGGGATACTCATGATTTGGATTCATTGAAGCAAATCTTCATGGTAGCTTTGACATAAAGGATCTTGGTGATGGCAATCACATTCTTGGGATAGATGCAGATACTCAGAGATAGATCAAAGGGGTTACTCTATCTATCTTAGTAGGAGTATGTATCCAAGATTTTGTAGTGTTTCAATATAAAGGGGAGGGGGGAAAGAAATCAGAGTTCCATCGCCTCCATATGTGAAACTCAATGCAGAGGACAACCCTAGATTTGATGATGAGAAGGCTTAAATGTTCAAGATTCCATATGCTTAAGCCATTTTTAGTTTGATGTATGCTATGGTTGCTACACGTCTAGACATTACCTTTGCAATGGGAGTAGTTAGCAGGTACATGGCAAACTTGGGCAACAAGCATTGGGAAGCAATGAAAGGTATTATGAGATACCTCAAGGACACAAAGGATTTGTGTATCTACTTTGGTAAGCAGAAGGCATATGTCAATAGCTTTATGGATGCAGACTATGCTGGACATGCAGACTGTAGGAAGTCCACTATAGGGTATGTGTTTAACTTCACAAGGGGATCTGTCTCTTGGATATCCATGCTGCTGTAGAAGTGTATTGCACTATCTACTATGGAGGTAGAGTATGTGGCTGCCACTAAGGCATGCAAAGAGGCGTTATGGCTGTCACGTTTGGTTGCTGAGCTTGGGATTATTGAGGTTCATGTCCTCCACTATGATAGTCAGAGTGCTATCATGTTAGCACAGAACCCTGTCTTTCATGCAAAGACAAAACACATACAGGTGAAGTATCATTTCATCAGAGAGGTACTTGATAGCAAGAGCATTGAGCTAGTCAAGGTGCACACTAATGATAACCTTGCAGACCTTCTCACGAAGGGTCTTCCAGTAGAGAGGTTTGCCCATTGTCAGAGCAGATGATGGGTATTGGATAGGTATAGTCTCTTCAGCTTTGTACATACTTAGACTTAGCTTATTATTTTCCTCTACCTTTGGGCACATTGCCTTTAGGGGGGAGGTTGTTGGAATAAAGGGCAATGCCCGTGTCTGCTCGTAAGGGTCAGGTTGTACATAGTACTTATACCGATCTAAAACATTATTGAGGTACACTCTTTAGTACCACAAATTGTGTGTCTCTATCTCTTATCTCTCTCTCAACATGCATCTCTACATAGAAGCTCCATTGCAACTAACTCAACAAAAAATCTTTTATGGATTTTGTAAGTATGATGTCTCAAAAGGGAATGCTTATTATTTGGATACATAAGAAACTATGTTTCATTTTTCCAAAACATCAAGTAAAATGTTTATTGTGGCATCATTAATTAGGAATGGCTATAAGTTTGATACAGTCACTGCTAGTTACCCTCTTCAAAAAACATTAAGATGGCTAGAGTTTCAATAAATTTGAGTGTCAAAGGATATGCATACTAGAGTGCATCTCAACATCTAAGGCCTCTGGGGTGGCTTTGCATAGAAATCAATTTGTATAAAACCTTAGATGCAAGCAAGGCCTATTTAGAAGTCTCCTTATTTCTAGCTTTATCATCTATAAAATCTAACTATTCTCTATTCAATCTATGAAATTATCCTTGCATATGTAATAAATGTGCAAAAAAGGGGATCTCAAAAGTCTTGCTATTCAACTCACATGCTATGTCTACATATTTATGAGTGACCCTTGAGATATAAGAAAATAAAGGTGATTTTAATGATGACTATTTTTTGAGTTTTCCAAGGCAAACAAAAATTTTTGGGCTTAAGATCTCAAAGGGATGGTTTATAGATGAAACATATTTGATCATCTAACCAACATTTCAATCAAAACACCTAAATTTGAGTTTTTAAGTAGAACCAAATATTAAAAATAAAATCCCACTATTTGCAACCAAGAAAAATAATGGGGTCCCTTACTTTTACCTACTCATCATTCCCATCCTCTTTTCACACATACCAATACTACTATTTGAGTGTCTATATAGTCTCTAAAATGTTAGAACTTGAAACTAATTAAGCCATATAATATTTGGGGAAACCTTATGATAGGTGATGACTTATGGCCTACAATCTGAGAGTTTCTTAAATATCTAGAGAGTATAAGAGCATAATTGAAGAGGCCATGCCCATCAAGTGCAAATTAATTCCAAGAATCGATTTACATCTCAATAGTCTCCTTGTGGAACATAAATATATTACTCTTGAAGCAAGAAATGTAAAGCTAAAAATCTCTCTCAAATTACTTCCTTTGGCATTTGAACTTACATTTTTATATTGCCCTTTATGTGTTATGCTTGAAATAAGAAACTATATCATTACTTTTATCTGTTAAAATTTTTAAAATGATATGAATGGAAAATAAGCATTAGTAAATGACTTTTATTATATGGATTTACATAGACTATGCCTTACATGAGATTGTTTTAACTCTAACGACTTCAATTTAAACATTTGATTAGGAGATAAGGCAAAACAAGTTCTCTCTTAACTTTTTAAAAATGATATGAATGGAAAATAAGCATTAGTAAATGACTTTTATTATATGGATTTACATAGACTATGCCTTACATGAGATTGTTTTAACTCTAACGACTTCAATTTAAACATTTGTTTAGGAGATAAGGCAAAAAAAGTTCATCTTGTAATAAATATGGTCTAACATTCAAGTTAATCACATTATGTGAGTTGTAGTTAAGTGCAAAGTTTATATTGTATGTGTTAAAAAATCACTACAAATTTCATTCATTCTTTAAAAGTGTATACTATGAATAATCATACGTAGTGTTCTTGCACAAGGAATGCTAGACAACTTCATTTTGCAACTTCTCATCATGATATGCTATCATGGAGGGGCCTTACAAGGGAAGCAAACCACATGGCAACTTCACTTTCCTTGCTTCTTCCTCTCTCCTCTTTTCTCACTTATCTCTCTCTCTCTCTCTCCCTCCCTCCTTCCTTGTCTCTCTCTCTTTCTCCTCCCCCTTTTAACACACACACACACATACACACATAGCTTGGAAATTTCACTTCACTTGCTTCTTCCTCTTTCCTCTTTTTTCACTTATCTCTCTCTCTCTCTCTCTTTCTCTCCCTCCCTCCCTCCCTCCCTCCCTCCCTCCCTCCTTCTCTCTCTCTCTCTCTCTCTCTCTCTCTCTCTCTTTCTCCCCCCTTTTAACACACACACACACATTGTTCTTTGTCTCTCAAGCATCCTTTTGTCTTTTCTTTTCTCTCTCCTCTTATTTTCTCACACACACACACACACTCTCTCTCTCCCTCCTATTTTATATTCTATTTTGATTTAATCATATCTCTCTCTCACCTTTATTGCCTCCTCTCATTCTTTTCCCCTCTCTTGAAACTTTCTATTCTCTTCCCTCTTTAAAATTTTCTCTTCCTCACACACACACACACACACACACACACACACATCAAACTCATGTTTTTTATGCTTGCATTAATCAAACCTTTTTTTTGGGAGGGGATAAAGTAAAGAGATTACTTAGAATCAGTCCATTCATCATTGATGCTCCTTAGCCCTTTATTGTTTGCATGGAAAATGTATCCAAAACAATCATTCAAATATTCTTGCATTATTATAACACTTTGTTGGGTTCACATGAAGGCCTCGCTTATATTGTTCATGTTACTCATTGTATGTTATAGAAAAGGTGGGGAACTAAGTGAAGCCCAAATGGGATAGATTTTATGGAGTTTGGTAGTGAAAGATGAGCAAAAGTTGGAAGCATGAGTGGAAGCAAGAAGAGTGCAAGAGCTATGGAGGTTCAAGCAATAAAAGAGAGATTGGGGTGTGTGGAAACTCCAATAGTCACAATGTATGCCCTACATTTGCTTATTATATTTGTCACTAAAAGTGTTGTCACTCTTATGAGTAAACCACCAAGACCCACAAACCACTTATTTTTTCAAGTGTTTCAAGTCGAGAGCTATAGTTACCTCTCACATAGCCATATGCACTCTCCCACACATGAATGTAGTGAGATTACCTTTGAATCTGATCGAGTGCATCCTCCCATGAATCCACTGATAACTCCATGATTCAAGATGTGCTCTCAAACAAGCTCCATCTCCAAGCTTTGAGCTTCAACCTCCATAGGGACTCCATAGCCATGTGCGCAAGAAAGGAGAAGCAAAGAAGATGAAGATGAAGAGAGGAGAAGAAGAGCTTCCATGGTCCCTCACTCTATCATACACACACTCTCCCTCTCTCACACTCCCTCTCTCATGCACAAGAAGGAAGCAAGAGTAAGAAGAAAGAAGAGAAAAATTTTGGCCACACACAAGAATGAGCTTCTTCATTCTTTTCTTGAATTTTATACATTCCCTATCCCCTCCTTGGTCGTCCATCCTCTTTTTGGTCCTGGCCTTTGTCCATTCCTCCACTCTCTTTCCTCCTCCTTCCTATTAGCATAGGCCTCAACCTATGCCTCTCATTCTTTACAACTTGCATGGCAGAGAGCCCAGAGCTCTTCTACAAAATAAATTACAATGTGCTTGGCACTTTTCTTGCTAGATATTAAGATGCGCTTCCTTTTACATTTAAGGCTTTTTCCTACACTTCATGTCTTCATATTTTTCTGAGCACACCTTTGTTCTCCGTCTTCCTCTTGCCTTTTAGGATTGTCTTCCACTTTCGATTTTTCAAAACCAACAGAAAATTTTTGAAAACTCAGAAGTGGAAGACAGTCTTAAGGCCCATGGTAATCCTAGGGTTAACATTATCCCCTCCTTGCTAGGTGCTAGTCCCATGGCACTTGGTGGTACATGTTGAAATTATAGAGGGTTGATGTGGAATGGTTCTTGGGGCCTTTGGAGAGGTGGGTCACGTTGGGAATGCTATGTGAAGCAAGTTTGGGAGTTTGCCAATGGCAAAGATAGATGATTGGTTGGATAAGGCCTCTGTGCAGGTGTTGGCTTGCCACACCGTCGTACAATGTTCTTGAAAGGAAAAAGAGTGTGTTTCCTAGGGGGTAGTGCCTACCTTACCATGCAGTGCACTATGTAGGAGATGGTGGAACTGGGAGATGGATCATGAACAATAGGAAAGGCTAAGGTGTTGTCCCACACTTGAGGATCTGATTTATATTAAGGAAGATGTTGTAAGTAACTTAGGGAGACAAGTTTATGAAAATGTCCTACCCTTGATGTACCCCAAGTTGTTAAGTGGGGGAAGACTAGGGTGGTCTCTAGGTGTAGTGAATGTGATGCTCATAGAGTACAGATGGATTAATTTCATTTTTGTGTTCCTTTTCTTTCCACTTCTTTCCTTTTTTTTTCTTTTTTTTCCTCTTCTTTTTCTTTCTTGATCGGCCTAGTATTAACTTGCAAGTCATTCACTTCATTAGTGTATTTAGAAATAATACTGTTTAATATTATTAATACTAACCTTATTTTTAAATTCCATTCCCTCAAGATCAGCCAATAATGCCATGGATTTATTCTTCCCTATTCTGAAAATCTTGTAGGGATCGTCCCATTCGGGCTCAAGCTTTCTTGGAAACAGTTCTCTTCGTGCATCATAATAAAGAACTAATTTCCCCTTCTTAAAGGTATATTTCTTTGCATTTAGATCATGCAACTGCTTCATCGAATGCTTAGCTATTTCTTGGTGCAATAGACTCTACAATTTGAGCTCATCCAAGTGGGCCAAAGTTGTAAAATGCTCAAATAGGGCATCCTCATCACCCAAAGAATGATTGATTGCAAATCTTATGGTCAAAAACTCAATCTCTTGGGGCAAGACACACTCCTCCCCCATAAACTAATTTGAATGGGGTGTGGCTAGTGGCTTGCTTAAACGTCATGCTATACGCCCACACCTCCACATACAGTTTTGTATCCAAGTCATACTTCTTTTTAGACACTATTTTTGATAGAATAGCCACAAGCTTCTTGTTAGTACTTTCAAGTTGCCCATTTGCATGCGGGTTATAAGGAGTCGTCTTGTTATGCTTAATTTGCCACGCCTCAGTCAAGATTTTAATAACATTTTTAGGAAATGGGTTCCATGGTCTGATAGTAATTCTTTTGGCAAACCAAATCGGCATATAATCTGCTCTAATAGGAAACTCATAGTCTCTTTTGCATCATCCTTCCTTGTCGCTCATTCTTTTGACCACTTTGTAAAGTAGTCAGCCGCCACAATAATATATCACTTTTGAGTAGTGGATGACGAAGTAATAGGACCCACAAAATTGATACCACACTTTTCAAATGGAAGTATAGCCATAATCGGAGTAAGTGGTTGCTTCTTGTTCTCCCTACTACCGACATGCCGTTGACAAGTATCGCATCTCTCAACATACTCAAATGAATCTTGGAATATGGAAGGCCATCAATATCTAGCTCTTAAAGCCTTCTGTGCCATCAACCGTCCACAACAAAGTGACCCCCATAAGCGGAGTCATGGCATTCCTCCAGGATAAATGGAACCTTGTCAGGCATCACACATCAGCAATGGATATCATCAACCCCATGCCGATATAGTGTTCCTACAATTAAAGTGAATTTTAAAGCCTGCTATATAATTTTTCTCTTTTCTAATTTTGATAGAGTAGCTCCAATCTCTCTTGTGTTATAGCAACATACCAGGAGGGAATAGATGCCGTATCAATCTTAAACAATGTTTCCATGTCACTTCCTTTAGCCAAGAACTCTTTTGGCTCTCTGAAATCCACAAGACATTCTACAATGCCTTGTAGCTTTGGTGGTTTGCTCTTAATCTCATAATCAAATTCTTGCAAAGTGATTAACCACTCTGCTAAATGAATAGGCGGCTGTAACTTGTTTAGCAAGAGTCTAAGTTCTTCCGTCTTCGTATAAAAAACCACCTTCTCATAAATAATGTAGTGCTTGAACTTTTTGGTCTCAAATACCATCGCAAGGAACAACTTCTCCATATAGGTGTAGTTAATTTCCAATATGCCCAACTTCTGACTAGCAAAGGCTATCGAATGGTACCATTTTTTCTCCCGAATTTGGGCCAAATAGCAACTAATGCTAAACATTGTTACTACTAAAAATATATAAAACATATCGCTCCTTTTAGGTGCTTTGGCAAGCTCCTGCTTCACATCATCAAAAGATACTTTGCAAGCATCACTCCATGCAAACAAACAGTTAAAGAGAATAGATTTGTTAGTGGCAACATTCTTTTTTCCAGGGCATTTATAAACCTTCGATAATACACTACTGATGACAGAAAGCTATGTACCTGCTTTGTAGTACGTGGCGGACTCATGGCGACTATGATCTTGATCTTTTCACGGTCAGTCGTCGTGATCCCTACTACTGAACTAATCACATAACCTAACAATAGCCCATAAGGCACCCCAAAGATGCACTTTCATGGGTTAAGAGCTATGCAAACTTTTCTACAATGCTCAAAACACTTCTGCAAAATGATCAACTACCTTTCTCTTATGGTGGCTACCCCTAGGTCATCAATGAATACTTTCACCTCCTCTGGGGAGATGTCACCAAAGGTCTTATTGGCTATTCTTTGCCACGAACCAAGTGCATTACATAAATCAAATGCCATCACATGGTATGCAAAGGTATCGAAGACATATCTCAGCAATTGCCATTTGATTATACCCCACAAAGCAATCCATGAACGAATATATTTCCCTACCGACTAGTTGATCCAAAATCTGGTCAATAAATGGCAACGGGTAGTAGTCTTTTATCCATCTCTCTAAAATCTATGCAAAGTAGATTTTGATTATTTTTCTTCTTTCTAATCACAATTGGTGAACATCATTCAGTATGCTGAATAAGGAAGATCATACCCACTTTCTACAACTTCTGTAACTCCTCAAACTGCACGTCTCTTAGTTCAAAAGGCATGCGCCTTACTTTCTGATGTACGGGGGGGCTCAGTTCCTTCCTTTAGAGGAATGGTATGCATAGCCAGGCTGGGAGGAATGCCTCTAAGTTTGTCATAACTCCTCATCATAACTCCAAGGAAAGATGTTGCAAAACTCTTGAATTAATGACACATAGTCCTCTCTTTCTTCCGAACTGAGCATGGAACCTAATTTGATTGGCCATGAATCATTTGGCGTACCAAGGTCCAACTCAATTACATCCGCGTCTCTTATCCTATCCTACGGCTTTATTGGCTCATTCAAAGTTATCTGATAAATGTCCTCTATAGTGGACCCTTCTTTAGATCCATCACTCGATGACATCTCACTACCACATGGATCATCTACTGTTTCTAGTTTAGTAGAGGATAAAGGAGCTCTCTCACTATAAGGAGACTCATGATAATCATTCACTATTACATGATTGGCATCTCTATCTAGAATCACTCAAACAGTGGGTATATCGACTTGACAATCTATTCATAAAATCCATAGCCTACCTAGCAAAACTCAGTAGCTAGGACACCCTGCAAACCTTATCATCCTAAATTCCAGATAGCATTCCACGCTTGCAACAGTAACATGGACTTTAGTGATGCAAACTTTTGGTTGCCTTAGACTGTCATCAGCCATCCTAAGAAGTGTGGAGCTGTTTTTTTGGATTTCTAGACCTAGCCTCTCCATCAAGTCTGAACTCATGATATTGATGGAGGATCTAGTGTCCATGATAGCATGCTCCACTAATATTCCATCCGCATATGCTGGAACCCTGGGACAATGCTTTTCAGCATGATTGAACCAATCTTCTCCCACTTGAGCTATGCCCAAAGGTTCTACAATATAGCCAATACGCAAGATTTTCTTGAATTCTTTGCATACTCCTGGAGACAGTTTAATCAATTGCAGGAGATTTACGTCTAGTTTAATTTCACAAAGAGAACTTGCTAAATCAAAGTCGTGGTAGTTAGCCAAAGTTCTCTTCTCTCGCGAAATCAGTATCTCCTTTGGTCTTTGGATCGGATTTGGTGCCTCTTTTTTAACTTTTGCCATCTTTCTTGGCAATTTTTTATCCTTCTTGGGATCAAAGTTACTATCAGCAGGCCTTAAAGGTCCACCCTCCATATCAAGATTCAAGACTTTCTTTCCCCTAGCATCTTGCTTAGGGTTTCCCTTGATAGGTTTTACATTTCCTTTGTCGTCCTCTCTAGTCTTTTGACCTCTTGTTATGGCTTGTAGATTAGAAGTAGTAACATCATTTACACGTATAGTCTCAATAAGATTGACTCCACTACCATGAGGCAACTCCTCTACAGTAGCCTTTCCTCTTTGCAGTATTTGTCTTGGTCCATCATCTTGCTGGAGGTTATTCCCTTGTGCGCAATGATTAACTAGACCTGGGTGTTTACTTCCTTGTTGGAGAGAACTGATCTTACTCCAACAGGTAGTAGCTAAGTGGCTAGACTTTTCTCAAATATCGCATTTGACATTTGGAAAATTCCTAGGGAAATGTTTGCCACCACACCACTTGCAATTGAATCTTGAGGGGGCACCCTCTTCAGGGCGTTGACTCCCTATCAAATTCTATTGCAAATTGACATCCACATCTATTTGTCTATATTGTTTGGTAATCATGTCAATATAGTGCTTCATCATATCCTTAACTTCACTAAGGACATTTGAGGCACTTGGCTCATAGCCGCGATTGTCTATCTATCGTCCCATCGGCCTAATCACTTGATTGGTAATTAGCTATTGACGGACAACATTCGGGTTTGTTCTTTGGCCTCCACCATTCAGTGGGGCCATTTGACTAGCCATAGACATAGTCACACTAGGAGAAGCTGGTAACATAGGCAAATTTGGCATGATACTCCCTCTTCCATTTGCATTTGACATGGGGTCCCCTTGACTCCCATTGGTCAATGCCAAATTATTGCCATTCCAATTTACCCTTGCTGCATAAGCCGCTTGCAAGCATGACTCTACTCCTTCTACTTGGGTAATAGCAAAATGTCAATGTCGGCCAAAGTGACGCTACTCAACTGCACTTGGATGTTGAAATCTAATCCATGTAGAAAATATTGCAATTGTGCAGTCAGAGGAATGGAAATATAAGTATTGAGTTTGCGAAGAAATTGCTTTAGTTTCTTGGCATAGGCCTAGACATTCTCATTTGGCTGGCGTGTTACATTCAAGACACGCAACCAATACTGTCCACCCCTCTCAGGGGAAAACTCTCTACGGAAGACTGCGAAGAATTGGTCAATGATAGTTATGGTTCCGGCCTCTAGACCATGATACCATATTGCTGCCCTTCCTTTTATTGTCATGTTGAAGAACATCATTTTGTGTCCTTTGTCTTGAATTCAATAGTTGAACATGAGTTTTTGAAACTCATTAATATGGAGTTTTACATCTTCTTCTACTAACCCATGGAAGATGGGCAAAGGTGCTCCTAATGCTGGTAAATCTGATGTCCCTGCTAGAATTGCAATGGGTTCTGCCATGGCTACAACTGGATTGACAACAAGAGTTTGTGTAGGTAAAACTACACCCCCACTTGAATTGCGTTGATTGACTAGAAGAGGGGAGTGACACTTGGGTTATTAAAACCACTATCGGCTTTGCGTATCGGGCTACCCCTTTGAGGAGAATAATGCCTTAGAATCTCATCTTGCCATCTAGCCCTCTCAGCACATTCCTCTTTTTGTATTTTGCCTTGACGGCTCTTATCAGAGGACATAAACCAATTATTTGGTCCCTAGAGACCCTAGATTCAGAACCATCACTTGTTGGTAGATCCCATAAAATGCACCACCTGTCAGGACCTAAAATGGGTCTGACACTGGCTCTCTAGTAGTAGTTGTGGACCTCTAAGACACACAAGATGCCCCGCACAGCCTCGTGGCCATAAGCGTCTAAAGCTCATACCACACTAAACTCTAATATTTATTTTGCATTTGTAATAGGACACATTTCAATGTTTACCTTCCCTTTCTTCCCTGGAGGGAGATCCCATAACATATAGGTATAACACCTTGTATCACATGCACAGGAGGCAACCTCTCGGGGCTGAAACACTGCGCCCTCATTGCAGCTCTCCTACATCAAGGGATTGGTCCCAAGATGTGTTGCTCAACATAAAGAACAAGCATACAAGCTCCACTATTTGATTTATCAAATGATCTAGGAGTTGATGTTTCCTCACTGAACTTATCCCAAGGAACCACTCGTCTAATGTGTAGCAAGGACTTCCTCACACTCTCACTATCGGCGGTCAATGTTCAGCATATAGGTGTTATACATCGAGAAGAATATACCATGTGGCATGCAAGATGCAAAAGTGAATGCTTATTGTCCACAAACATTTATCATTAAAAATCAACACAGTGGAGTGTAAAATTGGTCCTTCAATGATTTCCAATCTATGCGTTATTGTTGTGTTGCTAGAGACTAGCACCGAGTTACCTCGTGCTACTAGCCTCTTTAGAATTAAATTATTATTGTCCTATATGACGTGCACAACCAAAAGATGAGACTTTACCTCATTTTTAGCACTTAAACACATCCACAACCCTTCTTTCCCCCTATCGCTTATGTGTTGCATCATTGCATAGGTCTAGGGTTTTATTTTTTAAATCATTTTTTATGTATAAAGCAATAAAAACACACTAAATCATACAAACAAGGGTGAGATGAGGCTATACATCATGCCTCATCCTTGCCAAACATGCACACACATTATCCATATTTTTTCTCATTTTTATATCTCAAAAACCCTAATTTATCATTTTTTTCCTATTTTTCACTATTTATTTACCATGAAAATAGAGAGTTTACTGGTTTTTCTGATTATCACAAAAGTGAGAATCACTCATTTTCCACATTTTATCCCTCATGCATAACTTTTATCTAACCCAAAAGGATATAAAACCCCATTTTCTTTGTAAAGTGCATGTTTTTCAGGTTTTAAGTAATTAGTTATGACCATAAATTATTATGGGTTCTTTATTTTCCCATGTGAAGCCCTCAAACATGATGTAAGCAAGGCTCAAACAAATATCCAGCCCATGTGCACATTTTTTTCCACCCCAAACATGCAAAATCCCATTTTTCCTTCGTAAAATGTGGTTTTCGGGTTTTAGAAAATGATTTTCACCATTATGGCATCATGTATTTTGATTTTTTTGACATAGAATCATAAAAAATATAGCAAACAACATTCCTACTAATTTTCATCCGATATGAACATCATTTGGCCAACCAAACCTAAAAAAGAAACATTTTTTCATTTTATAAAATAGAATTACCGATTTTTTATGGTTGTGGGTTTCCAAAACCGGATTCGGGACAGCGAAATAGTCCACCATTAATGCTCATCCCATCTCCAATCATCCGTCTCCAGCCCCAAGCTGACTCTCGGAAGCGATCTACTACCACGCTGGACAAACATTCATCACTCGGGCTTCATCTCCCTTCACATGCAAGAACTGCCCCTTGCAAGAGAGAGAGGGAGGAGAGAGAAATAATAAGTTCTAATCAGGCTATCCATGCAGCCATTTATAAAGCCGAGAGTGGCGATGGAGAGCGAAAAGATCATGCATCTTGCTGCTGCAATTGATTTATAGGGGTACATTGAGGTGGAAGATGGCTTATAGACCCCCCCCCCCCCCCCCCCCCACATCAAAAACACGTCGTCTGCAGTCGCCATCTCTTCTTTTTCCATCACCATCATAAAAAATGCCCCCCCCTGTCGTGTAAAAAACTGGGGGTGGGAGGCCCCAAGGGTCACCCCCCTTCCCTCTCCAGTCCTTTCACACTTAACTCCTTTGGTTTTGGCCTCGGACACTCCCATTTCCACATCTGACCTTCGATTCCCAATCTGGAAAATCTTGCTTATCCGTCTTGATGTTCAGCACTATCGACTAGCGGCTTTGACTTGCCAGGCACTCAGAAAAATTACTAAAAATCTAGAATTGATGCTCGGGCAGCCTTCAAGGCACTTTTGAAAACTATCTTTTGCTTACCGCTTAAAATTGACCCAGCTGCATCCGCCGCCTTCGATAGAGTTTAATTTTCCCTTGAAATTTGGGTTTATTTGTCAATTTTTGGGCACATCTCGAGCTAAAAAATCAGCTCTCACTTTTGCTTAGCATGCCATCTCATAGGGGGCTCATCATTGCCAACTCCTAAGATTGGGAAGGTTGCTCCACTGATCTCCTAATTGCTAATGTTATATATTCCTCCTCTTGTTGCCTTAGCTGCTCCTACACCTCTTTGTTTCTTCATGCACTCCTCTTCAAGCCTCTTAGATTCCTCTTTCACTCTCTACACTTTTTTTTCATCTTAAGTGGAAAATTTACTAAAAATCTAGAATTGATGCTTCGGTGGCCTTCAAGGTGCTTTTGAAAACTATCTTTTGCTTACCGCTTAAAATTGACCCAGCTGCATCCGCTGCCTTCGATAGAGTTTAATTTTCCCTTGAAATTCGAGTTTATATGACAATTTTTTGGCACATCTCGAGCTCAAAAATCAGCTCTCACTTATGCTTGGCACGCCATCTCGTAGGGGGCTCATCATTGCCAGTTCCTAAGATTGGGAAGGTTGCTCCATGGATCTCCTAATTGCTAATGTTATTTATTCCTCCTCTTGTTGCCTTAGCTGCTCCTCCACCTCTTTGTTTCTTCATGTGCTCCTCTTCAAGCCTCTTAGATTCCTCTTTCACCCTCTACAGTTATTTTTTTTCATCTTAACTGGATCGGGTTCTCTTGACAGGGATTTTTAGTGTAATCTTCCTTCTCCCTGCTTGGCTTGACAACTCTGAGCCTTGCTGTTCACTGACTGTCCTTTCATTTGAGATTCCTTACTATGTTGAATGGGTTAGTTAGCCTCCTTCTCATTAGTAGCTTGTTTTGTTTTGTCTTGCTAATCCCTGTTGAATTCATCCTCCCCTGCTCTTCTGCTGAGAATGAAATAGGTGGACCCATTGAAGTGGGGGAGCAATGCTCCTCTTGGATAGGCGATGGTTGCGGGGTTTCCTCCACTACTTCTCTTTCCACTTCCCCTAGGGCTTCCTAGATGATAGCCAGTAGTACCCCTCCATACCCTATGGTTTATGCCTTGGAAGTTGGTTTTTTCCTTTTTGACTCTATTGTGGTAGCCGAAGACTCCCCCTATTGCCCTTTGCAATATTGCTAGCACTTTGTTGACGCTTGGATTGTTTTCTAAACAGAGGCATTCCAATTTACCTCATCCCAGTGTGTACTGCAAGGATCTCTAGCATGTCAAGATTGTGGGAGAGAAGGAAGGAGTCTCACTTGTAGCTTTCTCACTTGCACAATGGGGGAATACACACAAAGGTGGAGGCTGAAAACAGTTTTCCTCTTCTTAGTTGTGTAAGCCAAAAGAACTCTAGTACAGAGAAATAGAAGAACCCTATATATGGGTCTCAAACCAAACTCAACTAACTAAGGTGGCATACTAACTAAGCCACAAACTAGAGTAGATAAGGATAGCTGTCATCTAGCTGTTATTCATGGGCAGTGTACCAACCGCATCTGCAGCTAACAAGTTGGTGACATAAATGCACAACGGTCACCCTGGCATATCACGAGTGGAGCTCGATATCTCAACATAGCAATGGCACTCCTATTCTACTCATGATGGCATTGTATCTTTGGCTTGAGAAGAGGGGGTGGACCATTTTTTGCTTGTAGTCGAATAGTGGGATCGGAAATGTCAACCAAGCTAATTCCATCGTTTGTGTAGACTTTCTTTTTGTCCATCCCTAGCATCCCCTAGATGTCCCTCTTTGGCCTCTTCTCTAGCTTGTCCACTAGTCCTAGGGCCTTCTCCACAATTTTCGGACTAAGTGTAACCTCCACCCTTCTAGTGGTATCTCCTTACCTAATTGCTATTGTGTTATTGTTCTGCTTCAATAGCATTTTCACATGAAGGATAACTTCATCACTATCACCTGTCATAATCAAATCATCAACATAATTGACAAGTAGCATAATACATTTATTTGTTTTTCTCACATAAAGTCAGAAATCTGCCTTGAAAATCTGAAAGCCAATAGTGACAAGATACTGTCCTATCTTGTGAAACCATACTCTAGGTGCTTGCTTCAAGCCATACAAGGCTTTCTTCAATCTACAAACAAACTCATGATGAACAACATGCACATAACCTGGTGGCTGCTCCATATAGACCACGGCCTCTAGATCGGCCTCCTCTACCGCTGCCTCTACCTCTTCCAGCATTTGAGTAGAAGACAGCTTCTTTTGAAGTTCCTCCTGAAGAAGATGCACCACCATTTCTCTGCTCAGAAATTAGAAGAGCAATCAACTCCTCAAAATCAGGAAATCTTTCACGGACGGAAATCGATGTTTGGAACTGTGCATAATCCTTTCCTAGACCATTCAAGGTCACAGAAACTAAATCATCATCTTCCACTGGCGACCCAATGGAAGCAAGTGCATCTGCAATCTTCTTCACCTTCATGTGGTAGTCATTGATGCTCATACTTTCTCTTTGCACATTGTGCAACTCTTGCTTGAGCTGCATTTTCCTGGCTTGCGTATTTGTGCTATACATTTTTGACAAAGTATCCCATGCCTCCTTTGGCGTACTTGCATCCTGAATATGCACAATCATAGAGTCTGAAATACTGATAGACAGTCAATACATAACTTTTTTTGGCTCTCTCATGCCATCCTTTAAATGCCTGTATTTGTTGTTGATTGGGAACATCAGGAAGAACTGGTTCTTCTTCGTTTCCTGCAATGAATTCCCAATATCCTTTTTCCATAAGGAAATTCATCATTCTAAACTTCCATGCTTGGAAGTTGTTCTTGTCAAGCTTTTCAATGACAATCTGTGAAAGAGAATCAAACGCCATTACAGAACACTTCAAAAAATTCTATCACTGCAAAAACCACAGCTTCAACCTCACAAGGGCAAATCTACAAAACTGATGAAAGTGGTATTTGACCACACAATCACTTCCTAGTGACGATTTTGCATCAACAGGCAACAAGAATGATTTTGTAACTCCCAATGTCTCTGCGCACAAGCATACAATGCAATTTCTATGGTAACTTTTCACTGATCTGTAGAACAGTGGTCGCACAGCAAAAAACAAGGCCTTTTCCTAAGTGCGTGGGGAAAACTTCCACCTCCAAAACAGGCCCCAAAATGGCCTCAAATAAAAAAAATAGGCCCCACAGCATATACTGCCCTCTTGCTACACAGCAAAGGGCGTCTCAATTTGAGACAATGCACTCTTGCACTTTCCGGCTGTGCTACCTGTAGAGACTTGCTCCCAAACTCAAAAAAATGAAAGCAACACTGGTCCTCTTACTAGAATACTGCAAACTTGGTTTGGTTTCTTGAGCTCCTTACCACAAACCAGGCTCTGATACCATGTCAAGATTGTGTGAGAGAAGGAAGGAGTCTCACTTGTAGCTTTCTCACTTGCACAATGGGGGAATACACACAAAGGTGGAGGCTGAAAACAATTTTCCTCTTCTTAGTTGTGTAAGCCAAAAGAACTCTAGTACAGAGAAATAGAAGAACCCTATATATGGGTCTCAAACCAAACTCAACTAACTAAGGTGGCATACTAACTTAGCCATGAACTAGAGTAGATAAGGATAGCTGTCATCTAGCTGTTATTCATGGGTGGTGTACCAACCGCATCTGCAGCTAACAAGTCAGTGACATAAATGCACAACAGTCACCCTGGCATATCACGAGTGGAGCTTGATATCTCAACATAGCAATGGCACTCCTATTCTGCTCATGACGGCATTGTATCTTTGGCTTGAGAAGAGGGTATGGACCATTTTTTGCTTGTAGTCGAACAGTGGGATCGGGAATGTCAGCCAAGCTAATTCCATCGTTTGTGTATACTTTCTTTTTGTCCATCCCTAGCATCCCCTAGATGTCCCTCTTTGGCCTCTTCTCTGGCTTGTCCACTAGTCCTAGGGCCTTCTCCACAATTTTTGGACTAAGTGTAACCTCCACCCTTCTAGTGGTATCTCCTTACCTAATTGCTATTGTGTTATTGTTCCTTTGGGCGTCAAAGGTCCTCAGGAACTCAGTGTATTTTTTTTGGTCGATGTCCTACCCCACCTTCTCTAGGTACTTGATAAGATTGCATCATTCTATCATCTGCCTCATGGCCTCTTCAGATGTCACCAACCCCCCCAAGTTGTGGATGCTATAGTATTTTAGTTGGTTGAATGCATGTATCTCCATGTCTAAGATGCATCTTCTATGTTCCTCCTTCAAGAAGGGGAGCCTATTGGCTTTATCCTACTACCCTACCATTTGGATTCCTATTTCCACACAACAACCCATAATTAGTTCTCCTTAAAGGCTATTTCTTGCACCACGGAAGGTAAAGTGACTAGAAAGATTAGTGTCCAATGATGAAGGGTATTAACCACAAGATGAGAACTCCCACATCAATCAATCCATACATTTTTACACAAGAACTTCATGGAGCATATTTTACTAGAAGAATAAGAAGCATTCATTCTTCCCTTTAAAATTTAATTCCTATTTTGATTTTTCATTCATCTTCCACTTTTACTCCCTCCCCTTGGAAAGGATGAAAATCCTTCCCAGGATTGTGAAAAGAAAGGTGTAAGGGCCTTCGGTGCATCCATGGTGTGCCTTACTTTTTCAAAAGCCAGTTATAAAAATTTTGGTTATACTCTAGGGTCACATGACAATCCATATCTTGTGGATGAGTGCCCATCTGTGTGACGTAAATCAATGTGGTGGCATGGGAATTTGGCTCCTCTTGTAGGAGGTGATTAACCATTTTCTTAAGGCCTTTTCTTGTGATATTTTGTTTGCAATCATCTCTTGAGCTATGATGGAGGCCTTGGTGAATATGAATTTGTATTCCTTCTAAGAACATAGTAAAGAATGTACCTCGTTTGCTATGGGTTCATCAAGTAGGCCTAGTCCTAACCATTCATAACTTCTATAGCAAACAATGTGAAAGTTGACTCCAGTCGTCAGATGCACGTTACTAAGTCATCCCCTATGTCCATGGCCATGTTGGAAGCCACTTCAAGAATGGATCATCCTTGCTACAGTGGCCTAAGGCCTACTGGTGGTTTTGGTTTAGTTGGACTAGACAAGTTGATACATGGTACTTTTACTTTGGGATTTTCATTGGGTGTGGTAAGCTTGGTTTGAGAAGTTTAGAGCTCAATTGATGCTTTATCATTGGGTTTTGCAGTGGTCATCACCTTAGAGTCATTAGGCAAGAGCTCATTACTGAGTTGTAGCCCAATGACACTTGGTGAGCTTTGGGCCAATAGATCACTAGAGTGTGTGTGGATTTTGGCATTGGTTGGTTACAATTGGGGTTGGCAGTCCAATGCTCATACATTAAGATATTCAAGTCAGCTCCTTTATCAATTAGGGCATCAAAAGTGTGTGCCTTTAGATTGGTCACAGTTATTTGTAGGTAGGCTAGTGCTATCACTTCCTTATCATCCTCCTCTAGTTCAGTGATGGTTGCAACCCTCACATTTTGTGGTGGTCCTATCATTGGAGGTTCATGAAGTGGAAGTGAAGGAGGATAATACTTTTTTATGCTACTTCCATTGAAAAATCCTATGTCCTCTCCCTCTAGGGTTTTGAGTTCCACATTGCCCATTCTATTGATATTGTGAACCTTGAGGGTCCCAATCCCTTGAATTTCATTTTCTTCTTGTGTCCCTTGATAGAGTATAGTAAGACTGGGTCTTCTTGCCTGAAGTCTTTTTGTTTGACATGTTTGTCGAATCAACTTTTTTGTCGTGCCTTCTTGCACATTAGGGCATGTGTTGCCATGAGACGAGTTTGAGATATGCATTCTAGCTCTACCAATAGATTTGTTTATGCTTCATGGCCCTCCCATCTCTCTTGGTTTGCTATTCTCAAGCTTGGAACAAAGAACTCTAGTGATAGAATAGCTTCAATTCCATAGGTCAATTTCAATGGGGTTTGTCCTATGGCTGTTTTGTAGGCCATCCTAGATTCCCATAAAGCCACTGCATGAGCTTGTTGTCCCAATCATTGCGTGAAGAAGAAATTATCTTCCTTTAGACATTCACCAAGAACATGTTCATGGATTTAGCTTGACCATTGGCTCAAGGTTAATATGGTGAGGACTTCCTATGGATTATCAAAAAGGTGGATAGTAAGTGAGAAGTCCCTTCATTGATGAAGTGTGTGCGTTGGTCACTAACCAATTCTATGGGACAACCAAATCATGAAATTACTTGCTCCCAAATGAACTTGGCCATTTTCCTAGCATCATTTTTGTGAGTTGCTTGAGATTCGGACCACTTGGTGAGATAGTTTGTGGCAACAATGATGTACTTGGCTTGTGAGTACTATGCTAGAGGGTTGATTGGACCTATGAAGTCAATTCCCCCTTTCTCAAATGGTTGGTGTACAATCACTAGGGTCAACTCCATTTTATCCTTACAAATAGGGACTTTGGTCCACTAGCACTCATCATAGTGCTTCACGAATTGAGCTACATTGTGGAATAGCATTGGCCACCACAATTGAGACTAGAGCACCTTGCGGGTTGTGGTGTCTCCACTGAAATGTCTTCCAACAATCCCCCCTTGTGCTTCCTTGAGCACATCGTGTATTTTATATTCACAAGTATATCTCATTTAGAGTCCATCCTTTCCTAATCGATACCATTGACCTATAAGCAACTGATAGGGTCAAATTTTCAAGATCAGTCATTTTAACCTAGCTTTTTCTATGGGTCATTTAGGCAATCCATTCTCTGGGATGTGAACTATGTCATTTGCCCAGTAAGGTGAGGTGTGGTCTAAATAAATCTCATTTTCTTGGCATTCTAAAAAGATGTGCATCTTGTAGGTCATCATTGGTGTCCTCTCTAATAGTTTCTCCTATGGGTGTGTGGGACATGTGATCTACCATATAGTGTTGTTTTCCCTTGTGTACTACCACAAAGAAGTCAAATTCCAAAAGCAGAAGTAAGCATCAAGCAATTGTCCTATTGCACAAGGTTTATTCGCAAGACAAAGCAATGCTTTTGATGATCCACAAAGGAAGTAAAGGGTGTTGCTATAATATAGTGCCTAAACTTCTTTATGGTGAACACCATGGCTATCCCTTCCCTTTCTATTGTGGAGAAGTGCATTTCAGTATCAGTGAGTTCTCTACTAGCAAAACCCACTCGATAGTTGAGGTTATGCTCACCAAGTTGGCATAGTACATCCCCCATGGAAAACTTTGAGGCATCAATGTGCACATGGAAGGTAATTGACCAGTTTGGGGCCCTTAAGATAAGGGTTGAAGTTAGAGCCTATTTAAGACTTTCATAGGCTTGTTGATATTCCTCGGTCTACTTGAATATTATCAATAACTTGTACGAAGGTCTTGCAATCACATCAAATGGCACGAATATTGATTTTACTAACTTAATGAACAACCTCTAATGCACCCATGGTTTTAAATCAATGCAACAATCATCAATGAAAACTTAGGGCATACCTCAAACATTTGAATGTGTCAATGCCAAGGATTGTTGCTGCTACTATTACTACCTTTGGACTTGTAACTCCTTGCCTCTCTCTCAATCTCACCATGTGCAAATGAGCTCTCTCTTCCTCCTTTTCACCTTTTGTGGTCAATCTTTCTCCCCTTACACTCTATTTTCCTTCCCACCTAGACATCAAAAATTGTTTTTCTTTCTTTCTCTATTCCCTTGTTTCTAGTTACACAAAGACTTATCCTTTCCTTCTTTTTCCTTATTTTCCAAACCTTATTGTCTCACATGTAATAAAAATACACTTCTCCTACTCTAACCAATGCACAAAAAAATTTCTAAACCTAAATCGACAAGAGAGATCAAATGGCCTCCGACTCTCTCACGTCCTACCTAAAACCAAGTGTTGTTTCAGAGACAAACTCCTACTCTACTCGATTTAGAATGCACAAGCACTCAAGGTTGAATCCATTGGTCTCAAGATAGCACGGAATCAAAATGTCATTGCTCTCATGAGCAAACTACCAAGACCCATGGATTGCATATTGTTCCAAGCATTTCAAGCAGAGAGCTATGGCTACCTCTCACATAATGGTATGCACTCTCCCACACACAAATATAGTGAGATTACCTTTGAATCCAATTGAGTGCCTCCCCCCACAAATTTTCTAAAAGCTCCACGATTCAAGATGTGCTATATCAAACAAGCTTCATCTCCACGCTTTGAGCTTCAACATCCATAGCCATGCGTGCAAGGAGAAGAGAAAAAGATGAAGATGAAGAGAGGAGAATAAGAGCTTCTCCATGGTTCCTCACTCTTTCTCACAACACACACACACTCTCTCTCTCACTTCCTCTCTCATGCACAAGAAGGAATCAAGAGCAAGAAGCAAGAAGAGAACAAGTTTGGACACACACAAGAATGATCTTCTTCATTCTTTTCTTGACTTTTATACATTCCCTATCCCCTCCTTGGGTGGACATCCTCTTTTTGGTCCGGCCTTTGTCCATTCCTCCACTCTCTTTCCTCCTCCTTCCTATTAGTGTAGGTCTCAACCCATGCCTCTCATTCTTTACAACTTGCATGGGAGAGAGCTCGGAGTTCTTCTACAAAATGAATTACAATGTGCATGGCACTTTTGTTGCTACATATTAAGGTGTGCTTATTGTTGTGAGATTCCTTTTACATTTGAGACTTTTTTCTACACTTCATGTCTTCAGATTTTTCTAAGCACACCTTTGTCCTCCGTCTTCCTCCTGCCTTAAGAATGTCTTCTTCCACTTTGGATTTTTCAAATGTTTTCCATCTTGGTCTTCCAAGGATTAACAAAAATAATAAAGAATAAAGAATAAAGTGATAGTGATGGATGCCTACCGCATGCAATATACAAGTGTGTGGGTTTGTATACAAGTAAATGTAGTCGACTAGGGTAACCTTTAACCCTCAATAACCTCCCACTTAAAGTAAACTACCTTATTGGCGAGTAAAAGAAAGAAGGATAAAAAATAAAGGACATGTACATAATGTACAATAGGATGAGGAAAGATATCATCTCATCCTATGTCCATCAATCTCCTAAGGAAGTCATATCGTTCCACTATAGACTTTTAATGAGAAAATTTGCAAGATACGTATCCATAGGTATCTTGACAAGTTTAATGGACTTGTCCTCTACCACCTCTCTGAGGAAGTGGTAGCATACCTCAATGTGCTTGTCCTCTACCATTTCTCTAATGAAGTGATAGCATACCTCAATGTGCTTTGACTTCACATGGAAGACCAAATTATAGGCCAATTGAATGTCACTCATTGAACCTAAATGTAATGTAGGAGTCATAGTGATACCAAGATCTACAACCAAACAACCTAACCATAGGGCCTCCTTGCAAGCCTTAGTGGCTGCAATGAGCTAAGTCTCAATAGTAGATAAGGCTAAGTACATTGCAAGTTGTAGTGGTTACAAAGTACTCAACCTCAATAGTAGATAAGATCATGAATTTCTACACCCTAGACATCCAAGAGATAGCACTGGCGGCATAAGTAAAGCCATATATCTAGAGGTGGACTTCCTATTATCTGCATGTCCTACATAATTTGAGTTAATGTAACCTACAACTCTTGTATCATGGCTACTATAGCAAATGCATATATTTTCAATGCCTTTAAGCTATCTCATGATACCCTTCATAGTGTCCCAATGTTGCTTGCTAGGTGTATCCATATAATGTGCGCCACAACTATGACTACAAATGCTATGTTAGGATGAGTGGCTATTATGGCATATAACAAGCTGCCCCCATTGCAAATGCATATAGAACATAGGACATCTCGACCATCTCATCATCTTGACTATGGACAATGATTGTGTACAATTGACCTTTTTAATCTCCACATGAGAAGGTAAAGGAAAACCAATAATCTTACAATATTACATATAAATATATGTGTGAGGCTTGTTCCATGTCCTTCATCTCAAAGCTCTTCTTGAGCTAAGTATTTAAAGCATCTAGTGTAGGATGAGGGCTCTTGGCTAATAACCATATCATCAACATAAAGCACCAAGATGATAATGCTACCATCACAAGCCTTCTTTGTATATAAATATAGATCCATATCACTATTATTGATAATCTCTTTGGATGCATGAAAACATCAAACTTATGGTACCACTCCCTAGGTGCCTAATTAAGCCCATAAAGACTCTTTCAATTTGTATACTTGGTATTTCTTGTCTTTCTCTCCACAAAGCCCTTAGGCTACTGCATAAAAATATCCTCATATGTAGGTCTTCATGTAGAAAAGTCTTCTTAATATCCATCTAATAGAGATCGAAATCTAATTGAGCAACCAAGGCTGCATATGATAGTCATATTGACCAAAAGAGAGAAGAGATCATCAAAATAAACTCCCTTTTTCTACTTAAATACCTTAGTAACTAGTTTAGCATTATATGATGAATTTCAGTAACCAAGGATACTATTCTACTTGTATATCCACTTGCATGTCAATGCCCACTTTCCATCAAGCAAGAAATCCAAGTCCTATGTATGCTTCTTCTATAGCGAATCAAACTTAGACTACATAGACCTCTCCCAAGAATGAGAATCATCTTTGCACATAGCCTCCTCATAGGAGGTAAGTGACTTAGTAGAGTCTATTACCATGACATTATCCATAGATGACTCATAGTGAGCAAGAGGACATGAAGCTCTTGCAAACCATCTCAAAATTGACTACAGGGTTTGGAGAGCTTGTCCTCTCTAGATAACATCATGATCTTGCACAACATGTAGATTTTGGGTCATAAATTATCAATAAATGTAGTAGGCTATCTCATTGGGGTTGGTTGTACCATAACAAGAGACTTCTCTTAAAATATCACCTTGTGTACCTCAATCACTTACTTTGCTCTCATATGCATCTTGTCCTCAATGGAAGACAACATCATGGGTATGGATAACCTTTTGAGCATGTGGATCCCAAAGATGATAGTCCATCTCACCTATATACCCATATTTTTATAGACTTCAGATCCAAATTATTGCACTTTTCTTTGGGGATATGACAGAAATCCTCACATCTAAAGACTTGCAAGTGTACATAGGAGGGAGGTTTGCTAGACCATACAACTCTACAACCAAGAATAGTGTGTGGGGATCTATTAATAATATTGATGGCAATAGTAACTGCCTTAGTCCAAAAGTGTTGCAATAAGCCTACGTAACTAAGCATACAACGAACTCTTTCTTGAATCATCCTATTCCTATGGCTTGCAATACCATTCAGGGGTGGGGTGTATGGGGCATCAATTGATACTTAATACCCCTCTTATCACATAGTTGCTCAAAAGCCTTAGAGACACTCACCTCCATTGTCTAGACCGTAGGCATTTCAGTCTATACCCAGACTAGTTCTCAACCATGATGAGAAAGCATTGAAATGTAGGCAAAACATCAAAGTTCCACTTAATGAGATCGGCCCAAACCTTATGCAAAAAATCATCTGTGAATGTAACAAAATACTTTGCACCATCAAGGACTAACAGGGCATGGGGTTATAAACATCTGAATGCACAAGACCCAAAGGCTCACCCACACACATAGGACCAAACTTCTTATGCATGAATTAAAAGTCTACTTGCCATAAAGATAATGATCACATGAATCAAAACAAGATTAATCCAAGGGTGGGAGATACTATAAATGGGTCAATACTTTCATTCCTTTCAAATACATGTACCTAAGGTAATGATGTCATAATTTGAGATACATGTAGAAGATCGATCACATCTAGTACATGGTAAATAAACCCAGAAACAAGCAAAGGGTAGAGGTTACGAGCCTTGGCACCTTTACCAAAAATAAGAATACCACTAGTGATCTTCCATGAAGAATCACCAAAAGCTACATGATATCTACCATCATCCAATTGCTTGCTAAATTAAGACATTTTGTCAAATTTGAGACATGACCTATATCATGAAGCACAAAAGGAGCACCAATACCAAATTGTAGTCTAACATCACCTATGCTAATGATATCCAATGAATGTCATATTTGAATTTAATTGAATCTTTAAAAGAATGGTAGCTATGAAACCAATGGTGTTGCAGGGCAACATGAAAAGAAGCCCTTGAATCAAGGAGCTAACATTGAGAGTTAGTGGACTGTGCATGATTCAATTGAGAAGCTACAAGAATATAATCATCAGAACTATACTCCAATGAATTCATCTCTTGTATCTTCACACTAGATTTAGGTATAATCTTAGAGGGCTTTTCATTTTCTCATACTTTTCCTTTGCCTTTCTCATTGCACCTGTCGTGGCACATTTTATGGTACTATAACCTAATGTGATCCTGCTACCCATAATAATGACATGTCAAAGGGGGCTTATGACTGTGGGACTTACTATGAGATTGCTCGTGAGACTAAGATTTTCCCCTATTGGGATGTGAGTCTCTACCATGGTTATTATTACCATTTCCATCATTTCTGTCTCTAACAATCAATGCATGAGAAGTGCAGGTTGCATCAATATTTTTCCTATTTAAATCTTCTGTAAATAGAGTACTCTCTACATCACTACATTTAAAACCACTCTTAGGGGGATCAGGGTTCATAGCAATACAAAAAGTTTCCCATGACTCAAGTAGTGTGACAAGCAAGAACAAATACTTTGTGTTAGCATCAAAATTGATGTCCTGCAAAACAAGTTGGCTAAAATAGAGTGGGACTCATTTAGATGAGTATTCCCTCCTTGATGCAAAGGTCCAAAAGCTTCTTCAATGAATAAAATTGATATGCAGGACTCTGCTTGGCATAAAGATCAAGGATCTTCCTCCTTAAATCATATGCACCAACCTTAGTAGAGATAACATTGAAGTACAATTACTTGGACAAATATAGTATGGTAGTAGACTTGCATAACTCATCAATCATCTCTATCCAACCTTCTAACTTTATGCCCTTTGCCTTCAATGGCCTAAATACTTCTTCTGCACCAAGATCTGTCATATTTGCTTCTTGCAATATTTGAAGTTGTTAGCATTAAGCTTCTTGATGTTGAAAATAGCAATATTGGGGGGTTGATGCATGAGAAGTACCTGCCATAATGACTACAAATGATTGCAAATAACAAGAGTATGCGCTATTTTAGTTACAACAAAACAACTCCAAAACTAATCCAAAAGGGCAAGCCAAAGGGTAGTAACAAAGGAGGGTATATCTATCCACATTTTGCAATCAATAGAATGCCAACATAAAGTGTATGTTGTCCAAAAAATGCTCAAAAAACTAATAACAACACTGTTATAATAAATGCAACAATATATGTCAATCAAAGTGTGGGAAAATAGACAAGAAAGCAAGCTCCCATTGCCAAGAATATCCATGTAGCAACAAGGCATGCAGAATGCAACTAGTAGTGAATAATCATAGATCACCAATACCAATGACTTTACAAACTCAAAGTTTTAGTAAACCATACATCCCATAAACATATACATCATGCATGTAAAAGATCCCAAGATAGACTACAAAGATCTGCCAACAAATGCACAATAGATTTAGCAAATAGCAATGATGCTCATCAGTAGATTACTAATATGCATGTATACATCGCTGGATAGAGGTAAGTGCTGGTGTCCAAAGAATATGGAATCAAATCAGCCCACAAGTGTGAGTAACTCAATTAAGTAGCATACATGAGAGCATAGACATAAGTAAGCATTCTTGGTGCATATATAAATGCTAGGCATCACCATAGACATGTAGCATACCCGAACACCATGTAAAGATAAGAGGCATAAACCTACTCAGTGAAAAATCTTGTTTGCTACACTATTACATCGATGAAAAGCCTATCAAAATTAAGCTAATGCAAGCTCAAATTTGTTCCAAAATAACATTAATACATCCACAAATTATCCAAAATCAATACATGAGCATATGAGCATTAATAGAGGCAATAGTGAGCTCTAATATATGAGACAACCCTCTCTTGGACTTGAAACAATAGGTTTGCTATATGTTACAACTAATAACTAAGAGCTTATGATGGGACCTAAAATGGGCCGGCACTGGCTATGGCACTAGCTGGACCTCATGTATACGACAGACAACCCCACCACATGGCCTCACGGGCCAAGAGCGTCTAAGACTCACTTTGCACTAAATGCTTATGACGATTTTGCGTTTATATCCAATATGTAGTCCAACGTTCACCTTGCCTTCTCCTTAGAGGGAGATCCCATAATATATACGCATAATGACTCGTAATACACACATAGGGAAGTACCTCTCGGCTGATTGCCGCGGCTCCACTACGACTCTCCTGCACCTCTCGGGGATTGGCCCTAAGATGCGTCGCTAACACATATAACATTCGCACAAACTCTACTCTTTCATAATTCAGTGTTCTAGGAGATTTTGATTTGCCTCACAAAACTTTCCCCAACGGAAGTTCCCATCTAACCGACGACTTAGGTTTCCTGTCCTCTTAGTGTTGGTCAAAGTTTATCAATCAATTGCAATGCATTCTAGGAGATACCACATGGTATGCTTGATGCAAGGTGTATGACGATTGTACACAACCATTCTATGATTATTTAACCATCCATGTGAGGTGTGAAAAACAACCCTTTCATGGATTTTAACTAAGCGTTACGTACTGCGCTACTTTAGGGACTAGCACCGGAACTTCCGTGCTACTAGTCGCCTATATTTAATTATGAAACGATCCCTAAATGCTATGCACAAAGAGGGAAATAAGAATTTGTATCTTTTCAACAATTTGATCGTCACACAAACTTCATTCTCCCCTCACCGTTTAGGTGTTGCTGCGTTGCATAGGTGTAAATGGTTGTTTTGTATCATTTTTATATGTAAAAAACAATAAACACGTACTATAACAAAAAGGAGGAGGCCAAATTGAGGCTTGACCTCATGCTTTAACCTCGCCAAACATTCACACATATAAATCTTATTTTTCCATATTTTTTTAGCTCGAAAACCCCAATTTTCTTCATTTTTCACTATTTTTTTCTATTTATTATTCATGAAAAATAGATATTTTCTGATTTATTTGTGTTGGCTTATTATTTTGACTGAAACTTAACATTTTCTCTGATTTTATTCCATTTCCACTCCTTTTTTCCAACTCAAAATCGAAAAAAACCACTAATTTCCATTAAAAATGATATTTTGCGAGTTTTAAAGAATTAATAACGGCTCTAAATCATTACGGGTTCTGCATTTCTATAGTTATAGCCCTCAAACATGATTCAAACAAGGTTCAAACAAAAATTCATCTCATATGAACAACATTTGGACCATGAAACAACAAAAACAAGCAAATTTCTTCATAAAATTGGAGCATACCGCGTGTCTTGCGTGTTGCGGGTTTTTAATAATTATTCTGGGAAGCCCACAGACCGACCAGCAACAACCATTCTTCAGTGCTAAACCTCTTTCCTCAGCCTCGTCTTCATCTTGAAGCAATCCAATCACAGCCCCGGATGACAAGCATTCTTCAGCCCCTCTTCTTCTTGATTTCTTACACATGAATTGCCTCTATACAGGAGAGAGAGGGAGGAGAGAGAAAGACTAGTTTTTTATCTCTTTGCTTAGTGCATCATTCCTTGATCCGTTTATGGCGATGGAGGGTGAAGGATAGAAGCATCTCAGGGCCAAGAGGATTCCTCCTGCCTCTACCAATCAGAAAATGATAAAAAATGGGGAAAAAATGGGCCGCAAAAAACCGAAGCCCCCCCAACATTTCATTTCGTGGCTTCTTGGTTCTTAAACTCTTTGTTAAGAGCTTTTAAGCTCTTAATCAAATTATCTAGTTCATGCCTTTTGCTTTCACACTTCCGGCAAGTGGCTCTTTCGCTTTTGGAGGGCAAACGACATCGGATTCGAGATCCGTTTGGACGGATGGTTCCGTGGCATCGAAATCTACAAAGTTGGGCCTTGTCACCCTCTTCTCGACTTCCAGATCTAGTAGGCGCTTCATAACCCCGAACCTTGCGGGGATTAAATGGGGGATCCAACAACCTCGGAATTGAGATCTGAGACTTGTGTTGGATTCCTGACGTGGTTTTGCATCTAGGAAAACTCCAACTTGACCATCTGCCACACTGTTTGATTTCCAATGAAAATTAGCATTAGTGCTTTAGGGACTTGCCGCTTAAAATCGTACTGATTGCTATTGCCGCCTTCGAAGAAGTCTATTTTTCCCCTGATATTCGTAATTTTTGGCTATTTTTAAGCACTTCTCGGCATAAAAAATCATATGTCAACCTAACACTAAAAGGAGTTTCCAATTGCGAGAGTTGAATGTTGGGGAAGTTGCTAAGTGCTTTCCCAATAGCTGCAAGCTCCCAGAGAGCTACAACAGAGATGTAGACTACCAAGAATAGGGACTAGACAGCTAGGTGCAAATCACATTGATGCTGATGATGTGTTTGCTCCTACTATTGAAGGTAAGGGAGCTCAAGAGGAACTTTCCAATGCTCAATGTGTCCCCTAAAAGGGCTCAAACAAGGCTACAACAAGCTAGAGTGAATTAAGAATCAATGTGATTGATGCACACGTAGGGGTATGGCTGCATTGAAAAGATTGAACTGAAGTTTCTTCATGGTCTAAAGTAAAAGAGTGATGAAGCCCCTCGAATGCCCTCTTTGATACTAGTTGAAAGGTGAGTGGAAGTTGGAAGTAGGAGCATAAGCAAGAAGAGTACAAGAGCTATGGAGGTTCAAGCAAGAAGGGAGAGACCGATGTGTGGAAACTCCAACAGTCACAATGTGTGACCTGTCTTCCCTTATTCTATTTATCACTTAAAAGAATAAAGTGACAATGATGGGTGCCCACTACTTGGAGTGCATAGGAGTGTGGGTATGTATACAAGTAAATATAGGTGGCTAGGAATAGGTGGCCTTCAACCCCCAACATGAAAAGGCTTGGATGGGATGGCCTATAAATATACTATTCTAAGTTTATGTTATAAGCTTAAGGCTCTCATCTCTCCTTCCTCAATGCAATATTGGAAAAGTTTTGAATATATGAGTTGGTCCTTTCTTTGAGAATTAATGTCTTCATTGGGTTTTGGCCCTCAAATGAGAGTTAGATGACTCCTTTTATGAATAGAAAAAACTATGATGGACTGGCATGTATATCACTTATTTTGGGAGGGGGGGGGGGGAATGCTTGAAGAAAATTTTCTCTATGAGTCCCTTTTTCAAGGATGCCCCTTATTCCTTTGTGGTGGTGACTTATCCTATGTTATATATATAGATACATATACACATATATATTCCCCTTCTTTTTCTCTTTCTACTTTTCTTCTTCTTCTTCTTCTTCTCTCTCTCTCTCTCTCTCTCTCTCTCTCTCTCTCTCTCTCTCTCTCTCTCTTCTCGTGCACAACTACAAGTGGCTACATCCACCACCACCACTAATAGCTATACACACCATTGCCAGTGCCTACATTTGCATGTACTCTCTCTCCTCCTCAACCTCTTGAGAGCGAAATTTTGGTGCCGAAAATTGCTTAAAAATAGCTAAAATTTATGAATATCAAGGGAAAAATATCCAATGTCAAAGGCGGCGGCTCGTTGACCTAGGATGATTTTAAGCGTCAAAATGCTCTAAGGACGCCCGTGCAACACTTGCGGATTTTTAGTAAATTTTCTATGTGTCTGTGCCGATCAGTGGAGCTGTCAGTCAGTGCGGGATGCCGAGACGAGCTCACAGAAATTTTCAGAACTGGATTCGGATACCGTATGCGAGAGAGGCCGGGAAAAGGGCCAAAAGGCCAGTCAAAATTGGGGAGGTGCCCAAAACGAGGAGTGAAGGGGTGCCTTTGGGAAGGGGCACCCCCCCCCCCCCCCCCCCCCCCCCTAAAAAAAAACGAAATAGGAGGGGGGCGGCGGCTGCAGAGAGCCGTCGCGAAAAAAACGCCCCCCCCCCCCCCCCCCCCCCCCACCCACAAATTGACATGATGGCTGGAGAGCAAGCCATGGAAGCAATTGCAGCAGGCAACTACATTGTTCTCACGATCCGTATCGCTCCATCCCGCGCGAGAAATGGCAGCTTGTAGAGGGAGAGAGAAAATCAGTCTTTCTCTCTCCTCCCTCTCTCTCCTCTAAGGGGGGATTTATGTGGGAAGAGAAAGAAAGAAGAAAGAATGATGGAGGCTTGTCCGGCATCAATCGGATTGCTCCACGGGCTGGAAATGGTGACGTGTGATCGTCATGAGCGTGAAGTGCTGCTGATTTTCAGATTTGCAGCCACGGACATGAAACCCGAGACACGCAAATAAGCGGTAATTAAATTTTTTCAAATGAAATTTGAGATTTCATGACTTTTGATTGATAAAATGTTGTTCATGTGGGCTAAAAATTGTTTATGTTGCTGTTTTCCATGAGTACTTGTTGATCATAATCAGAAAATCAGAAAAACATGCATCTTGTGGCCCAAAATAATGCACTGAAACACGTAAAAATATGGAAAATCAAGGGAAAATCATGTTTTTGAGCATAAAAATGGAAGAATAAATAGGAACACCAACTAAATTTTCATTTTTGTTGCAAGAAGGAACTAAGGGCCACAGCCCATAACCTATTTTGAATTTTCAGTAATAAAATAATGCATAAAATAAGGGAAAATACAAGGAAAATAGAGAAAAACCACTAAAAATAGGGAAAAAATGCATTTTGGGTGCGGAAAATTAATGAAAATTAAGAACAATGTTTATGAATGTTTGTGGGGACTGAAGCATGAGGATTTGCCTCAGTTCAGCCCCACCTTCTTGTTCTAGTGCGTCTTTTTCCGCTTTTTACACATAAAATGATGGCAAAATGCCTTATAAATCTATACAACATTGCAGCATTTGATCGATGGGAGGGTAGAGTGGTTAAAATGTGTCTAAATGCAAAGTATAATGATGAAAAGATTGCTGGTTTTTGTTTGCATGCCATATAGGTCGGTGAATAATTATAGAATGAGAGCCTAGTAGCACGAGGGTTTCCTCGGTGCTAGGTTCGTGCAACGCCGCATAAGAACGGTAGTTGAAAATCATTAAAAGGGTGTTTTCCACATGTGCACAATATTGATTTTATAATTGTTTGAGCACTTAGCATCTACACTATGCATAAATCATGGAAATATTTAAAGGTATCAGAAATCTTGGATGCACAGCAATTGCTTTCATTAGGACCTTGACCCACGTTGAGTGAGAGACAGGACACCCTAAGCCATAGGCTAGTCATGGGGTCTAGGGGAAAGAGAAGTAAGGACAATGGTACATTCCTATTATGATTAAATGGTACCTTGAGTGGATTTTGTGCGAAATGTTTATATGTTGAGCGACGTACCGAGGGGCCAATCCCCAAGGTGTAGGAGAGTCGCAGAGGGGTGGCAGCACTTAGCCATTGGAGGACCCCCTATGTCTGTGCTTCGTGCCATTAGGCAATGTGTAAGGGACTCCTTCTGAGGAGTAGTGGGTGAGAGAAGAGTGGACTACAAACGACGTAATACAAATGCAAGATATTTAGGAAGGCAATGTATGTGTCATCAACGCTCCTGGCCGCGAGGCCGTGGGGTTGTTGAGCGCGTGAGATAGAGGTCCGGCTAGTGCACGAGCCAGTGCCGGCCCGTTCTAGGTTCCATCACCTGTATCCCACTAGCCACCGTTGCTTTGCCTTTTGCTATTGCTACCTATGCTTTACCTCTAGTCCTACCCTCCTTGCCTCTAAACCTATCACCCCTATTATATCCCATTGCCCTTACTCTATTGCTCTTTCCCCTACTCTAAGAGAGAGTGTGTGCTTGGACTCCCCACACTACCACCACCACCACTAGTTTCACTCCCCCCACTACTAGTGCCTACATCCACCTACGCTCTCTCTCCTCAACCTTCAGCTTGCTAACTATCCTTGATTTGCCCCTAGCTATTGTTGCCCCTACTATGCCACCCTTTCCTACGATCCTACCACCCCTGCTCTATTGCTATATCCCTTTCTCTAAAAGAGAGAGAGAGAGAGAGATATATATATATATATATAGAGTGAGTGAGTGAGTGTGTGTGTGTGTGTGTGTCATCTTTAGGCCATATCTATGCTAGAGGGGGGGGGGGGGGGAGAGAAAGAAAGAAAGAAAGAAAGATATATTAATTTCTATTGAGGCCAAAATCATCCTATGAGACAAAACCATGTACAATGCTGGTCGTCACTAGATATCAATGTGACATGCTAAAAGATAGTCAGTGATATATTGTGAAAAGAAGCAAAGGTGATGTAAAAAACAAAATAGTGCTCATATAGGGATACAACATGAGGATGAGGTAGTACATGTCTAGCTATGTGACTGAATGGTAGCCCTATATCTAGTTCCACTTAGTCAAGATCATTGGATAGAGTATGTCATACATCTTGAAGGAACTAATGTATGAGGGTAGCATCTCGATTGGGCCCTCAACTCTGTCAGTTGTTGCCACTCATGTAGCTAGTGGATCTCCCTCATCTCTCTTTGATGTAGAATCTATATCTGATATCCTTATATCCACGGGCAACATGTTACTTTGATCTCCTTGGCTCTCTGAATTATCACCCCTCTCTGTGTGGGTGATGTGTGTGTGGTCACTATCTAGAAGAAATCGATTAGCTATGATGACTAGCGTTTCCCTATTTATGTAGAGCTAGCTTGTAGTAGTGATGTGTGGAGCCTTTGAATCTTGACTAGAAACTAGCCTAGGTGGTGCTAGTGTGGGGACTTCATGAATAGCCTAAGGGAGATGTCTCCTTAAAATAGCAAGAGGTACCTAGCTCAAACTACGTTATCGCTCTGGACATGCTCCTGGCATAGTCTACAAATCCGCTTAGCTCAAGAAATGTGGACTTCCCTCCCAATTTCAATCTCAAGTTGGTGAGAGGATACCCAGATCTAGCCAATGGCTACTCGCCTCTCATGTGGCATGAATACATATAGGTATCTAGGTCTCTCAAAGAAGCCATCTATTACAATCTTCATGAAGTGGTCTTTGTAGCACATTCTTGGAGGAAGCAGTTGCTTGGATGAAATCCATGCATGTTGCATGTACAACTTGTAAAGGTCCTACTGCATAACCAAGTTCCTTTGTGTGGGGGAGAGGTGTATGAATGGGGAGTCGGGGACATACTAAAAGGGGGCGAGATGGTCGATGTCAATCCCATATACTATAAGCCACTACTCAACCTATGGGTACCATGAAGCCTCCTATCCTACCTTAGCTTGCTGCCTAGAGGCTTCGAAGGCTCTCCTAGGTAGTCTATCTGAGTGCATGTCGCATACTCTATGTATGAAGCTAATAGTCTAAAAAATGGCCATCATTATAGGAGGTGTAGCAAAATCGACTTTGAAAATCTCATGTGGTACTAATGGTTTGATGTGGATCATCTATAAGAGCATGATGATTTGTGGATCATCTATAAGAGCATGATGGTTTGCTGTGGATCGTCTATAAGAGCACAAATGCTAGAGAGAGAGAGGAAGTGAGTTTAGAATTCCAAATTTTATAGGTTTGGAAACTCTTGCAAGCTCGGTCATGGCCTTCTAGACGTTCGAGATCTCTTGAGCCTACAACAAAAATAGTATAATAGTATACATTTTAGAGAAAGAGATGCACAAATGCTAGAGAGAAAGAGGAAGTGAGTTTAGAATTCCAATTTTAATAGGTTTGGAAACTCTTGCAAGCTCGATCAGCCTTCTAGATGTTCGAGACCTCTTGAGCCTACAACAAAAATAATATAATAGTATACATTTTCAAACCAATCACACACACACACACACTCACTCTCTCTCTCTCTCTCGACTAAACAAAACATATAATTACAATGTGAAAAAGTTATGTTCACTATCATCTTTTTGTCAACATTATGTTTGGGTAGAAAACTTATAAACATGTGCAATAAAGTTCTACTTTGTGGATATCACATGTAAGATTACCTAATTTTGATACCTATCCTATAAAAGAATTTTCCCTAGGGTGAAACTTATTCATTGTTTTGTCCATCTTGTTTGGGTGTATGGTATGTAAAACAACTACTATCTAAAGCAAGACATTCTACCTTTCCATTTGAAGTAAAGGGGGAATTACTTCGAAGATAAGTGTGCAAAAACAACAAAAATGTGCCCAAGGGAGGGAGGGAAAGGGGGGAGGGGGGGATGAGAGAGTTATGGATTTTCCCTTGAAATAATGAAAACCCAAAGCCTAGGTAATTGTTGCCTTAATGGTGGTCAAAGTTTCACACACACATACACACATCTTATGGCTATGATAGATGGATGGGGAGAGAGAGAGAGAGAGAGAGAGAGAGGGAGAGAGAGGGAGAGAGAGAGAGAGAATGTTAATGTGATGTAGGCTGATCTCTGTGCACACGTTTTATTTAAAAATTTTCAAAATAATAATCCACAATGCTTCAATACATAGAATCTAGGATATGCCTTCACGCATCTTTAGATCATTCCTACCACACACAAAATTAATCCCCCCCCCCCTTGCACAACCCTCTCTCTCTCTCTCTCTCATTCATATGGTGGAACCCTCACGAAAATCTTACATTGAGTAACTTTGACTATGCAACTACAAACAATCTTGGAAGTACACTAACTTTTTTATTGTAATGTTGCAAGTATTGTTACAACTACTATTCAGATGTGCACAAAAGTTTTTGCCCTAAAAGTAAAGAAACCTTTGAGACTAGGGAATTTCACAATTGGCATATAGAACATAGAGTATCACCTTTCTTCTTCTCAAGGCCATTTAGTAAGTTATAGCATGCACACAACTATGACAATTGGGGTTTTGGGGGGGGGCGGGGGGGTATTATCCCCTCACAAACACTCTTAGACATGCCAAGAGCCATATGAAGCCATACACATGATAATATGCTAGTAGGTGGCACACCAATGGGACATGAACCTACCACATAGCTCAAAAAGTGGCAAGCTTTGAGGCTTTACAATACTAGGCCACTTTGATGCTTTGTTTTGATTAATCACCACTATGACTTGGATAATGCCTCTGCATAGCTTTGAACCTAAATGAATCATCCCTCAACCCACTACTGTGCAAGTCTAGTGACAAGCTACACCTATATTTTGCTACCGAGAAATATAAGCTTCTAGATTATTAAAGCTCCTTGACTTTCCTTCTCATGAAAACCATGGTTCTTTAAAGAGGATAGATAATAACTTGGCAGCGGCAATTACAACTCATTTTGGTAAGTGATTTAAGTAATCCCCATTTTGGCAAACCATTTAAATAATTTTCACTTTACCTTGAATCCTTGGCCCAAGATGTAGAATTGCTCATAGTAACCTAACTTAGCACTTTTAATAAGTGAATATTGTCATATTATATATGGATAAATCTGGTATTTTTACAAGTAAATATTATCATGTGAATTGTGTATTTAATGGTTCGCCGGATATATTGTACAATAGAAACTATTGTATGTTAAATTAGCTTGGCTCAATTTTGTAGATTGAATGTAAGCCTTATTTAATGACTCAGCATTATACCCTCACTTTTTACCTCCTTTGTAGATTGCTTAGTATTACTATCGGTTCACCATGGGTGTACACCACGTTGCCTTCTACACCAACCATGCTATTGGATGGAAGTATATAAATTATTACAAATTATGGATCTATGTATGCACACATGCAGAGAGTAAAATTTAGGACAGGATATGCTTATAGTTATCAATTGAATTCAGGACTTGCCCCTAATGAATGTGCAAGTATGAGAGAGAGAGAGAGAGAGAGAGAGAGAGGGAGGGAGAGAGAGAGAGAGAGAGAGAGAGAGAGAGAGAGAGTTGAAGCCCTGTACATGGCATGCTTTAAAATCCTCAGACGCTAGATCAGTTCTCCTAGCATATTTCTCCCAGCCCTATTTTATGTACATTGTATAAACCTTCATGTGCACTTGCAAGTGCACCCAAAACACACACACACACACACAATGATGTACCATCCTCTTCCTCTACCTGCACAGTAAACAACTGCATTCTTATTCAGCACTTATGATGTTTCTCCTGTACTTTGAGCTGTGTGGCCCTCCCCTTGGACTTTGAAACAGTACTCTCGGTGAAGGAGGCGCAGCCCGTGGTGAAATCGCGGCCGAGCCCATGATCCAACCTGAGTCTATCATCTCAAGTACATCACTCATCACATCTTCCTGTCTGGTCTCCTCCTCTCTTCCACCACCTGGCTCTTCCTCTGTCCCTCCAGTAGTGGGTTCTGGCTTGACCTCCTGTTCCTGCTCCTTGATGATTTCTGGCTTGGTCTCCTGCTCCTGTTGGCTCAAAGGGGAAGAATCTACTGCTGCCTTTTGGCCATTGCTTTTGGCAATGTCCTCCTCTGCCACATGCATGCGCTTCGCCTCTACTTGAACATAGTCTTCTTCATCCTTAGATGGTAGATAAACCCTCTTGTCTTGAACTTGACTCTGCTTAACTAGCCAATCTGAGACTGCCCTTACAAGAGGCACAGAAACCGTGCACACAAGTGGTGTGATAAGGTTTAGCAGAGGGATCCGGTTAGCCACATCAATGACTTTCTGCATATTCTCCCTTAGGATTGCTTCGTATGTTACCCATAGATCTGCCAAGCTCCCAACGAGCCCTCGTCTATGCAGCGATGACAGGACCGAAAGCAAGCTTTCAGCTGAGCATAGGATCCATCCTTCAACATAGGTACCTACAGTATAAATCTGTTGTACACATAATGATCTCAAAATATGTGCGCAGCAATTACAATGCATAATATGTGCACCCCAATCACAATGCATAATCTTAAAGGATGTCTTATAAAGTAATGATTAATGAAGGTTTCAGCTTGAAGGGTCCACCTGGTTATCAACTACAGACAGAAATTTCAGCGTTGTCCTTTCAGCAGCATCAACCAAAGGATGGATCCATGGACCCATAGTCTTAACAATAAACCCCACAGGGAAAGGCAAATAACTGATCTTGTCAAAGCAAGAGTCTGTGAATCTTATCAGAAATGATGCAGCCCCTCCAAACAGGGCTTTTTCTTCATCTTCAATGTAATCAGCCTGCCATGACTAACACCAGATTTTCACATGCCCTCCCAATTCTCTTAGAGCTTACTGTCATTTGATCATGTGCAGTAATCACATAAAATAACCGGCAAGAAGAATGCTTACTTCTTAATCAAATCAGTTTAATCCTCACAACTGATTGCAGTATTAAGTAATGTTATCAAAGCATGAAATGAATCACAAAGCTTTGCTTGTCTAGATGGCAAAAGAGAGAACACAAAATTACCTACTTTGTAAGAGAGATGCTTGTCTGAATCCATTGGGCTTGCTCAGAGACTGGCAAACACAGGCAAGCAAAGGTTAAAACAATGAGAACAGTATAAAGAAATTAGCACTGTGGGAGAGAGGAAAATCTCACAGCAACAAGCAAATTACGTGAGAAAGGAGCTTTCCCAAGGAGCCAAGCTACTGCATCGGCAGCATTATGGCAGCCAATGATCAGCAGAAGGTCCAAGAATGGCCGCCGACCCAGTACTAGCATCAGAAAGACGGTTGGCCATCTAGGCTACCCAAAGATAGCCCCCTCCCCCTCCCTCAAGGCACAATCATCCAATAATTGCACCTTCTAAATTGAGGAAGCTCAAGAAACCGACGCAAACCAATGGAGTGTAAGCATCGCTAGCGTACTGCACCACACATGCCATGTCCACCATCCTTATTTAAGCCATGCATTATTGATACCTTTCACCTTGATTAAAGTCCCATTTACACTGTCATCATCAGGCCGTATGCCCTACTAGTTGGACTTGATAAGCCATTGCCATCACAAGAACATGTCACAAGTAAACAAAATCATGATTAGTGCATGTAGCCCAAGTTAGATCATTTCTATTTGTCACAAAGTAAGCACCTGAATGACAAGAGAATCACACACCATGCCCTTGATCCCAAAAGGGGATCATGTTGATCGTGTGACTTGCTAGCCTAGTGCCTTGCAAGCCCCCTAAGCCACGCTAGGCGTGGCATTGCATCATTTTGAAGCTTGGAAGGTTGTGCCTCACTCACTTTGCATACTACACTACTACTATAAAAATTCCAAGCAAACATGTTTTGCATGATATGATATCACACACAACATTACATTTTTGCATGGCAAGTGTAAATCTACCTTGTGATGGCTTGATCACTTCATTAGAAACTCGCAATTGCCAACAACCAACCTTCTCAAGTGTGCACTTTAAATATGAGTGACTCTTTGAACTAGACCACCCCACAATCCCTAGAATGTATGTGCGTGCATACATATATGAGAATTGTAGGTAGCTACATTGTAAAGAGGATCCATCTTTGTACATGCTTGTGTATTTGTGTAGCGTGGGGTTTTGTGTGGAGAAATAAAGAAAGAAATGTTAATGTTTGCAAAAGACTAACATGGCCTATGAGACCTAATCACAAAGTACAATTGAAGTGGTATCTTATCACAAAGTACAATTACAGTATGACTAGAAATGAAAAACAAATTGTAGAACCTATGATGAAAAGAAGATGGAAAACTAATTTAGGTATCAGCAATCCCAAATGGTCATCTTAAGATCTCCCTCATATGGTTGCAACTAGGGCTCTAGCATAGGATGGGTTAAGTATCTCAATGAGTCTCTCCTGTGGCGGGCAATAATGACTCCAATCTATCAATAATAGGGGCAATGGGGCCATTGTCCTAAGGTTTGAGGACACCTCGCATGACATAGGGCTATGGCTTGCTCCAAAGACAGGGCCTCCTAGTGTGTTTATATAATTCTCCATCTCAACAACGTATAGGCCAAACAATGTGGGTGATAGTGGGCACCCTTGTTTCATCCCAGTAGTGTCCATCACTATGTTTGACAAACCTCTTAATGTGCACATTCTGCCCATCACTAATTCATACAAAGCATATACACCCCATTGCAGCTCCTCTACGACTCTAATATCTTCCAATCTCATCATGAGTCGAGCTCATGGTACAATGTTAAAGGCTTTGCAAAAGTCCACAAAACAACAATACATTCTCTTCTTATGTGCTTATCCCTCCTCTATGAGAACCCTATTTATAAGTGCATGGTCCAAAGTATTATATCCCTTCCAAAACTAGCTTGGCTTGTGTCAATGTTTCTTTACCCAATGACTCAACTCTGCTCAACAATCAAAAAATATATCTTGGCCAAATAGTGGTCTTGATCGTGGAATAGTCACTAGGGATAATGGGATCTCTAGTTTTAAACAATGGCACAATAGGATGATCAATCTACCTTTTAATGAATTTCTCATAGATGGCCATGTTTAATATAGGAGAAGAGTAGGGAAAATAGAGAGAGGAGACAACAAGGAGAAAATAGAGTAGAGAGGAGGAGAGAGTGTCACACTACATAGAGCATCATGTTTCAAGCCAAGCAAGAGTACAATATGTCATTATTAATGAAGATGGATTGTATCTTTGGATTGCGCTAGGATCACCATCGACAATGTGTGATGAAGTAGTTGCACTATTATTTGGTAATATAAAGCATGAGGTAATTGTTTTAGCTGCATTATCATTTTACAATGTAAATTCAAGAGTTAGGCTTGCTTCCATGCAAATTATCTTAACAATGGTAGAATTCGAAGGCAAGTGAAATTTTTTTTTTTAGTTTCACCTTGGGATGGCTCATACACATATTGAAAGCATGCCAATAAAATAAGAATGGTCATGTGGGCACAAAAACGGGCTAGATGCCCAAGGAAAAGGTGGAAATCCTAGCCCTAAGACCTATATATAATGGATGAAAAATTCCACAAACTTTGGTCTATGCAATGCATGCAATAGAAAAGGGAAAAACCCGTACAGTTGAATTCAATGATTCATGGAAGAGTATTTATGAGATGAATGATTGGGATGCACTAGTAGAATTTTTTCTACCTATATGCATCTTGCAAGATGATGGTATAATGATGTGATCATGGAAGAGAAAAGAGAGAGGGATGATAGTAATCCTAGTTCATAAAATAGGCTCACCAAAGGGAGTGGTAGGTCATATTCAAATTAACCACCTTCTACACCTTCTATTTGTTGGGGGTTAAAGACCACTTGTGCCTAGCTGCTTACATTTACTTGTATACAAACCCACACACCTATACACTATAGGTGGTGGGTGCCCATCACTATCACTTTATTTGTTATTCTTTTAGTGACAAATAGAATAAGGGAAGGTAGGTCACACATTGTGAATGTTGGAGTTTTCACACATCAGTCTCTCTTCTTGCTTGAACCTCCATAGATCTTGCACCCTTTTTGCTTCCATCTTCCACTCATCCTTTCAACTGGTATCAAAATGGGCATTCAAGGAGCCTCATCATCACTTGCTTTAGCCTAGGAAGAGAGCTTGACTTACAAATTTCATGGCAGCCCCATTTCAGTCCATTGGAGATATGCATTGGCTTCCCTAACTTCAACACTTATTCCAACTTGGTTGAAGAGCTTCCTGGGGCTTAGCTAAGTCTTTTTGAGTGCTTACTGAGCTGAGAAATAGCCATTCTATCCAGTTTTGAGTCAATGTAGAGCATGCTACAGAAGCTATTAATAGCCATGGCATCTTGAGAGTACTTTCATATTTTGGCCATAACTTTTGCATATGATATTAGATTGAGGTGTTCTATAGCTAAAAATGAAGGGTGTGACAATAATTACATATTTGAGCACCCTAGAGTTGATTCTATGCAGATTTTAGTTCTCTATTTTACACAAAATAGAACAAATCCAGTCTGGTGCGCTACAAGCTTACAGGTTATAGATCTTTATGTATTACATGTATACATACAATTAAAGTCTTCCATATTCTTATGTTAATGCTTGTTATTGATATTTATGCTTGATTATGTTTATGGTGACCTTTGAAGCTTGGATTTTAGCTCCATTGGATGTATTTGGGTGTTAGCCATTTGCTGCAATGATTCTAATTCACTTGTGGGTTGAAGACATACTAGATGTGTATGCTCTCAAATGTGTCATTGATGCACTTGGGCTTCACGAATGTTATATGCTTGATGCATTGAGCCTTATCGTGATCTATAACATTTTGGATTTTCTTCTAGTAGGAGACTTTTGCATTTACTTTGTAGAGTTTGGCTCTTTAGAGATAGTGGGAGTCTCTTGCTTGTGTACATGATCCATTGATATACACATACATTGTTCTTGCAAATATTGACTTGTATGGGCTGATTTTCTTTTGAGAACTTGGATACCTTGTACCTATCATTGTTAGTGGTGGGTGCTTCACATGCATTGGTTGCATGCATCTATGTATTTGACATTATGCTTTCATAGCTCTTGGTACTTAGTTGCTACACTACTAATTGCATTTTATATATATCCCAAATTGCTACCTATATATTCGTAGTAGTGGGAACTTACTATGTTGGCCACTTTCCCACCAATGCATGGTTATTTACCACAATTTATGAATAACAAAGTCGATTACTATTTACTAATAGCCTCTTTGAGCGCAAATGCCTTGTTTGAGCACTCTACTACCTATTTTTTATGGACAGTTATATATTCCTTTGTTCCCCACCTCTTGCATGTGACCTTTTGGCTCAAATTTGGGACTATTTTATTGTACTTATAGCAGTTAGTACTCTTGTACTTAGCAGCCCTTTGTAGCCTTTATGGTGGTTACTTCTAATGTATCAGTCAATGGTGTTGTTTTCAACATTGAAAAGTTTGATAGTAACAACTTCCAATATTGAAAGACAAAAATATGGTAAGTATTGGTGTAGAAGTAGGTTAGGACATTGAAAAAAAAGTAGGTTAGGACAAAAATATGGTAAGGATTGGTGTAGAAGTAGGTTAGGACATTGAAAAAAAAGGGCATAAATCTAGAAGATCATGATAGAGGGGAGATAGAGATGCTTGGGATGGGTTTGATGAGTTATGCAGGTCCACTATCAAACTATCTTTATCTAAGTAGGTGTATTTCAATGGTACATTTACTAAGGGTGGTACATGTGATTTATGGAAGAAGATCCACAATCTTTATGACAAGCAGAGTTGTGCATCTCAATTGTATTGATTGAAGAAGCTTGTGGATCTTTGCATGAAGGAGGGCATCCCAATGTCTACTCATTTGAATGATTTCCACTCTATTTTCAACCAACTTGTATTGTAGGACATCAAGTTTGAGGATAACATAAAGTATTTTTTTGACTTGTCACATTACCAAAGCTATGGGATACATTTTGTACTCTTATGAGTGCTAATCCTCATGAGGGTGGTTTTAGATGTAGTGATGTAGAGACTACTTTACTTATTAAAGAAGTAAATAAGAAAATTAATTGTGTTGCATGCACTTATTGTTAGAGGTAGAAATAGTGGAAATGGTAATAATAACCATGGTAGAGACTCATAGCCCAATAGGGGCAATTATTAGTTTTGTGGGAAATCCCATAGTAAGTCTTGTTATTGTAAGTCCTCTTTGACATGTCATTATTGTGGGCAGGAGGATCACATTAGGTTGTAGTGCCATAAAATGTGCAATGATAGGCATGATGAGAAAGCCAGGGGGAAAGTATAGAAATATGCAAAGTCCAGTGAGATTGTGCCTAAGCCTAGTGTGAAGATAGAGGAGTTCAATGCATTGGAGTGTAGTTCTAATGATTACATTCTTGCTGCTTTATCTCTTGATACTACTCATTTGATCGATGCACCGCCCACATACTCTTAGTGTTGGATTCTTAATTCAGGGGCTTCATTCCATGTTACTCCACATTGCCATTGGTTTCACAACTATCATACTATTATGGGTTCTATTGAGGGTTCTATTGGACTAGGAGATGGCACCACATTTGATATCATTGGCATAGGTGATGTTAGATTGCAATTTAGTACTAATGCTCATTTTGTGCTTCATGATATGTCATGTCCCAACTTTGATAATAAGCCTTATTTCAGATGGACAGTTGGATGAGGATAGGTACCATGTATCCTTTGGTGACTATTCATGGAAGATTACTTGTGGTAGTCTTTTTTTTTTTCAAGAGGTGCCAAGGTTGGTAGCCTCTACGCTTTGCTCATTTTTAGGTATGTTGACCATATTTTGGCTATGATCAATCTTCCACATGTATCTTTATGGCACCATCACCTTCGCCATATACTTTTGAAAGGAATGAAAGTATTGACCCATTTGAAGTATCTCCTACCCTTGTACTATTCTTGTTTTAATTCATGTGATCATTGTCTTTATGGCAAGTAGACTCATAATTTGCATAAGAAGTCTAGTTCTATATGTGTGGGTGAGCCTTTCTCTTATGCATTCAAATGTTTGTGGCCCTATGCCCTATCAGTCCTTGGGTAGTGTGAGGTATTATGTTACATTCATAGATGTTTTTTTGCATAAGTTTTGGGCATATCCCATTAAGTAGAAATTGGATATTTTACTTACGTTGTATCACAAGTGGTGATCAAGGATAACCCTCTCTCACAACCCAAGACATGAAAGTAAAGGAGCACTGGTAAAGATTTGTGGACTGGTGATAATCTCAAATTAAGCCGATCTTTTGACAATTGACTATGAAGAAAGATTATGCCAAGTTGAAGCCCAAGGATTGATGTAGATGAGAAGTGTGTTCAAACGTTCGAACTATCTCGAAGCCAAACAACCTATCATTCCAACAAGGTTGTCTCCCTGATTTCCATTAGAAGCTCAATGAATCTTTTTGAAGTGGAAGCTGATTTTCCAAAGGTCTTGTGGCTTATCTCTCTAGGACATAGACTCCAAACTGTAAGCCTTCAAGTCTATCTTCTTGAAACTTCTAGATGAATTCCCTTCTTTTGTTTAACCATTTGCCTTTTACATAAAACTAGATCCATGTGAACTTCATGACGTTGCTATCTCTAAGTAGTCTTTACCAATTGCTTTCACTCCAAAAAAAATAGTTATGCTACTAGTTGACCAAAGTATGAAGACATCCACCTCAAGGTACGTTGCTACCACTTAAAAGATAATCACTTGTTGCAATACATGACATTAAAGACACCAAAGATCAACCCAACAAACACAACATGTATACTTGCAAGCCTCCACTAGATAACACATCAGTAGTCCTTGAATCTCCCTCATGTTCATTGATAGTTGCTCTTGTGCCAATAGAGCCCCATCATTAGCTTGTCCAAAAGCATGCAGCCTCTCTTGGCTTTAGCAGATCCAACAGCCCTTGATTTTGTGATGATCTCCTCAAGAAAACACATAAGATCCTCTGAAACATGGAGTTTGTCTTCTAGCACATGCAAGTCACAAAGCTCTAGCAAACACATGGTAGCCTAGACAAACATAATGTCTCTCCTCCAAAGTGACAAAACATACAGTAGCTAAGTCTTGGGAATCTCCTCAACAAGCGCACAACATGGGACTCCTATATCATAGCCATACATGGAAGTCCCTCAAATATGCAATCAACCACCTCAAAACATGCAAGTGAGCTCACACATCGATAGCCCACCAGTCACATCTAGACCCCCCCATCAAAAACATGCTACTGAATCCATATATGGTGCCAACCAAGACTGCAATAATTTCCATGATCCCATATGGCAAGCCACTCCTCTATCCACAATACTAGCCATCTCAACATACCAACCTTCCATATGGCTAGTCATTTACTCCCTCCATATCCCAAGAAAAAACACAGTTAGAAACCATCCACCCTCCAATTTACGTAGGTCAAGCCATGTTACCATGGTGACCAACCACATTCATATTATGAAGACAAAGTCTGCCTGGCACAATTTTCACTCCTCTACGCAATCTCGCACTAGCTTCATATCATGTCATAGTCTTGAACATGCTCCCCTCTAATGTTGAAGACCGAGATAATGATGGCTTGCAAACTTCTTATGCACATCAGATTCCTCCCATCAATCATTTTCCCCTCCTCAATACATCCACCACCTTCCTTTTATATCTCCTCCTCTCCTATGTTTTTGAAAGCTTTTTGAAAGCTTTTCTAAGGCTCAAAATCCTTAGCTTTTCAAAATGATAAGCTTTTACCCTTTAAGGCTTTTTTTTTGCAAGACGGCCCCTCTAAAGTTTAAATAGAACTCTCTAAGGATCTAAGCCTTGATTCAAGCACACATCTTTATTTCACTCTTTACAAATTTTTTAATCAAAGTGTTTTCCTTGCTCATTTTCTTCACTACCTAGAGTTCTTCCTTATGCCTAATACACTTTGTAACATCTGTGTTGTCACCAATCAAAATATCCAACATGCAATATGGTCCATCTAGTGTGTAACGTGTCCCCCTTACCACTTGTAGGACACATCTTAGCAGCCCATCGGGAGGAGAGTCCAGAAAGCGCCGCTCGACACTCCCATGGAATGTCACGGGGTTTGCGATCTAGCTCTTCCCGAGTCTGCCACGAAGCGAAAGCATTCCGGCCGTTCCCACTTAGGACCGACCTGAATCAGGGTTTTCCTAATGGTCAAGTTCCTAGAAGGTAACTAGCGTCGAACCCCAAACGAACTACTTTATGCAAAAACATCAGGATCGAAGCAGATTTATACTGCACTTGGTTCAAGGAGAATAGGAAACGAGAGGGATGCAAAGCTTGATCTCTCTGCCCATACGGCATAGTCTCATTTCGTTCCCCTAAAATAGTATAAATCGGGACTCTAGCCTTCTAGATTCTAAGTCATCGTTATCTTGCTGTCAATTCCTTTGAGAAAAGTTCCTGGCCAACCGGGACCACCCTTCCATAGGACAGACCTAGGGTCACATCCACCACACTTTCCTCATGTTTCTTTAGTTATCTAATTACCTACCACATTTAGTTTGACAAGTAAAAAGAGCTTCTTTAATTAACCAATTAATTAGTGGTTCCTTCACGTAACTTAGGCACTAACATAGAAAAACAATGTCAAACAAGTTCCCTTTCAACATTTGATCTTTATTTATCAGTCTTTGGAATACAACATATAATCTAGCCCGAAGGCTATTCCATAATCCGCCTGAAGGCTAATCCATAATCCGATCGAAGGCAATTCCATAATCCGCCCGAAGGCAATTCCAGCAATCCTCAGGGATTGCTATTCCAAGTTTCCGCCCGTTGACTAGTATGGGGGCCTCGAGATCCAATCTTGAGTCATGTCGACCTCTTGTGCAGGACCCAGAGGCAAGGGATTTATGGCCAGAGCCCCCCTTGGCACCCAAGCATCCTCCTACTCCAAGTAGCACCTACGGAGAGACCTCTCGCGGCGGGTTCGGTCCACGTACTCGGCGCAGCTAACAACCCCCTTGGATAGGGTCAGGCAGACAGTCGAGGGTAACTGATGCTGCCTCTCCCTCCAAGCTTTCAACCTGAAGCATTAGTTATTTTCCAGTATTAGTTCCTTATCAAAGAAGAACAAACAGTGCTCCTAAGTGTACAAACACAAGCACTCCAGTGGTTGTTTATACGACCAACTGCTAAGGTGTGAATCCATCTCTCCAAATACATCCAGCATTCGATCAGGGATCAATTGTGAATTAGCAAGATCCCAAGGGTTTCGTAAGCTAAGTTGCTTGTTTACCCTTTATCCTTGGGTTAGGGTTTATACCTTGTTAACCCAAATTATCAATACTTTAGGTTTCCATATATTATGGTCAATACATTCTTGACAACCCCATTGTCCTCACTTGATTTGGTCAATTTCTTGCTAGGCAATTCATATTTTCCCTAACTTGGCAAATCAGCCCCAAGGAAGGGTGATGTAGTAGGATGACTATTCATCCACTAGAAATTTAGACTTGTACTTAGAACTCCGCCAACCTTGATCTAAGGAGTGGCAATTACTGTTTTGTGATTTAGGCATAAAACCACGCGACGTTGCAACTCATGGCATGAGATAGGCGTCAGCGCCTAACTTGTGGGGATTATATCTTTCTTCGTACGGTCTTCCTTGATCAAGAATACCCTTGATCAAGATAAGGGCTTGGGAGTCTTCTTGACCCAACCCAATCCTAAATTTATACAGAAATCTAGTATTTGGTCAATTGATCCTTAGGGTGAGAACCCTAGATCATTCTTGCACGAGCGTTTAGGTAACCCTAACATTGTCGAGAATGTGGGTAGGATCTTTGGGATCAGAAAGATTAGGTCGGCAAACCAAGTGCGATATTAGGCAGAATTTTAGCGTAACTTAACCCTACCTAGCACTTAGAGGTGATTGTCATACACTAACTAATCATATCTCTATGATTCTCATGTAAGCTATTCAACTATACGTGAATTACTTAGTAGATCCAACCAACCCACTATTTAATGTGATCTTTCTATTAAGATGCAAATACATTCTTCTAAGTTGCAAGTACATTTCCCTAAAATTTGTAGGTAACTAGGTGAGATGCATCATTCCATGCGAGTATGCAACTTCAAGACTAGAGACCTTTTCCTTCTATGCAACTATAGATTCACAATTTTCTTTTCTTTTCCTTGCCCTAAACTATAATGATGCAATGGGATGAAGATGCATTCAAACTTTGATAAAGAACTCCATGCATGTCTTTAGGCCCTATCTTGATGACTTCATACTCCTCTTCTTTGACAATACCCTAGTCTACTCCAAATAGGAAGAAGATCATGAACCCTAGCTTTGTATCGTCCTTGAGACAATGAGGGCACACAAGCTTTATGCCAAGAAGAAGAAGTGTGCATTTTTCAAGCAACAAATTGAATATCTGGGATTCATTGTATCAGCGGAAGGAATTTCAATAGATCCAGCCAAGGTCAAAGACATTCTAGAGTGGCCAACACCAACTTCTGTCAAAGAGATACATAGTTTTCTTGGATTAATAGGATGGTACATGCTCTTTATAAAAAACTATGCTTTGATTGCAGCGCCGCTGACTAATCTACTAAAGAAGCAAGTATCAATTGTATGGTCACCTGCTGAACAGTCTAGCTTTGACAAACTAAAGCAAAGCTTAGTATCAGCACCCATCCTGAAACTTTCGGACCTTAGTAAGGAGTTTGAAGTGATAACTAATGCTAGCACACTTGCCTTAGGATGTGTGCTTATGCAAGAAGGTCATCCTGTAGCATACTCTTCAAGGAAATTGAAGAACCATGAAAGGAACTATGCTACCCATGATCTGGAGCTGTTAGATGTCATACATGCCCTCAAACTTTGGAGACACTACTTGCTGGGTAACAAATTTACCCTAGTGACGGACCATAAAAGTCTTAAATGGATTTTTACCTAGAATGAGCTCAATATGAGGCAATGTCGATTGATTGAAGTGCTAGATGAATATGACTTTGAAATCAAATACCGGCCTAGAAAGGAGAATGTAGTTGCCGATACACAGTCTCACAAGGCATTCCTGAGCTCTCTGATTTTTCAAGATCCATCAACAGCAAGATCTCTAGCCACAAAGGTATCCATGCCAAACAACCCAATTCTTGAGCTAGCTAAAGAAGAGGCATGCCAATGACCCAACCTATCAGAAGATGCTAAGGGAGATCCCAATCAAGGATCAAGACCCAAAGCTACAAATAAAGTATCAAGAATTCTCTATCAATAGTGGACTTTTCTACTATAGAATGAGATTATGTATACTTGCAAGCCAATCACTCAAGAGAAGAAGATACTTTGGGAAGCCCATGACTCCCCTTTCTCAGGACATCCTGGCTATTCCAAGACCCTCGATGCGGTCAGAAAGAGCTATTATTGGGAAAGGATCAAAGGTGATGTTCTTAAATATGTCATGGAATTTTTGTCTTGTCAACGCATTAAGACCGAACATGTCAAAATGCCAGGGAAATTGCAACCACTTGACATTCCCCAAATGAAATGGGAATACATTAGTATGGACTTTGTTGTTGGCCTACCCCAAGTTCAGGGAGGATACAACTCCATTATGGTCAAGGTAGATATGCTCACCAAGGTTAGACATCTTATCCCTGTTAAGACAAACTATAAAGCCTCAGACATCGCAAGGCTATTCATCAAGGAGATATTCAAACTGCACGGTTTACCCAGAAGAATCATTAGTGATCGTGACTCTCTCTTCATATCACACTTCGGGAGGGCTATCTTCGCGGCCATTGGGATTCAACTCTATTTCAGTACAGCTTACCATCCCCAAACTGATGGTTAAATGGAACGAGTCAACCAAGTCATTGAAGATATACTTAGGGCACACTGCTGTCGTGAACCAAAAAGTGGATTCAATATTTGCCACTGGTTGAGTTTGCCTATAATGCTTCTTACCAACAAAGCATTCAGATGACCCCTTTTCAAGCATTGTATGGGCACGATTGTCGTAGTCCTTTAAACTTCTTGGACCCAACCTTGAGGGTTGAAGCTTCAAAGCAGATGTTAGAAGACATGGATGACCAAATCAAGTCAATAAGACAGGACATCCAAGCTGCCAAGGACAGACAGAAGGCTTACGCGCACCTAAAATGGCAAGATAGATCCTTCGTTGAAGGTGAAATTGTCTTCATTCGCGTACGTCCAAAGAAGAGTTCCCTATCCTTGGGAGAATGCAAAAAGCTAAGTCCAAGGTATTGTGAACCATACAAGATCCTCAAGTGTCTAGGGCCTAATGCTTACAGACTTCAACTCCCTGAGAACCTAAAAGTTCATAATGTATTCCATATTAGCCTACTGAAAAAGTATGTGCCTAACCCTAGTCACATGCTTGATGATCAACAAGTTGTAATGCCTAGCCAAGGAGTCCTTGAGCTATGGCCTGACAGGATCTTAGATGTTAGGGAGAGGCATTTGAGATCCAAAACCTTGAGAGAATACCTCATCCAATGGAAAGATTATCTCGAAGAGGATGCCACTTAGATGGATGAAAATACTCTCAACCAACAATACCCCCAGTTCTTCTCGAGATGAGGATATCTCGATTCCTCTAAGGGGGAGAGAATGTAATATTTCCGCTACGAAATATTCAAGATCCTAAATCTTGCGCAAAAGCGGTTCAAAATAATCTCTCGCAACGATAAATGTTGGTGGCTAAGTGCTCCCTCCACGCGCATTAATAAACTCTAGCTCCGTGTCGTGTATGGAAGACAGTGACTAAAAACCCGTAGTTCCACGCGGGAACACCCTTCATGGGAAAAGGAAAATGGATAATGGATAAAATTTTACAAATTTTTTTACTATTAATCCTCTCCCCTTCAGTCTTTGCATGGCGGGGAGAGGGAGTATGAGTAGATGTGTGGTGGGGGGGCATGGGGGAGGGGATCATGCACCCGCCACTTGTGTGGCTACCCCCCCTTCAAAGCCTATAAGAACACCCCTCCCCAAGCTTGAGGGGAGGGGAGAGGAGATCATGGAGCTACTGCCCTGCCCATCCACCACGCTGCCATGCCACCAGGAGCTACCGTGCTGATGCCACGCTGTTGCCGTGATCGCCTTCTCCATCGCCATCATCATCATAATCATCATCCTCTTCATCTCCTTCGTCATCATCCTCATTATCTCCCTCATCAACACTCTCTCTCCACGTCATTTAGCCAGTTACAGAAGCTTAGAAGCTTCTTTGGAAGCTTCCACTAAAGGCTTCCGTAAGCCTTGTTTACACGTGCCTTCCCCGATTTCTAAAACCGGTCTTGTAAGCCCTAGTTTCTACACGGGGAAAGAAATATTGGCCTAATAGGCAGTTTCGGAGACTGGGAAAAAGGGCAAGGAGAATTCAAGGAGTCCAAGTCCACTACGTCATGGATGGCTCCAAAGCAAAAGTCGCGAGGCACACGTGTGGGAGCTTCCACCAGGAGTATGCGAGTGGACAACACCCCGAATATTAACGCCTAGGTTTCGATAAATTTCCTACATAAAAAGGATGCATTTAAGCATGTCTTCAATTCACGTAGGCAAGTTTAAACATGTTGGGAAATTTATTTTGCTTGTTCGATCTACAAAAATTAGTTGTATGTCGAGTAATTGAAATTGCTTGCATTTCCATGGTCATGGGTAACTGCAACTCCTAAACGCATGATGCATAAATTAAAGACGGAATTGTGCAAAGGCATCTTGTTGCATCGCGGAAAAGGATAGGGCATAAACACATAATGCACTTACGTGGTAATTTCCTAGCCGTGATGCGTGTATAAGGCAAAGCATAGACGGCCATTGAATAATGTCTAAATAGTCGCAATGCATGGAAACGAAATTATGAACTTTGCAAATTGCATGTGAAGATGGTTACATTTTAGGTCAGGTTAAGTACTAAAGGAAGGATGAATTTAATGATGGACTCATGTATTAGCCTGTTGAGGGTAGCAGGAGCATTTGTAAGCCCAAATGACATGACTAGGAATTCAAAGTGTCCATACCTTGTGCTGAATGCTGTCTTTGGGATATCTTCTTCCTTGATCCTTATATGATAATATCCAGACCTGAGATCTATCTTATAGAAGATCTTCGCACCTTGAAGATGGTCAAGAAGTTCATCTATTCTTGGAATGGGGTATTTTTTCTTCATGGTTGATTGATTCAACCCTCTGTAGTCAATGAATAGCCGAAGCGTTCCATTTTTCTTTTTCTGGAACAACACTGGAGCTCCCCATGGTGAACTACTAGGACGGATGTAGCCTTGGTCTAACAGTTGCTTGAGTTTCTCCTTCAGCTCAATTGCTTCCAAGATGGACATCCTATATGATCTCTTTGCGATTGGTGCAACTCCTGGCGCTAGCTTGATTCCATGATCAACTTCCCTTTGAGGAGGAAGTTCAGTCAGCTCTTCAGGAAATACGTATGTGTATTCCTTTAACCATGAAGATTCTTCCCTAGATTCCTGATTTTGATCTAGATTATTTAGCTTAATCAAATAAATAGGCAGCCCCTTTCTAACTCCTTCTATTATCCTTGTTGCTTTGGCCAGTTGAATTTTTGGCTTCCCAGCCTCTCCTTGAGTTGTGACTAGTTCCCCTTCAGAATTTCAGAAGGAGACTTGGCCCTTTCCATAGTGAATGTGGGCGTCATTGGGTATTAGCCAATCCATTCTGAGCAAACACTCATGGACACCTAGGTTCATAACCCTGAATCTGACCGAAGTCGACTTTCCTCCTAGTAGGAATTTCACCTTAGCAGTTTGCTTGGTACAAGTGACCTCACGACCATTTGCTAATTCCACAAGTAAGGTAGGTGCATCTTTTGTGGCTATTCCTAATCTTCTTGCACCGACTGGTGAACTGAAGGAATGTGTACTTCCACAATCAATCAAGGTTTTGAAGCTTTTACCTTGGTAATCCGAAGGGGTTTGAATCACTGAGAATTGGTGATTCGGGCCTTTCTTGTGAAGAGCGGCATGAACTATTGCCCTCTCAAAGTCAGCTTCCATGGTTGGTTCTTCATCATCACACAACTCCTTGTTAGCAACACTCGAGGTTCTCCCTCTGGCCCTGGCGGTGGCTCCTTGTCCATGGGCGGCTCCTTGGTATGGTCCTTGACGTTGTCCTCTACTAAGCTTGGGACATTGCCTTTTAAAGTGACCAGGCTTGTTGCAATGGAAGCAACGGAGATTGCGGCCATTACCTTGTACAGGAACAAAGTTGTTAGTAGCATTCGCCCTAGATTTCTTCCTTTGTTCATGGTTTTGGCCCTGCACTCTTTTGGCCTGAGACCTATACACTCCCTTGTTTTGATCCTTGTAAGACCAAGTCTGTTATTTCTTGGCTTGGTCTGCACCTCCTGTATTATCGGTGCAGCTCGAATGAGCTCGTCCTAAAAGTCTATTGGGCGCATTGATTCCACGTGGGTGTTTATGGGTGGGTTTAATCTGGCACAAAACTTTGACACCTGTTATGTCATATCCATTTGTGGCACGTACTTTAAAAGAGAGATGAATTTTGAATAGTAAGTATCAAGGGATAGACCAAGCTGTTTAAATTCATAGAATTCGTTCATCTTCTGCATGCAATAGGTAGGTGGTAGATATCTCCCTCGCACAGCTATTTTAAGCTTCTCCCAAGTAACTGACCCGTCTAAGATCCCTTGGTCTTTGCACCATTGCTTCCACCAAAGTCTTGCTTCGTCGATAAGTTTCAGTTTGGCAAGCATCTCTTGGTTAGCGGGTGCAGTACCTACTGCTTCAAAGTAATCCTCCATGGATTCGATCCAGACTTCGGCATCATTTTGGATGGTCCTTCCCTTACCATCGAATTCTGGTGGCTTGATTTGTTTGAGAAGAAACTTATTCTCCTGAATTACAGCCGTACTTGGTGTAGGGGTCGGACTAGGAATTTGCACTTGAGGTTGTGCCTGGGCAATAAGATTCTTTATGTTAAAAAATTGCTAAGCGTTTCTCATATTACATTAACATGCCCAGTTCAGCTTTTAGCCAAGTGACCTAATCACTTAATTCCTTTACCGACACTTACAACCATGATAGACAGTGGTAAAAATCTTATTCATTCGTATGGGCATAGCCCTTTCGAGTACATTTATTTAGGAAGCTAGAGCAAGCTGATACATTAATTTGGGGAGAATAAGATTGTGTTACATTCAGCTACAGGAACTGAGTAATAATATGGATTGGGGTCATGGTTTTTCAGGAATCGATAGGTCATAGGAAGCTTAGGGTATCCCTTCCTTTGATACCCGTTCTTCTTTGAAACCACTTAAGCTAACTTCCACATGAATGATTATCTTAAGTATAATTTGCACTCTCATTTGTGCCAACTCCACTTTAGCGAGATGTAGTTTCCAACTTATTTGGGCTAGATTGAGTTATCGTGAAAACTCTTGAAATATTTAGCCCTCTCCCTAGTCTGCAAACATTCATGTGCAGCAGTCCACCTGGATCAAAGATGTAAATAATTCCACTCTCATCATGATGACCAACAAGGAAGATTTTTTGGGTACTTGGATCAAATACAAAGATAATTATGCTCTCATCAAACTTCCATGTAAAGCATACTGACTAAACTCTTGGATCAAACACAAAGATAGCATCCTCTTCATCCCATACAAGATACTTTCGTAGGCCTAAAGAAAACATAGAAGAACCATATAATTCATATGCATAAGAAATACTCGAGTCTAGTATCCCAAATGGTTTGCTTCATATGAAACATGTCCACAAAAATTGCCTCATCATCTTGCTGTCTCCAATACTTGCCACTAAACTCCATAACCACTTTCTCAAAACCTACAAGCTTTGCAAACATTTGTATGCATCCAAATAAGAAATTCAAGAAATTCTAAATGAGCTTTTGCATCCCTATACGCATATACATACCAATAAGCACAATTTCTTCCTTTGACCTAGTCTCCACAAAGGAATAGATATAATCGCACCTCAAATCCCATATTACTTCCTCATTAAGAAGTAATTCAAATGGCTTTACCATGTAGTCTTCCTTGATACCTTGGACACCACACATTGCTACATACATCCAACAAATACTTTGCTAGAATAGCCTTCTCTATCAACATACCTTGGTTCTTTTTCTTAAACACATCTTGTGCCACCTTTTCCAACAAAAACTTAGTACCAGCATCCTTCTAAACATACTCATGAGCACACTCCAATAGTTAAGAGCCTCCACAAGAAACATCCATATCAAGTTCTTTTCCAAAACTACCATCTATATAGTCATTTGAAAAAAGCATACCCTTCAAGTATAAGTCATAAAACATATCTTCATCAAAAGTAGAGTAAAAGATAACAAGTGGAAATTCTACTCCATGCACATCACTTTGCATCAGCTCTTGGCATGCATCAAGCTTAACATCATCATCACTTTCCAAATTATCCAAAAATATCTCTTGAACACAAGAAGTGTCATGCAACTCTGAGAATGGGATTTTAGACCAGAAAAGAGCTAGAAATGTGCCAAATTTTGTTAGTTTGAGGTGGAAATTGAAGCTCGTTAGAAGTAAGAGATGCGGAGCTAATGATTTTGAGCGGTCGTGGGGGGGGGGAAGGTGGGATTTAAAAGTGCTTTTGAAGACAGATCTCGCAACACTCTCAAAATTTTAGTAATTTTTTAAGGTGCCAAAATGAAGTGCAATAAGCTTTAAGCAGTGCAGGACTCTGAGACGATCATGGATAAGTTTTTGGATCATAATTAGGACACCGGAAGTCTGAGTTGCCAAAGCTCGGGTAAAAGGGGTCAAAAATGCAATGTAAAAGTGACTTTATGAGGAAGACTTGTGATCCTTGGGGCCCAAGGCTCCCCAAAAATTCACATGATGTGGAGGGGGGGGACACTTTTTTTGTGATAGAAAAAATAAAGGTATCCTCCTAGACAACGATGAGAAATTGAGAGGGGGGGCTATAGAGCTTAATAATAAGCATATCAATAGATTGCGCTAGCCTCTTCCTCGATTTTTTCACCTTCAATTGTAGGCCTCAGCTCTAAAAATGATGGCCTAATTAGAAATATGTAATTTTAGTATTTCTCTCTCCTCCCTTTCTCTCCTCCAAAGGATGTTCATGTAGGAATTATTTAGAGAAGATCAAGATGGAGATCATTAGTCCGACTTGAAGTGAGTTGACTATGTCGATACTAAGAAGTGATGACTAACACTGTTTGGAGACCATTGGTGAGTCAACTCACTATCCATAAAAACAATTCTTGAGACCTGAAATACAAAAAATGGAAATACTCTTTTTTAATAGAAATTTGGATTCTTTTTTATATTTTATGGTGCAAATCTTGTTCATATGTGATAAAAATCTATTCCAAGGTTGGTTGTGATGTGTTTGAGGAGTGTGAAGCATAAAACATAGAACCCATATCCGTATGTGTGAATTATTAATTTTTGAAACCTTGAAATGCGTGTTTTAAGTGAAAAAATGATATTTTTCTTGGTTTTTTATTATTAAATCATATTCCTATGGGATGAAATTAAATGTGGTTATGGACATAGTGTAATTTAATTTTTGAAATTTAAAAATCATAAAATATAGTATTTTATATAAAGAAAAATGCTAAAAATATGGTTTTGGAAAAAAAAGAAAAAAAATATTTTTTTGTCCACAAAATTAGAATTATATTTGTGCAAGTATAATGGAGATAAAGCATGAGCATTTGCCTCTATTTACCCTTGTTTGTATATTTTAGTGTGTATTTAATGCTTACATTATGGAAAAACATACATGGAAACATCTCTAAACCTACCCATTGCAAGCGAGGAGGAAGCTCTAGTGCTCCTCTTCTCCTAGTAAGTAAGCCCACTTCAAGTGGAGTTGCAATCACACCATTACAAACTCCTATAACAAATCTAGTTGTCGTTAGAATGTGCTTTTGTTGCTAGCTTCTCCAAATTTCATTAAGCTAGCAGCTAGCCAAAGGGCTCCTTTTGTAAACCAAGGGTCCATATAGGTAGCACCCCCTTTGCAAGTTGTGCAACCTAGTGGGGGCCATCTTCTGAAGCCATTGGTTATGAGTCCTCTACATCAAACATTGTAGAGGAAGTAAAAGATATGATGAAACATTATATAGATATGATCACTAAGCAATACCACCAGATCGTCGTAGCTATTGATTTTTCAAAGTGCCAACAAAATCTAATGGGTACTAGAAAGCCCAATGATGTGGGCCAATCACGATTCAGTTGTAAGTGGTGTGCTGGATAGCATTTTCCTCATAATTCTCCTAATGTCAAATGCGATATATGCAGGAAGTCTAGTCACTTGGCCACTACCTGTTGGAGTAAGGCTAGTTCTCTCTTGCAAGGTAGTCAGCAACTTGGGCTTGTGAGCCATCATGCGAATAATGAGAATACTAAAGGAGAGGGCCCTAAGAAAATTTTGCAAAGGGGTAAAGCCACACTTGAGGAAATGCCCAGTGGGGTAAGTCTAGTTGAAACTTTGTCAATCAATGAGAGTTTATCTCCTAATAATATTAGGGTAGCAACTAGGGGTTAGAAACTAAAGGATGCTAAAAAAGATGACCCTAGTACAAGCAAAGTTAACCCTAAATCTAGCAAGGATGATAAGAAGGTATTGGATGCCCATGTGGATCCTCTTAAAAATGATGATATTTTAGAGGAGCTTGTGGTCAAAAGAAAATGTAACTCGAAAGAAAAGGAGGGTACTAAGATTATCAAGAAGGCAAAAGAGCACCTAGTGTGGAAAGAGAAGAGAGTACTGGCAAACTTTCGTGAATTTGACCTAGCAAACACACTATGTGAAGTCAAACTGGATGTGAATTTGCTATAACTAATCCAAGTATCATCGAACGTTTGTAATCAGTTCAAGAAAATCCTATGAATGGGTTATGTTTTAGACCCTTTTTGTTGAGAATCAGCAATCACACTCACTAAACAGCCTCTTTGTATGGAGCTTCAGGGTCAAGGATATGCAGGCTAACTTATCCCATATGCACAATGGTGCCTACTGCAGTTTCCTGCTTTCCTATAAAGCATTGTACTTGCTTCCTTTTCTTAATGAAATGATAGTACTCTTTTCTTTTCAGTGAAGTGTCAATATCATTGTCCACATACACAAGATTGTGTTTATGAGTCCAATTCTCAATCTTGGAACCTAATTCACTTGTGTAACAAACAGTGTCTTTGTCTTCTCCATCATGAGTCCACACTTCTCATTTCATCCTCCATAGCTTCCGGTTTTGCCATGCTCTAGATCCCGCATTTCTCACATGGTATCAGAGCCCAGTTGGGCATGGCATTGCTTCTCTAGCCTCTCTTGATTCCTCTCAACCTCAGTCTATCTCAATGTCAGCTCATGACTTCATCTCCCAACTCTACTCTCACTGAAGCTTCCATGGCAGCCATAGCCAGCAGCACCCTGTCAGATTGAGCTACTTATATCTCACTCCACAGGTCAAATCTCTTGGAGCTTCCTTCTGGAAAAGTATTCCCCAACTCACAAAGCTTCCTTATATCACATCAATCCAGGACATTGGACCATCTGGAGCTCAGCATTGTGAAAATCCTCAATCTCTGCTCTGTGTCTGCCATAGCCAGACAGGACCTACCTTACTTGGAGCTTCAATAACTCCTCAACCAGGCCATTTCAGCCCATGATTTCTTCTAGGGAATTGTTCCTCTACTCAAGGCACTTCATCCTGGCACAAAAATCGACTACATTACTGGGCCCTGACTCCAGCATTGCGGAAATCGCGGAAATCTATCCTGAACTGCATCGAATTCGTTTGAGCTGCCTGCGTGTTGCATACAGTCCACGATATTGACGATTATCATGGGGTTTTGATAGCCCATGAAGTCAGCTTCCTAGGCATATAAAAATTTTTGAAAATGATCCACTGTAGCTCCTGCAATCAGCAAAAAACCAGGCTGCCCCCAGAAACCCTAATGCAAAAGCCATAGCCAAAGCTTCAAAATTCTGACATTTTTCACTGTTTCTCTCACTGAAGTTATCAATAGTGATTTTAATCACTGAGCAATACTCTCTGAAGTTCATTAAAGTACTGTCACTCAGATTTGAAGGTATCAGCATCAAATCAAGAAGGGGAAGATTACACTTGAATTTAAAAAGAGTAAAGGACTTTACAGATTTGATATTCATTGACACTCAGTTAGTGTTTTTTAGCACTTGTGTCTCTCAACCAACTCTTCTGCTGCTCAAATCTAATAAGTCTAAAGTTGATTTGCTACTGTTCCCATAAGTCTAACATGGGAAAAGACTCTCCAAATGCTTGATTCAAAGGAGTCGGTTTTCACACCTGGCAAACCCGCATCAAGCTCATCTTGATGAAAAAGGGTCTCTGGGCCATCAGAAATGGCAAAGAAAAGAAACCTCGGGACGTGGACCTTGCAACTACTTGGCAAAAGAATGATGACAGAGCCCAGGCCATTATCAAACTGGAGCTAGACGACAGTTATATCCATTATGTGGATAACTGTGAGACCTCACAGGATACATGGAAAAGACTTGACACTTTATTCGGTGCACAATCTAAATCATCAAAGTATGGTCTCCTGATTGAGTTCTTCAGGCTTGAAATGAAGTCCAGCACATCACTTGCCACACATCTTAATTACATGGAAGGACTCCTAACCCAACTTGCAGGAATCAACATTAAAATGGATGAAGATGTTTGCATTGGTGTTCTACTTAAGAGCTTGCCTCTTGAATATAATAATGTATCAACAACTTTAATCAACATGCCAAATCCTGAACTTGTTGATATCCAAGCATCACTGTTAGAAGAGGAAAAGAAGCTAAAAACTAAGGAAGAACCAAGTACTTCTAGAGATGAGCATGCATTATATGTTGGCAACAGGTACAAAGGCAAGAAGGATCAGCTCTTCTGTGACTTCTGCAAAAGGACCGGACACACCGAGAAGTTCTGCCACGCAAGAAAGAGATCCCAAAAGGCCTATCTAGTTGCAGTCAAAGAAGAAGAAGAAAATGGAGCAAAGGAAGAAGAAGATGAAGATGAAGACCACCAGGATCGGAAGGACAAGACTCATCAGTCCTTGTACTCTCATCATTCTGATAGACTGTTTTAAAAGCCTTGTATTTCCTTGCCCTAATGCTTCCTGCCATAAGCTTTGTAAACTCCTTATGTAACTTGGCATTACAGTCCCTGTACACTTTGTGAGGCCCCTGTTACAGCCTCTGGATGTCCACCATGTTTATGGTACCCACACTTAGCCTTTTCTGTGATAGCCTCTAGTGTTTTGCCATGTTTGTGGTATGCCCACACTTTGCAGGTGGTTCTCATTACAGCCTCTACACACTTTGTGCCTTTCTAGTTGTGATTGAGGAGGGGTGTTGAGAATCAACAATCACACTCACTAAACAGCCTCTTTGTATGGAGCTTCAGGGTCAAGGATATGCAGGCTATCTTATCCCATATGCACAATGGTGCCTACTGCAGTTTCCTACTTTCCTATAAAGCATTATACCTGCTTCCTTTTCTTAATGAAATGATAGTACTCTTTTCTTTTCAGTGAAGTGTCAATGTAAGTGTCCACATACACAAGATTGTGTTTATGAGTCCAAGTCTCAATCTTGGAACCTAATTCACTTGTGTAACAAACAGTGTCTTTGTCTTCTCCATCATGAGTCCACACTTCTCATTTCATCCTCCATAGCTTTCAGTTTTGCCATGCTCTAGATCCCGCATTTCTCACACTTTTGGTGTGCATCGAGTGGGTAGTGAATGGTGGGATCATATGTAGAGAAGCACTACCCTAGGATGTAGGCATACATCAATGAGACAATGCAGTGGTGGACCTCGACTCACATCTGTAAGCATTATAACTATGGATTTATTTGGAGAGGTTGGGTCTACCAATCCAAAAGGATATCATGACGGTCTTAAAAATGGCTGATGATAGCCTAAGTTAACCGGAAGGAATGGTAGTGCAAGTGCATTTGATGGTTGTTAATATTGAGTGCTTACGTGACTTTCATGTTATCTGATTTGTTGGAAGGCCAAGCTATCAATTATTACTTGGATGTCCATGGATATTACATTTCAACTTTTTTTGTATATCCTAGCTGGTCAACTGGTTTTTGGGTGTGGATTAAAGAGAATAACTCTAGATGCATACCTTGAGCACCGGTTGTATAAATGGGCATTAGCTTCCACTACAGAATGTGAGGCACTCAAGGGAACCTCAACTATTAGAGCCTCAAGTTCCAATGATTCTGAGGAGGGTTCTACTACTAATGATGTTTACCAAGTATATTTGAATGTGCTAATAGAGACAAAGGATAGGATTTGTGATACTGATGTGATAAAGTTGGATATCATGACTCCTAATGATCCCTGCCTCATTAAACTTGGCACTATGTTATCTCCTGATAAGTGTGCAGATTTATGTGGCACTCCTATAGGAGTTAAGGGATATATTTGCATGGAGTTATGAAAAACAAAAGGGGATCCCCCCCTTTGTTTATCATGCATACAATCCCATTGAAAGAATGTATTAAGCCAGTGAGGGTGAAGGTTAAACGTATGCCTTTTGAGTTGAGAGAGCTGCTTTTTGAGGAATTGAAGTGTTTAAGGAAGGCTAGTTTGATCTTTCCCATTGAACATTAACATATGATTTTTGATGCCGAGAAGCGCTTAAAAATAGCCAAAAATTACGAATTTCGGGGGAAAAATAGACTTCGTCGAAGGCGGCTGTGGCAATCAGGCGGCGGTGGCAATCAGTACGATTTTAAGCGGCAATGCCCAAAAAGTGCTTAAAAGAGCCATTAGACGGTGGTGGGAGAATTTTCATAATTTTTTGGCATGACAGACGAGACCTTGGGAGATGCCCGATAATGGAAGACTTCAAGATGGATGCCTAGGATTTTTCAGACCACGATTCGGTTATCGGACGTGGAAGAGGGAGTGCCCGGAAGGCCAAAGGCCAAAATGCCAAGTGGGAAAAGACTTTAGGAGAGCCCAATGGGTGTGACCCTTTGGGAAAAATAAAAAAACATGGGGGGCGGGGGGGGGGGGGGGGGGGGGGGGGGGGGGTTGTGTTTCTTTCTCACGCAAGGAGAAGAAGAATGCACCATGCCATGAAATGGGAGAGAGATGGAAGATGGGGCCAGAAAACAAGCCCCCTAATTGATCTTGGGCCTGTTCTTCTTCCTATCTTCGCTCTCCATCGCTCCAATCCGCTCCTCCAATGGTTGCCCAGTTGTGGAGATGCAGATCTAGTCTTTCTCTCTCAACATGTAATCTGCAACCTGTTTGCAGATAAACCTTATGTTTGCTTCTTGCAAACACCTCAAAAATTACAGATTCATAATCTGTAACCTGCGCACCCACTTTCGGTCAATACAGCCGAAATAACAGTGTACTGAAACTCCTATTCGCAACCTTGCAGCTCTAAAACGGGGCCTGAAACAACCTCAGACACCAAAAATAACAGCGGGAAAGCCCTAAAGAGCGTACCTGCGAAATATACAGTGATCTGCTCGCACACCAAATCTCACAGCAATCTGAGATTTTTACTCCACCCTGCTTCCGGTGCCTCCACAGGCACTATCAAAGAGAGAGAGAGTCGAAGAATGGGAGAGCTTCTTACCTGTTGCTTGCTTGCTCGAACCTTGCTTCTTCTCCTTCACTTCAGCCTTCGAAATCAGCCTCTCTCAATGGCGCGGCTCTGATACCATGTCAAGAATTGCGTGGTAGGGAGATTTGCTTGAGGCGTTGCACCAAACACACACTATATACACAAGAGGAAGCTCACTCAAGAACACATGAAGAGAGATGGAGGCCAAAACGTTTTCTTTCTGGTTTCTTCTTCTTCTTTCACACAGTATACAATGTACACAAAGTATAGATAAGATACAACATAAAGGAAAGTGACCTACTAAGTCAAACAGTGCATAACCGACTACACTAATCGACTAGTGCTATGTCTTTGCCAGCTGTAGGTAGGTGTAACAAACTAAATATAATAAGTGATAAGTTAGTGGCCATGTGAGTATCATAATGACCACAAGCGTTCTAAGTGTAGACGTGCGGACTCATCTAGCCAGGCGGTCCATCATCAATGTCCGCACGTGTTGAGCTTGCTATCTCAACAACATCTAGGAACGTTACATTATAGGGACCCTCTAAATTCTATTGGGGCCGTGTGACTCGTGCTTCTTGGCAAGGTGCATCATCATTATCCTTTCTTGAAAAGGGTGTATTAGGGCAGCAAGAGCAACTATTGAAGGAGGGCTTATTTTGCTTAATCCATTTCTTATAAAGATTTGGCATATGAGAAGATCCATTAACCAGTCCAAAGGGTACTAGAGTCATTCTGTTTGATAGCATGGGATCTTTGGCTTCTATATCCTCTGGAACTTCTTCCTCATTTGTATCGTCTTCAAGCTACTAGATGGATTCTTCCAATATGCTTATATAATTTTCTTCTGCACTGTCATCATCATCCTCTTCAGACTCTATTTCCATCTCTGTAGGGGATCTGGTAAGAGAAGAACAGATTCTTTGTTGTATCCTCTACCTCGGCTTCTACAACTATCTCTGGCTTTGTCTCTGTCTCTACCTCTATCTCTACTTTTGTTACGACCATGTTAACAGGGAGAATAGTACCTCATGCCTCTATCACAATGTCTATTGAGAATCAAGCTCATGATTAGTATCACCGACATAACCGACCTTATCTAGACAGCTGCCATCTTAGCTGTCACTCTACATGTGTGTTGTAATAATTGAGTCAGTTAGACTCAACTACAGTTAGTAATACAGCTAGTTAGTGACCTAGTCTGTTTATCAGTTATGTGTGACTAGACTTTAGAAAGAATTATGGAAGAATGAGAAGCAGAGAACAAGAGAGTTCACTACTCTCTGTTACAGCTCCATATCTTTCTCTCTATCTCCCTCTGAATCTTGAACATGGTATCAGAGCCTGAATGCATGAAGGCTTGGAAGTGGCCATTTGACATCAAGACATCAAATCTAGAAAAAACGTCATCAAAGAAAATTGTGCCTGTAGAGCTCGGTTTTTTGTCGAAGCTATATCTTGTTATAGAAATGGATTTTGGAGAAATGGCTCACTATTCTTGACCATTTCAACGTGATCTACAACTTTGCAGAAGAAAGTTTTTTCACATTCCTCATAAATTTTGAGATATTCAGCATAGACTTGTGTAGAGTGACTGTTTATTGCAGTAAACATCATGTGGTTGTAGGGCACTGCTGGCTTTCATCCTAACAATGTATATGCCCTTATTATCATGCATTTGAGCACAATATTGGAGTGTTAAATGCTTAGTTTTGGAGCTTATTTGCAGGCTGGAAACAATGAACTGGTTGCTCTCCTGAATGTGGAAACAATATACCTACAGGGTTGAAGTATCTGTGATGCTTATTTGCTACTGGCAAATGCTTGGATCATACCACTTGAGCGGTAGATACTTTTTGGGATATTGTGAGTGTTGAAAGTTCAAATTTTGGACTGATTTGTTGCTGGTTATACCGAGGTATTGAGTGGTTAGTATTTGCAGGAAGGATACCTATCATCTTCACTTGACATACGTGCAATATATTCAGACCGGTTGGACATGTATCAACTCCTACAAAGAGTGGCAACTGAATGAGATATTTTGGGGCTGTTTTGAGATTTGAATACTCTTGTTTTAATAGAGGAAATAATGCTGGTTATAGCAGTGGACTAGCTGTATTTGGTACTGCTACTTGCATACAATACAAACATTGATGCTTGTATGGATAGAGTTTGCTATTGGGATGTTTTGCCACTACCATAGAATGTTTTGAGCTTATTTGAGCTTGGTTTATGCTCAGCTGACTATGTTTTTTCATTGCTAGAATATAGTTTACATAAAGTAGGTTGCAGAACAACTGTTCTTGAACTACAAGAAAACTATTCCTGAATTGCAGAAAACTGTTCCTAAACTACAGGAAGACTATTCTTGAATAGCAAGAAACTGTTCCTGAACTATAGGGAGTTAAGCACTTACATATTACATATAGCATTGAATACCTTTGTTGCAAATATAGAAAATGCTCAAGGCACTGACAATATCACTCAAATTGTGGGAGAGAAGCTTGATAACAAAAACTTTGCTCTATGGAAGTTCAGGATGCAAAACTTTTTAATTGGCATTGGCTATTGGGATTTATGTACGGGGGCTGAAGCTGAACCTGAATTGCTTGAATAGAATCCTACAAAAGAACAGTGGAGAGCTCACCGACAGTGGTGGGAAAGAGTGAGTAAAGTACTGCATTGGTTTTCTTTATGCATTTATGATGTGATGGCTATACAGATTACCAATTGATATTCCCCGAAGGATGCTTGGGATGCACTCATGAAGAATTATGGTAATGTCACACATGCAAGAAAGATACAACTAAAGCAGAAGTTCAACAACATGTCTAGGAATGGCAGGAGCATTCAAGCATACACAACTGAAATAAAGACCATAGTTGAGCAACTGGCTACTATTGGATCTCGTGTTTCAGAGGATGATATGATTGTAGTGACATTAAATGGGTTAGGCAAGGAGTATAAGGCATTTGATACGTCTATTTCTATGAGAACAAAACCCCTTGATTGGGATGAGTTACTTGCACTGCTCCTACATGAAGAAGTAAAGCTTGGCTTAAATACATGTTCAAGCACATCTCAAGGCGGCATAGACACTGTCTTTTACTCTAGTCAGTGAGCTAGAGGTGGTAGAGATCGTGGAGATTTTCAAGGTCGAGGAGGCACTAGAAACACATATGGACAGCAGTAGCAAAATGCTTGGCATAGCTCAAATACGCAAGGACAACGAGGATCTAAAGCCTTTAGAGGAAAGGGGAGATCAGCTAGAGGCAGAGGTGGTTCCTAGCAGTCACGTGAGTAGTCTAACAGGGATAAAGACCGTCATTATTGTGGAAGAAATGGGCATATTGCGAAGGATTTCCATAAAAAGCAAGCTGATATGAAGGCAAAATGTAGGTAGCATAGACATTATGCATCTTCCAGTGGTACTCAAGATGACCAGGGAGATAGATTGTTTACTATTATGCAACTTGTATCAAAGAATACGTCTAAGGAAGGAAAATATGAGAAATGGTACATAGACTCAGGAGCATCCAATCATATGACTCCTCATGGTGAATGGTTTGATGAGTTAGTAGTAGGGTCTCATAGATTTGTATGTATTGGTGATGATACACATCATGATATTCAGCATACAGGTGTGGTTTTGTTGGTCATGCCTGATGGCAGAAAGAAGAGCCTACATGATGTACTACATGTACCTTATATTACCAAGAATTTACTGTCACTTGGACAAATGATAGAACAAAATTTGCAAGTAAGATTCAATAGGATGGTTGTTTTATTGAAGAATATGGCAATCGTTGTAAATTGATTGCTAAAGGCAAGAGAGATGGCAGAATGTTTACTTTGGATGCATCAATCCCAGAATTGAAGGCGGCCATGTTTGCCCATGATAATGGAGTAGTTCGAGATGTGGAAATTTGACACAAATGCATCAGTCATGTTAATGTATAGAAGCTAAAAAATATGCAGTAGAAAGAGTTGTACTTGGCTTGCCGAAGTTCAAGTACATGTATGCTCTGCTTGTCAATTCGTGAAACAAGCGAGATTCTCGTTCATGAGACATGTTAGAAACAGTTCTTGGTCTTTGCAATTGATACATTCAGATGTATGGGGTCTTGCCCATAATGCGTCTTTTGGTGGTGCTAGATATTATATATCCTTCATTGATTATTTCAATCGATACACATGGATATATATTCTGAAGCACAAGGATGATGTGCTTGATGTCTTTAAGGACTTTAAGAAGCATGTTGAAAATGAACTTGGATGTTATATCTCATGTTTGAGATTTGATGGAGGTGGAGAATATGTATCCAGAGAGTTTGATAGGTACCTTGCTAGATATGGCATAAAAAGGCAACTCACATGTAGTTACACATCTCAACAGAACGGTGTAGAGAGAGGAAAAATCGGGTGCTTATGAAAGCTTCTAGGGCAATGCTTAATGAAAATAATTTGCCAAATTTTTATTGGGCTGAAGTAGTGGTTACTGTAGTTTATGTACTAAACCGAATACTTACAGCTGGGATTCATGATTTGACTCCATATGAGAAATTGTATAGGCACTGGCCAAACATTAGTCACCTAAAAGTATTTGGTTGCATTGCCTATGTACATGTGCTTGATGAAAAGAGGAAGAAGTTAGACCCGAAAGCTATCAAAAGTGTGTTTCTTGGCTATGCACATGAGAGAAAGGCTTACAAATGCTATGATCCGTCCACTCAAGAAACCCTGGTTAGCAAGGATGTAGTTTTTGATGAGCTGGCCTCATGGTATGGTTATCCAAATGCAGCGGTCTCTGATGGACTAGCTAGGCCTACTTATGCTAAAAATTATCCTTCAGCTAGTATGTCTATGAGTGGACCAATAGGTGATGGTTCTTAGTCCTTGGATAGGAGGACTCCACAATTGTGCTAGTACATCCACTGACATGGATATGTCAGTGAGGGGGAGATTAGATAAAGGCAAAGAAAAGAAATTTGATTATGTGACTGGCCCGCTTACATCTGGATATGAGTCACTTGGCAGTGATAGTCTTGATAGTGAATTGGGCATACCATTAGTTATGACACCTATGGTGCGAGGCAAAGTACGTATGTTCCACCTCATGAGAGGCAAGCCCAAAGTGCACCGCAGTTGAGGAGGTCTGAAAGGGTTAGAAAATTAGTTGTAGGCTGACATACAATGGGTATTTAGCTAGACATTATGCATATATGACTAAAGTGTCAGACTACAAAGAGCCTACGAAGTTTAGTGAGGCAATTACAGATGAGAATTGGTGTGCTGCCATGGATGAGGAATACGCAGCATTGGCTAAAAATGAGACATGGGAATTGGTCCGTTTTCCTAAAGACAAAGTACTCATTGGCTACAAATGGGTTTATAAAGTGAAATGCAAGTTAGATGGTTCATTGTAAAGGTATAAAGCCCAGTTGGTTGCAAAGGGATATACATAGCAGTACAACCTAGATTATGAGGAGACTTTGAGCTCGGTTTCCAAGATGGAAATGGTGGGAATAGTTATTACATTAGTGGCTTCTAAGGGCTAGAAATTATGGCAGATGGATGTCAGAAAATGCATTCTTGAATGGTGACTTGCTTGAAGAGGTGTATATGGAGCACTCTCTGAAGGTTATGTGCACCCTGACTATCCGATATATGTGTGTAAATTGAAAAAGGCCTTGTATGGACTGAAACAAGCACCGAGAGCATGGAATTCTTGCATAAACACTTATTTGCAGTAGCTTGGTTTTCAAATAGGTCATGTAGGTCACAGCTTGTTTACAAAGAAGACAGAGCATGGTTATGTTTTTCTGGTGGTTTATGTTGATGATTTGATCATCACTGGAGATGATGATTATGGGATTGCTGAAATTAAAGCAATGTTACAGGCTGAATTCAAAGTCAAGGATCTTGGTGAGTTGAAGTACTTTCTCAAGATTGAGGTTGTGTCTACACCTCAAGGTATATGGCTATTACAAAAATAGTATGCTCATGATATGTTGTTGAAATATGGCATGATGGAGTGTAAAGCCATGGAAACACCATTGGATCAAAATGTAAAACTTACAGTTGATGTTGGGACTGAGATCGAGAATATCACTATGTACAAAAAAATGGTGGGTAGCCTGATTTACCTTACTATTACTCGTCCTGACTTGAGCTATGCAGTGGGGATGATTAGCCAAGTTATGTAGAAACCTCATAAGCCACACTTAGATGTAGTCAGGAGGATTATGTGGTACATGAAGGGTACTACTAATTATGGGATATTTTATGAGCATGGGAATTCATTCGACTTGATAGGTTATATGGATGCTGATTGGGCTAGTTGTCTCTATGACAGGAGGTCAACTAGTGTTTATGCTTTCAGTTTGGGCAGCAATATGATTAATTGGAGTAGTAAGAAGCAACCGACCATTGCTTTATCTAGTACAAAGGCAGAATATAGGGCTGTAGCCTTAGCGGCATGCAATGCAGTTTGGCTTATGAAACTGCTATATGACTTCGGTATACAGTTGGATAGCAAAGTCACATTGCATTGTGACAATCTTAGTAGGGCGATGTTGGTTAGCAACCCCGTCTATCATGCTAGATCCAAACACATAGAAGCTTGTAACCATTTTATCAGGGATATGATACTTGCTGGAAAGATTTATCTACTCCATGTGAAGACCAAAGACCATGTAGCATATATCTTTACCAAATCACTTGGTAAAGAGAATTTTGTGCATTTCAGGGAGATATTTGGAGTACATCAATTAGCTTGAGCTTGAGGGGAAGTGTTGAGAATCAAGCTCATGATCAATGTCACCAACATAACCAACCTTATCTAGATAGTTGTCATCTTAGGTGTCACTTTACATGTGTGTTATAATAATTGAGTTGGTCAAGTCAACTATAGTTAGTAGTACGGTTAGTTAGTGACCTAGTGTGTTTATGAGTTATGTGTGATTAGATTTTAGAAAGCATTATGGAAGAATGAGAAGTAGAGAACAAGAGAGTTCACTAATCTCTATTACAACTCCATGTCTTTGTCTCTCTCTCCCTCTAAATCTCAAACAGTGTCAGAGGTGATTTCCGAAGTCATTTTGGGTTTGGTAGGGGGTATTCACCCATTGACAAAGTCTTTTCTTCTTTCGTGAGTTGGCTTACAATGCACATTGTGTGTCAGGACTGTGCCTTTGTTTTCTTGGAAAAGATATGTTTGATAGCTTCTTCATATCCTAATGTGCCATATGTTATCTCATTGGAAGAGTTTGTGTGATGACTTCAATGGAAGTGGATCCATAACCTTTTTGTGATCCATAAAACTTCAATACCCTTCAATACCACTTTGTTGGGTCCTCTGTCTAGGTTCGGGATTCCTTTGAACCAATCTATCCCTAGAAATTTAGTTTTACCACCAGATAGGTTAGCCAATAATCTCTTCCTGTGATGGTATCTTTACATATGGGAGAATGCCCAAATTCTTAATTATGCTTTGGTCTGCCAGTCAAGTAAGCCACTCCATAGGCTACATACCTTGCAAGCCTAGATCCTTCATTGTCACATTCTTCATTATGTTCATTGATGAGTCCCCATCAATCAAGGCATTTGCAATAAAATATCCTTCAATCCACATGCCAATCTCTAGGGTACTAGGATCCAAGAAGGCATTAGCCACATGCACTCCTTTCACAGGCTCTGGGGCTTTGTTGGAATTAGGAACAGTGGTAGGGGCAACCCTTAGGCCTCTTCTTCTTGTCAATATGCCTTTGAATTTCTTTTGACAGATAGGAGATAGCATCAACTGTCAGAATGTTAGGTTTGGTTTGAAGGTGTCTAGGTCTTTGACCAAGACATATTTTTTTATAGAATCCATGGGCTTCTCCAATCAGCTAGGAAATGAGGTAACACCCACTTTTATCTTCCCTCTTTCCTCTAGAAGTGGCAATATCTATACTCCTACTACTGGAAATACTTTTGCATCCTCTATCTCTTGGACCTCTATTCCTATCTTTGTAACAGTCTCTGTATCCTTTTGTATTGATGGATGGATCTTTATTGTATCGTTTTTTCATGTATTGTTTTTTTTCGCCTTAGAAAGATTGAACTTCACCATTTTGATAGAGGGAATATTCTCTTTTGGAACTATGGGTTCTCTTTTCTTGGCACATGTTATTGTGGCTGTTGAGAGACAAAGAGAAGGGTTGGAGCAACAAAGAGAAGCCGTGTGCTCTCATCTCATTTCTTTCATTTAATCCATAACACATAACTGAAGTGAATACAACACACTAAAGATCTTACAGACCATTCACACACAGCCTAAAGTCATCGACTTATTTAATGTCCCCACACTTGTTGATACAGTTGGACATATGACAGGTGACAAAGTGTTGATCACACACATACTAAAGATAAAGGAGCTTGAAGTCTTAACACTCCCCCTCAAGCTCAAGGCAGCCTCTGCACACCAAGTAGCTATCAGAAAACACTTAACTTATCTTTACCCAAAGACTTGGTAAAGATATCTGCAACCTATTCATCAGTTTTCACATGCATAATATCTACTTTCTTTGCAAGTACCATCTCTCTGATAAAATGGTAGTGTACCTCAATGTGTTCAGTCCTTGCATGATAAACTGGATTTGTTGCTAGTAGTACACTACTGAGATTATCACATAACAAGGTCATTGGAGCATCGACATGTATGTCCACATCAGCCATAAGCTTGAGCAGCCGTGCAATCTTACATGCTACCAATGCAACACCCCTATACTCTACCTCAGTGCTAGACAATGCAACCGTAGATTGCTTCTTACTGCTCTAGCTGATCATTCCACTTCCAAATCCAAAGGCATAACCACTTGTAGATCTAGGGTCATATGAGCATCCTACCCAACCTGCATTCATGTATCCAACTAGTGTCAAGGGCTTAGATTTCACATAAAATATCCCATAATCTACAATGGACTTTACATATCTCATCATCTGCCTGATAGCATCCAAATGTTGCTTTTTGGACTTCTGCATGAACTGATGAGCTCAACAACATAACTCAAGTCAGGCCTAGTGATGGTCAAGTAGATCAGACTTCCAACCATCTGCCTGTACATAGTCACATAATCAAATTCAACTCTAGTGCCAATGTCCAACTTGACATTTCGATCAAGAGGTGTATCTAGTGTTTACATTCAGCCATGCCATATTTCTTTAGCATTTCCATGGCATAGTGTTTCTACATTAGCCATAAACCATTTTCAGCCTTGACCACCTCAATACCCAAGACATACTTCAGTTCATCTAAGTCTTTCATATTGAATTTAGATTTCAGCATCCCCATAACATGCTGTATCCCCAAGTCATCATCACCTGTGATTATCAAATCATCAAAATAGATAACCAGCACTACCAAACCTTTTTCTCTGTCTTTTTCATAAATAGACTATGATCAGTCCTACCAACAATGAATCCCAAACTCTGTAGGTAATGATCCTTGCGTGCCAAGGTCTCGGAGCCTGCTTCAACCCATACAATGCTTTTTTCAACTTGCATATATAATGTTGAAAATTAGGGTGTGCATACCCTTTAGGATAATCCATATAAACATCCTCTACTAAATCACCATTGAGAAACACATTCTTAACATCCATCTACTACAATTTCTAGCCTTTAATAGTAGCCAATGCGATCATTATTCATATGGTTGCCATCTTGGCAATAGGACTAAATGTTTCCTCATAGTCTAACCCATACTATTGAGCATATTCTTTAGCGACTAGCATGGCTTTGTACCTCTCTACACTGCTATTCAACTTGCATTTAATATTGTAGACCCATTTGGAACCAATGGTCTTCTTTCCTTTTAGCAATGGTACAATATCCCATGTTCTATTTTTAGCCAAGGCAAATATTTCCTCATCCGATGCCATCTCATCAAAGATAACATCTCTACTCACTAGTGTCTCTTGAGTAGAGGGATCATAGCATTTATATGCCTTCTTCTCATGTGAATAACCAATAAAGACACACTTATGTGGTTTCAGATCTAGCTTTTTCCTCTTTTCATTAGGGATGTTCACATAAGCAAGACATCCAAATACTTTCATGTGATTGATATCAGGCTTGTAGCCATACAGCTTCTCAAATGGTGTCATATCATGAATATCTGCAATGGGAGTCCTGTTCAAGATATACATGGCTGTCATAATAGCCTCAGCCCAATAATAGAGCAGCATGTTCTTCTCATTCATCATTGCATGAGCAACTTCCATTAAGATTGTGTTCTTTTGTTCAGCTGCAGCAAGCAAGAAATAGGTAAGAAGCTCTTCCATTCTCTACTTCTTCTCTTGGACAGTGCCTGTGGAGGCACTGAAAGCAGGGTAGAGCAAAAATCTCAGATTGCAGTGAGACTTGGTGTGCGCGAAGAGCGCTGTGTGTTCTGCAGATAAATCGTAAGGGCTTTTCCGCTGCTATTTTGGCCATTCGATGTCATTTCAGGCCCCGTTTTATACTCTTTAGAGCAGAAAGGGTATCACTATTATAACCCTGTCACATGTAAGTTCAGAGTGAGTAGGGATGTCATCTTTGATGAAATGAGCAGTTGGTATGCATCTAGTGGTGATGCATTGGATGATGATGATGATCATGACACTCATGTGCAGGCTAAAAAGCAAGAATCACGGACTCTTAGTGGACTAGAGACATCATCTGGTAGTCCTTGGTCTGGAAGACTAAGGAGTAGCTCTACATCTTCAAGTGCATCTAGTAGCACTACAGGTAAAGACAAAGGAAAGAATAAAGTGTCAGATGGCATTGATGTAGTTCTTGATGGAGACTCCAGTGGCTCAAAGAGCTTGGATGATTAGCTTGGCATTCCTTCAGTGAGGACTCCAGGTGTGCAGAGAGCACACGTCAATGCAAAGACTCCATTGAGTGATCCAGTGGTACGCAGGTCTAGCAGGGTGAGATACTCTCTTAACAGATTTGGTTTTGAAGGTTATGCAACTTGCCATTATGCTTATATGGTGAAAGCGATTGAGGATGTTGAGCCCACATGTTTTGAGGAGGCTGTTGGTCATGCTCATTGGGATGCAACAATAGATGAGGAGATGGCTGCATTAGAGGCCAATAAGACTTGGGATCTAGAGAGTATCTTGTCAATATTGGATTTTATGTTTCTGATGCTGATCACTCACTTTATGTGAGAAAGGGAGATGCAGGTTTGGTCATCACAGTCATCTATGTGGATGACTTGATTATTACAAGTGATAGTGATAGTGGGATTGATGAAGTCAAGGGCTTTTTGAAGAAGAAGTTTGAGATGAAGGATTTAAGTAAGCTAAGGTACTTCCTTGGCATTGAGGTGATTAGATGTGATGATGGTATATGGATGTCCCAAAGACAATATGGCTTGGATATGTTGTCCAAGTATGGTATGATAGCATGCAAACCACTTTCAGTCACGTTGGAGCATAATGTAAAGTTGAATGCTGATGTTGGGAATGAGATAGAAGACCCTACTATGTTTAGGGGGATGGTGGGGAGTTTGATCTACATGACCATTACAAGGCCAGACTTGAGCTATGTTGTTGGTCTTGTGAGTCAATTTATGCAAGTACTAGAAAGCCACATTTGGATGCAGTCACATGCATATTGAGATATGTGAAGTCCACATTACATTATGGACTTTTCTATGAGGCATGTACAGATGTATAGGTGTTTGGATACACAGATGCAGATTGGGCTGGTAGTATGTCTGATAGAAGATCTACCAACGGATACATGTTCTCTCTTAGTAGTGCAGCAGTTACTTGGAGCAGCAAAAAGCAATCTACAGTTGCTTTGTCGAGTACAGAGGCTGAGTATAGAGGTGTTGTTGTTATAGCATGTGAGGTAGTATGGATGCAAAAGTTATTGGCTGATTTAGATATGCAGGTGGTCTTAACCACCAAAGAACTAAAAACCAACAACAATACAACAGACTCCAACATAATGAGAAAAAATACATGGTCACTTTGAGATTTTGAAATTTAGATATGGCACACATCAGAATTCACCAAGCCAAAAATCAAGCAAAAAGCTCTAAATTGGCAAGAACTCTCCCTTTGCTCCATGCAATGTACCTATGAAGAGGAGCTCTACAACATCACATAGATTAAAACCATGCAAAGTTACTATGAACATAAAGGCATGCATGTAAAAAATTAGAACAAACTTGTAGAAAGGAGAAGCAATTAGTCCAGGTTGAGGGGCGTTTCTGAAAATGGACGACATCCCTACATGCTCAGAGTCATGTTGCCAATCTAGAGGTACCATTCTACAATTTGGGGGAAGCCTCATATTGCCAATCGAAATGAGAAATCTGTCAATAGGAGCCATGCCTTATTGCTCAAGGCACTACAGAGTAGGAGACATGCCCCTCTGCTCAAGGATTGGGAACCTCAGTTAAAGCCTAATTAGTACATCCTCCCTATATTTTCAGGAAAATTTTCACTAAAAATGGTCTCAAACCCAACCCCTCCATGCATGTGGCATTGGCAATGACATGTTTAGCCCCATCGCAACACCCTTCACATTACCAAGCCAAGCTTTTCCTAGTGTTACTTGAAGATGTCACCTCAGAGCTCCCCTCCAGATTCTTGCATGCAAGTCATCCACATCCAAGCAACTTCTCCTCAAAACTACACATCAGAGATCCCTTTGTGGCACCTTCCTCCAACATGGATGCCACTCAAGTGTGAGATAGGAAAGTGCATTGTTCTTGATATGTACAATATCATTGTTCTATATCCCTATGTTTGGAGGACTGAAGAAGAGGATTTACTTACAAAAGGGAAAGAGAATGGATCAATTTGCATTTTGACTCGATCAACCATTGAGAACAACAAAACAAAACATGCTGAAAAAGTGATTTTGCCAACTGAGGGGGGGGGGGGGGATTTTGCAAGTTGGGGGATCATTGTCTGCCAATTCGAGCGAGCATTTTGCAATGGAGAAATCAAGGGCGGTTGTATGTGGGGGCTTTCCCATTTTGTCAATGCTTGAAATGGCATAGTGCAACACACAAATATATATATATATATATATATATATATATATATATATATATATGTCTCGCCATGCAGTGTTCTATCACTGAAGCTACATGGAGCAACAACCATGCATGATTGGGTTCTAATTGGTTGTTTCCCATGCTTAGTTTGGAGCAATTGCGACACGTGGTAGGGAAAGGAGTGTTTGCAATCATGCCCCCCAAAAAATTACACCAAGTTTTTAAATTCTTTTTTTAATTTAAAATTCCTAGTCAATTCCCCTTGTCCTATTTTCCCTTAGTAGGAAATTGATATGGTACACTTGCAATAAGGTTGGGGTACCCAATTTTTTAATGTAGAGGGGCCAATGGTGTGTGGAAAGTTAAGTATTCCACCATTGGCCCCTTTACCCTACATATTGTGGTGATATAGGAGGTGTTTAGTGTGTTGATGTTGGTTTGGACGCCTTCATTTGTGTGAGGAGGATTCTGATGTTTATTTAGAATTTGGTGATGTGTTGAGTGATGTAGTTAGCCATCATGATGAAGATATCCATGATCACTGTGGTGATGTTTTTGGTATTGTTGATGGTGATGAGTTGATTGTAGTGATGGTTGTTATGGACCATCAGGACCATAACAGGAAATGCAAGAAATTAGCACTGCAGGGAACTTCTTGACACAATTTACAGCCATTTCATACATTTAATCTTCAGGAACAATATGCAAACACGAACTACATATTATATTCATCAATGCTGAACCACTGTCCTGAAAACAATCACACAATTTATCATCATCATATCCACTCTTGATCAAATAACTTGCAGTAGACAGCGCAAATAGTCAGGACACAGATACACATTATTAGAACCAGACATAAACGACCAGAATCTGGCGCTGTCCTGAAGAAGATATCAGTGCTCATCAAGCAGGAATACAAAAGACAAAAAACTCCTAACTGTCAAGAAAGCGCCTGCATGTCAGGTAAAAACGTGAATGCTTCATATGACATCTTAGGTCACTTTCCATATGCTGGTTCTACATATATGCTAGTACTAAGGTATAAAAGTACTAATATAGTGCAATTCGAGCCTCAACAATGGTTGTTGAAGGAACTAGACTAGAGCATGTGTTGTATATGTTAGAGAATGAGGGAATTCTTGATGAGTACTCCTTGGATTTTGTTCGGGAGAAAAAATGGGCATGGCACTAACTCCAGGGCTCTAGTTAGGCCTCCTAAACTCTCAAAAATAGCTCTTAGAGTGCCTAACAATGTCTTCATAGGAGGCAGCCAATTGCTTAGACCTCCCCTAAATATACCTAATCAAACCTTGGAACTTCATGCCTTGACTTGCCAGTCCCAAAAGAATAAAATTTCCCACATACACATATACATATATAGCATAAAAAGAAATAACTCATAAAGGAAGGACATCACCTAGACTTGGCCATAAGAAGCTTCTGCATAGCAAGAGGCTCACTCCAGGTGCTCCATTGAATGTGTTTAGTACAACATTAAGACAAGAAAACATTAGCTACACCCACACCAAATAAATACATGGCCCTCTTGGCCTTATGAAATCAACTAGTGCACTACAAAATAAACGGCCATCTTGTCCTAGCAAAATCAAACATTAAATCCAACCAAAATGGCCCTCTTGGCCTGATAAAAATATAGCTATAAAGCACACCGTTCAGCAACCTACTACTAAAAAAAAAACCCTTGACCCCCACATAAATCATATTGAAATATAGCACTAGACCGAGGGATGAAACGCTCATGCCCTACACTAAATGCATCAAATTGTTAGTTAGGCCCCCTACATAAATGGCAAGGGGTATTTGGTGAATATACCATTGAATGATCCTATGTGTCCATGAAAGAATAGGAAGATGGTCAATAACTACCTTGGCTCATCACCCATACTAACCATTGGCAGCCATAACAAAACGTGTCAGCAAAGCAATCCCCATAATAGTCCTAGGCTAATAAGATTAGGAAATTCTAATAACCGCTCATGACCACAATTGAGAAATACATATAGTGTCTCAACTTCTTTGTGGCGAACACCATAACCAAGCAAACCTTCTCCAAATAGCTATAACAAAGCTCTAAAATTTCCAACTTCTAGCTTACGAATATAATAGGATGATAAAGTTGTGCCTTCCAAATTTGGGATAGGCAACAACTAATACTACGCCTGCACAACCATGAAAAAATAGAAAACCTCACCCCCTTTTTGGAGCTTTTAAAATTGGTGCTTTTGATCATTCCATTTTAATATCTTCAAACACCAATTTTCATGCTTTTGTCCATTCAAAAACATGGCTATAAGATAAAAGATTCATCAAGGGTAACGAAGGTTCAGCCAATGCATAAAGGAATCAATGATAGTACCCCATAGATGAAACAAAACTATGAATTTGGCAAGTAGGTGGGATTAGGGCCAGAATAAAAACCACCTTTTTAGGATCAATGGCAATACTAGCTATACTCACAACATGACCCAATAGCAAACCATAAGGCACCTCGACGAATACATACTTTCAAGGATTCAATGCTATGAAATACTCATGACATCACTCAAGGAATGTGCGTAGAACAATCAATTTTCTATGACAAGTCATGGTAGCTACCCCCAAATTAGCAATGAAAGCCTTCAACTCTTCAAGGGATATATTGGTAAACATCTTGTCAGCCATTCTTTGCCAAGACCTAGGACACTAATTAGGCTAAACGCCTTACATGGTACACAAAAGTACCAAAAATTGTAATGAATGTCCTCTTTAACTTATCCTCTTCAGTAATGGCCATTTGATTATAACCCATGAAACAATCCATGAAAGAGTATATCTCTTGCCTTGCCAACTGATCTAAAATCTAATTGATAAAGGGTAGAGAATAATAGTCCTTCACCATCTGCTTATTCAATTCCTTAAAATCGACATACTGGCAGATTTGATTGTTCTTTTTCTTTCTTCTTACCATTGATGAGCACCATTCTGCATGTTTGATGGGACCTAAAATGGGCTAGCACTAGCTATGGCACTAGCCGGACCTCATGCATACGACAGAAAACCCCACCACACGGCCTCATGGGCCAGGAGCGTCGAAAACTCACTTTGCACTAAATGCTTATGAAGATTTTGTGTTTGTATCCAATATATAGTCCAATGTTCACCTTCCCTTCTCCTAAGAGGGAGATCCCATAACATATAGGCATAATGCCTCGTAATACACACATAGGGAAGCACCTCTCGGCTGATTACTGCAGCTCCACTACGACTCTCCTACACCTCGGGGATTGGCCCCAAGATGCATCACTAACACATATAACATTCGCACAAACTCCACTCTTTCATAATTCAGTGTTCCAAGAGATTTTGATTTGTCTCACAAAAATTTCCCCAACGGAAGCGTCCATCTAACCCACGACTTAGGTTTCCTGTCCTCTCAGCGTTGGTCAAAGTTTATCAATCAATTGCAATGCATTCCAGGAGATACCATATGGCATGCTTGATGCAAGGTGTATGACGATTGTGCACAACCATTTTATGATTAAAAAACCAGCCATGTGAGGCGCGAAAAATAGCCCTTTCATGAATTTTAACTAAGCATTACGTGATGTGCTGCTTTAGGGACTAGCACACCGGAACTTTTGTGCTACTAGTCGCCTATATTTAATTACAGAACAATCCCTAAATGCTATGCACAAAGAGGGAAATCAGAATTTATATCTTTTCAACAAGTAGATCGTCGCACAACTTCATTCTCCCCTCACCGTTTAGGTGTTGCTACGTTGCATAGGTGTAAATGGTTGTTTTGTGTCATTTTTGTATGTAAAAAAAAATAAACATATACTATAACACAAAGGACGAGGCCAAACTGAGGCTTGACCTCACGCTTTAACCTTGCCAAGCATTCACACATAAGTCTTATTTTTCCATACTTTTTTAGCTCGAAAATCCTAATTTCCTCTATTTTTCACTATTTTTTCCTATTTATTATTCATGAAAAATAGGTATTTTCTGATTTATTTGTGTTGGCTTATTATTTTGACTAAAACTTGATATTTTCTCTGATTTTATTCCATTTTCACTCATTTTTTCCAACTCAAAATCGGAAAGAACCACTAATTTTCATTGAAAATGACATTTTGTGGGTTTTAAAGAATTAATAACGGCTCTAAATCATTACGGGTTCTACATTTTTGTAGTTACAGCCCTCAAACATGATGCAAACAAGGTTTAAACAAAAATTCATCGCATATGAACAACATTTGGACCATGAAACAACAAAAAACAAGAAATTTTTTTCATAAAGTTGGAGCATACCGCGTGTCTTGCGTGTTGAGGGTTTTTTAATAATTATTTTGGGCAGCCCACAGACCAACCAGCAACCATTTTTCAGTGCTGAACCTCTTTCCTCAGCCTCCTCTTGAACTTGAAGCAGCCCGGACAAGCATCCTTTAGCTCCTCTTCTTCTTGATTTCTTGCACATGAATTGCCTCTATGTAGGAGAGAGAGGGAGGAGAGAGAAAGACTAGATTTGCATCTCCACAACTGGGAAACCATTAGAGGAGCGGATTGGAGTGATGGAGAGCGAAGATAGGAAGAAGAACATGCCCAAGATCAGTTGGGGGGTTGTTTTCTAGCCCCATCTTCCATCTCTCTGCCATTTCGTGGCATGGCACCTTCTTCTCCTTGCGTGAGAAAAAAACCCAAAACACCCCCCCCCCCCCCCCCCACATGTTTTGATGTTTGGGCTCCCCAAAGGGTCACACCCATTGGGCTCTCCTAAAGTCCTTTTCCACTTGGCTTTTTGGCCTTTGGCCTTCCGGACACTCCCTCTTCCACGTCCGGTACCCGAATCGTGGTTTGAAAAATCCTAGGCATCCGTCTTGAAGTCTTCCACTGTCGAGCATCTCCCAGGGTCTCGTCTATCATGCCGAAAAATTATGAAAATTCTCTGACCGCCGTCTAGTGGCTCTTTTAAGCACTTTCCGGGCATTGCCGCTTAAAATCGTACTGATTGCCACCGCCACCTTCGACGAAGTCTATTTTTCCCTTGAAATTCGTAATTTTTGGCTATTTTTAAGCACTTCTCGGCATTAAAAATCATCTGTCATTGGTGACTACGGGATAGGGCGACTCAGCCCGTCGAATCCCACGAAGAGATCTGCACATAAACAACAAAAAGGAGCATCAAGCTGATACAAAAAATACACAACACAACATGGCTCATAGCCTACTCTCTGACAACCAAGGCATGAAATCCACGAGGAGTAGGCCTAGCATAATCTAACAGAAAGTCTGAAGCCAGTCGCTAACCAACTACTCCAACACAGCCAAGCTAAAAAGAATGATCAAAGAGGTCGCCCTAAGTGGTGGTCTGAACTACCTACCTAACTAAGGACAACTCAACCAGGAGCTCCTCCTATAGGCGAGGACTCCTATAGCCTGATCAAAAGGTATTATCTTTTAGCACATTACTCTTTTAACCTCTCATTTTCCATACTCGAGCGTGTAAAAAGGAGGGAGCTGAGAGTAGTGACCCAAGGAGAACAGGGCATCGGCCTCAGGTCTTGTCTCGGTACACAAGAACCTACCAAGCCCTCGCGAGGCAATACTTAATCCTTTTCTAACGCTCACTTTTATTTTCACTCCAACCTTCTTGCGTTCTTTGTTTTTTCATCTAGATGCCACCCCTTGGAAGACAAGGCATTGACCCCGGGTCTTGTCTCGTCCCTAGGAACCTACCAGACCTTCGCAAGGCGATAAACAATAGCTCAAGGATTTTTCTTTCTTTCCTTTTCTATTTTTATAGGGGTTAAAACCCCTTTTTACACACCTTTGTATATATATACTTTCTTTGAGATATTCAGGGGTTTTATTCTTTTTCTATCATCATTTTAGTAGGCTTCTCTAACTGCCTCACAACTAGCAAGAACTCCTAGAACGACTGCCTAGCAGGTCAGCAGAACAGGGTCACTAGAATTGCCTTCTAAAATAGGTCTTTCAATGCCTGTCAATGCCTTTACAGGAGGCAATGACTACTCAGACCTCCCCCAGACATACAGAGCCTAAACCTGGGACTTCATGCCTCAAGTGCTAGTCCCCAACAAACAAAAGAAAGTAACCCTTACACGCACATATATCATTAATTGCTTAAGGAAAAAGGCTCGCAAAGGGGACGAAACCACCTGGAATGGCCACAAGAAGCTCCTTCGTAGCAAAGGCTCCCTCCAGCGACTTCATCAACCTATATGGCGCAATCACTAAAACAATAAAGCATTAAATGTACCTGTACCAAAGAGAGATAGGGCCCTCTTGGCCTAAAGAAATAGCACTTTTCATTGCAAACTAACGGGCCCTCTTGGCCTAAAGAGATAGATTATTAAAACCTGAAAACAAAGGGCTCTCTTGGCCTAAAGAAGTCAGACATTAACTACTTCAAGCGACTAGCCCTCTTGGCCTAACAGAATCAAACAAAATAGCTCATAGAGATCCCTCCTTGGAAGAAGGCAAATATATGCAAATACGCTCCATTACAAAGGGAAAAATAGGGCTCTAAGCCCTAAACTAAATGCATCAAATTATGGCCCATACCTCCTACATATGTAGCAAGAGGCGTACGCATAACATGTCGTCTGGTCAACCTATGGGTCCAAGATAATAGTGGTAGATGGGTCGCGGCTACTCTTTGCATTACCATCGCTGGCCATATAATGTGTGGTCTGATAACATCCCCCACAAGTGACTAGGTCCTGTCTCATCATCAATAACAACATCCGGACTAGGACCAAAATTGAAAAAGAGGTCCTCTTCATAAGCAAAATTAGCTAAGGAATCCGCAAACTGATTCCAATAACGTGGAATCAACTGAAGAGATATGCGCTCAAATTCATCAAGTAGGGTTATAGTAGTTTGATGATACATACGAAGGAGAGGATTCTTGACTATATATGTTCCATTGAGTTGATTCAAGATCAACTGGGAATCCCCTTTTATTAACAATCACCTAATACCACCTTTCTTAGCAATATTCAATCCCATAATCAGAGCTTTATACTCGGCCATGTTATTAATAAATCCTACCCCGAGATAAGCAGCTAATTTCATTGTAACTCTACGTCGGGGATCTCGGATAACTACTCCAATACTTTCTTTTCTATTAGGGCCCCTGGACGCTCCATCAAAGTATAATGTATACGTCCATAATGCGTTTACATAGCTAGCCATCAATAACTCCCCTATTCGTAATTATGATAGTCAAAGTTCAACATATTTAGAGGATGAACTGAGGGCTCCATCGCACCTTCTTCATTAAACTCAACACGGATGCTTGTCAAGATTTGTAAGAAGTGATGGCAGAAAACTTTAATTTTCCACACAAAGATACCGTCTTCTTGCTCAATCACTTTATATCCCTTGCTCCACCAGATAAGCCTCCCCTGATGATATATTTGCTCATGATATGGGTGCTCCAAATAAGGGATTAACCCACCCATCAACCAATTTAAGCTCTCCTACAAGTCTCCAATCAGCCCCAGCATGGACCTGCAATGCATTTTTTCACGTTAGCATACTTAGAAATAATAAGGTTTAATCTTATTAAGATTAACCTTATTCTTAAATTCCACCCCTTGTAGATCAACTAATAGAACTGTGGACTTATTTTTACCTATCCGAATGATCTTGTAAGGGCCATCCCATCTAGGTTCCAACTTTCTTGGAAATAGCTCCCTACGTGCATCGTAATATAGAACTAACTGCCCCTTTTTAAAAGTATATTTCTTCGCTTTCAGATTATGCAACCGTTTCATCCACTGTTTAGCTATCTCCTGGTGCAACAAACTCTGTAATTTGAGCTCTCTAAGTGGGTTATAGTCGTAAACCGCTCAAATAGGGCATCTTCATCACCCAGAGATTGATTGCAAATCTAATGGTCGGCAACTCAATTTCTAAGGGCAATATACACTCCTCCCCGTTGATCCGGGTTTTTTACAACCCGGATTATTACCACAAAATTTTGGCCAAAGCCCCTATCAAGAGCCTACCATATCACTCTGGGTTTACTCTTCAAGCACTAGGTATGCTACATTGCTTCTCGATTACGATAACTCTAGCAAATGGGGGGAACAAGTTCTTAGGAGGCATGTCAATGTAAAGGGTAAAAGGGATGGTTATCTTAGTGAAGATGAAAATGGATTACACCTAGGAGTTGAGTGAATGCATGGATTTTTCAAAGGACTAGCCTCCAACTACACATGGGCCCCGTCTGCATCACTAAGATTTGGAATCTATCACCATCATTAGAGGACACCTCACCCTTGCACACAAGTCAATATCCACATCATGGTGTCATTTGGATCTTGCACAAAAGCTTACAAGCATGGACCCCTTTTGTCACATGCTTATATGTATTTATATACATATGGGATACTAAAGTCAAAGTAGCTTTTGGAAGCCTTTTTTATAATCTCAATAACTCCCAAGAAAAAGCTAATTTCAAGAAAATTCCGCGAAGGCCGATCGGTTTCGACCTGGTCTACAAAGTTGCAGAAGAAACTTTTTTCAAATTCCTCACGGATTTGAAGTTACGAAGGCGCAGACTGCTGGCTACATGCAATTTTCTTCTCTCTTTCACCACACCAACTTTCCACTCTATCCTTCTTGTAAATATATTATAATAATGTGCTTTGGCCACCCACCTCTTGTAATCTAGCTCCATTTATCTATTTTGTCTACCACCACCCTTGGCTTCTTGCATGATGACCAAGGTGGGGACTTGTCCCATCCACTATGCTCCATATTTTCAAAGATGCCATACATCATCTAGGATTATGTTAATCAAGAAGATTAGCTTAATCTAATCCCTCATGGAGGCTATATAAAGAGCCCATGGAGGGAGGGGAAGAAGGAAAGGGAAGGGGAGAATGACAAGTCCATGAGAGCATTCTAGAATACCCTCATCTCTTTGAGGGAAGCTATGAGTGAGTTCTTTTATTATGTAGCATAATGGCAAGCTTTCTCTACCTCTTCTCCTATTATCTCCCTCTCTTCTCATCTTCTCATTCCATGTAGCATAATGGCAAGCTTCTTCTATCTCTTCTCCTCTTGTCTCCCTCTCCTCTCATCTCTCTCTCTTATATTCCAATATGGTGTCTAGTACATGTATTCTCTCTTGTAAATTTGTGTCTTGGTTCTCTTGATTCTCTTTGAGAAAAGAGAAGGAGGGAGAATGACAAGTCCATGAGAGCACTCTACAATATCCTCATCTCTTTGAGGTAAGCTATGAGTAAGTTCTTTTATTATGTAGCATAATGGCAAGCTTCTTCTACCTCTTCTCCTCTTGTCTCCCTCTCCTCTCATCTCTCTCTCTCTTATATTTCAATATGGTGTCTAGTACATATATTCTCTCTTGTAAATTTGTGTCTTGGTTCTCTTGATTCTCTTTGAGAAAAGGAAAGGGAAGGACAATGACAAGTCCATGAGAGCATTCTAGAATACCCTCATCTCTTTGAGGGAAGCTATGAGTGAAATCTTTTATTATGTAGCATAATGGCAAGCTTCCTCTACCTCTTCTCCTATTATCTCCCTCTCTTCTCATGTTCTCATTCCATGTAGCATAATGGCAAGCTTCTTCTACCTCTTCTCCTATTATCTCCCTCTCCTCTCATCTCTCTCTCTCTTATATTCCAATATGGTGTCTAGTACATATATTCTCTCTTGTAAATTTGTGTCTTGGTTCTCTTGATTCTCTTTGAGAAAATGGATGTCCTAGCCCATCCTCCCTTTGGCTAGGTGGTGCCCCTCTTTAGTTCTCTTAGTGAGGATTGGAGGTTGGATGGGTAAGAGGCAACCCGTTCATCATTTCAGCCCTCACCGTAAACTAATTTGAATCGAGTGTGGCCAGTGGCTCATTTAAACATCGTATTATACGCCCAAACCGCCACATATAATTTTGTATCCTAGTCCCGCTTCTTTTCAGAGACTATCTTGGATAGGATACCCACAAGCTACTTATTGGTACTTTCAACTTGTCCATTTGCTTGCGGATTATAGGGGATCATCTTGTTATATGTAATTTTCCATGCTTCAGTTAGACTTTTAATCACTTTATTTAAAAAGTGAGCTCCATGGTCCGATACTATTTCTTTTGGCAAACCAAAATGGCAGATGATTTGCTCAAGTAGGAAACTGGTAGTCTCTTTTGCATTGTCCTACCTCGTCGCCTGTGCTTCTGACCACTTTGTAAAGTAATCAATTGCTACTATAATATACCTCTTTTGAGTAGTAGACGACAGGGCGATAGGACCCACAAAGTCAATGTCCCACTTCTCAAATGGAAGGATAGCCACAATCGGTGTAAGTGGATGCTTCCTATTCTCTCGACTATCATGTCTTTGACATGTATAACATCTCTTAACGTACTCAAAGGAATCTTGTAAGATGGATGGCCATCAATATCTAGCTCTTAAAGCCTTATGTGCCATTAACCACCTAGTGAAGTGCCCTCCACACGCGGAGTCATGCCATTAACCACCTAGTGAAGTGCCCTCCACACGCGAAGTCATGGCACTCTTCCAAGATGAAAGGAACCTCGTCAGGCATCACACATCGGCAATAGGTATCATCAACACCTTGCCAATATAATGTGCGTGCGATCAAGGAAAATTTAAATGTCTGTTGTTTAATCCTCCTCTTCTCCGATTTTGATAAAGTAGCTCCAGTCTCTCTTGTAGAAAGATAGTGCATTATAGTAGCATACCAAAAGGGAATATATGTCGTATCAATCTTGAACAAAGTCTCCATGTCACTTCCTTCAACCGCAACCTCTTTCGGCTCTCCAAAATCCACAATACACTCTACAATGCCCTGAAGCTTTGGCAACTTGCTCTTAATCTCATACTCAAATTCTTGCAAAGTGATTAACCACTTTGCTAAATGGTTAGTGAGTGTAACTTATTCAACAAAAATCGAAGCCCTTTTGCCTTCGTATAAAAAACCACCCTCTCATAAAGAATGTAATGCCTGAACTTTTTGGTCACAAATACCATCGCAAGGCATAACTTCTCCATATAGGTGTAGTTAATTTTCGATATGCCCAACTTTTGACTAGCAAAAGCTATCAGATGGTACCACTTTTCCTCCCAAATTTGAGCTAAACAAAAATTGATATTATACATGGTTGCTGTGCTAAAAATATATAGAACATTTTGCCCCTTTTTGGTGCTTTTAAAACAGGTGCTTTGGCAAGCTCCTGCTTCACATTGTCAAAAGATACTTTGCAAGCATCACTCCATGTAAATTGATAGTTAAAGGACAATAGGTTGGTCAACGGCAACATTCTTTCTGCCAAGGCATTGATAAACCTCCAATAATACCCTACTAATGACAAAAAGCTATGCACTTCCTTTGGAGTACATGGCGGACTCATGGCGACTATGACCTTGATCTTTTCAGGATCAATCGTCGCAATCCCTACAGAACTGACCACATGGCCTAATAAGAGCCCATAAGGGACTCCGAAGATGCACTTCTGTGGGTTAAGAGCTATGCAAAATTGTCTGCAATGCTCAAAACACTTCTGCAAAATGATCAACTGTCTATCTCTTATGGTGGCTACCCCCAGATCATCAATGAATACTTGCAGCTCCTCTGGGGAGATGTCACCAAAGGTCTTGTCAACTTTTCTTTCCCACGAACCAGGTGCATTACACAAACCAAATGCCATCACATGGTACGCAAAAGGTACCGAAGACTATAATAAATGTCATTTTTAGCTTGTCTTGCTCTCAGTGATCGCCATTTGGTTATACCCTACAAAGTAGTCCATAAATGAATAGATTTCCCTACCCACTAGTTGATCCAAAATTTGGTCAATAAATGGCAATGGGTAGTAATCTTTAACAGTCTTCTTATTCAACTCTCTAAAATCTACACAAAGATGGATTTGATTATTCTTCTTCTTCCTAATCACTACTGGTGAACACCATTCAGTATGTTGAACAGGGAAGATCAAACCTGCTTTACGCAACTTCTGTAGTTCCTTGTACAACTCGTCCCTTCATTCAAAAGGCATACGCCTTACTTTCTGATGTACAGGGTGGGCACCTTCCTTTACAGGAGTAGTATGCACAGCTAGACTGGGAGGAATACCCCAAAGTTCGTCATAGCTCCAAGCAAAGATATCGTGGAACTCTTGAATTAAGGACATATAATCCTCTCTTTCTTCCGAACTAAGCATGGACCCTAATTTAATTGGCCGCGAATCATTTAGCGTACCAAGATCCAGCTCAATAACGTCCGCATCTCTTATTCTATCATGAGACTCTATCAGCTCATTCAAAGTTATCTGATAAATATCCTCTGTATTAGACCCTTCCTTATATCCATCGCTCAATGACGTCTCACTACCAGATGGATCATCTATGTTTCTAGTTCAGTGGAGGATAGTGGAGCTCTCTCACTCTAAGGAGACTCAGGGTAAGCATCCACTATTACACAATGGGCACCTCGACCTAGAATCGCTCGACCAGCAGGTATGTCGACTTGACAGTCTGTTCGTAGAATCCATGGCCTGCTTAGCAAAACTCGATAGCTAGGACGTCCTACGAACCTTATCACCCTAAAGTCCAGATAGCATTCCACACTCACAACTGTAACATGGACCTTAGTAATGCAACCTTCTCGTTGTCTTAGACTATCATCAGCCATCCTAAGAAGTGTGGAGCCGTCTTTTTGGATCTCTAGACCTAACCTCTCCATCAAGTCTGAACTTATGATATTGATGGAGGATCCAATGTCCATGATAGCATGCTCCACTAATATTCCATCCACATATGATGGAACCCTAGGGCAATGCTTTTCAACATGATCTAACTGATCTTCCCCCACTCTAGCTATGCCCAAAGGTTCTTCTATATACCCTATAAGCACGATTTTCTTGAATTCCTTGCATAATCCCGGAGAAAGTTTAATCAATTGCAAGAGATTCACATCTGGCTTGACTTTGCAAAGGGAACTTGCTAGATCAAAGTTGTGATAATTAGCCAAAGTTCTCTTCTTGCTCCAAACCATTCTCTCCTTTGGTCTTTCAATCGGCTTTGGTGCCTCTTATTTAGCCTTTACCTTCTTTCTTGGCAATCCTTTATTCTCCTCGGGATCGACTTTACTACTAATAGGTATTAACGGTCCACTTTCCTTATCATGATTCAGGACTCGCTTTTCCCTAGCATCTTGCTTAGGGCTTCCCTCGACAAGTTTTACAATTCTCTTATCACCCTCTTTAATCTTTTGACCTCTTATTATGGCTCGTAGATTAGAAGTTTCGGCATCATTGACACGTATAGCCTCAATAAGGTTGACTCCACTGCCATGAGGTAACTCCTCTACAACAGCCTTTCCTCTTTGCAGTATTTGCCTTGGTCCATCGTCTTGCGGGAGATTGTTCCCTTGTGCACGATGGTTAACTGGACCTGGTTGTTTACTCCCTTCTTGGAGAGAATTGATTTTACTCCCAGCTAACTGGCCAAACTTCCCACAAATATCACATTTGACATTCGGGCAATTCCCAAGGAAATGTTGGCCCCCACATCACTTAAAGTTGAATCTTAAGGGGCCACCCTCTTCAGGGCGTCGGCTCTCTATCAAATTTTATTGCTTCTTAAGAAAACTGACATCCACAGCTATTTGTCAATACTATTCAGAGATCATATCGGTGTAATGCTTCATCATGTCCTTAACTTCACCAAGGACATTAGAAGCACTCGACTCATAGCCGCGATCGTCAGTTTGTCACCCCATGGGCTTAACCCCTTGATTAGGAATTATCCACTGACCAACTGGGACAACATTAAGATTCATTGTTTGATTTCCACCACTATTTAGTGAGGCCGCCTGACTAGCCATAGGCATAGTCATGCTAGGAGGAACTGGTAACATAGGTAGATTTGACATAATACTCCCTCTGCCACTCGTATTTAACATGGGGTTCCCTTGACTCCCATTGGTCAATGCCAAATTATTACCATTCCAATTTATCCTTGCTATATAAGCTGCTTGCAAGCGCGACTCTACTCCTTTTGCTTGGGTAATGGCAGTGTCAATATGGGCCAAAGCAACACTACTCAGCTGCATTTGGATATTAAAATCCAATCCATGTAGGAAATATTGCAACTGTGCAGCCGCTGGAATGGAAATATAAGTGTTAAGTTTGTGAAGAACTTGCTTTAGTTTCTTGGCATATGCCTGGACATTCTCATTTGGCTCTTGGCATGTTACGTTCAGAACACGCAACCAATATTGTCCACCCTTCTCAGGGGCAAACTCCCTATGGAAAGCCGTAAAGAATTGGGCACTGCTAGTTATGGTTCCGGCTTCTAGACCGCGATACCACAATGCCGCTCTTCCTTTTAACACCATGTTGAAGAATATCATTAGGTGTCCTTCGTCTTGGGTTCGATAGTTGAACATGAGCGTTTGAAACTCCTTAATGTGGAGTTCTCCATCTTCTCCTGCTAACCCATGGAAAATAGGCAACGGTGCTCCTAATGTCGGTAACTCCAGTGTACCTCTGCTGGAATTGCAATAGGTTGTGCCATGGCTACAACCGGATTGACGACAGGAGTTTGTGTAGGCAACACTATACCCCCACTTGTTGTGGGTTGATTAATTGGAAATAGGGAAGTACCGAGACTTCCACTTGCACTCAAAGAGCTACTCGTAACACCTAGGTTACTAGAACCAGTGCCATTTTTGCGTAACGAGCTGCTCCTTTGAGAAGAATAGCGTCTTACAATCTCCAACCGCTGTCTAGCCCTCTCAACACATTCTGCTTTTTGTATTTCAGCTTGACGGTCCTTGTCAGAGGACATAAACCAACTATTTGGTCCCTACTAACCCTAGATTCGAGAACCACCACTTGTTGGCGGCTCTCGAAAAACGCACCACTAATGGGACCTAAAATGGGCCGGCACTGGCTATGGCACTAGCCGGACCTCATGTATACGACAGACAACCCCACCACATGGCCTTGCAGGTCAGGAGTGTCTAAAACTCACTTTGCACTAAATGCTTATGACAATTTTACATTTGTATCCAATATGTAGTCCAATGTTCACCTTCCCTTCTCCTCAGAGGGAGATCCCATAGCATATAGGCATAATGCCTCGTAATACACACATAGGGAAGCACCTCTCGGCTGATTATTGCAGCTCCACTATGACTCTCCTACACCTTGGGGATTGGCCCCAAGATGCATCACTAACACATATAACATTCGCACAAACTCCACTCTTTCATAATTCAGTGTTCTAGGAGATTTTGATTTGTCTCACAAAAATTTCCCCAACGGAAGCGCCCGTCTAACCCACGACTTAGGTTTCCTGTCCTCTCAGCGTTGGTCAAAGTTTATCAATCAATTGCAATGCATTCCAGGAGATACCATATGGCATGCTTGATGCAAGGTGTATGACGATTGTGCACAACCATTTTATGATTAAAAAACCAGCCATGTGAGGCGCGAAAAATAGCCCTTTCATGAATTTTAACTAAGCGTTACGTGCTGTGCTTCTAATTTCCATTGAAAATGACATTTTGCGGGTTTTAAAGAATTAATAACAGCTCTAAATCATTACAGGTTCTGCATTTTTATAGTTATAGCCCTCAAACATGATGCAAACAAGATTCAAACAAAAATTCATCGCATATGAACAACATTTGGACCATGAAACAACAAAAAATAAGAAAATTTCTTCAAAAAATTGGAGCATACTACGTGACTTGCGTGTTGTGGGTTTTTTAATAATTATTCTGGGCAGCCCACAGACCGACCAGCAATCATTCTTCAGTGCTGAACCTCTTTCCTTAGCCTCCTCTTCATCTTGAAGCAATTCGACGGGGACAAGCATCCTTCAGCCCCTCTGCCGGATGATGATGATTTGGTTTCATCCACTCTGAGCGGCCTTAACAATGAGAAGGCATGGAAATAATTTGTTACTTCAGTATATGTACGGAAGCCATTTCCAGATTTTGATAAGCTGATCTCTCTCATGATTACTGAAGAGATCAATATGCAGGGTGATTCGTCTGAAAGAAATGGTGAACAGGTCCAAGCATTTTACTCGAGGGACGTGGTAGATCCTCTTCGAGAGGCCGTGGTATGGGACGTGCTAGCGATAATCAGCAAAACAGGTTCAATCAAAAGTTTGGTGAAATGGAGGAGGCAAAGGAAACTTTAGAGGTAGGGGGAGCTCTAGAGGAAGAGGTGGATGGCAGAATAGAGGCTCTGGAAATTCTACTATTGTTTGCCATTATTGTGGCAAAATAGGCCATATTGCAGACCATTGCTATGCAAAGAAGGATGATATTCGCAGTGGTAAATCGCAGTAAGGAAACTATGCATCGTCTTCACGACAGAATGAAGACAAAAATGAGCATCTGTTTGTTATGCAACATATGATAAATGTAGTTACAGGAAAGGGGACACATGATGATGTATGGTATATCGATTCAGGTGTATCTAATCATATGACCAATCATGTTGAATGGTTTGGAGAGATGCAGGACTTGCAAAACCTAGGTTATGTGCAGACAAGTGATGATTCATGCCATCCAATTTCACACATTGGAAAGGTTCCCTTGTCCTTGTATGATGGCAGACAAAGAGTCTGATAGATGTATTACATGTGCCATCAATTACAAAGAATCTAGTATCTGTTGGCCAAATGGTAGAGCAGGGATTGCAGGTCCGATTCAATGAAAAAGGTTGTTTTGTAGAAGACTTTAATGATAAGTACAAGTTGGTCGTGAAAGGAAGTAGAGTTGGCCGAATGTTCACCTTGGATGCTCGAATTCTTGAATGGATGCTGCTATGTATGCTAAAGGAAAAGGAGTAGTTGCAAATATTGAAATATGGCATAAATGTATTGGATATGCAAATGTACAAAGGCTGAAATTAATGCAGTCCAGACGATTGGTTGCAGGGTTGCCTTCTTTTACATTTGCAGAATTGCATAAAGTCTATGAAGCATGTCAGTTTGGTAAGCACGCAAGACAACCCTTCTCACATGACAGAGAAGTGAGTAGAAAAATACTTGATGTAGTGCATACTGATGTTTGGGGGCCTACACAGAATGTATCTCTTGGTGGCAGCAAATACTTTGTCAAAATTATTGATGACTGTTCAAGGAAGTTATGGATATACTTTATGAAGGAAAAAAGTGATGTGTTTGAGCACTTCAAATCTTTTAAGGCAGCTGTTGAAACAGAAACAGGCTCCAAAGTAAAGTGCTTGAGATCAGATGGAGGGGAAGAGTACCTCTCTAATGAGTTTAGTGGCTTCTTGAGGACTCATGGGATAAAGAGGTAATTTACTTGCAAGTATACCCCACAACAAAATGGTGTTGCAGAAAGAAAAAACATGCATATTGCAGAAGTTGCACGGGCATTAATGGCTGAAAAGAATATACCCAAACATTTTTGGTCTGAGGCTATCCATACTGCTGTCAACATTATGAACAAAACTCCCATAGCTACAGTTCATGGGATGACTCCTGGAGAATGCTTTACTGGCAAGAAGCCTGATGTATCGCACTTGAAGGTATTTGGCTGTGCTGCATACTTTCATGTGCTAGATGAGCTACGGAAGAAGCTTGATCCAAAGGCAGAAAAATATGTTTTTATAGGATACTCTTTAGAGCAGAAAGGGTATCGCTGTTATAACCCTGTCAGAGGTGAGTTCAGAGTGAGCAGGGATGTTATCTTTGATGAGATGGGAAGTTGGTATACACCTGCTGGTGATGTTTTGGATGATGATAATGATCAGGACAGCTATGTGCAGAAAGATAAACAAGAATCACGGAGTCTTAGTGGACCAAAAACATAATCTGGTACTACACCTACAGTGAGCCCTTGGTCTAGGAGACTAAGGAGTAGCCCCACATCTTCAGGTGGATCTATAAGTGCTGTGCAGGGAACGACAAAGGAAAGAAGAAAGTGCTGGATGGTAATGATGCATGTACTAGCCATTTGGGATTTGACAGAGATTCCAGTGGTTCAGAGAGTTTTCATGATGAGCTTGGTATTCCTTCAGTCAGGACACCAGGTGTACAGAGAGCTCATAGTAATGTAAAGGCTCCATTGAGTGATCCGGTGGTACGCAGATCTAACAGGGTCAAATACCCTGTTAAAAGATTTGGTTTTGAAGGCTATGCAACTCACCATTATGCTTATATGGGGAAACTAGTTGAGGATGTTGAGTCCACTTGTTTTGAGGATGCTGTTGGTCATCTCATTGGGATGCAACAATGGATGAGGAGATGGCTACATTAGAAGCCAATCTGACTTGGGATTTGGTACCTTTACCTAAGTGTAAGAAATCTATTGGCTGTAAGTGGGTCTACAAAGTCAAGCATAATGTAGATGGTTCAGTTAGCAGTTATAAGGCTAGGCTGGTTGCAAAAGGCTATGCTCAAACATATGGCATAGATTATGAAGAGACATTCAGTCCAATTGCTAGGATGGCAACTGTTAGGTGTGTGATTGCCTTGGCAGCAGCAGCCAAAGGTTGGATTTTGCAGCAAATGGATGTTAAGAATGCCTTCTTGCATGGTGAATTGCAAGAAGAAGTGTATATGGAGTAGCCATTAGGTTATGAGGATTTAGAGCATCCCACATATGTGTGCAGGTTAAAGAAGGCGCCCTATGGGCTGAAGCAAGCACCTAGAGCATGGTCTGACAAGATTGGAGAGTATCTTGTCAATATTGGATTTTGTATTTTTGATGATGATCACTCACTTTATGTGACAAAGGGAGATGCAGGTTTGGTCATGATAGTCATCTATGTGGATGACTTGATTATTATAGGTGACAGTGACACTGGGATTGCTAAAGTTAAGGACTCCTTGAAGAAGAAGTTTGAGATGAAAGATTTGGGTGAGCTGAGATACTTTCTTGGTATTGAGGTGATCATATGTGATGATGGTATATGGTTATCCCAAAGGCAGTATGGCTTGGATATGTTATCCAAGTATGGTATGACAGTATGTAAGCCTCTTTCAGTACCATTGGAGCAAAATGTGAAGCTAAGTGCTGATGTTGGGGATGAGATAGAAGACCCTACTATGTTCAGGAGGATAGTAGGGAGTTTGATTTACATGACTGTGACAAGGCCAAACTTGAGCTATGTTGTTGGCCTTGTCAATCAATTTATGAAGATGCCTAGAAAGCCTCATTTGGATGTAGTTAGACGTATATTGAGGTACGTGAAGTCCACTTTACATTATGGAATTTTATATGAGGCAGGTAAGGATGTACAGGTCTTTGGATACACAGATGCAGATTGGGCTAGTAGCATATCAGACAGAAGATCTACAAGTGGATTCATGTTTTCCCTTGGTAGTGGAGTAGTTACATGGAGCAGCAAAAAGCAACCTACAGTTGCTTTATTGAGTACAGAGGCTGAGTACAGAGGTGCTGCTATGGCAACATGTGAGGTGGTATGGTTGCAAAAGTTATTAGGTGACTTGGATGTGGAGGGAGATGGTCTAGTTGTCATTCATTGTGACAACATGAGCAGTATACATCTAGCTAGGAATCCAATGTTCCATGCTAGGACAAAACACATTAAGGTGCACTACCACTTTGTCAGAGAGAAGGTACTTGCACGAGATATTGACTTGGTATATGTCACCACACAGGATCAGATAGCTGACATTTTCACAAAGGCATTGGGTGCAGAGAAGCTTTGAAAGTTCCAAAGCTTACTTGGAGTTGCAGAGATAGAGTTGAGGCTGAGGGGAAGTGTTGAGATGGCAAGCTCAACACCTGCGGACATTGATGATGGACCGCCTGGCTAGATGAGTTCACACGTCTACACTTAGCACGTTGATGGTCATTATGATACTCACATGGCCACTAACTTATCACTTATTATATTTAGCTTGTTACACCTACCTACAGCTAGCAAAGACATAGCACGAGTCGATTAGTGTAGTCGGTTATGCACTGTTTGACTTAGTAAGCCACTTTCCTTTATGTTGTATCTTATCTATACTTTGTGTACATTGTATAGTGTGTGAAAGAAGAAGAAGAAACCAGCAAGAAAACGTTTTGGCCTCCATCTCTCTTCTTGTGTTCTTGAGTGAGCTTCCTCTTGTGTATACAGTGTGTGTTTGGCGCAGCAGCTCAAACAAATCCCCCCCCACCACGCGATTCTTGACAGATGCAACTTCAGAAGATGAGTCCTCAAGCCAAGAGGTAATTGATTTCCAAACCAAACCCAAAATAGCTCTGATATCATTGCAACATCCTAAGGAGCAGGCTGATTCCTCATTGAAAGAAGAAGTTAGTTCTAGTGGCATATCAGAAGAGGGGACCACTCCCTTGAAGGAGTTGGATCTATACCTAGAAGCAGTCCATGGGACCTTCATCTGTGAAGTGGAAGGTGAAAATAAATTAATGTTCATGGATGTTGATGGTACTCAATGGCACCTAAAGGTGGGTATCAATCTTTCAGAAGAAGAGTTATCGATCTTGCATGACCTTTTGAAGGAGAACTTGGATTTGTTTGTATGGTCATATAAAGATCTAAAGGGGATTGATCCTATGATGTGCCAGCATCACATTGACTAGGAGCCTGATGCCAAGCTTGTGTGAGTCAAAGATAGAGCCACATGAATCTAAATTACTTTGCCATAGTGAAAGCCAAATTGTTGAAGCTCCTTAAAGTTGAGTTTATCTATCTAGTGGTGGCTAATAGTGAATAGGTTTCACCCATCATGATAATACCCAATAAAAATGGAAAGCCGCAAATATGTGTGGACTTCTGAAAGATGAACTCCAAGACTAAGGAGGATCATTTTCCTATTCCTTTCACAAACCAACTATTGGACACAGTGGCAGGCCATGAGCTTTATTCCCTCTTGGATGGATTCAGTGGATACAACAAAGTCCAAATCATAGAAGAAGAGTAATACAAGAAAACCTTCACCATAGAGTAGGAAACTTATGCTTATTGAGTGATACCATTTGGACTTTGCAATTCCCCTACCACACTCCAACGAGGGATGATACTTGCATTTTAAAATATTTTGCATGCTTTTATTGAGGTCTACCTAAATGACTAACCTAGTCCATGAGCATTAGGGACACCTGGAGCAATGCTTTGACAGATGTCGAGAGTATGGGATCTCTCTCAACCCTAAAAAATGCATTTTCAAAGTCTCTTTAGGAGTTCTTCCGGGCCACATTGTGTCTGCATAGGGGATAGCAATAGACCTCACAAAGATTAAGAAGATTGCAGCCTTTTGACAACACCAACTAACCTCAAATAGTTGAGGGGTTTTCTTGGCCATGTGGGCTATTACAGACAGTTCATTGCACATTTTACTACAAAGGAAGCCCCCTTGTATAAGCTCCTGAGGAAAGATATAGAGCTTATTTGAACAGATGAGTGTGATAAGGCCTTCAACACTTTGAAGTAGTGTCTAATTGAAGCACCCATCTTGAAACCTCCTAATTGGATGAAGGAATTCCATGTGCACATTGATGCATATGTAGAAGGGTTAGGCAGAGTTTTATGTCAAAAATGCTTCTCAAAGTTAGATCAACTTATCTATTATGCAAGCCAAAAAATAACTAATCGAGAGTGGAGCTATATAGTGATAGAGCTTGAGTGCTTGGCAATTATATTTGCCTTAGAGGAATTCCAACACTACTTGTTGTCGATACATTTCAAATTCTATGTGGATCATGAGGCACTATCCTTCCTGATGAACAAGGCACATGTGAAGAGAAGAATGATGAAATGGTTTCTTCTATTCTAGGATTTCGACTTTGAAGTGGTTACCGATCCTGGTCACTCCCATGTGCTAGTTGATCATTTTTCGCAAATCCCTCAAACCGATGAAGCCCCACAAGATGACCCTGACCTTCATGATGCTTCCTTTTTCTAGTCAAAACTATAAACCCATGGTCTAAAGAAATAGATAATTTCTTGGCTACTCAACAATATCCTCTTGGTATCACTAGTTGTGAGAAGAAGAAGCTTCTATTGGAATCAGCCCCTACACCTATTAGGTGGCACTCTGTACAAGAAGAGAGGCAAGGATGAAGTATTGTCCAGATGTGTCATAGGAGATGTGATTGGAGTAGTGCTAAAAGCATGTCATGATGAGCCTTGTGGAGGACACGTTGCAGGAGAAGTGAGAGCTAGAGAGGCTCTATTAGCAGGATATTGGTGGCCAACGAACCTTCACAAGGATACCTATGACCACTACAAATGTTGTGATGCTTGTTAGCGGATGGGAAAGCCTATCAAATCTAGCACTATGCCCCTAAAATCCATCATTTCCCTAAAGCCATTTGAGAAATGGAAATTTGACTTTGTGGGGCCAATCAATCCGCCAACTAGAAGGAAGTAGAATTGATATATTTTGGTCTATACGAACTACATGACAAATTGGTATGAAGCCAAAGCTCTGAAGCGGGATGATAGAAATAGTGTGGCCCTATTCCTATACAAGAATATCATAACCCATTTTTGGTAGTCCCCTAGAGTTGGTAAGCGACAAATGTACTCACCTCCTTAACAAGATTATGGAAGAATTGATAGAGTTGTATAATAACTGCCATCGCAAGTCCATGCCTTACTACCTTAGAGACAATGTTCAAGTTGAAGTCACCAATTGCATCCTCTGTTTGATTCCGACAAGGATGATTACTGCACATCACCATGATTGGGATGATTGACTTACAAAGGCCCTCTAAGCATAAAAAACCTCTGATGAGGCTACTATAGGGCTGACCCCTTTCCAACTTGTGTATGGCATAGAGGTCATCTTCCCTATTGAATTGGAATTTCCCTCTCTACGCATGGCTATCAAAGAGTACTTGGGAGATGAGGAGTCCTTGCAATGTTGTCTCCTATACTTGGAATGTCTGGATGAGACTCACAAGATGGCCCTTCAGTGTATGAAATAAGCCACACAAGCTCGAAGAAAGGCCTATCATGATAGCCTCATCAATTATAAGGAGTTTAAGGAAGGTGACTTAGCTCTTGCTAATGATTAACGTCTTGGCTAGTTTCTAGGCAAGCTTCAACAGTATTGGATGGGCCCCTATAAGGTACTTGCTATCAACCCTAATGGCTCTATCCAAGTGCAGAGAGTTGATGCCTCTGATGTTCCCTTTTCGATTAATGGCTATCGTCTCAAGAATTATTTTCCTCCTTGGGGATCTTGACAATCTCATTCAACCAATCCTTTCCCCTCTAGGCATCGTACTGTGCTTCTTCTCATACTGTTATACTTATAATCATCATGCTTATTCTACTGAGGTGGCCTTGTTCTGTTAACCCCTCACCATCGCCCTATCCTACCGATGGTGAGGGGCTAAAAGAAAAAGTAAAAAAATAAAAATATATATCAATCATGGGAGAAAATGACTTTGGTCCCTATTGTCAAGAATCGCGTGGTGGAGGGGGTTGCTCAAGATGCTGCACCGAACACACACAGAATGCACAAGGAGAAGCTCACTCAAGAGACAAGAAGAGAGATGGAGGCCAAAACGTTTTCTTGCTAATTTCTTCTTCTTCTTCCACACTCTTTACAATGTACACAAAGTATAGATAAGATACAACATAAAAGGAAAGTGGCCTACTAAGTCAAACAATGCATAACCGACTACACTAGTCGACTGGCGCTATAACTATGCCAGCTGTAAATAGGTGTAACAACCTGAATATAATAAGTAATGAGTCAGTGGCCATGTGAGAGTCATAATGACCACCGACGTGCTAAGTGTAGACGTGTGGACCCATCTAACCAGGCGGTCCATCATCAATGTCCGCATGTGTTGAGCTTGTCATCTCAACACTCCCCCTCAAGCTCAACTGCATCTCTGCAACTCCAAGTAAGCTTCGAAACTTTTGAAGCTTCTCTATACCCAAGGCCTTCGTGAAGATGTCAGCTATCTGATCCTGTGTGTTGACATACACCAAGTCAATCTCACCTGCTAGTACCTTCTCTCTCACAAAGTGGTAGTGTACCTCAATATGTTTTGTCCTGGCATGGAACACAGGGTTCCTAGCCAACTGTATACTGCTCATGTTGTCACAATAAATGACAACTGGACCTTCCACCTGGACATCCAAATCAACCAATAGCTTTTGCAGCCATACTACCTCACATGCTGCAACAATAGCACCTCTATACTCAGCCTCTGTACTCGACAAAGCAATTGTAGATTGCTTTTTGCTGCTCCATGCAACTGCTGCACTACCAAGAGAGAACATGTATCCGCTGGTAGATCTTCTATCAGACATACTATTAGCCCAATCTGCATCTGTGTATCCAAACACCTGTACATCTGTACCTGCCTCATAGAAAAGTCCATAACGTAATGTGGACTTCACATATCTCAATATGCGTCTGACTGCATCCAAATGTGGCTTTCTAGGTACTTGCATAAACTGACTCACAAGACCAACAACATAGCTCAAGTCTGGCCTTGTAATGGTCATGTAGATCAAACTCCCCACTATCCTCCTGAACATAGTAGGGTCTTCTATCTCATCCCCAACATCAACACTCAGCTTTACATTCTACTCCAACGGGACTGAAAGTGGTTTGCATGCAGTCATACCATACTTGGACAACATATCCAAGCCATACTGTCTTTGGAACAGCCATATACCATCATCACATCTGATCACCTCAATGCCAAGGAAGTACCTTAGCTCACCTAAATCCTTCATCTCAAACTTCATCTTCAAACAGCCCTTGACTTCAGCAATCCCACTATCACTATCACCTGTAATAATCAAGTCATCCATATAGATGACTATGATGACCAAACCTGCATCTCCCTTTCTCACATAAAGTGAGTGATCAGCATCAAAAACATAAAAGCCAATATTGACAAGATACTCTCTAATCTTGTCAGACCATGCTCTAGGTGCTTGCTTGAGCCCATAGAGTGCCTTCTTCAACCTGCACACATACGTGGGATGCTCTAAATCTTCATAACCTGCTGGCTGATCCATATACACTTCTTCCTGCAAATCACCATGCAAGAAGGCATTCTTTACATCCATTTGCTGCAACCTCCAACCTTTGGCTGCTGCCAAAGCAATCACACATCTGACAGTTGCCATCCTAGCAACTGGACTGAAGGTTTCATCATAATCTATGCCATATGTTTGGGCATAACCTTTTGCAACCAGGCTAGCTTTGTACCTGCTAATAGAACCATCTACATTGTGCTTAATCTTATAAACCCACTTACATCCAATAGCTTTCTTTCCCTTCGGCAATGATACTAGATCCCAAGTCTTATTGGCCTCTAATGCAGCCATCTCCTCATCCATTGCTGCATCCCAATGAGCATGACCAATAGCCTCCTCAAAACATGTGGGCTCAACATCCTCAACTAGTTTCACCATATAAGCATAATGGTGAGCTGCATAACCCTCAAAACCAAATCTTTTAACAGGGTATCTCACCCTGCTAGACCTGCGTACCACTGGATCACTCAATGGAGTCTTTGCATTAACACGTGCTCTCTGCACACCTGGAGTCCTCACTGAAGGAATGCCAAGCTCATCATCCAAGCTCTCTGAGCCACTGGAGTCTCCATCAAGAACTGCATCAATGCCTTCTGACACTTTATTCTTTCCTTTGTCTTTACCTGTAGTGCTACTAGATGCACTCGAAGATGTAGAGGTACTCCTTAGTCTCCCAGACCAAGGACTACCAGATGATGTCTCTGGTCCACTAAGAGTCCGTGATTCTTGCCTTTCAGCCTGCATATGAGTGTCATGATCATCATCAACATCCAATGCATCACCACTAGATGCATACCAACTGCTCATTTCATCAAAGATGACATCCCTGCTCACTCTGAACTTACATGTTTCTGCTCTAAAGAGTATCCAATGAAGATACACTTTTCAGCCTTTGGATCCAGTTTCTTCCGCAACTCATCTGGCACATGAACATACGCAATGCAGCCAAATACTTTCAAGTGTGAAACATCAGGCTTCTTACCTGTAAAACATTCTTCGGGGGTCATATCACGAACTGCAGCTGTGGGAGTTCTGTTCATAATATAAACAGCAGTATGAACAGCCTCAGACCAAAAATGCTTAGGCATATTCTTTTCAGCCATCAAGGCGCGTGCGACTTCTGCAATATGCCTGTTTTTCCTTTCTGCAACCCCATTTTGCTGTGGGGTATACCTGCATGTGAACTGTCTCTTTATCCCATGAGACCTCAGAAAATCACTGAACTCATTTGAGAGGTACTCTCCCCCTCCATCTGACCTCAGGCACTTTACTTTCAAGCCTGTTTCTCTTTCAACTGCAGCCTTGAAAGTTCTAAAGTGCTCAAAAGCTTCACTCTTTTCCTTCATAAAATATACCCACAGCTTTCTAGAACAATCATCAATGAATGTGACAAAGTATGAACTGCCTCCAAGAGATACATTTTGTGTAGGCCTCCAAATGTCTGTATGCACAACATCAAGGATATTTTTGCTTACATCTCTGTCATGTGAAAAGGGTTGTCTTGCCTGCTTACCAAACTGACATGCTTCACATACCTTCTGAAATTCTGCAACTTTAAAAGTAGGCAAACCTGTAACCAACCCTTTGGACTGCATTAATTTCAGCCTTTGTACATTTGCATGTCCAATGCGTTTGTGCCAAATTTCAATGTCTGCAACAACACCTTTTCCTTTGGCATACATAGCAGCATTCATAGTAGGAATTCCAGCATCTAGAGTGAACATACGTCCAACTCTACTTCCCTTTTCTACCAACCTGCACTTGTCATTGAAGTCTTCTACAAAGCAGCCCTTTGCATTAAATCTGACTTGCAGCCCTTGCTCTACCATTTGACCGACTGACACCAAGTTCTTTGTAATAGATGGCACATGCAATACATCTGAAAGACTCTTTGTCTTACCATCATGCAAGGACAAGGGAACTTTTCCAATGTGTGAAATTGGGTGGCATAAGTTATCACCCGTTTGCACATAACTTGCATTCTGCAAATCCTGCATCTCCCCAAACCATTCTGCATGGCTGGTCATATGATTGGATGCACCTGAATCAACATACCAAACATCTTCATGTGTTCCCTTTCCTGTAACAGCATTCAGCATATGGTGCATAACGAACAAACGTTCATTTTTATCTTCATTCTGTCGTGAAGACGATGCATAGTTTCCTTGCTACAACTTACAACTGCGGATATCATCTCTCTTAGCATAACATTGGGCTGCAATATGACCTGTTTTGCCACAGTAGTGGCACACAATACCAGAGTTGTTAGAACCTCTGTTCTGCCATCCACCTCTTCCTCTAAAGCTCCCCGTGCCTCTAAAGTTACCACGACCTCCTGAAACCTACATATCGCCACATTGCTGATTCAATCTGTTTTGCTGGTTGTCACTACCACGTCCTGTACTATGGCCTCTTGAAGAGAACCTGCCACGTCCCCTTCCTGAACTGGAGTAGAAAGCTTGGACCTGTTCACCACTTCTTTCAGATGTCTCACTCTGCACGTTGATCTCTTCAGTGATCATAAGGGAGACCAACTCATCGAAATCTGGAAATGGCTTTCTGACATATACAGAAGTTACAAAAGACTTCCAAGCCTTTTCTTTGTTAAGTCCACCCAAGGTAGACGACACCAAATCATCATCATCCGGCATTGCATCAATCGCTGCCAATGCATCTGCAATGCTTCTTACCTTCAGTGCATACTCATTGATAGACATCTTCCCTTTCTTTAATGTATTCAACTCTTGCTTGAGTTGAATCTTTCGTGCCTTTGTATTTACGGAAAACATACTTTCAAGTATGGTCCAAGCTGCATATGAATTCTCTGCATTTCTAATGTATCCCAGCATATTATTTTCAATTACTGCAGACAACCAATACATGACCTTTTATCCTTTGCATTCCATTCCTTCCGTGCCTTTGTCTCTTCTGCAGTTGGAGGATCACTCATCTCCGGTTCCTTTTCTTCACCTGAAACAAACTCGTAGAGGCCTTTTCCAATAAGGAAGTTCGTGACACGAAACTTCCATGAAGGGTAGTTGTTCTTGTCGAGCTTCTCAATGATAGGGCTTCCACTATTCTCTGCCATTATCACAAAATTAATACCAACAGCAAGTAAATCTTCTGCAACCCTGGACCTGTAGTGCACAGCAATACACCAGACAAGCTTTTTAACTGTTTGCTCAACAATACATGCAATCTGCAACCTTTTTGCAGATAAACCTTGTGTTTACTCACTGGTAAACACCTTTGAACTTACAGATCTGAAATCTGTAACCTGCGCACCCACGTTCGGTCAATACAGTCGAAGTCACAGTGTACCCCGAAACTGTTGTCCGCAACCTTGCGGCTCTAAAACGGGCCCTAAAACAGCCTCAAATGCCCAAAATAACTGCAGAATATACAGCGCTCTTTGCGCATACCAAATCTCACTGCAATCTGAGCTTTTTGCTCTGCCCTGCTTCTGGTGCCTCCACAAGCACTATCCAAGAGGAGTGGAAGAATGGGAGAGATTCTTACCCGTAGCTTGCTTGCTCGAACCTTGCTTCTTCTCCTTCACTTCAACCTTCGAAATCAGCCTCTCTCAATGGCGCGGCTCTGATACCGTGTCAAGAATCGCGTGGTGGAGGGGGTTGCTCAAGATGCTGCGTCGAACACACACAGAATGCACAAGGAGAAGCTCACTCAAGAGAAAAGAAGAGAGATGGAGGCCAAAACGTTTTCTTGCTGATTTCTTCTTCTTCTTCCACACTCTTTACAATGTACACAAAGTATAGATAAGATACAACATAAAAGGAAAGTGGCCTACTAAGTCAAACAATGCATAACCGACTACATTAGTCGACTGGCGCTATAACTATGCCAGCTGTAAATAGGTGTAACAACCTGAATATAATAAGTAATGAGTCAATGGCCATGTGAGAGTCATAATGACCACCGACGTGCTAAGTGTAGACGTGTGGACCCATCTAACCAGGCGGTCCATCATCAATGTCCGCATGTGTTGAGCTTGTCATCTCAACACCTATCCTACCGACTTATTCTTTGAGAAAAGCTAAAAAAGAGGGAAAAAATAAAATAAATTAAAAAATAAAAACTATTATGGAAGAAAAGGAATAAATTTCATGTTATAACAAGCTCCATTCCAAGAAAAGATGGCATACACTAGGAAGCTGGTTGTGGAAAAGGTGGCAACACCCCACAGTCTAGGATAGCTGAATTATTAGTTGACCTTCCAAGATATAGTTTCAAAGCCACCTCCCTTGGTGCGTTGTCTCCTACAACTCCATCAATGCCTCTCTAACTTCTACAATAGACGACACTTCCAATATGCCATCCAAGTACTAGATTTGTTGGCTACCTCCCTAGGTACACCTTTTCATCAACCGATACAAGTTGACATCATTAATCGGACAAAGCCAATCTTCATCAATAATACTTTGAGCGATGTGAGCTTTCATCCTAATTGGATGGGGATGTGAGCATGGGTTACCCTCTATATTTATCAAATGAGCATGAGACAAAGGGTGGATGAGTCACCAATCCTTTCCCTTTATATTCGGATGAGAAGTGAGATGTGTGAATGGAGTATTGCATGCACAGCTTGGAGCCTCTCAATGCACAAAGCACAAATTGTTTCTATGCAAGGCACTATAAGAATCCCTGGCCTTCCTTCTTGCATCATATATCAGCATAGGGCGGGATGCATTGTTGCACCGTTAATTGCACACAAAGCATACAACTTTTGTACATGTGACAGTTAGGATTACATCAATGGGGTTTAGAAACGGGTTGCCCTCCTGTATCTATCAACAAAGCATGAGACGGAGGGGAGGCTGAGTATGATTGATTTCCCCTTCGTCAACCGAGAGGTGAGGATTGAGGGACGTTACGACAATTGGATTCAGGTATGTTTTTTTTTCTCTATGCACACATGGGACGAGCCTCCACCATCATCACTACACACCTCACTCTGTTTGGTGCACTGCTGCATGATAAGCCTTCCTGGCCTTCCTTCTTGCACTTATGCCAAATGGATTGGGACACACTGATTCACCCATCAACTATGCATGCTTGCATACTCCTTTTGAACCATCCCTCTTGTCGATTTCTAAACCAAATGTGAGGTATGGATTTCAATTATTATCCATCGAGTGACTTGACTTATGGAGCGAGTGCCTGATCTATCATCTTCACATGAGCAACTGTTGAGATGAGTGTTGTATTCTTCATCATCCACACGTGAATCAAAGCTTTATCGACAATGCTACCTCCCTGAGTGCTATTGCATGGTCCTTGCCATGCTGAATGAGTGTGATGTGGCGAGCCATGGTACCTCCTACCGATGACTATGACCCTTTATGTGTCAGCGATAATTCACCTCGACCATTTATAAGGCCAAGTTTTTTTAACCCAACCCCTTTTGTTTACAAGTGTTGATCCTGTTTTAAGTGTGGGGACGTTAGAGTCCAATTTGTTGTCAAGTCTTAGGTTCCTGTTGCTTAGTACTCCCTCCTCGGTAAGGTATTAATTGTGGGGACACGTCCCTACACATGAATTCTATATACCCTCATGGAAATATGTGGATGACTTGATTATTACAGGTGACAGTGACAATGGGATTGCTAAAGCTAAGGACTTCTTGAAGAAGAAGTTTGAGATGAAAGATTTGGGTGAGCTGAGATACTTTCTTGGTATTGAGGTGATCAAATGTGATGATGGTATATAGTTGTCCCAAAGGCAGTATGGCTTGGATATGTTATTCAAGTATGGTATGATAGTATGTAAGCCTCTTTTAGTACCATTAGAGCAAAATGTGAAGTTGAGTGCTGATGTTGGAGATGAGATAGAAGACCCTACTATGTTCAGGAGGATAGTAGGGAGTTTAATTTACATGACTATCACAAGGCCATACTTGAGCTATGTTGTTGGCCTTGTCAGTCAGTTTATGCAGATGCCTAGAAAGCCTCATTTGGATGCAGTTAGATGTATATTGAGGTATGTGAAGTCCACTTTACATTATGGAATTTTTTACGAGGTAGGTAAGGACGTACAGGTCTTTGGATACACAGATGTAGGTTGGGCTGGTAGCATGTCAGACAGAAGATCTACAAGTGAACTCATGTTTTTCCTTAGTAGTGCAACAGTTACATGAAGCAGCAAAAAGCAACCTACAATTGCTTTATCGAGTACAGAGGCTGAGTATAGAGGTGCTATTATGGCAGCATGTGAGATGGTATGGCTGCAGAAGTTATTAGGTGATTTGGACGTGTGGGGAGATGGTTCACTTGTCATTCATTGTGACAACATGAGCAGCATACAGCTAGCTAGGAATCCAGTGTTCCATGCTAGGACAAAACACATTGAGGTGCACTACCACTTTGTGAGAGAGAAGGTACTTGCACGAGAGATTGACTTGGTATATGTCAACACACAGGATTAGATAGCTTACATTTTTACAAAGCCATTGGATGCAGAGAAGCTTCAAAAGTTCCGAATCTTACTTGGAGTTTCAGAGATAGAGCTGAGCTTGAGGGGGAGTGTTGAGATGGCAAGCTGAACACGTGCAGACATTGATGATGGACCGCCTGGCTAGATGGGTACGCACGTCTACACTTAGCACGTTGGTGGTCATTATGATACTCACATGGCCGCTGACTTATCACTTATTATATTTAGTTTGTTACACCTACTACAGCTGGTAAAGACATATCACCAGTCGATTAGTGTAGTCGGTTATGCATTGTTTGACTTAGTAGGCCACTTTCCTTTATGTTGTATCTTATCTATACTTTGTGTACATTGTAAAGTGTGTGGAAGAAGAAGAAGAAACCAGCAAGAAAACGTTTTGGCCTCCATCTCTCTTCTCGTATTCTTGAGTGAGATTCCTCTTGTATATACAGTGTGTGTTTGGCACAGCACCTCAAGCAAGTTCCCCCACCACCGCGATTCTTGACAGTCAATGCATATCCAGAATCACCTCAAAGTAAGTGAGCTCGACTGTCATCTACAGAGTTAGAGACAATGGAAGATGTGTCTGAAAGTGAGACCTCATCGACTGATGAATCCAAAGAGAGATCGACCATAGAAGACGTCTATCAAGTAACGATGAAGGAGCCATTAGAAGCTCAAGATAGAATAAGGGATGCAGATGTTATCAAACTAGACCTTGGTATGCCAGATGATGAGCGGCCAATAAAGCTAGGGTCCATGCTTAGTGCGGAGGAATAGGAGGATTATGTCACTTTGATCCAAGAGTTCCACAATATTTTTGCTTGGAGTTACGATGAACTTAGGGGCATTCCTCCCAGCCTCGATGTCCATACAATTCCGTTAAAGGAAAGAATCCATCTTGTGCGATAGAAAGTCAGGCATATGCCATTTGAGTTGTAGGATGGGCTGTTCGAGGAGTTACAGAAATGATAGAAAGCAGGTTTGATCTTCCCTATGCAACACACTGAATGATGTTCACCAGTTGTGATCAGGAAGAAGAAAAATAATCAAATTCAGCTGTGTGTGGACTTTCGAGAGTTGAACAAGCAAACAGTTAAGGATTACTACCCAATGCCTTTTATTGACCAGATTCTGGATCAATTGGTGGGTCGGAAGATATATTCATTTATGGACTGTTTTGCAGGCTATAATCAGATGGCAATCACAGAAGAGGATAAGCTCAAAACAATGTTCATAACAATCTTCAGGACCTTTGCGTATCATGTGATGGCATTTGGTCTATGCAATGCGCCTGGTTCTTGGCAAAGAACTGTCGATAAGACCTTTGGTGACATTTCCCTTGAGGAGCGAAAGGTATTTATTAATGATTTAGGGGTGGCCACCATGAGAGAAAGACAGCTTATTATTTTATGAAAATGTTTTGACTGATGCAGATAATTTTGCATAGCTCTCAATCCGAGGAAGTGCGTTTTTGGCATACATTATGGGCTTCTGCCAAGCCATGTAGTTAGCTCAGTAGGGATTGCGAAGGATCCTAAAAAGATCAAAGCTATAGTCGCCATGAGTCTGCCACGCACCCCCAAAGAAGTCCACAGTTTTATGTCATCAGTTGGATATTATCGACGGTTCATAAACGCTTTGGCAGAAAGAGCATTGCCATTGACAAATTTGTTATCCTTCAATTGTTTGTTTATGTGGAGTGACCCTTGTAAGGTGGCTTTTGAGGATGTAAAGCAGGAACTGCAAGAGCACCTGTACTGAAAGCACCGAAGAGGGGGAAATTTTTTTATATATTTTAAGCAGCTACCATGCATAGCATTAGTTGCTATTTAGCGTAGATGTGGGAAGAAAAGTGGTATCACCCGATTGCTTTCACCAGTCGGAAGCTGGGTGTATCCAAAAATAATTATCCTTATATGAAAAAGTTGTGCCTTGCAATGGTCTTTGCGACTAAAAAGTTCAGGTACTACATCCTTTACCTCCTGGTATGCGGCAATAACGCATTATTTGTCAACGGGAGAAATTGGAGCTAGTCTAACGAAGGCAAAAAAGTGAAAGATCAAGCAGCAAGCTTTAAAATTCATAATAATAGCAAGCACATTGTATGAGAAAGGGGTAGACGATATCTACCGCCGATGCATAATGCCTAACGAGGTCCCGTTCATCTTAGAAGAGTGCCATGACTCTACTTGCAGAGGTCATTTTGCTGGGTGACTAACTGCGCAAAAAGCCTTGAGGGCAGGATAGTGGTGGCCGGCCATCTTCTAGGATGCATTCGAGTACATTAAAAGATGCAACATCTGCCAACAACATGATAACCGAGAGAATAGGAAGTGACCACTCACTCCTATTATGGCAATCATTCCGTTTGAGAAGTGGGCGATCAACTTTGTGGGCCCTATTACTCCGTCATCCACTACACAAAAAAGATATATTATCGTAGTGACTAATTATTTTACTAAGTGGTCGAAAGCACGTGCAACACGGAAAGATGATGCAAAGGAAACCACCAGTTTCCTATTAGAGCAAATAGTATGTCAATTTGGTCCGCCAAAAGAAATAGTATCGGACCGGGGGACACATTTTCTGAACAAAGTGATAAAAAGCATGACTGAGGCTTAGGACATCAAGCATAATAAAACAACCCCCTATAACCCACAAGCCAATGGGCAGGTCGAGAGTACTAACAAGCAATTTGTGGGCATTCTCTCTAAGTTAGTATTGGAAAAGAAACGTGATTGGGACAAAAAGTTATATGTGGCAGTGTGGGCATACAATAAGATGTTGAAACGAGCTATTGGTCACACCCCATTCAAATTAGTATATGGGGAGGAGTGCATCCTACCTTTAGAGATCGAGTTGCTGACGATAAGATTTGCAATTAATCATTCTTTGGATGATGGGGATGCCCTCTTAGAGGGCTTTATGAATCTAGCACACCTCAATGAGATTAAATTGTAGAGCTTGCTACATCAGGAGGTGACCAAGCATTAGATGAAGTAGTTTCATGATCTAAAAGCAAAGAAATACACTTTTAAGAAAGGATAGCTAGTTTTGTACTATTATGCGCACAGAGAACTATTCCCAGGAAAGCTGGAGCCCAAATGGGATAGTCCTTATAGGATTGTCAAGATCAGGAAGAATAAATCCATAGTATTATTGGCAAATCTTGAGGGTGTGGAGTTTAAGAATAAGCTTAATCTTAATAAGATTAAATCTTATTATTTTTGACTGCGCTAATGACATAAATTCCTTGCAGGTCTATGCGCGATTGATCGGGCATCTGCAAGGAAACAACGATAGAGGTTGATGGGTCGACTAATCCCTTATTTGGAGCACCCATACTTAGAGCAGTGATATCATTGGGGAAAGCGCATCTGGTGAAGTAAAGGCTATAAATTGACTGAGCAAGATGACGGGCCATTCATTTGGGAGATTAAGGTCTTCTATCATCACTGTTTGTAGATTTTGACAAGCATACTTGTAGTCTTTAATGAAGAAGGTGGGATGGAGCCGTCAGGTCATCCTCTCAGTATGTTGAAATTTGACTATCATAATTACGAGTAGGGGAGTTTTGAATGGATAGCTATGTAAACCCATTGTGGACGTACACATTATATTTTGATGGGGTGTCCAGGCACCCTAATAAAAAAGGGAGTGTTGGAGTAGTTATCCGAGATCCCCAACGTAGAGTTACAATGAAATTAGCTGCTTATTGTGGGGTAGGATTCACTAACAACATGGCGCAATATAAAGCCTTGATTATGGGACTGAATATTGCCAAGAAAGGTGGTTTTCAGCAGTTATTAGTAAAAGGGGATTCCCAGCTGATCTTAAATCAGCTCAATGAGACATATACAGTCCAGAATCCTATCCTTCGTATGTGTCATCGCACTACTATAACCCTACTTGATGAATTTGAAAGCATATCTCTTCAGTTGATTCCACGTTCTTGGAATCAATTTGTGGATTCACTAGCCAATTTTGCTTATGAAGAGGATCTCTTCTTCAATTGTGGTCCTATTCTGGATGTTGCTCTTGATAATGAGACACGACCTGGTCACTTGTGGGGAATGTTATTAGACCATGCGTTATATGGCAGGCGATGGTTGATTTGGGTAATGCAAAGAGTAGTCGAGACACATCTACCACTATTATCGTGGACCCATAGGTTGGTCAGACGACATGTTATGCGTACGCCTCTTGCTATATATGCAGGAGGGATGGGTCACAACTTAATGCATTTAGTTTAGGGTTGAGAGCCCTGATTTTTCCTTGGAATAGAGGGTATTTTCGTATATCTGCCTTCTTCCAAGGAGGGATCTATATGAGGTAGTTTGTTTGATTTCTTTAGGCCAAGAGGGCCAGTTGTTTTAAGGTTTTAATGTTTGATTTCTTTAGGCCATGAGGGCCAGTTAGTTTTGTAGTACAAATATACTATTTCTTTAGGCCAAGAGGGCCCTATCTCTATTTGGTGCAGGTATGTTTAATGGTTTGTTGTTTTAGTGATTGCATCATACAGGTTGATGAAGTCGCTAGAGGGAGCCTTTGCTGCAAAGGAGCGTGTTGTGGCCATTCCAAGTGGTTTTGTCCCCTTTTCGAGTTTTTTTCTTAAAGTAAATAATGATACATTTGTAAGGGGGTACTTTCTTTTTGTTTATTGGGGACCGGCAATCAAGGCATGAAGTCCTAGGGTTAGGTTATGTATGTCTGTGGGAGGTCTGAGGAGTTGCTACCTCCTGTAAAGGCTTTGGTAGGCACTAAAAGACTTGTTTTCGAAGGAAATTCTAGTAACCCTGTTCTGCTGACTTGCTAGGCGGCCATTCTAGGAGTTTTTGTTTAGTGCGAGGCAATTAGAGAAGCCTACTAAAATGATGATATAAAGAAGCAAAACCCTAAATATTTGAAAGAAAATATATGAATATACGGAGGTGTGTAAAAAGGTGTTCTAACTCCTAAAATAATAAAATAGAAAAGAAAGAAAAATCATTGAGCAGTTGTTTATCGCCTTGCGAAGGCTTGGTAGGTTCTTGGGGACGAGTCAGGACCTAGGGCCGATGCCTTGTCTTCCTAGGGGTGGCATCTAGCTGGAAAAATAAAAATAAAAGAAGGTTGGAGTGAAAATGAAAGTGAGCATTAGACAATGATTAAGTGTCACCTTGTGATGGCTTGGTAGGTTCTTGGGTACCGAGACAGGACTTGAGGCTGATGCCTTGTTCTCCTTGGGTCACTATGCTTAGCTCCCTCCTTTTTACACACTCGAGTATGGAAAATAAGAGGTTAAAGGACCAATGTGCTAAAAGATAATACTTGTGGATTAGGCTATAGGAGTCCTTGCCTAGTAGGAGCTCCTAGTTAAGTTGTCCTTAGTTAGGTAGGTAGTTCATGCCACTACTTAGGATGACCTCTTTGATTGTTCTTTTTAGCTTGGCTGTGTTGGAACAGTTGGTTAGTGACTAGCTTTAGGCTTTTTATCAGATTCTACTAGGCCTACTCCTCGTGGATTTCATGCCTTGGTTTTGTCAGGGGGTAGGGTGAGAGCTATGATGTGTTTTGATGTGTATCTCTTTTGTAGCAACTTGATGCTTCCTTTGGTTGTGTATGTGTAGATCTGTTCGTGGGATTCGACAAGCTGAGTTGCCCTATCCCGTGGTCGCCAATGACAGATGATTTTTGACACCGAGAAGTGCTTAAAAATAGCCAAAAATTTTGAATTTTAGGAAAAAAAAAGACTTCGTCGAAGGCGGCAGCTGCAATCAGTACGATTTTAAGCGGCAATGCCCAAAAGTGCTTTAAAGACCCATGGGATGGTGGTTGGTGAATTTTCATAAATTTTCGGTATGTCAGACGAGACTTAGGGAGATGCCCGGTAGTGGGGGACTTTGAGACGAATGCCTAGGAATTTTCGGAGGTCGATTCGGATGCCAGACGGTCGAATGGGGTGCCCGAGGCCAAGGACAAAAGAGGAGTAGTGTAAAAAGGACTTAGGGGTCCAAGGGGGGTGACCCTTGGGGTCTCACTCCCCAAAAATTTGACGAATTGGGGGGGAGGGGGGGGGGGGGTGTTTCATGGAGAAGAAGAAAATGGCGACGTCTGCAAAGGTGCCGATTTTTTGGTAGAAGAGGGGCTATGGGGGCTGAAGAACAACCCTCCCTTCTGATCAGATCTCTAATCTATATCTTGTCTTCACTCTCCATCGCCATTCTTCACCCATCCATTGGCTACCCCGATGAGGAGAACCAGATCTAGTCTTTCTCTCTCCTCGCTCTCTCTCCCCTTAAGAGGCTATTCATGCCCATGAAGAAGATTGAAGATCGATTGAAGAATGTGTGTTCGGCATGGTACCGAATCACTCCCGGATCGGTAGAGGGCTAGAGTTGGCTATTTGGAGGTGGGCTGAGCCTTGAGCGAGGGCTGATCTATAGTCCCCCATCAAATTTTAAAACCCCCAAAGAAGAAAAAAATCGGTAATTTTATTTTACAAAGGAAAATTGCTTGTTTTTTACATTTGATTGAGCCAATGTTGCTCTTATGGAGTGAAAATTGGTAGACATGATGTTTACTGTTTGTTCTATGCTTGCATGATGAAAAAATCAAAAATCATAAAGTCAAAATGCTGAAAATAGTTTTTAGAAACCTGTAAAATACGATTTTATGAGAAAAATAGGATTTTTGGTGTTTTCGAGTGGGATAAACCAATACACATGGGATAAAATACCAATAAAATCTAAATTTCTATTATTCTAAGACTCAAGAGCCACATCTCTGAAAATATATCTTTTTTTGGAAAAATATAGAAAAATGGGAGAAAATAAGAGAAAAAATAGGAATATGCCTTAGAAAAATACGGAAAAATATAATAAGTGGTTGTGGATGAATGATAGGGTAAAGTATGAGGTTTGGCATTAGTTTTCCCTATCTTTTTGTTACAGTGTGTGTGATTTATTGCTCTTTATACACTAAATCATGACAAAATAATCTATATACACCTATGCAACGAAGCAAAACTTAAACGATGAGGGGGAGTAGGCTTTTGTGCAACACTTTGAGGGCTGAAGTAATGTAAATTCTGATTGGTTATTTTCTATGCATAGCATTTAGAAAACTGCCTATTTGGAAATAAGAGATCTAGTAGCACAAGGTTCACCTTGGTGCTAGATTCTTGCAACGAAGCATATACATATTAGTTGGAATTCATGGAAAGACTGTTTCCGTACTAGCACATAGGCCGATTTCGAAACATAACTATTTGTGCACAATGAGACATCCACTATTGCATTGATCATACATGTGGTATCAACTCCTGGAAATGTATAGCAATTGTTTGAATTATACTTGAGCCATGTTTGAGAGGGTGAGATTTCCCTTGCCATAGGATAGACGTTCATTTCTCGGGGGAAATTATTGGTGAGAAACATGGTATCTCCTGGATCTCATTGAAAAGTGAGGAGTTTTGTGTGAATGTATTTACATGTAAAAGCAATGCATCAAGGGGCCGATCCCCAAGATGTAGGAGAGCTACAGTGGGGCCATGGCAATTAGTCGATGGGGTGCCTCATGTGTCTGTGATACGTGGCACTTATTGCCAATATGTGTGGGATACCCTCTTTGAGAGGTTTTGGGGAAGGTGTCGTTGGACTCTTATCTAGCTACAAACACAATATTAGAAGTATCTAGTGTGCATTTAGTTATTACAGAGGCTCCTAGCCTGTGAGGCTATGTGGTGGTGGAGGTGTCTGTTGTACGTACGAGGGAGCGGCTAGTGCCATAGACAGTGCCGGCCCATTTTTGGTCCCATCACCTTTAATTTATTTTCTTAGTATATGCTACCCCTATGAAAGAAATTCCCATACTACTAGTTGATACTCTAGAGGTCCCTCCTCTTACTGAAGATGATGATGTTATCATTGAGGATGTTGATTCTCCCCCTCTGATGGTCATTCAAAGGAAGCGTCAAGCGAGTGACTAAATCGATTGAACTCTCAGTTAGTGATTGTATCCAGCAACTCTATTCTTCTTTTTATGAAGGTATAACAATCCAAGGAAGAGTTGAATGAATCTTATACTAAGAAAAAATATTTAACCTCTATACACAGATGGAGCAACAAACTAAGGTCATTGATACCTAGAAAGAGGAGGAGATCTCTACTTTGCAAGCTATGTTGCCAAAGACTAAATCCCAAGTAGTTATTGTGAGACTGAGGAGAGGCATAGATTATTGAAGGAGGCTTGTGAATTAAAAGCTTTGATAGCTGCCTGGAGACAAAAAAGCTCAAATAAACTACAAATATCCTAGACTACAATAATACTCAGATTCAACATCTCAATAAACAATTGGTTGAGTCCCATTCTACTTCACATAGTCCTTCTATGCAGCCAATTCCTTCCTTATCTCTTGCAGATTTAGCTGTCCTTCAAAGAAATGCCATATTATGCCCTTTATCCAAACCAAGGTGGAAAGGCTTCAATCAAGAATGGACTTGTTGTGGTCTTCATTTGAGCATTTCTAGGAGTTTGTTCCTCTAGATCACTCCTTCTTTGTGCATTATCAACAACAAAAGTTGGCCTTTTATATTAAGCTTTCCACGATGGATTTGCCTCTTCTAGAGGATGATTTGAGTGGAGCTTGGTCTTTTGATTTGTTAATTGAAGTGGTTAGAATGGTTTTTGAGGATTCTGTGACTATAGATACCATACTTATGTCTTACATGTACTTGTTAGATGACTTGTTGATCCCAGACGATGAAGACTTGGCTTGGTATGTAGGGGATGTAGTGTTATAAGCTATTTTCTATGTCAAACATTTGGAGTTGTAGATATACAAGATGTTCCAGATATATTCCTCCAAAGTGGTTGATTGTTTTGAGACTTCTTGGCATACAATGATTGATTCCGTGATTTTGAATCAACATCAAATCAAAGTCTCATCTCATGTGCAAAATACTAACCAACAAAGGGTGGATCTCTTAGCCCACCTTTCCAAACAACCTCCTTTTGATTCCTCCTTCTTTGATGCCTATCATTATAGATCTGCATCAATGCTACCTTATTTATCTTATTATCAGCAAATGGCCCATAGATATGAAACCTATCTTTCACGCTATCAATCTAATCCATAGGTTATTTTACCCCTTCTTTTTCAACCCCAAGGTGCTCCTCAAATCCCTATTTTCACTTGTTATTCTTTTACTGAGAATCATGTTTATTTCCCTCCTCTACCTTGTCCTTCCCCATCCATATCTATTCTTTCCACTTTTCTAGGATACTCATTAACAGTCTTTTTACGTAATTCCCCTAAACTCTCAGTTGATCCCTCTTTAGCTCACTCTTCATTTTATGATTTTGCTTACACATCCCTTCATCCTCTCTTACTTGTTCCTCTTCCCTCTAGTACCACTAATTTTATTCCTCATCCCCCTCAGTTGGTTAGTGGTTATAGAGGCTTTGATCAAAAGATCCTTAGACAACGAGGATGGAGCTCACTAGATTCTCTTACAGGACCTTAAATAAATTGGCCACTAATTCCAGGGGAATGGAAGATTGCTAGCCAAAAGCTTTTCAAAATTATCTATATTTTTCTCAAGAGTATTCTTGATCTTCAAATCCTTCAGTGAGACTAATTGCTCACTTTGCTTGGTATCTTGTATACATGCACCAGCATTCGCATAATGATCAAAAGTCAAACTCAAAGTTGTGTATGAATGCAAATGTGGATATTGATCTCCAACAACTAGATACATTGTACTTTCATGCCCTCTTCTTGCCTAGCGAATATCTTGAATTGGTGAAGAGGATGTGTTGCTTGTAGTTTTTCCAAAATCCTCCAAGGACTTTTATAGATGAATCTCTATCCATGGATCATTTCCGAAATCACCAAGCTTTTAAGCAAGATCATCTTCATTGATACCCATAGATGTATTTTTTATGATTCATAATAATATCTCTCTTTTGAAGGTGCCATTCAAATGGTTGTTTTGTGTTTTGAGTGTGTGTGTGATTAGTTATTTTGCTCTGTGATGGGGTTGTGGTGGTTGGATATTCAACTTATTCAAGAAGCTATCCTTTTGGAGATTCATAGTGATGAATGATGGATGGATAGCTCACAATACAAAAACCTCTTATATCCTTTATAAGTTTTTCATGCTTTTCTATTTCTAAGTTATATTAATGGATAAATGTGTTTTCCTTTTGTTGCATTCTTTCTTAGATGCAGGTTATGAGTTGGGGTTGTGTTTGGATGATGTTTCTTAAATTTGCTGTGAAAGATCAAGCTAAGCTATATTTTGAACTTTTATTCTCTTTTTCTAAGGTCGCAAGGACACTCCCTAATTAAGTGTTGGGATATGTTGAGGGTTGATATGATTTAAAATATAATTGATTTTTTTGTAAGTGTTTCAGAGTTTTGGATAAGATTGATTAGGTTTGAGAAGCTCATTGTGTTTTTTAGTGGAGATATGAAATGCTAAAAGATTGTGTTGAGTGTTTGATTAGTTCTGTTGAGCTTTTGTTTTGTTTTGTTTTGTTTTTTAAAGAGAGGATGGAATGATGATTGATGGAGTTTAAGAGTGTTTGGAATTTTTTTGAATGATTCTTGATGGATTTGAATGGTTTTAATTGAGCTAAATTCTTGATATTGACATTCTATAATCCTCTGTTGTTGAGCTTCTATAAAGCTTGTGTCTTTGTTTTGTTTCTGTTATGTATGCTTTGTAAGTGCTCTATTAGATGAGGGTGTAGCTTGGAAAAAAAATTTAATATTTGGAAGAGATGAATACAAGTCTAAAATAGCTCAAAGAAATGGAAGGAGTAGCTATTGAAGACAAGTGAATACTGAAGTGATAGTGACATTGTTAAGCTATGAAAGCACACTATAGTGGCTCTGGTGTCTCTTCATATCAGACATACCTCTTGGGAGGGGTATCCAAGAACAAAGAGTTGTTATGGATGATTATTCTTCATTATTAAATGTACCATTGAGAGAGAGCATGTGTGAGAGAGATAGAGAATGAGATATAGCCAATTTTTCATGCAAAACAATGTATCTATGAGTGAGAGATTGTGTAAGAGACTATGAAGACTATGAAACTATTGAAGATGAATACTATGTGATGATTTCCATTCAAAATAGAGAATTTCTTCATGTTCTCTTAATATTTTGATGAAGAATATGAAGTATGTGTTGAAGTTTTGTTGTGATGAATCCGTAGGAGAATTGTTATATGATACTACGTGAAGATTAGTGATGTTTTTCTTCTTGTGGTTGATTGAAATATGAAAAACATGCTTGTTGATGATACAAGATAGATTTTCTTGCAGTAGATTCTTTGTTTTCATGGTATTCCTTTTGGGGCTCCACCTTTGAAGATGTAATATCCAGGAATGACATTACTAACTTGACAGATGATTTTTTATGCCGATAAGTGCTTAAAAATAATAAAAATTTCCGAAATTCATGGAAAAAATAGACTTCGTCAAAGGCGACAGCTACAATTAGTACGATTTTAAGCAGCAAGTCCCTAAAGCGCTAGTACTTATTTTCATGAAAAATCAAATGGTGGCGAATGGCCAAGCTGGAGTTTTTCTATAAGCAAAATGATGTCACGAATCCAACGCAAGTCTCAGATCTCCATTCTGAGGTCGTTTGATCCCCCATTTAATTCGCGCAAGGTTCGAGGTTGTGAAGCAACTACAAGATCAGGAAGCCAAGAAGAGCACCACAGAGGCCAAGTTTATGAATTTCGATGCCCCAAAGATGCCTGTCTAGACAGATTTTGATTTCGACGTCGTTTGCCCCCTCAAAACTAAAAAACCCACTTGTCGGTAGTGTGAACGGGAAGTCATGAACTAGTTATTTTGGAGGTTTAAGGCTAAAGTTTGATTACTTAAGAGGAAAAACTCAAGAAATGAAATGCCATGGGGCAGGGGGAGGGAGGGAGGGGCATCAGTTTTTCGGCGCCTCGCAAATGTTGAGATATCGAGCTCCACTGGTGATACGCCAGGGTGACCGTTGTGTATTTATGTCACCGACTTGTCAGTTGCAGATGCGGTTGGTACACTGCCCCTAAATAATAGCTACATGATAGCTATCCTTATCTACTCTACTTCGTGGCTCAGTTAGTATGCCACCTTAGTTAGTTGAGTTTGGTTTGAGACCCATATCTAGGGTTCTTCTATTTCTTTGTACTAGAGTTCTTTTGGCTTACACAACTAAGAAGAGGAAAACTGTTTTCAGCCTCCACCCTTGTGTGTATTTCCCCATTGTGCAAGCAAGAAAGCTTCAAGCGAGTCTCCTTCCTTCTCTCCCACAATCTTGACATGGTATCAGAGCCTTGTTCGTGGTAAGGAGCTCAAGAAAGCAAGCCAAGCTCGTGGTGTTCTGGTAAGAGGAGCAGTGTTGCTTTCATTTTCTGTTTTGGGAGCAGATCTCTACAGGTAGCACAGTCGAAAATTGCAAGAGTGCACTGTCTCAGGTTGAGACGCCCTTCGCGGTGAAGCAAGAGGGCAGTATATGCTGTGGGAGAAGGACTTTAGCCCTCGGCGACCCTGCTTTTTTGATTTGAGGCCATTTCGGGGCCTGTTTTGGAGGCGGAAGTTTTCTGCACGCACTCAGGAAAAGGCCCAGTTTTATGCTGTGCGACCACTGTTCTACAGGTCGGTGAAAAGTTACTGTATAAATTGCATCGTATACTTGTGCGCAGAGACATTGGGAGTTTCATAATCATCCTTGGTTCCTGTTTATGCAAAATCGTCACTAGGAAGTGACTGTGTGGTCAAATACCACTTTCACCAGTTTTGCAGATTTGCCCTTGTGAGGGTGAAGCTGAGTTTTTGCAGTGACAAAATTTTTCGCAGTGTTCTGTAATGGCATCTGATTCTCTTTCACAGATTGTAACTGAAAAGCTTGACAAGAACAACTTCCAGGCATGGAAGTTTAGAATGACGAATTTCGTTATGGGAAAAGGGTATTGGGAATTTGTTGCAGGAAATGAAGAAGAACCAGTTCTTCCTGATGTTCCCAATCAACAGCAAATGCAGGCATTCAAAGCATGGCATGAGAGAGCCAGGAAAGTTATGTACTGGCTGTCTATCAACATTTCAGACTCTATGATTGTGCATATTCAGGATGCAAGTACGCCAAAGGAGGCATGGGATACTTTGTCAAAGATGTATAGCACAAATACGCAAGCCAGGAAAATGCAGCTCAAGCAAGAGTTGCACAATGTGCAAAGAGAAAATATGAGCATCAATGACTACCACATGAAGGTGAAGAAGATTGCAGATGCACTTGCTTCCATTGGGTCGCCAGTGGAAGATGATGATTTAGTTTCTGTGACCTTGAATGGTCTAGGAAAGGATTATGCACAGTTTCGGACATCCATTTCAGTTCATGAAAGATTTCCTGATTTTGAGGAGTTGATTGCTCTTCTAATTTCTGAGGAGCAGAGAAATGGTGGTGCATCTTCTTCAGGAGGAACTTCAAAAGAAACTGTCTTCTACTCAAATGCTGGAAGAGGTAGAGGCAGAGGTAGAGGAGGCCGATTTGGAGGCCGTGGTAGAAATCAGAATATGCAGCAAACTCAAGAAAACCAGTCCTATGGAGGAGGACGTGGTAACTCTAGAGGCAGGGGAAGCCAAAGAGGTCGTGGTGGATGGCAAAGAGGCCAAAATGCAAACAGTAATGTTGAATGCTACTATTGTGGTAAAATGGGTCATATGGCTAAAGACTGCTATAAAAAGCAGAATGACATCATGAATGGAAAACTGCAACAAGGAAATTATGCATCTTCTAGTAGACAGGGTGATGACAGAAATGAGCATTTGTTTATGGTGCAGCACATGAACAATTCTGTGACAAGTGCAGAAGAAAGCAACGATGTGTGGTATGTTGACTCAGGTGTATCAAACCACATGACAGGTCATGTAGAATGGATGGAGGATGCAAGGAAAATGGAAAAACTAGGATTTGTGGAGACTGGTGATGATACTGCACATCCTATTGTGCAGATTGGAAAATTTCCCTTGTCTATGCAGGATGGGAAAAAGAAATACCTGTCCGATGTATTTCATGTCCTGAATATCACCAAGAATCTGGTTTCTGTCGGTCAAATGGTTGAGCAGGACTTGCAGGTCAGATTTAATCCTCATGGATGCTTTGTTGAGGATATGAAAAATAAAGGTCGCTTGATAGCAAAAGGAAAGAAGAAGGGCAGAATGTTTACGTTGGATGCAAACATGTCTGAATTGAGTGCAGCAATGTTTGCACATGGGACCGGTGTAGTTGCAGATATTGATATTTGGCATAAACGCATTGGTCATGTTAATGTACAGCGACTTAAATCAATGCAGGCCCAAAATATTGTTGCAGGATTGCCAAAATTCAAGGTTGCAGAAATGCATAAGGTATGTGAAGCCTGTCAGTTTGGAAAACAGGTAAGGAAACCATTTCCTAGACATGTTCAAGAGAGTGAGAAGCCATTGGAATTAATCCACTCTGATGTGTGGACTACTAAAGCTGCATCTCTTGGAGGCTGTCATTATTTTGTCACTTTTATTGATGACTATAGCAGAAAAGTTTGGGTGTATTTTATGAAAAAGAAAAGTGAAGTTTTTGGGCATTTCAAAACCCTTAAAGCTATGGCTGAAAAAGAAACAGGTCTGCAAATAAAATGCCTAAGGTCAAATGGAGGGGGAGAGTACCTCTCAAATGAGTTTGCAAAGTTCTTGCAGGAGCATGGCATAAAGCAACAATATTCATGCAATTATACCCCACAACAAAATGGAATTGCAGAAAGGAAAAACAGGCATATTGGAGAGGTATCTCGTGCCATGCTCAATGAAAAAGACTTGCCAGATTTTTATTGGGCTGAAGCAGTTGCTACAGCAGTCTACATAATGAACAGGACTCCCACTGCAGCAATACATGGAATGACTCCAGAGGAGAGGTATACTGGTAGGAAACCAGATATTTCTCATTTGAAAATTTTTTGTTGCATTGCCTATATACATGTGCCAGATGAGTTGAGATCCAAGTTGGATCCAAAAGCTGAGAAGTGCATCTTTATTGGTTACTCTCTGCAGCAAAAAGGGTATAGATGCTATAACCCTTCTACTCGTAAGTTTACAGTGAGCAGAGATGTTGTTTTTGATGAGATGAGTAGCTGGTATAAACCAGTAAATGTGATTGATGATGTAGATGCACAAAATGGTAATGCTGCACAGAATTCACAGCAGCAGTCACAAGATATTAGTGGACCTGGAGCGTCCTCTAGCAGTGGTTCACATTCTTTGCCATGGACAGGCATATTGAGATCAGGAGAATCTTCTGAAGGCAGCGCAAATAGTGGTATGCAGGTATCACGAAAAGGAAAAGAGAAGGTAGATCAGCCCATGTTTGATGTGAATGCAGGTCACTCTTATGTGGATGGTGAATCCAGTGGCTCAGAACAGAGTATTGATGATGAGTTGGGTATTCCTTCCATTGTTACACCTGGAGTAAGGAAGGCCAGGGATGTTTTGAGAGCACCTAGGAGTGAACCTACTTTGCGCAGGTCTACGAGAGCTAGGTATCCTGTGGATAGGCTGAAATATGATGGATTTACAGCCATTCACTATGCATATATGGTCAAAGTGATACAAGAATCAGAACCCACTTCTTTTGAGCAAGCCATGGGAAAAGAAAAATGTGAGAAAGCCATGGATGAAGAAATGGATGCCTTGGAAGCAAATGCTACATGGGAATTGGTACCTTTGCCTAAAGGTAAGAATGCAATTGGCTATAAGTGGGTTTATAAGGTGAAGCACAATGCAGATGGTTCTGTGAACAGATACAAGGCAAGATTAGTAGTCAAGGGGTATGCACAAACATATGGCATTGACTATGAAGAAACATTCAGTCTGGTTGCAAGGATGGCAACCGTAAGAGCAGTCATTGCTATGGCTGCATCAAAGGAATGGTCTTTACATCAGATGGATGTAAAGAATGCCTTCTTGCATGGTGACTTGCAAGAAGAGGTCTATATGGAGCAGCCACCAGGTTATGTGCATGATGTCCATCCTAAGTTTGTTTGCAGGTTGAAGAAAGCCTTGTATGGCTTGAAGCAAGCACCTAGAGCATGGTCTGACAAGATAGGACAGTATCTTGTCACTATTGGCTTTCAGATTTCCAAGGCAGATTTCTCACTTTATGTGAGAAAAACAGAGAAAGGTATTATGCTACTTGTCATTTATGTTGATGATTTGATTATGACAGGTGACAGTGATGAAGATATCCTTCATGTGAAAATGCTATTGAAGCAGAAGTTTGAGATGAAGGATTTGGGAGAGCTGCGTTATTTCTTGGGCATTGAGGTGATTAGATCACCAAGTGGGATATAGCTCTTGCAAAGGCAGTATGGATTGGACATGCTGTCCAAATATGGGATGACAGGCTGTAAGCCTATTTCAGTTCCTTTGGAGCAGAATGTGAAGCTGAGCACAGATGCAGGTGAGCTTCTAGAAGACCCTACTATGTACAGACACATAGTAGGAAGTTTGATTTATATGACTATTATCAGGCCAGATTTGAGCTATGCTGTTGGATTGGTAAGTCAGTTTATGCAGGCTCCAAGGAAACCACATTTGGATGCGGCTAGACGCATACTCAGGTATGTGAAGTCCACATTGCAGTATGGACTATTTTATGAGACTGGGGTTCAGATACAGTTGCATGGATACACTAATGCTGATTGGGCTGGTAGTATTTCTGATAGACGATCTACCAGTGGATATGTGTTCTCTTTTGGGAGTGCTGCAGTCACTTGGAGCAGCAAGAAACAACCTACAGTTGCCTTGTCGAGCACAGAGGCTGAGTACAGGGGTGCAGCAATGGCTGCATGTGAGGTAGCTTGGTTGCATAAGCTACTTTATGATATGCATCAGTCTACAGATGGGCCAGTTGTCATTTATTGTGACAACATGAGTAGTATACACTTGGCAAATTACCCAGTCTATCATGCTAGAACAAAGCACATTGAGGTGCATTATCACTATGTGCGAGAGAGGGTTTTACTAGGTCTTATTGATCTAGTTTATGTCAGCACAGAGGATCAGGTAGCTGACATATTCACGAAGGCATTGGGCGCAGAGAAGTTGCGCAAGTTCAGAGACCTACTTGGTGTGCAGGAATTGGGATTGAGCTCGAGGGGGAGTGTTGAGATATCGAGCTCCACTCGTGATACGCCGGGGTGACCGTTGTGTATTTATGTCACCGACTTGTCAGTTGCAGATGCGGTTGGTACACCGCCCTTGAATAATAGCTACATGATAGCTATCCTTATCTACTCTAGTTCGTGGCTCAGTTAGTATGCCACCTTAGTTAGTTGAGTTTGGTTTGAGACCCATATCTAGGGTTCTTCTATTTCTTTGTACTAGATTTCTTTTGGCTTACACAACTAAGAAGAGGAAAACTGTTTTCAGCCTCCACCCTTGTGTGTATTTCCCCATTGTGCAAGCAAGAAAGCTTCAAGCGAGTCTCCTTCCTTCTCTCCCACAATCTTGACAGCAAATCCCCATTTTTTAATGATTTCTAATCAGACTGAGTGGAGAGGAATCCTCTTATGCCTAAGATGCCTCTATTCTTCTCCCTCCATCGCCAAAAATGGATCAAGAATTGATACACTGAGCAAAGAGAATGAAAATTGGTATTTCTCTCTCATCCCTCTCTCTCCTACAAGGGGCAATTCATCCCCATGAAGAAGAATACAAATCCGGTACACTGCCAGACAAGGGCTGAAATAATACAAATTCTGATTGTTTTTCTCTATGCATAGCATTTAGGAAACGATTGATTTGGAAATTAGGGATCTAATAGCACAAGGTTCACCTTGGTGCTAGATTCTTGCAACGAAGCATATATGTGTATTAGTTGGAATTCATGAAAGGATTGTTTGCGTACTAGCATATAGGCTGATTTCGAAACATAACTGTTTGTGCACGATGAGACATCCACTATTGCATTAATCCTATATGTGGTATCAACTCCTGGAAATGCATAGTAATTTTTTGAATTATACTTGACCTACGCTTGAGAGGGTGAGGCTCCCCTTGCCGTAGGTCAGTTGTTCATTTCTTGGAAAAATTTATTGGTAAGAAACATGGTATCTCCTGGATCTCGCTGACAAAGAGAGGAGTTTTATGCGAATGTGTTTATATGTAAAAGCAATGCATCTAGGGCCCAATCCCCAAGATGTGGGGGAGCTGCAGTGGGGCCACAACAATCAGCCCGGTGGGGTGCCTCCTATGTATGTGATACGTGGTACTTATTGCTAATATGTGTGGGATACCCCTTTGAGGGGTTTTGGGGAAGGTACCATTGGATTATCTAGCTACAAATGCAATATTAGACGTATCTAGTGTGCATTTAGTTATTACAGATGCTCCTGGACCGCGAGGCTGGGTGGTGGTGGAGGTGTCTGTTGCATGCATGATGTCTGACTAGTGCTATAGCCAGTGCTGACCCATTTTCTAGTCCCATCAATGGTGCGTTTGCCAGGAGCCGCCTCAAAGTGGTGGTTTCCAAATCTAGGTTCTCTTGGGACCTATTTGTTACTTGATGTCCTTTGAAGAGATCCGTCAAGCCGAACTCTAAAAACAAGAGAGAGCCGAGAGGGCTAGACGGAGTGCCGAAATCAATAGGTGTTATTCTCCTAAAAGGAGTACTCTTGAACCTATTTAGGGGCGGGGTCTTAGTAATCCTTAGCCTGAATCAAAGTCCATCAAGAGGTGGAAGCTCTAGTACTTTCCCCCTTCCAATTAATCTACCCACTTTGAGTGGTGTGACAGCTTTGCATGTCCCGATTCCATTAGCAAATCTAACCATTGCCATGGCGCAACCTATCGCAATCCCTGCGGGAACGGTGGATTTGCCAGCTTTAGGTTTCCCCCTACCCATTTTTTATGGGTTAGTGAAAGAGGATGCAGAGCTTCATATAAGGGAGTTCGAAAAGCTGATGTTTAATTGCCGCATCCAAGAGGAAGGGCATCTAATGATGTCCTTTAATATGACCCTGAAGGGAAGGTCAGCTATATGGTATCACGGCCTTGAGGTCAGAACCATAACCACCATGGATTTATTTTATGAAGCCTTTCAAAGGAGTTCACCCCTGAGAGAGGTGGCCAATATTGGTTGCGCATGTTGAATTTGACATGCGAAAAACCGCATGAAGATATACGAGCATATGCCAAGAAGATTAAAGAGGTTTTCCATAAATTGGATGCCTCTATCCCTATTCCACCCGCTGCCTAGTTGCAATAATTCTTGCATGGTCTTGATTTTAACATCCAGTTGTAGTTGAGTAGTGTCATCTTGGCGGAAATAGACATTGCCATTAGATGAGTGCAAGTAATAGAGTCCCGTCTACAAGCACCCTATGCTTCTCTTATCAATCCCAATATGGGTCTAGCGTCAGGAAATGATTTGCTATTGATCAATGGTAGTGGAAGCCAAGGGATGGGGAAGGCCAACCCTAAGGAGAGAGGGAATGTGGTGCCAAATGTGCCTTTATTGCTAGCTCCGCCTAGTGTGACTATGCGTATGGCTGGTCAGATGCCTCCAAATGTGGGAAGCCAAGTAGCAAACCCTAACGTCGTTCCTGTGGGTCAGCAACCAATGCAACCAATGCCTAATCAAATTGTGTGGCCAAGGGATCAACAGGTAGATAATCAGGGCTATGAATCGAGTTCGTCAAATGTCCTTGGCAAAGTCAAGTACATGAGAAGCACTACACAGATATGATCTATGAACAATATTGGCAAATAGCAGAATCTGATAGGGAGTCGACTCCCCGAAGGGGGTGCACCCTCTTGATTTAGCTGCAAATGGTGTGGTGGGAAACATTATCCAGGCAATTGCCCAAATGTCAAGTGTGACATTTGCAGGAAGTCTAGCCATTTAGCAGCCACATGTTGGAGCAAGATCAATTCCCTCCAGCAAGGCAGTCGGCCAAGGTCTGTTAATCATCGTGCACAAGGAAACAATTTTTAGTAGGATGATGGGCCAAAACAAATACTCCAAAAGGGTAAGGCTACTATCAAGGAACTGCTAGATGGCAGTGGGGTGAGCCTCATCAAGGCTATGTAGATTAATAGCATTGAAGCTTCTAGCCTACGTGCCGTAACAAGAGGCCAAAAACATAGAGAAGGCGACAAAGATAATGTAAAACCTGTTGTGACAGAAACCCTAGGTAGGATGATAAAGGAACGCAAGTTCTAAATCCTGATAAGGAAGGGGGACCTCTGAAGCCCGTAGAGAGTAAGGCTGATGACAAGAGAGATAAAGAGGTATTGAGAAAGAAGGTGAGAGTTAAAAAAGAGGCAATAAAGCTGGTGCAGCATCCTAAAGAGTGGATGGTTTGGCATGAGAAGTGAGCTTTAGCGAATTATCACAAATTTGATTTGGCTAGCTCCCTTTGCGATGTCAAACCAAATGTGAATCTCTTACAGCTAATCAGCTATCACTAATAGTACACAAAGAATTTAAAAAGATCTTGCATACGGGTTATATCTTAGAACCCTTAGGAATAGCACGGGTAGGGGATGACTAGTTTGAACATGCCGAAAAGCGCTGCCCAAGGGTTGCAGGCTATGTTGATGGGATTCTAGTGGATAAGGCTATTGTCGACACATAATCCTTGATTAATATTATAATTTTTGAATTAATGGAGAGGTTGGGTCTTGCGATTCATAAAGATGCCTCCACAATCCTTCGAATGGTTGACGATAGTCCGAGATAGTTGGAGGGCTGCATTACTAAAGTCCACATGACAGTTGCCAACGTAGAATGCCTCTTGAACTTTAGGGTAATCTGGTTTGTAGGGCGTCCGAGTTACCAAGTATTGCTTGGTCAACCTTGGATTTTGCAAGCAGACTATCAAGTAGATATACTCATAGTAGATTGATATTTGGTAGAGGTGCTAGACATGTGGTAGTCAATGCATATCCTGAATCACCTCAAAGTGAGTGAGCTCCACTATCTTCTATAGAGTTAGAGACAATGGAAGATGTGTCTGAAAGTGAGATGTCGTAGACTGACAAATCCAAAGAGGGATCAACCAAAGAAGGCGTCTATCAAGTAACGCTGAATGAGCCATTAGAAGCTCAAGATAGAATAGGTGTTGGGGGTAAAGGCGCCGCTGCCTAGCCACCCATGTATTACTACACTAACAGTCACCGCCACTGCACACTGCAGGTGGCGGGAGCCGGTCACCGTCACTTTATTCTTTATTCTTTTAGTGATAGTTTGAATAAAGGAAGGCCCGGTCACACATTGTGACTGTTGGAGTTCCCATTTCTAGTCTCTCATTTCTTACTGTTTGAATAAAGGAAGGCCCGGTCACACATTATGACTGTTGGAGTTCCCATTTCTAGTCTCTCCTTTTCTTGCTCTTGCTCTCCTGCCATAGCTCTTGAGTCCAACCTTCGATCCGTCCCTCCCTTTCAACTGGTATCAGAGCTTTGCTTTCCAACTCTTGAGTTTGGTTCGTGGCATTCTCAGCATCCCATCGACTCCCTACTTGCATTGGGTCTCCTTCTCGGCAGCCATATCTGACTCCTTCGAGCTCCATCACTCCCCGGATTCCCAAGCATCTTTCTGGCATTGTTGGGCACCTTCAGGGAATTATATTAGAGGTATTTGATCATTTTCTTCAGGGTTTACTTCAATTCTCGGTCTCACAGGCTGTAAACAAGTTGTGGGCAGCCATAGCTCACACCTCTTGGAGCTTCCTTCACCTGGATCTTGCTTCCAGCCTATCAAGGCTCGCTGAGGCTTGGTGTAGGCCTTCTTTGGCCCTCATTTGTGCCCCCTTTAGGCCCCATTGTTGACATGTGGGACAGCAGACCCCCCTAGCCAGCTCACTTTTTTTTGCGCCAGTTTCAAAATCTGGCCCAAAAATTACTCTTTTTGTCATATCTCGGGCATTCAAAACCCAATTCATGCAAGATAAGAGTCTAAGTTGGGGTTTTGGCATGCTTCGGACAAGATGATGATGTCCAATTTGCCAAATTCTGATGACAGAATCTCCTTCAATAGATTTCAGGTCTGAGACAGCAAGTATTTGTATGCCTATGCTTGTTTGGGCATGATTACATAACCGGTTTGATGCCTATTGCATCCCAATTGATTGGGGGATTGAAGCTACATGTAATGCTATGATTTTGGTCTGATTTTGGGGCTGGAAAATACGCAGTTTATAACAGTAAATGCATGCTGAATACTCTTGGGCTGAAGCTATCTTTCATGCTTTGACATATGCCTATTGGTTCCGGATGTATGTCTTGGGTTATGCTATGATGTATTGATCATCGAGGGACGACTTTGAGCTTGTCATTGAATCCAAATGCTTTTGGAAGCTTGAGCTTATTTCAGCCCGCACTTATTGATATTGGTATATGCTTTGACAGTGATGCTTCTTGGGTTTATGCATACCTGTTGCCTACGGCTTGATGCTCATGTCACGATTGATTACCCTATGCATACATTAAGCTTGAGTGCTCATTGAAGCTCCACCTTGGATGCATTTTGGATTATCTAGAGTAGTCTTGGATGTTACTTGGCTTGTCAGAGTTTGGATTGGGATGTATTTGATGTCTTACATGCTTATGGATGCTACATATGGATGCTCTACTGTCTACATGTTTGGGATGTACTATTGATGTATTGTCTTGGACTTATGTCATTGGCACTGTGTCTTGCCTTGGATTGAGCTCTTGAGCTCATACATATGGCTTTTGTGCCAGTGGGAGCATTCTTGAATGCTTATCAGACATTAAGCAGGTGGTACTTTTATGCATTGAGCTGTTACATGCTATTGAGCAGTTATTACAGACACTTGAGACTTTGGGACTTCTTACCTTTTGGGACAATACATCATATGTCTTGTTTCACTGTATGCTTATGAGCTAAGTCTCAGTTTTGGATCCGTATCTTTGTGAACTGACACCTACTTGTGTCAAGTTTTGGTAGTGGCAGGAACACTTTGCCCCGTTGCCTAGGGGGTGTGCCTACTCACTGGCAGATGTTTGTATGACATACTTGGTTGTTGGATTCATGCTTATCGACCGTCATATGCTTATGCTATGCCCGCATGATTCCAGCTTTGGTCTTGGCAGTATCTGACTGCCTTGGGATCTGATTTTGGCACTGTTAGCTCTCTTTTACTGAAATCTGAAATTATTACAGCAAGCATATATATATGGACTGACATGGATTTTTCATGCTGAAACACTCTGAAATGATGTACTTTCACTAGTACTTGGTGGGCAGCAGCTTTGGTTCCACTTTCCCCGCTATTTTCCCTTGATTTTGGTGATTTTTTGGTCATTTTCTACAGTAAACAGCAAGTAGTTTTGAACTGTCTACAGTCTTCCAGCCTGCATTATGGCAAGTTCGTCCACCCAGTGATCATGCTATTTTCAACATCACTAAGGTTGATGGTACGAATTACTCTTATTGGAAGAGCCAGATTTGGCAGGTGTTGGTGCAAAAATCGCAGATCAAACCTTTGAGGTTAAGCAGCATCTGCCTGCAACTATGCCAGATGAGGAATGGGTTGAGCTTGATGAGTTATGCAAGTCCACCATTGTATTGTTTCTCACATAACAAGTTCACGACAATGTATTTGAGGAAGAACAGAGTGCATGTCAGTTGTGGGAAAAGATAAAAAATCTCTATGACAAGAAAAGTCCAGTGAGTTAGATGTATTGGCTGAAGCAGCTTATGGATCTACGCATGAAGGAGAATGTGACTATGTCTGCTCACTTGAGCCAGTTCCATGCTATACTCAAGAACTTGACTTCGCAGGACATAACTTTTGCAAAGGATGTCACTCCTCTTTTCTTGCTTGGTACTCTTAATGAGTCATGGGATGTATTCCGCAGTGCATTATGTGCCTCTACTGCTACCTTGAAATTATCTAATGTTGAGAGTGCTCTTTTGTAGGAAGAGGTTAACCGTAAGAATTTGGATGCCTCTCGTGTGTCTCATGCTATGACAGTTAGAGGCAGGAATGATGGATATGGAAAGCATGGCAATGGTAGTGGCTGTGGATGGGATTCTCAGAAATCTCAGTCCAAGTCTCGTGGGAAGTCACGTAGCAAATCCCGTGGCAGGAATGCAGATGTTACTTGTGGGAGCTTTTGCTCAACCGCCAAGACCCACGGACCACTTATTGTTTCAAGCGTTCCAAGCGAGCTCTCATGGCTATCTCTAACCTAGCCGACGCGCCGTCGATCCTACGAATGCAGTGAACTTACCTTGATGCTTGATCGAGTACCCTCCCCTCTCTCACACTTCGGTAGCTCCACGATTCTTGATGCTAGCTCAAGCATCCTCAAGCCTCCTCCATCTCCAAGCCTCATCCTCCATAGCCGCGTGTGCAAGAGAAGAGAAGAAAAGAGAAGAGGAGAAGGGGAGAGGAGAAGGTGGATAGCTTCACCCTCTTGATTCCTCACTCTCTCACACACTCACTCCCTCACACTCTCACACTCCCTCTCTCAAGAGCATACACAAGCAAGAAGGAGAGAAGAAGAGAGGAAGAAGAAGACTAGTTTTGCCACACCAAAGAATGAGCTCTTCATTCACTTTTCAACTTTATATACAAAACCCTACTTCCCTTTTGGGCGGTCATCCCCTTTTTCCCTTTTTTACATGGCCGGTCATAGCCCAGGCACTGTTTTCCATTGTCCTTTTATCTTCCTTGCTTCCTTTTCACTACCCTTCTATATTTACAAATCGCACGGGTGAGAGCCCAGCACTCTTTTACAAGATTTTAGGGTGCGCTTTTTATGAGCCTTTCCCTTTTCGTGGTTGCCTTGGCCTTTAATGGTTGTCCTTGCGCTTTTGGCCTTTTCTCCTTCTTTTCCTTCCATCGGGTTACCTTTTTTTTTTCGCCTTTGCCCTGCGTCTTTTCCACTTTCTTTCGCTCTCTTCGTATTGGGGTTAACATTACCCCCCTCCTAGACGAGTGCCAGTCCCATGGCACTTACTGGCGTAGGGAGCAAGTGGTGGTATGCACTGAAGACTTCGGGGGGACAGGGGCTTGGAGCCTGCACTGGTGACCGATTACCTGGGGGTTGGTTGGGGATGCCGCGTAGGATGATTTTTTCGACTGGGTGGGCAATTAGCATTGGACATTGATGAAGAACGAGTGCCATTTGGGCTGTGGTTGTCAACACCTGCAATTGAAAACCTGTCAGGTGGTCTCTCCCTAGGGGTAGTGCTAGTCCCTGTATTGTGCACAAGACGTAGTTTGGGAGACAGGTCGAACTCTAAGCAAGCTGAGAGTGTTGTCCTACACTTGAGGATCCAAACTGTGAATTAGTTCTGTGTAGGTATTATATGAGTGTCGTGCGTGTGCATACTTAAATATTACGTAGCTAGAAGACTGGATGGCGGGGGCCGCGTGGAGCAGAATTGTGGTAATGGGGAGATGAAGTACACCTTTGACTCTTGTTTGGAGGCGTCGTTAGGGGTGTGCCATTGTCGTCGAAGCTTGCTTTCTTTTCTTTTCTTTTCCTTTTTTTTTTTTGCCGTGGTTACATGGAGGCAGCAGTACAAGGGATAACGGGAGTTCTACTCCTCATCATCCGAATGGTGGGAAAGGGTGGGCGGAGGGCGGGGGGCCTTGTTAAGGAATTTTCGGCTTAGCAAGTAGCCTTTAGTGTGGAGGCGGGTTTTGAGGGTGGTGGTGGAGAGAAAGGGGTGGTTGCACTGTGTGAATTTGCTGTCATTCATGTCTTCTAGCAATGCACCACACAAGGATGACAAAAGAGCAGCACGCATCATGAGATGAGTCATGGTGGTGCTGTCTATGGCATTGGGGTCAAAATAGAGGGGTGGAAGGTGGCGCTCTTGGGGTGCAGGTTCGTGGTGTACTAGGATTCTAATTAACCTAAGGTGGTTACAGGTAGTGATGAATGCTGGGTCAGGGCAGGAGGTGAATTCGTTAAGGAATTTATTTATAGAGCTGTACAAGTCAGGCAGGGTGAAGAGAAGAGCGTTCCTATGGGAAGTGGTATTGGCATTATAGATGACGGGGAAGTCAAACCTGCCGTGGATGGATAGGTTAAAATCCACTCCTACCCTTCGAGGATACGGCATAAAGGTGGGGTCGTTCCTTTCTGAAGGGAGGGTGTTGCAAAACGGCATCTACGCCTCCAGGTTGACATAAAAAATGCATTGCCTCCAGGTGGGTTGGCAACTATAGCCTTCCAATGTGCGAGGTACTTGGAGGACTTTGTCTTGCCAAAATTCACGGTCCTCGGCTCCCCAAGCAGTTGGGTGGGCCTCACGCTCTTCTAACCATTTAGCCTTGAGCCGAGCCCCCATGGCGATGACATCCTCCACCAACTGAATGGGCAACACTCTATTCAAGGCGGTGGGAAACTCGAAGCGTAGGTCGAAGGTCTCGGCTACACTCCTGCTGCTCCTAGATGATCATTTCAGCGTGGTACTCAGCGGGGGAGTCTTGGGTGCGCAGCGAGAAAGGGGCAGGATGTTTCGGGGCGGGTCTGGCCTTCAGTTTTCTTCTTGCCTTTTCCACCATTTCCTTCCTTCGGGTGATGTGGGCCGCTCTTCGCTCGGCAAATGTGTCATGGGGTGGCACTTCGGTTTGTTGGGGTTGAGGGGGTGGCAGGACATATTCCTCTCCTTGAGGCCCTAGGTCAAGCTCTGGCTCACCCCCTTCCGCTTGCTCCTCCTCCTGTGTTTTCTCCTCAGTGAACCCAAGGTCCTCCATCTCCTGTGTTGTCAGTCCTACTTGTGCCAGATATTTTCTTTGTTCCTCTAGGCTCTGCGGCGGGCCTCCTAGTTGCAGTGGTACGTGCAGGCCTACCGTGAGGGCCCTGCGCACAATGGTTAGCTTTCTTTGCAACTAATCATTGGCCTCATCTGTTTTTGAGTGGGTGGTGTGGAGCAACGTGTTAATAAAAGTGTGTTGCTAAGCTATCATAGCAAGCTGGGCTACCTCTGCCTGGTTTCAGCCATCACTTTGTCTCCCTCAGCCTTGGCCAGCCGGTGTGCTAAGTCCCGCACTCTCTGCTCGTTACGATTTGACCATTCCTTTGCCCGCCTCTCCATGTCTTCCAGGCTTTCCCCTTGTCGGAGGGTCATCACCATAAATTGTTGTTGCTGGGCTTCGAGCTCATGGCGCAAGCGGGGCTGCTCTCGGTGCTCCTCTGCGATCTGCTCGTTGAGTTGGTCCCGCGTCGCCTGTAACCTGCGCACCTGTTCTGCCCTTAACTGATCCAGCTCTACAACATCTTGTCTAATTTTCTCAAGCTAACTCTGCGCCTCCAAGTTGGTTGCAGATAGCTGGTCATTCCTGTGCTGAAGGTGGGCATTTGTCTCCCTCTCCCTAGTGAGACGCTCTATTAGGATTTTCCTTCGTCCCTCCCAGGTAGCGTCGCGCTCCTTCAGGGTTTTCAGCTCCTCCGCCTCCTTGGTGCTGGCCTCCTCTCTAAGCACGGCGATTTCTTTTTGATATTCTATTATTTGCCTTACTCTGTCCAGTTGGAGGGCAGCTTGTGATTCACGCTCTGCTGCCAGCTCCTCCACCGCCACCCTCCTTTCTTGCCTGGCTGTTTGCAACTACGCGAGCAGCTCCTTTACATAGTCATCATAGTGGCCTGTTGGAGGTGGGGAGTGGGGCATGATCGTAGTGGTGGCAAACTCCTCCACTTTTTATCTTTTCTCTTCTGGCCCTGGCTCCAGCTCGGCCGTCGCTGCCCTTTTGGCCCCTGAGACTGGGGTGGCCCCGGCTGCTTCCCTTGCCAACTCCCTTTCCACCAAGAATTGCAGCTAGGTGACTACATTGCTTTCATCGATCTTTGGGGTGTGCATCAGGGCGGCTGTGGCAGGGGGCGTCACCTTGAGGGGAGTGGCTTGCATGGGTGGTGCGAGGAGAGGAGAGACGGGTCTGACTGGGTCTTTTCCTTTCCCTTATGTAGGAGGCGGCAGCACAGGTTCCGGCGTACCAGTGCTGGGGCCGGGTGCTTCAGTTTGGTATGGTCTGCCCGCTCCTTCCATGTCTGTCCTCCGTTGTTCCTCGATGGAGCGACGCGTCGCCAGCTCCAATTCTTCTTCTTCCCTCCTCCTCAACTCTTCCTCAGCCCTCTTTCTTCTTTCCTCCTCTTCTCTCACCGACTCTCTTTGGGCCCATTCGAGCTCCTCCTTCTCTTTTCTCCTTCGCTCCTCCTCTCTCTTTCTGTGCAGGGCTTTGGTCCGTTGCTCCGCTTTCCTTTCTGGTGCAGCCTGGTGTTCTCTCTCCTCGTCGGTGTCCGTTTCTGTTTCATCCAACTATTCCTCCGCCTCGGGCTGGGACTGCGATGGCGATTCACCACCTTTTCTGCCATCTCCCTGTTTGTCCTCTCCGGCATGTCCCTGCCCTATTGCCTCGTGGAGGATCGCAGTGAGGGCACCTCCAAAACCTACGGTGGAGGCCTTGCAGGATGAGGCCTTGTGAGTTGATCGAGGTGAGGGGGATTCTCCTGCTACGGCCCTTCCCCCTGTTGCCAGGGCCTTTGCTGAGGCCTCAATCGTCCTTCTCACGAACCCATTGAGGTTCACCTCATCCAGTGCCTGAGCCGCAATGCTTTCGAGTAAAGGCACATTGATCCTGGACATGATGCTATTGTACCGTTGACTCGAAAATAGGGTATGCATCATTTTTGCCTGCAGCTGAATCTTTGGATCAGGGATGTCTGCCAAGTTGACTCCGTTGTTGGTGTGGACTTTCACTTTGTCCATTCCCAACATGGCGTAGATGTCCCTTTTCGGCTTCTTCTCCACCTTGTTCGGTAGCCCCAGTGCTCTTTCTATCAGTTCAGGGGTCAGTTCAACCTGCACCTGTTTGGTGGCTTCCGCGTCCCGCACAGTGATGGTGCCCCTGTTTTTGTTGAAGGTGCATAGGAACTCGGCGCACAGGGTATAGTCTATCCTCTGGCCCACTGCTTCCAGATACCGTTGTAAGTGGCATTGCTCCATGATCCGTTGTACCGCTGGTTCCTCAATAACCACATCTTCCAAGTTGAATATGTGGTGGAACTTCAGCTGATTGAATGCTTTGGTTTCCACCGTGAGGCCGTACCACACCTGTTCTTCCTCCGAGAAAGGGAGTTTGCCAGCTTTGTCTTGACCTGCCATGGTCACCACCTGTACATTCAGTCAATTCACTTCTTAGTATTTTTGGCAACCAATTCATAGGACGACCATAGCAGATTTTATCATTTATAACTATGATTTTTTCCTTTCAAACTTCTATCACCTATTTCTGCATGGCATTTTAATTTGGGCCTTTTCATGCTTGGTTCACTTTTTAGTTTTAACTTTCATGCTTGGTTTGCTTTTTAGCTTTACTGCCCCTTCAATCAATTCACTTCTTAGTATTTTTGGCAACCAATTCGTAGGACGACCATAGTAGATTTTATCATTTATAACTATGATTTTTTCCTTTCAAACTTCTATCACCTATTTCTGCATGGCATTTTAATTTGGGCCTTTTCATGCTTGGTTCACTTTTTAGTTTTAACTTTCATGCTTGGTTTGCTTTTTAGTTTTACTGCCCCATCCCCCTTGTGGAAAAGAAAAATCCGTCCCAGGATTGGAGGGTGTGGGTCCAAGGCGTTCAGGTTGTTTTGTGGAGGAGCCAATCATAGAAGTTGGGGTTATATTAGAGGTGTGTAGAGTAGTCCAGGTCACAGGGTCGGATGCCTACGTGGGTGATGTGTGTGAGGACATCGGTGAGGAAAACTCCGACTTGCGATGTGGAGCTCTTCTTCTGTCAGGATGCGATCGAGATAGGGGTGTCCTAAGATATGATCGTCCATGGTTCGACCTCGAAGAGTGGTTAACACTCGATACGTGGTGGGCGCGACGTATGTGGGATCATACTCAGCTGTCTTGATGGCTCGGCGTTGTTCGACGTTGGTCATTATGCGGCATCGTTCCACTGCCCATTTTAATCGAAGAGTGTACCACTGCTTCAAGAAGGGAGATTCGGTGTCTGTCAGGTGGGACAACCTTGTTGTTTCTTGGCTAGTGAGGCCGGACGTCGTGCGCGGGTCAAACGATGGGATGAGGCATTGCTTAATGGCTTGCTCTTTGGAGACCTCACGAGCGAGTAGCTCAGCGGCGGCAGAGCGTGAAGCTTGTGCGAAGGCGAATTCAAAAGTCTCCCAAGAGCAAGGCATGGTGCACACGTCCGTTGCAAGGGGTTCCGCTAACAGTCCCAAGTCTAGGAGGTCATAGCTGAGGGCCAGTGCCACAAAGGTGGCGTCGAGCTATTTGATGCAGTCCACAATGTCATCCCCCGTGTCCTCGGCGAGGTCAGCAGCCAACGTTAGGAATGACTTCCGTTCATAGGAAGGCTTAAGGCCGGCGGGTGGTTGAGGTTTGCTGGAGCTGGAGGTTCTGTCGGTACAGAACTGCAGTTGGGGGCCTGTTTGAGTCAGCAACTCGGATGGATGGGTCAGGTTTGATCTTAGGGGCTATGCTAGTGCGGTCAGCAGGGTTGCTGGGTTGCGGGCCGGGTTGGTTGGGTGATACCTCCGGTGGTGGTGGCCGGTGCTTGGGTCGTTGGGCATGTGTGACGCCCGTGGGGTGACTCACAAAGGAGTCGGATGACTGGGGTGGACTCTGCAATTCGTGGTCTTGAGGTGTCAGAGGACAAGGCCTTACGATTGACATAGGAGCAGGGCCCGTGTCAGTTGGGATTTTGGGGATCCACAACAAGGCATTCCCCTCATAGTAGCCTTGTGCATGCAGCAGGATTTTAGGGACCCATATTTGTTTAACCACGCAGCGCTTGTGATGATGGCATTTTGGTCTTCTAGGTTTAGGTTTGTAGGTGTTCTGTAGACCCGCGCATCTAATTCTAGGCTGATCTCGAGGCTTCTTCGGCACCCATTGCAAGCGAATCTGTTGGGGTTTTGCCTTATGTTTGGCGGGTCGCGGTGCATGGGGATCTGGGTGTAGTAAATATGCACGGCCCTCCTGCTTAGTCCTAGGTGCGGCTATTTCCATCGGTGGCCCATTGAGCGATGCTGGGGTTACGAGGCGCTGGCTGAAAGTCGTGACAATAGCCACATTGCCGATTGTTAGGTGGATGCGTTGTGACTCATAATCAACATTGCAACGGGTCTACTTTTTAAAAGTTCGCCCGAGCAATGACTCTATGCCTGCATCCCTGGCATCGGGTAGGACATAGAACAACATGGGAATAGTTTCAGTCTCGATAGAAACGGCAACTCTGCATGTGCCGAGGATCGGGTAGGATTGGGCCCCATATGGGTTCAATCTGGCTGTTGTGGGATGAAGCATTGGTGCGCCAAGTTGGGTCCAATGCTCATGCGTCAAAATGTTAAAATCCGCCCCTTCGTCAATCAGGGCGTTGAAGGAGCGCGTTTTCTTGGCCGTGACCGTGATGCGAAGGTAGGCGGGTTCTACAGGCTCCTCCTCATTCTCGCCGATTTCCGTAAGTGTGGCTACTGGTATTTTAACGTGCGTTTCCACCATTGGTTGTTCATGCAGTGGGTGAGTGGGCGGATAGTACTTTTTGATTCGACTGCCATTAAAGAAGCCCATTCCCTCACCATCCAGTGTTTCTAGCTCGACATTACCAGTTCGGTTGATTGTGCGGACCTTAAAGGGCCCGAGACCTCTGAATTTCATCTTCTGTTTGTGTCCTTTAATTGAGTAGAGGAGCACTAGGTCTCCCGGCTCAAACTCTCGTTGCTTGACGTGTTTGTCAAACCAGCTTTTGCGTCTAGCTTTCTCACATATAAGCGCATGGGTGGCTAGGAGATGCACCTCTGAAAGGCGTTCTAGCTCGACCAAGCGTTGCGTCCATGCCTCCCTCCACTCCCATCGTTCTTGGAGTGCTATCTGCAGGCTAGGGACGAAGAATTCTAATGGAAGAATAGCTTCGGTCTCGTAGGTTAGCCTAAAAGGCGTTTGTCTGACGGCCGTCTTATAAGCTGTTCGGTAGGCCCACAGGGCTGCCATCAACTTGTTATCCCAGTCCTTTCGTGAGGTTGAGTCTACTTTGGTCAGGATAGTGATGAGAATTTTGTTGGTTGACTGAGCCTGGCCATTAGCCTGAGGGTAGTATGGTGAGGATTTGCGATGGATGATGAGGAAGGTGGATAGGAGATGGGTTATCACTTCGTTGATGAAGTGCGTTCCCTGGTCGCTAACCAATTCGATGGGGCAACCAAAACGCGAGATTAGTTGCTCCCATAAAAACTTGGCAGTTGTCCTAGCGTCGTTTTTCCGTGTGGCCCTCGCCTCCGCCCATTTGGTGAGGTAGTCCGTGGCCACCACTATGTATCTAGCCTATGAATATTGTGCCGCGGGACTGATGGGTCCTATGAAGTCAATTCCCCACTTTTCGAAAGGTTGGCGAGCGATGACCACGGTTAACTCCATCTGATCTTTACGGACTGGGACCCTTGTCCGTTGGCACTCGTCGCAATGTTTGACAAATTGTGAGGCATCACGGAAGAGTGGGGGCCACCATAGCTGGGACTGCAACACCTTTCGTGCTGTAGTATCCCCGCTAAAGTGTCCTCCTGCAATACCGTTGTGTGCCTCTGAGAGCACATCGTGCATCTCATGCTCACATACGCATCTACGTAGCAGACCGTCTTGCCCCAGCCTATAGAGCTGGCCTGCAATCAACTGATAGGGCTGGATCTTTAGGATTAATCGCCTAAGCCATGCCCGTTCTATTGGTCGTTCGGATAGCCCATGCTCGAGTACTTGGACTATGTCGTCTGCCTAGTATGGTGTCAGGTCGGCCCTGAATAGGTCTTTTTCGCCGAATATGCGGAATAAGTGGCTGTCTGGTAATTCGTCCACTATGCCTTGTCCAGTAGCTTCTCTTGTGGGTACTCGGGACAGATGGTCAACCATGTAGTGTTGTTTTCCCTTCCGTACTACTACTGAGAAGTCGAATTCCAGGAGCAGGAGAAGCCATCGGGCAATACGTCCTGTAGCGCAAGGTTTGTTGACTAGATAGAGCAGGGCTTGATGGTCTACAAAGAAGGTGAAGGGGGTGGCTAGCAGGTAATGCCGGAACTTCTTCACGGCAAATACCATGGCTAATCCCTCCCTTTCCGTTTTTGAATAATTCATCTCTGTTTCAGTGAGCTTCCTGCTCGCAAAACTCACTGGGTAATCTAAATTATGCTCACCAGGTTGGCACAGCACTGCCCCCACGGCGAACTTAGAGGCGTCGATGTGTACGTGATATGACATAGTCCAATCTGGGGGTCGTAGGATAGGTGCCGTTGTTAGGGGTCTTTTCAGTTCCTCGTAGGCTCATTGGTAGGCTTCGGTCCACTCGAAGGCAATTAGCAACTTGTACAATGGCCTAGCGATCAGCGCGTAGTTCAGTACAAACCGCCGGTAGTATCCTGTGTGACCTAAGAAGCATTGAACTCCCCTGTAATTACTTGGGGGTGGGAGGTCCACGATGACCTTGACCTTTGAGAAGTTCGTGGCAATGCCGTTCTTGGATACCACGTGTCCCAAGATGCAGCCGTGCTTTACCCAAAATTGACATTTCAGGGGGTTGAGAGAGAGACGGTATAAACGACACTGTTCAAAGACCGCGCGGAGTTTTTCAAGATGTTGGTTCCAGGCCGAATGGACACACAGGTCATCGACGAAGACCTCTAACTCCTTGTGAAGCATGTCCTTGAATATGGTGTACATGAGGCGTTGAAAGCTGGTGGGGGCATTGGTTAGCCCGAATGGCATGACTACATAGGCAAAGACGCCCCACTTAGTGGCGAAGGCGGTCTTGTGCCTGTCCGCAGGGTGCACTTGCACCTGATTGTATCCCGAGAAGCCATCTAGGAAACTGTAGGCTTCCTTACCTGCCACCCTCTCAAGCATGTGCTCGGTGTACGGTAAGGGATAGTTGTCTCTCTTTGTCGTGGCATTTACTTTCTTGTAATTGACGCACACTCGATTCTTGCCGTTTTTCTTCATCACAATGACTATGGGTGATACCCAGTCCATGTGCTCAATTTCGTAAATGAATCCGGCTCGCATCAACTTGTCAATTTCCTCCTTGACAGCATGGGCGTGCTTTGGATTCATGGGGTATGGTCACTACTTGACCGGCGTTGCATCCGTTGTCATGGGTATGTTGTGAGTCACAACACTCGGATCTACCCCTCGTAGCTCATCTAAAGACCAAGCAAACACATCCCGGTACTCCCGCAAAAGAGTGATGAGGCTGGATTCTTCCTCTGTGGTCAGGTCCTTGGCAATGAACACTGGTCGGGGTGTTTCTCATTCTAGGGCTAGGTTTACCTCCTTGACCTTGGCTGGCCCTTCGATGGGTTCGCGGGTTTGCCCTTGGCGCTTGGCACTTAGCAGAACCACCACCCTGTCCCCTCTCTTGAATTTCAAAAAGCGCTTAGGGAGGTCTTGTGGCTTCCTTTGTTCCTCTGATCGCACATCGTTGGGACGCTCTGCTTCATTTTGCCGTAACCGTCGGCGCCTCATGTGGATGGGTAAGTCTCCCCTGGTGCGTCTGGTCATGGGTGGCCTAGGGATTTCTAGGTCATCCTCTGAAGTAACTTCAGATTCAGAGTCGAATTCCCCATTTTCACTAGAGGAGGTGGTCTCCCCTGGTGGCCACAGTTCGGAAGGCGACTCGGTTCTAAGCATTGCTGCTGTTTTTTGTTGGGTCAGGCCAACCTGCTTAAAATCCACAGCTCCCATCTGTTCCAATCAAGCACGATCGCATTTCGCACACATGACTCCTTGGTCCATTCTAAGGGCCGGCCTCGGCTGCGGTTTTGCATCTGCTCGGATTTTCTCAATCTCTCGCCTTTCAGTGTCATATTCTACGGTGTCCATCTCACCCTCGCTTCCTTCATCGAAGGGTTGGCAATCTTCGTATTCGTCACCGGAATCCGCCTCGCTGGACTGCTCATTGTCCCCCAAGTCTTGCTCTGCCTCATTTTGTTGGTCGGGGACCAATGCCCAGTTGTATCTGAGATTTAGTTCGTGCACTCTGGTCCACTTCCATTCGGGTTCTTCTAAGAGGTCTTGGAGTGGCTTGAGATTGGCGGCTGTGTTGCATGCCAGTCGGTCCATTAGGTGCCCCAGTATTCCCTGGAGTTCTCTCCTGTTGGTTGGCACTTGGGAGGCGACCGTCTTGGAGGCTTGCTGCCATCATGTAGATAGGTGTAGGCTATGTTTCTCTTGGCTTGCCAACTGTTTTGACAGCCTGCTCGTACGCTTCATGATCTGAGAATGGCAGATCAAGTGTAGCGAGAACGTGCATCCAATCCCGCTCGTCCTCTGGGCAAGGGATATACTTCGTCAAGGACCCATAGGGTTCCTTGTTCTGGGTGGTTCCTTTGAGTAGAGTAGAGATGGCATCCAGGTCGATTCGTGAGGTCTTCCAAGTGTCCATCTCTATTCTCACAGCGTCAGTTCGGTTGCCCAGGAAGATCAGGCTGTTACCCCAGTCTTCGATAACTCTGGCATTGCGCATCCAGGGTCGACCCAATAAGATATCATAGTCCACTCCCTTCATGACGATGAAGTTGACAGAGAACTGGACTCCTGCAATCTTCACTGGCCAATTCTTCAAGACCCCGAATGGTCTCACTCGCATGCCATTTGCTAGCGTGACGTTAAACCGAGCAACTTTGACAGGCGGGTTTCCCCACTTCTGTAGCACTGCATGGTTAAGCACACTGACCCTAGCTCCTGTGTCTACGATCCCCTTTCTCGTTGCGTCCCCCAAGGCTAGGACTGCATGTATTTCCGAGCCCTCCCAGAAGGCGTTGATGTGCAAGGATTTAGGGTCTGAGTGTAGCGTCAAACTTGGTAAGTGTGTTTCCGCGTCTTGGTCTTGAGCATTTGCAGCTTGCTCGTGTGGTCTTTCAACCCACTGTTTGAGGTCCTGCCATAGGGTAGAGTGCTGCCTGAGCAACTCTCCCAGTCCAACCGTTACAGGGGTGGTCACTAGTGTGGTTAGGAGATTGCTAAACACTCGTCCTTCCTTTTGTTCAGACTATCCGGGCCAATGGCCACGGCTGTCCTGTGGGTCTGTTACGTCTAGGCTTGGCCTTGTCGGCACTGCTTGTGGCATAGCAGCCTCGGCAGACTTAGGTTGGGGTAGCGATAACGGTGCACTCATGCTGGAGAGGTCCTCAATCTCATCCTCCGTGATGGGTTCGACATCCTTGAGGTGCTGTTGAGCCTCCCTCACCCATTCCTTCACCTTTTCTATGGCTTTCAATTGCCGCCTGGGGTGTGGGTATTCCCCTACCTTAGCGCTTTCATGTTGGGCAGTTCTAGGGGCTGAAGTCTCTGCCTCTACGTCGTCTGAGACTTTCTTTCTATGGGGTAAGGTCATAATGCTGTCGGTTTTTAGTGCGACCTTAGCCTCTGACCTCTTCTTTTTCTGCCTACGGCTTTTCTTTCCTACTGAGGTAGCGTCGAGATTGCTAGGTCCTGGCAGAGAGACGCTGGCCTACTTCGTTTGTGCTCGAGTCATCACTCGTAGGGGGATAGGTGTGGCCTCCCCATCGGGGTTTTCAACACCAAACAGTCCCAGCGGGACAGAAGGCAAATTAGCTGTACCAGAAGGCGGCTTCCGTTTTGGGCAATCTATGAAAAGATGAGTGATTCCGCACTTTGCACACCTTTGGTCAGCTTTGTCCTTACTTTGCTGCTCTCTTCCTGGGCAGCGTGATGAGATGTGACCTGGATGTCCACATGTCCAACAAGTGACTGGATCCTGTGGCTACCCTCCCAGGCCTCTACCCCATCCTCGTCCTAGTGCCATCACCGGTACTGGTCGGTAATCCATGAGGATTGCATTGCCCTCGTCGTCATGCGAGACGTAAGGGTATATGTAGGTTTCTTCGTCACTGGGCTCCTCTACGTAGTGCACTCGAGCATCGCTCGGTGGGTGGGTCACATAGGGACCAGGCGGTCTAGGAATACCGGTAGGATTTATGTCCAGCCTAGGGACCGCTGGCTTCGTGTCGTTAGGTGCTGGTAGGGCAAGCGGGGCTCCCCTTCCGTAGAATGGCTGTGGCCTGTTAGCCGGGTAGAGCTGGCCGTAGGGCTGCGTGTATGGTAGTCTTCGTGGTAGTCTGCAGTGCGCGGCATCATGGCCGAACCTTCCGCAGTTAGCGCAGGGTCTTGACCTAGGGTCTTGACATTCTACTGGCAGGTGGTTTCCTCTGTAGTACACGCACTGGACGTGCAGACGCGTAGGTCGCCTTAACATGTCTTGTATTTTGGCCAGTTCTGTCTTGACCTTGGCCAAGCCGTGGTCTATCTCGGCGGCCTTCCCCTTATCGTGGGACGATGCGTTGGATCGCTCGCTAGAGGTTGGCATTCGTTCTAAACTCCGTGGGTTGATTTCTTCTGGGTTCGAGCTCCTGGAGCTCCGCTCTCTCAGCTGGTCATCGACCCTAATGGCTTCCTAAAAAACCCTAGCCACTACATCCTGTTGCAAGCTCGAGTTGCCTGCTAAGTGCTTTGTACAATTCTTCATCCCGAATCCCGCTGATGAATACGGTGGACACTGCCCTGTCAGTCGGTCTTTTGCCCAAGGGGATTCTCTTAAGGAGGCTTCTCACGTGGGTCACATAGTCGCGGATGCCCTCCCTCTCCTTCTGCTTGACGTTCATCAGGCGCACGAGCAGGTTGTCAGAGTATCGGCCAGGACTAGAGTAGCAAAGCCTGTCAGGCCCAAAACGAGCAAGGGTGAGTAAGACCAGGAAACGGCTCTTTCTCATCGTAACTACTCACCATTTGCTCAGGTCATCATTCGTAGGGGGATAGGTGTGGCCTCCCCATCGGGGTTTTCAACACCAAACAGTCCCAGCGGGACAGAAGGCAAATTAGCTGTACCAGAAGGCGGCTTTCGTTTTGGGCAATCTATGAAAAGATGAGTGATTCCGCACTTTGCACACCTTTGGTCAGCTTTGTCCTTACTTTGCTGCTCTCTTCCTGGGCAGCGTGATGAGATGTGACCGGGATGTCCACATGTCCAACAAGTGACTGGATCCTGTGGCTACCCTCCCAGGCCTCTACCCCGTCCTCGTCCTAGTGCCATCACCGGTACTGGTCGGTAATCCATGAGGATTGCATTGCCCTCGTCGTCATGCGAGACGTAAGGGTATATGTAGGTTTCTTCGTCACTGGGCTCCTCTACGTAGTGCACTCGAGCATCGCTCGGTGGGTGGGTCACATAGGGACCAGGCGGTCTAGGAATACCGGTAGGATTTATGTCCAGCCTAGGGACCGCTGGCTTCGTGTCATTAGGTGCTGGTAGGGCAAGCGGGGCTCCCCTTCCGTAGAATGGCTGTGGCCTGTTAGCCGGGTAGAGCTGGCCGTAGGGCTGCGTGTATGGTAGTCTTCGTGGTAGTCTGCAGTGCGCGGCATCATGGCCGAACCTTCTGCAGTTAGCGCAGGGTCTTGACCTAGGGTCTTGACATTCTACTGGCAGGTGGTTTCCTCTGTAGTACACGCACTGGACGTGCAGACGCGTAGGTCGCCTTAACATGTCTTGTATTTTGGCCAGTTCTGTCTTGACCTTGGCCAAGCCGTGGTCTATCTCGGTGGCCTTCCCCTTATCGTGGGACAATGCGTTGGATCGCTCGCTAGAGGTTGGCGTTCATTCTAAACTCCGTGGGTTGATTTCTTCTGGGTTCGAGCTCCTGGAGCTCCGCTCTCTCAGCTGGTCATCGACCCTAATGGCTTCCTAAAAAACCCTAGCCACTACATCCTGTTGCAAGCTCGAGTTGCCTGCTAAGTGCTTTGTACAATTCTTCATCCCGAATCCCGCTGATGAATACGGTGGACACTGCCCTGTCAGTCGGTCTTTTGCCCAAGGGGATTCTCTTAAGGAGGCTTCTCACGTGGGTCACATAGTCGCGGATGCCCTCCCTCTCCTTCTGCTTGACGTTCATCAGGCGCACGAGCAGGTTGTCAGAGTATCGGCCAGGACTAGAGTAGCAAAGCCTGTCAGGCCCAAAACGAGCAAGGGTGAGTAAGACCAGGAAACGGCTCTTTCTCACGTGGGTCACATAGTCGCGGATGCCCTCCCTCTCCTTCTGCTTGACGTTTCCTCGAGTGCTCTTTCCTGGTCTGTTCGGTTTCGGCCAGCCAAGTTCAACACTCGCTGCACCTCATGCAGCTCCATGCTTTGCCTTAGGCTCCTGGCTTGTTGGTCCCTATTATGGTCTGCTATGCCCTGCAATGCCTTGCGGGCTAGCCTCCTCTCCTCCTCTAGGTCCGCAATGATTGCCTCCGCCGTCCTGCCATGGTTCCATCGGGTTACCTTTTTTTCTGCCTTTGCCCTGCGTCTTTTCCACTTTCTTTCGCTCTCTTCGTATTGGGGTTAACATTACTTGTTACCTTTGTGGGAAAAAGGGCCACATTAGGCCACAATGCCATGAATTGCACAATGAAAGGCGCAAAGATAAGGGGAAAGACAAAGTGCAGGATAAGTCTTCTAATCGAAGCATAGTACCTTGAAAGTCCACTGTTAAAATTAAAGAGATCAATGTTATGCAGCCTGAGAATGTTGATAATGATGATTATATCCTAGCAGCTTCCTCTAGTGCTTCGCAGATGACAGAGATACACTCTATGTATGCACAGTGTTGGCTCTTGGACTCAGGTGCATCCTTTCATGTGACACCTTGCTGAGAGTGGTTTCATTCATACTGTACTGTTTCGGGTTCTATGCGCTTGGGTGATGATAGCTCTCTTGATATTGTGGGCATTGGTGATGTTAGGCTGTAGTTTCCTTCTGGCAGCAGTTTTGTTAAGCAGGATGTACGTCATGTACCTGCTTTGACACACAATCTCATGTCAGCTGGATAGCTTGATGACACAGGATATCATGTATGTTTTGGAGACTCTGCATGGAAGATCACTCATGGTAGACTTGTGATTGCGAGAGGTGCCAAGGCTGGCAGTCTCTACCCCTTGATTGTATTAGCTTCTTCCCTTGATCATGTTTTGTATGTGGGTTCTATCCCACATGTATCTCTTTGGCATGCCCATTTGGGCCATATGTCTTTGAAGGGAATGAAAATGCTTTCTGGTTTGCAGTACTTACCGCCCCTTGATTATGCATGTTTTGATTCATGTGAGCATTTTTTTAATGGCAGACAGACTAGGTCTACACATAAGAAGTCTAGTAGGCCACGCATGAGTGAGCCCTTGGCATTGGTACATTTGGATGTTTGTGGACCCATGCCTTGTCAGTCTATGGGTGGTGCAAAGTATTTTGTTACGTTCATAGATGATTTTTTACGAAAAGTTTGGGCTTATCCCATTAAGCTGAAATCCGATGTCTTGGCTATGTTTTAGAGATGGCTCGCATTGGTTGAGAACCAGTCTGGGTATAGGCTAAAATGCCTAAGGACAGATAATGGGGGTGAGTATGTCTCACATGCTTTTGAGCAGTTATGTGATGAGAGGGGTATTAAGCGTCAGTTGACCCCACCTACACCCCCCCCAGAATGATTTGGCTGAGTGGATGAATAGAACCATCCAGGAGCATGTACGCAGTATGCTTAGCCATGCATGCCTACCACAGAGCTTTTGGGCTGAGGCAGTTAGCACAGCTGTGCATGTCATAAACAGATCACCTTCTAGTGGTTTGGATTTCTAGGTTGCAGAGGAGGTATGGACTGGAAAACCTCCCTCTTATGCGCATATCTGTGTCTTTGGATGTGAGGCATTTTGTCATGTGCCCAGGGACAAGAGAAGTAAGCTGGATTCTAAGAGTGTCAATTTTCCTTGGTTATGGGTTTTTTAGCTTATACACCCACTTGCATGGAAAATCCTTCTTGCCCGTAGGCAAGAAAAACAAATCCCAAGTGTCATTCTTATGTAGGGAGTCTATCTCAAGACTGCATAGCCCTCTCCCAGGAGTGACTTTCACCATTGTGCATAGCCTCATCATAAGTGAAAGGCTCTCCTGCATCTGTAACCAAACATAATGCATCGAGGGCTAAAATCTATCAGATGGACGTCTGTCTCTAGTAGACCATCTCACGACAGGCTTTGCCACCTGCCCAGCTGCCTGTCCAACACCCTAACCATGAGCATCTACTGCAGCTGTAGGCTGTCCAACTGGCTGTGTGGGAGCTCTCGGCTCCTCATGAAATATGACCATGCGGATCTCAAGAACTCTCTCAGGCTGCTGATGCATCTTGTCTTCATGGAAGACTATATCATGATTACGGATGACTTTCCACACCTGCGCATCCCAGAGACGGTAATCCATCTCGCCTGCATCCCTGGACACCCCAAGCCGATATACAAGGCTAGATTGGTAGCAAAGCGTTTTAAGCAGGAGAGCATGGTGTGGAATTTGATGAGGTCTTTTCTCCTGTGGTTAATATGACCACCCTACGCTTAGTCTTGGCTTTGGTTGCTCAGTTTTACTTGGATCTATACCAAATGGATGTCAATACGGCTTTATTACATGGGGACTTGCATGATGAGATTTATATGGAGCAATCTAAGGGCTTTGTAGAACCTGGCAGGAAGCACCTAGTGTGCAAATTGAAGAAAAGACTTTATGGCTTGAAATAGGCACCTAGGGAGTGATATCATAATTTTGATGCCTTTATGCAGTCACAAGGATTCAGCTGGAGTGCTATGGATCCATGTCTTTACACGAAGAAAGCCCGTGATGGTTCTTTATTGATTTTGGTACTCTATGTGGATGATATGCTGATAGTGGGAAAAGCTCATGATAAGCTAGATGCTCTTAAGGCTCAGCTCAAGAAGAGCTTTGAGATGAAAGATCTAGGATAGGCCACTCACATACTTGGTATGCACATTAGACACGACAGGCATCAGGGACTCCTCTACTTGTCACAGACGAAGTACATTCATAAAGTCCTTGAGCGCTTCCGCATGCAGGTGGTAAAGCCTATTGGCTATCCATTGCCTTCTTATGTGAAGGTATCACAAGCTGATTGTCCACAGACAGATGAGTAGAGGGCCGAGATGGCCAAGTTTCCCTATGCATCCGCAATGGGCAGTCTTATGTATGCCATGATAGCCACTCGCCTAGATATTACCTTTGCAGTTGGTGTTGTGGCACGCTATATGGCTACACCTAGCAAGAAGCATTGGGATGCCGTGAAGGGTATCATGAGGTACCTGAAGGGCACTGCAGATATGTGCATATGCTATGGCAGCCAAGATATAGGAGTTGTGGGGTACACCGACTCTAATTATGCAGGACATGTAGATAGTAGAAAGTCCACTTCCGGCTATGTATTCACATATGCTGGAGGTGTTGTTTCTTGGATGTCCAAGGTGTAGAAATGCACGGCCCTTTCTACTACAGAGGCTGAGTATGTTGCAGCCACTGAGGCTTGTAAGGAGGCCATTTGGTTGGGTTGTTTGGTTGCAGACCTTGGTATTGATGCTATCCCTACACTGCATTCGAATTCTATGAGTGCTATTCAGTTAGCCAAGAATCCGATCTTCCATGCGAAGATGAAACACATTGAGGTGAGGTATCACTTCATACGTGGGGTTGTTGAGGACAAGTCTATTGATCTTGTCAAGATCTTGACTGACCGAAATCCTGCAGATCTGCTCACGAAAAGCCTCTCTACAGAGCGCTTTGCCTTTCTCAGGAGGTTGATGGGCGTGGGATGAGATGACATCTTTCCTCATCCTATTGTACATGTGTACATGTTGTACTATCTTTTTTTCTTTTTCTTTTCACTCCTCATTAGGGCAGATTTGCCTTTAAGTGGGAGGTTGTTGGGGGTAAAGGCACCTCTGCCTAGCTGCCCGTGTATTACTACATTAACAGTCGCCGCCACTGCACACTACAAGTGGTGGGCGCCCGTCACCATCACTTTATTCTTTATTCTTTTAGTGATATTTTAAATAAAGAAAGGCCTGGTCACACATTGTGACTGTTGGAGTTTCCATTTCTAGTCTCTCCCTTTCTTGCTCTTGCTCTCCCGCCATAGCTCTCGAGTCCAACCTTTGATCCATCACTCCCTTTCAATAAGGGACGTAGATTTTATTGAACTAGACCTTGGTACACCAAATGATAAGTGGCCAATAAAGCTAGGGTCCATGCTTCGTGGGGAGGAATGGGAGGATTATGTCACTCTGATCCAAGAGTTCTGTGATATTTTTGCTTGGAGTTATGATGAACTTAGGGGCATTCCTCCCAGCCTCACTGTCTATACAATTCCGTTGAAGGAAAGAAGCCACCTTGTCCGATAGAAAGTAAGGCGTATGCCATTTGAGTTGTGGGATGGGTTGTTTGAGGAGTTACAGATATTATAAAAAGTGGGTTTGATCTTCCATGTGCAACACACTGAATGGTGTTCACCAATTGTGATCAAGAAGAAGAAAAATAATCAAATTCGGCTGTGTGTGGACTTTCGAGAATTGAATAAGCAAATAGTTAAGGATTATTACCCACTGCCCTTTATCGACCAGATTTTGGATCAATTGGCGAGTAGGGAGATATATTCCTTCATGGACTATTTTTAGGCTATAATCAGATGGCAATTGCAGAAGAGGATAAGCTCAAAATGATGTTCATAACAGTTTTTGGGACCTTTGTGTATCATGTGATGGCATTTGGTCTATGCAATGCACCTGGTTCTTGGCAAAGAACTGCCGATAAGACCTTTGGTGACATTTCCCTTGAGGAGCTGAAGGTATTTATTGACAATTTAGGGGCAGTCACAGTGAGAGAAAGGTAGTTGATTATATTACAAAAATGTTTTGAGTGATGCAAACAATTTTGCATAGCTCTCAATCCGAGGAAGTGCGTTTTTGGTGTACCTTATGGGCTCCTGCTGGGCCATGTAGTTAGCTCAATAGGAATTGCGACAGATCCTGAATAAATCAAAGCTATAGTCTCCATGAGTCCACAATGCACCCCCAAAGAAGTCCACAGCTTTATGTCCATCAGTTGGATATTATCGACGGTTCATGAACGCGTTGGTAGAAAGAATGTTGCCATTGACAAATTTGTTATCCTTCAACTATTTGATTATGTGGAGCGACCCTTGTAAGGTGGCTTTCGAGGGTGTCAAGTAGGAACTCGTAAGAGAACCTATGCTGAAAGCACCAAAGAGGGGTGAAATTTTTTATATTTTTCCAGCAGCCACCATGCATAGCATTAGTTGTTGTTTAGCGCAGATGTGGAAAGAGAAGTGGTATCACCCGATCGCTTTTGCTAGTTGGAAGCTGGGTTTATCCGAAGTTAATTATACTTATATGGAAAATTTGTGACTTGTGATGGTCTTTGCGACTAAAAAGTTCAAGCACTACATCCTTTATAAGAAGGTTGTCCTTTATACGAAGGCAGAAGGGCTACGATTGCTGATGAATAAGCTACAACCGCCCGACCATTTGGCAAAGTGGTTAATCACTTTGCAGGATTTTGATTATGAGGTTAAGAGCAAGTCACCAAGGTTGCAGGGAATTGTAGAGTGCCTTGTGGACTTTGGGGAGCCAAAGGAAGCTCTGGCTAAAGGCCCTAACTGGGACTCATTGTTCAAAATTGACATGGCATCTATTCCCTCCTAGTATGCGACGATAACGCATTATTTGTCAATGGGAGAGACTGGAGCTAGTCTATCAAAAGCCAGAAAAGTGAAAGATTAAGCAGCAGGCTTTAATATTCACAATAATTGTAGGCATGTTCTATCAGCAAGGGGTAGATGATATCTACCACCGATGCATAATGCCTGATGAGGTCCCTTTCATCTTAGAAGAATGCCATGACTCTACTTGCAGAGGTTGTTTTGCTAGGCGGCTAACTGCGCAAAAGGCCTTGAGGGTGGGATATTGGTGGCCAGCCATCTTTCGGGACACATTCAAGTACGTTAAAAGATGCGACATCTACCAACAATATGATAGCTGAGAGAATAGGAAGTGACCACTCACTCCTATTATGGCAATCTTTCCATTCAAGAAGTGGGGGATCGACTTTTTGGGTCTTATTACTCCATCATCCACTGCACAGAAAAGATATATTTTGTAACGACTGATTATTTTATTAAGTGGTCGGAAGCACATGCAACACGGAAAGACGATGCAAAGGAAACCGCCAGTTTCCTGTTGGAGCAAATAGTCCGGAATCAACTCAATGTGACATATACAGTCCAGAATCCCATCCTTCATATGTATCATCGAACTGTTATAAACCTACTTGATGAATTTGAGAGCGTATCTCTTCAGTGTCAAGAATCGCGTGGTGGGGGGACTTGCTTGAGCTGCGGCGCCAAACACACACCATATACACAAGAGGAAGCTCACTCAAGAAAATAAGAAGAGAGATGGAGGCCAAAATTGTTTTCTTGCTGGTTTCTTCTTCTTCTTCCACATACTATACAACATACACAAAGTATAGATAAGATACAACATAAAAGAAAGTAGCCTACTAAGTCAAACAGTGCATAACCGACTACACTTATCGACTAGCGCTATATCTTTGCCAGCTGTAGGTAGGTGTAACAAACTAAATATAATAAGTGATAAGTCAGTGGCCATGTGAGGTTCATAATGACCACCAACGTGCTAAGTGTAGACATGCGGACCCATCTAGCCAGGCGGTCCATTATCAATGTCCACACGTGTTGAGCTTGCCATCTCAACACTCCCCCTCAAGCTCAACTCTATCTCTGCAACTCCAAGTAAGCTTTGGAACTTTTGAACCTTCTCTGCACCCAATGCCTTTGTGAAAATGTTAGCTATCTGATCCTGTGTGCTGACATATACCAAATCAATCTCTTGTGCAAGTACCTTCTCTCTCACAAAGTGGTAATGCATCTTAATGTGTTTTGTCCTAGCATGGAACACTGGATTCCTAGCTAGCTGTATGCTGCTCATGTTGTCACAATGAATGAAAATTGGACCATCTCCCTGCACGTCCAAATCACCTAATAACTTTTGCAGCCATACCACCTCACATGTTGCCATAGCAGCACCTCTATACTCAGCCTCTGTACTCGATAAAGCAATTGTAGGTTGCTTTTTGTTGCTCCATGTAACCGCTGCACTACCAAGGGAAAACATGAATCCACTTGTAGATCTTCTATTTGACATGCTACCAGCCCAATCTGCATCTATGTATCCAAAGACCTGTACATCCTTACCTGCCTCATAAAAAAGTCCATAATGTAAAGTGGACTTCACGTACCTCAATATACGTCTAACTGCATCCAAATGAGGCTTTCTAGGCATCAGCATAAACTGACTAACAAGGCCAACAGCATAGCTGAAGTCTGGCCTTGTGATAGTCATGCAAATCAAACTCCCTACTATCCTCCTGAACATAGTATGGTCTTCTATCTCATCCCCAACATCAGCACTAAAATTCACATTTTGCTCCAATGGTACTGAAAGAGGCTTACATGCTGCCATACCATACTTGGATAACATATCTAAGCCATACTGCCATTGGGACAGCCATATACCATCATCACATCTGATCACCTCAATACCAAGAAAGTATCTCAACTCACCCAAATCTTTCATCTCAAACTTCTTCTTCAAGAAGTCCTTAACTTCAACAATCCCATTGTCACTGTCACCTGTAATAATCAAGTCATCCACATAGATGACTATGATGACCAAACATGCATCTCCCTTTCTCACATAAAGTGAGTAATCAACATTAGAAATACAAAATCCAACATTGAAAAGATACTCTCCAATCTTGTTAGACCATGCTCTAGGTGCTTGCTTCAGCCCATAGAGCGCCTTCTTTAACTTGCACACATATGTGGGATGCTCTAAATCCTCATAACCTGCTGGCTACTCCATATACACTTCTTCTTGCAATTCACCATGCAAGAAGGCATTCTTAACATCCATTTGCTACAAACTCCAATCTTTGGCTGCTGCCAAGGCAATCACACATCTAACAATTTCCATCCTAGCAACTGGACTAAATGTCTCTTCATAATCTATGCCATATGTTTGAGCATAGCCTTTTGCAACCAACCTAGCTTTATACCTGCTAACTGAACCATCTGCATTATGCTTGACTTTGTAAACCCACTTACATCCAATAGCTTTCTTACCCTTAGGTAAGGGTACCAAATCCCAAGTCTTATTGGCTTCTAATGCAGCCATCTCCTCATCCATTGCTGCATCCCAATGAGCATGACCAACATCATTCTCAAAACAAGTGGGCTCAACATCCTCAACTAATTTCACCATATAAGCATAATGGTGAGCCCCATAACCTTCAAAACCAAATCTTTGAACAAGGTATCTGACCCTGCTAGATATGCGTACCATCGGATCACTCAATGGAGCCTTTACATTACTATGAGCTCTCTGTACACCTGGTGTCCTGGCTGAAGGAATACCAAGCTCTCCGAACCACCAGAATCTCCATCCAATCCCAAATGACTGGTAGATGTGTCATTACCATCCATCACTTTCTTCTTTCCTCTGTCCTTCCCTACAACACTTATAGATACACCTGAAGATGTGGGGCTACTCCTTAGTCTCCCAGACCAAGGGCTCACTGTAGGTGTAGTACCAGATGATGTTTTTGGTCCACTAAGACTCCGTGATTCTTGTTTATCTTTCTGCACATAGTTATCTTGATCATTATCATCATCCAAAACATCACCACCAGGTGTATACCAACTTCCCATCTCATCAAAGATAACATCCCTGCTCACTCTGAACTCACCTGTGACAAGGTTATAATAGCGATACCCTTTCTGCTCTAAAGAGTATCCAATAAAAACACATTTTTCTGCCTTTGGATCAATCTTCTTCCGTAGCTCATCTGGCACATGAACGTATGCAGCACAGCCAAATACCTTCAAGTGCGATACATCAGGCTTCTTGCCAGTAAAGCATTCTTCAGGAGTCATCCCATGAACTATAGCTGTGGGAGTTCTGTTCATAATGTAAACAGCGGTATGGACTGCCTCAGAACAAAAATGTTTGGGCATATTCTTTTTAGCTATTAATGCCTGTGAAACTTTAGCAATATGCCTGTTTTTTCTTTCTGCAACACCATTTTGCTGTGGGATATACCTGCAAGTAAATTGCCTCTTTATCATCCCATGAGTCCTCAAGAAGCCATTTAACTATCACTTTTTTCCTTCATGAAGTATACCCATAACTTCCTTGAATAGTCATCAATAAATGTAACAAAGTATTTGCTACCACCAAGAGATACATTTTGTGTAGTTCCCCAAACATCTGTATGCACTACATCAAGTATATTTTTTCTCACTCCTCTATCATGCGAGAAGGGTTGTCTTGCTTGCTTACCAAACTGGCATGCTTCACAGACTTTATGCAATTCTACAACTCTAAAAGAAGGCAACCCTGTAACCAATCCTCTAGACTGCATCAATTTCAGCCTTTGCAGATTTGTATGTCCAATATGTTTATGCCATATTTCAATATCTGCAACTACTCCTTTTCCTTTAGCACACATAGCAGCATCCATTGTAGGAATTCTAGCATCTAAAGTCCAACTCTACTTCCTTTTGCATCCAATTGGCACTTATCATTAAAGTTTTCTACAAAATAACCTTTTGCATTGAATCGGACTTGCAACCCCTGCTCTACCATTTGGCCAATAGATACTAGATTCTTTGTAATTGATGGCACATGTAATACATCTGTCAGACTCTTTGTCTGGCCATCATACAAGGACAAGGGAACCTTTCCAATGTGTGAAATTGACTAGCATGAATCATCACCCGTCTGCACATAACCTGGATTTTGTAAGTCTTGCATCTCTCCAAACCATTCAACATGACTGGTCATATGATTAGATGCACCTCAATCGACATACCATACATCATCATGTGTTTCCTTTCCTGTAACTACATTTATCATATGTTGCATAACAAACAGATGCTCATTTTTGTCTTCATTCTGTCGTGAAGACGATGCATAGTTTCCTTGCTGTAATTTACCACTATGAATATCATCCTTCTTTGCATAGCAATGGGCTGCAATATGGCATGTTTTGCCACAATAATGGCAAACAATAGTAGAATTTCCAGAACCTCTATTTTGCCATCCATCTCTTCCTCTAGAGCTCCCCCTACCTCTAAAGTTTCCTCTGCTTCTAGAAACTTGCATTTCACCAAACAGTTGATTGAACCCGTTTTGTTGGTTATCGCCAGCATGTTCCATACCACGGCCTCTCGAAGAGGATCTACCACGTCCCCTTCCTGAACTCGAGTAAAATGCTTGGACCTATTCACCATTTCTTTTAGACAAATCACCTTGCATATTGATCTCTTCAGTAATCATGAGAGACATCAGCTCATCAAAATTTGGAAATGGCTTCCATACATATACTGAAGTAACAAATGATTTCCATGCCTTCTCATTGTTAAGGCCACTCAGAGTGTATGAAACCCAATCATCATCATCCGGCATTGCATCAATCGCTGTTAAAGCATCTGCAATGCTCCTCACCTTCAACACATACTCATTGATAGAAATTTTCCCTTTCTTCAAGGCATTCAACTCTTGATTGAGTTGAATCTTTCATGCCTTTGTATTTACTGAAAACATGCTCTCAAAAATTGTCCAAGTTGCATGTGAAGTTTTTGCATTCCTGATATGTCCCAACATGGTATTATCAATAACTGCAGATAGCTAGTACATCATCTTTTTGTCTTTCTCATTCCACTCTTTCCATGCTTCTAACTCATCTGTAGTCGGAGGGATACCTAGCTCTGGCTCCTTTTCTTCACCTGAGACAAACTTATAAAGACCCTTTCCAATGAGGAAGTTCATCACACGAAACTTCCATGAAGGGTAGTTGTTCTTGTTGAGCTTCTCAATAATGGGATTTCCACTGTTCTCTGCCATTATCACAAACAAGGATACAACACAACAAGCTAGTCTTTTGTAATCTTTCACAACACGTGCACAACAATGCACCAAGCAACCTTTTTCACTAATTGCTTACTGGTACATGTAATCCTGCAACTTGTTTGCAGATAAACCTTATGTTTTCTTCCTGCAAACACCTCAAAAATTACACATTCTCAATCTGTAACCTATGCACCCACTTTCAGTCAATACAACCAAAATCATAGTGTGCCCTGAAACTGATGTCCGCAACCTTGCGGCTCTAAAATAGGGCCTGAAACGGCCTCGGACGCCCAAAATAACTACGGGAAAGCCCTAAAGGGCCTTTTTATAGAATATACAATGATCTGCTTGCACACCAAATCTCATAGCAATCTGAGATTTTTGCTCGATTCTGCTTCCGGTGCCTCCACACGCACTATCCAAGAGAGAGAGTGGAAGAATGGGAGAGCTTCTTACCTATAGCTTGCTTGCTCGAACCTTACTTCTTCTCCTTCACTTTAGCCTTCAAAATTCTCCTCTCTCAGTGGCGTGGCTCTGATACCATGTCAAGAATCACGTGGTGGGGAGACTTGCTTGAGCTGCGACGCCAAACACACACTGTATACACAAGAGGAAGCTCACTCAAGAAAACAAGAAGAGAGATGGAGGCCAAAAACGTTTTCTTGCTAGTTTCTTCTTCTTCTTCCACACACTATACAATGTACACAAAGTATAGATAAGACACAACATAAAGGAAAGTGGCCTACTAAGTCAAACAGTGCATAACGGACTACACTAATCGACTAGCGCTATGTCTTTGCCAGCTATAGGTAGGTGTAACAAACTAAATATAATAAGTAATAAGTCAGTGGCCATGTGAGTATCATAATGACCACCAACGTGCTAAGTGTAGACATGTGGAGCCATCTAGCGAAGCGGTCCATCATCAATGTCCGTACGTGTTGAGCTTGCCATCTCAACATTTAGCTGATTCCAAATTCTTGGAATCGGCTTGCAGATTCATTAGCCAATTTTGCTTATGAAGAGGACCTCTTCTTCAACTGTGGTCCTAGTCCGGATGTTGTTATTGATAATGAGACTGGACTTGGTCACTTGTGGGGAATGTTATCAGACCACGCATTATATGGCAGGTGATGGTTGATATGGGTAATGCAAAGAGTAGCAGAGACCCATCTACCACTATTATCTTGGACCCACAAGTTGATTCGACGACATGTTATGGATGCGCCTCTTGCTAATGTATGCAAGAGGTATGGGTCACAACTTGATGCATTTAGTTTAGGGCTGCAAGCCCCAATTTTTCCCTTGGAATAGAACGTATTTTTGTATATTTACCTTCTTTCAAGGAGGGATCTATATGAGCTTGTTTGATTAATTTCTTTAGGCCAAGAGAGCCAGTTGTTTTTTAAGGGTTTAATGTTTGCTTTCTTTAGGCTAAGAGGGCTAGTTAATTTGCAGTACAAATGTGCTATTCCTTTAGGCCAAGAGGGCCCTATGTCTATTTGATGCAGGTACGTTTAATGGGTTTTTGTTTTAGTGATTGCATCATACAAGTTGACGATGTCGCTAGAGGGAGCCTTTGTTGCAGAGGAGCTTATTGTGGCCATTCCAGGTGGTTTCGTCCCCTTTCCGAGTTTTTTTTCCTTAAGCAATTAATGGTACATATGCCTATGAGGGTTACTTTCTTTTTGTTTGTTGGGGAGCGGCAATCGAGGCATGAAGTCCCAAGTTTAGGTTTGGTATGTCTGTGGGAGGTTTGAGTAGTCATTGCTTCCTGCCAAGGCATTGTCAGGCACTAGAAGGCCTATTTTAGATGTGAGTTCTAGTGACCATGTTCTACTAACCTGTAAGGCGGCCGTTCTAGGGTCATGTTAGTGTGAGGCAGTTAGAGAAGCCTATTAGAATAACCCAAAGAAGAAAAACCCTAAATATCTGAAAGAAAATATATGAATATATGGAGGTGTGTAAAAAGGGATTCTAACCCCTCAAACAATAAAAAAGAGAAGAAAGAAAAATCTTTGAGCAATTGATCACCGCCTTGCAAAGGCCTAGTAGGTTCCCGGTGACGAGACAAGACCCAGGGCCGATACCTTGTCTTCCTAGGGGTGGCAACTAGCTCAAAAGCACAGGAATAAGAATAAGAGATGGTTGGAGCGAAAATAAAAGTGAGCGTTAGAAAATGAATAAGTGCCGCCTTGCGAGGGCTTGGTAGGTTCTTAGGTACCGAGACGAGACCTAAGGTCGATGCCTTGTTCTCCTTGGGTCACTACGCTCAGCCCCCTCCTTTTTACACGCCCGAGTATGGAAAATAAGAGGCTAAAGGCCAACTATCCTAAAAGAGAATGTTTAATCAGGCTATAGGAATCCTTGCCTAGTAGGACCTCCTAGTTGAGTTGTCCTTAGTTAGGTAGGTAGTTCAGGCCACCACTCAGGATGACCTCTTTGATTGTTCTTTTTAGCTTGGATGTGTTGGAACAGTTGGTTAGTGACTAGCTTTTAGCTTTTTATCATATTATGCTAGGCCTACTCCTTGTGGATTTCATGCCTTGTTTTTGTAAAGGGGTAGGGTGAGAGCTGTGATGTGTTTTGTTGTGTATCTATTTTGTCTCAGCTTGATGCTCTTTGTGGTTGTGTTTATCTGCAGATCTGTTCATGGGATTCATCGGGCTGAGTCACCCTATCCCGTGGTTGCCAATGACATATGATTTTTTATGCCGAGAAGTGCTTAAAAATAGTAAAAAATTTCAAATTTCAGGGAAAAATAGACTTTGTCAAAGGCGGCAGCTACAATTAGTACGATTTTAAGCGACAAGTCCCTAAAGCACTAGTGTTTATTTTTATGAAAAATCAAACAACGGTGGATGGCCAAGCTGGAGTTATCCTACATGCAAAATGACGTCAGGAATCCAACGCAAGTCTCACATCTCCATTTCGAGGTTGTTTGATCGCCCATTTAATCCCCGCAAGGTTCGAGGGTTATGAAGAAGCTATAGGATTGAGAAGCCGGGAAGAGTGTGACAGAGGCTAGGTTTATGAATTTCGATGCCCCAAAGGCGCTTGTCCAGACGAATTTGATTTCGACGTTATTTGCCCCCTCAAAACTGAAAAACCCACTTGTCGGTAGTGTGAACGAGAAGTTATGAACTAGTTATTTTGGAGATTTAAGGCTAAAGCTTGATTAGTTAAGAGGAAAAACTCAAGAAATGAAACGCCATGGGGCGGGGGGATGTCAGTTTTTCGGCGCCTCCCAAATCCCCTTTTTTTTATGATTTTTGATCAGACTGAGTGGAGAGGAATCCTCTTGGGCTTGAGATGCCTCTATTCTTCTCCCTCCATCGCCAGAAACGGATCAAGAATTGATGCACTGAGCAAAGAGAATGAAAATCAGCCTTTCTCTCTCCTCCCTCTCTCTTGCAAGGGGCAATTCATGCCCATGAAGAAGAATGAAGACCGACAGAAGAATGCTTGTTTGGCAGTGTACCGGATTGCTTCCAATTCGAGTGGGGTTGAAGATGGATGATTGAAGATGGACTGAGCATTAATGGTGGACTGTTTTTTTGTCCTAAATCAGATTTCAAAAAACCCACAAAGAAGAAAAAACCAATAATTCTATTTTACGAAGGAAAATTGCTTGTTTTTGACATTTGATTGAGTCAATGTTCTTATGGAGTGAAAATTGGTAGGAATGTTGTTCGTTGTTTATTAAATGCTTCCATGATGAAAAAATCAGAAAACATAAAGCTAAAATGTTGGAAATAATTTTTAGAAACCTGTAAAACACGATTTTTATGAGAAAAATGGGATTTTTGGTGTTTTTGGGTGAAATAAACCAATACACATGGGATAAAATGCTGATAAAATCTATATTTCTGTTGTTCTAAGAATCAAGAGCCACAGCTCTAAAAATATATCAATTTTTAATTGGAAAAATAGAGGAAAATAGAGGAAAATGGGAAAAAATAAGAGGAAAAATAGGAATATGTCTTTAAAAATTATGAAAAAAATTATAATAAGTGGTTGCGGATGTATGGTGGGGCAAAGCATGAGGTTTGGCCTCAATTTGCCCTATCTTTTTGCTATAGTGTGTGATTTATTGCTCTTTATACACTAAATCATGACAAAACAACCTCTATACACCTATGTAATGAAGCAAAACTTAAACAGTAAGGGGAAGTAGGATTTTGTGCAACAGTTTGAGGGCTGAAATAATACAAATTCTGATGTTTTTCTCTATGCATAGCATTTAGGAAATGGTTTATTTGGAAATCAGGGATCTAGTGGCACAAGGTTCGTCTTCGTGCTAGATTCTTGCAATGAAGCATATATGCATATTAGTTGGAATTCATGGAAAGATTGTTTGCGTACTAGCACATAGGATGATTTTGAAACATAATTGTTTGTGCATGATGAGACATCCACTATTGCATTAATCATACATGTGGTATTAACTCTTGGAAATGCATAGCAATTGTTTGAATTATACTTGACCTACGCTTGAGAGGGTGAGATTCCCCTTGCCGTAGGTTAGTCATTCATTTCTTGGGAAAAATGATTGGTAAGAAACATGGTATCTCCTGGATCTCGCTGATAAAGTGAGGAGTTTTGTGCGAATGTGTTTATATGTAAAAGTAGCGCATGTAGGGACTAATCCCCAAGATGTAGGGGAGCTGCAGTGGGGCCACGGCAATCAACTGGTGGGGCTCCTCCTATGTTTGTGATACATGGCACTTATTGCCAATATGTGTGGGATACCCCTATGAGGGGTTTTGGGGAAGGTACCGTTGGATTATCTAGCTACAAACATAATATTAGAAGTATCTAACGTGCATTTAGTTATTATTACAGATGCTCCTGGACTGCGAGGACGAGTGGTGGTGGAGGTGTCTGTTGCATGCATGATGTCCGGCTAGTGCTATAGCCAGTGCCGGCCCATTTTCTAGTCTCATCATAACTGCATTAACATAACATAAAACTATCATCCATTGCCTAGAGTCTTTGGTCATTCCATACATAACTCTCGTTCCTTTTCGTGCAAGTACTCTCATGCCTTTATCTCTAGAGACTTGGAAACTAGTCTCATTTGCATTCCAAATATTGCTTGGGGGATAGTTGTGTAGATCATATAGTGTCTTCAAGTTCTCATGGAAAGTCATTACAATTTTTGGCCAAAAACTAATGCCCTAAATTTCTCCAAGGGTTGAGAATTTCTTCTTGGGTGGTTGTGTCTTATTGTCTACAAACAAAAACTACCTCTTAGAGGTAGAGAGAGGCTTTGAAGCAAGTATGCAGGATGCTGAAGGGAGTGCATAAGGGGGAATGGGTTGGAGACACAACTTGGATGGGTCTTTTGGAGCCTTGCAAAATGCAATGGGCTTAACGTGAATGCCACCATAGCAACAAACATGCTCACCATTCCTTTGTAGGAGATTATTGGTGCCGAAGAACTGGGAAATGATAGGTATTCTCTTAGACACACATCTTTTGCATTCACAAGGGGGACCAGTAGAAGACATTGGATTTAATCATACATTGATAGAGAGAATTAGAAGAGAATCACAAGTAGAATCTAAATTGCTCACTGCGTGATTGGCCAATACAAATTGGTTGGCTTGGCAGTGAATCACTCATGGGTTTGGTCAAGTAGGAGTGAGGAAGAATATATAGGGAACTATGGGCATGGAAGGTTATGCAGGGAAATTGGAACAATATATAGTGACTTGTTATGAGAATCTAGAACACAATGGCTGGCTTGTTGTGGACTATGGATAGCTTGTTGTGAGAATCTGGAATACTAATCACTTGTTTTGTTGTGAGAATCTAAAATACTAATCACTATTTTTGTTAGTACAAGCCTTCAAAAATAGGCACTAAAGAAAATGTAGGTAACAACAATACATAGGGAGAGCAAAGCATGCTTACTATGGAGTATGGAACAAAGGGAGAGCAGGAGGTGATATAACAGAAGTTTGTTTCAAGTGTTGCTGTCATGACCATCTGCTTTTGTTATGCACCACTTAGTGTTGATCCATGAAATGTTCTATGATTGGCCAAATCAATTGGGTAGATTTTGAATTTTTTGATTTAGTAGAATTTGAATTGTTGAAGGTACAAGTGGATGTGGTATTATCATGATGCTATGCATGTCTTAGTTGTAAGACAAGGCAAGTTGAAGCCAATGGTCCCCTGCGTTTAGAGTGTCATGGCAAAGATGGCGCAAATAAACTTCTATCCATTTGTTGACCCTTTTAGTTTGCCCATCTATTTTTGGATGATAAGCCGTACTACGAGTCAAAATAGTCCCAATAGAAGAGAACAAACTCCTCCAAAAGCTGCCCATAAACTTGGTGTCATGATCAGGGACAATCTTCATTGGCATTCCATGAAGGTTAAAGACACATTCCATAAACTGATCAACCACTTGCTTTGCTGTAAAATGAGTCTTTATTGGAATGAAATGGACTGATTTAGTCAATCGGTGGCATCCCCCTAGAAAGCCCCCAGATACACAGGCAAAATGGTTGTGTAAAGACATTGTATTCATTAAGATTTATGGTGGATATTTATATATCCTTCATCTTAAATTATCAGCATAAAATTCATATTATCCTCTTTCTTAGTAGTCCAACTAATAACCTTCTTTGAATACTTACAATTCACTAAACATCACTATTTAACTTTCATTTTGAACTGCAACCTATAATATATAAATTCCATTATCTTCAAGATTTCTACCAGAGAAAGAACTTACTTAAAAAATCTTAATCCATACTTAATTTTTGTTAATACCTTAATACTATCACTAATATTTACTAATTACTTTTTCAGCTCTAAACTATATTTAACAAAGGAAGTACATACAAATGAAGTCCATTCTTAATAAAATTTTATGAGAAGATTTTGAAAAATAAAGAATTATAGTCTCTTTTCAATATTGTTCTTACTCACTTATTATCAAAAGTTAGTGATTTTTCAATACAACTATTCAAAAAAATAAATTATTTATAATAATTACATCTGATCATAATACATCAAATCCTATTAACCAAAAATTCCTTATATTGAATGTAGTTTAAGTACCAATTTTCATCCATAAAATTTTCCATTTACTCTTAATATTTACCAATTACTACCCAAAAACTACTATTTTCACCATTAAAATTCAATAACTTTAATTTTAAAAGTCCATTTAAACTAATACTTAATAGATCAATCCATCATGACCTAATTTAACTCTATATTGGATCCTCATCCTTAATATTTCACTAGTACTCTTAATTATCACTAATTACAATCAAAAGATGTCATTTTTTATACTAAAATGCATATATCTTTTAGTAGATTCATCTCCAACATATAAAACTTCATTTTTAGGTTTGTTTCAATACATTATAACTCTATTTTAATTTATTTCTTATCAAAATTATATAGAACTCTTAATTTTTTCTAATTATGGGCTAAAAATGTAGTTTTTACCCTAATTTCAACCATTTCTCTACCATTTCAATGCAACTAATGCAAGAAATTTAATCCCTCTCTTCCATTTTACCTTCAGAGGTCATAAAATGAATGCAAACAACCATAAATCATACATTCTATCCATTTCTTACTCACTTTTCAATGAAAACATTCATACATATTAAGAAGATAATTAAGAACAATCCACCATATTTGAGAGTGCTAAAGCTTGCTCCTCCTCTCCCTTCACTTCCAGTAATCTTCAAAATCCTTAATCTTTTGCTTCTCCCACTAATATGCACTAATCTCTCCTTAATCTTGCTGAAAATTTATCTCTCTACACTCAAAATTTATGATCAAGAATGGTATGAGGCTGGAGGAGATGTAAGAGAGGATCGAATGTAGCCAATCCATGCTGGAAATGAGGCAACATTTGCAACAAAATCAACGACATACTCCCCAATGATGGTGCCCATTTTTTCTTGTGTTCTTTCTCTCTCTTCAACTCTCTTCTTCACATGACAAGCCCTCCCCCCTCAACTTCTTGAATGACCTCTTTTCAAAAAATGATAGTTTTTCCACCTAAACTAGTTTTTTTGACATCTCTTCATATCTTTGGACCTAATTTGTCCTTGCCTACAGCTTCTTCACATCTTTAGACCTAATTTGTCCTTGCCTACAGCTTCTTCACATCTTTAGACCTAATTTGTCCTTGCCTACAGCTTCTTGACCCAAACTCCATATATACATATTAAATTATATCTGTATTTCTACCCATCACAAAATATCTATGCTTTTCACTAAAAAATTTCCTGCATCTGCCTTCTATTACTTATTATTTTTCCGCTTCCTAAATTCTTCATCCAAAAAAACCCCGACTCTCAACTTCTAATTCCACCTCAGCACAGCCCAAATACAACTTTAAAACCTTATTTTTAATTAAATTTTATGAAAAATAATGCATAATACAAAGTCAAAGCCCTTTAGTTTCACCAAAAAATAGTGTAAAAATGACACAAAATAAGTAGTTATCATTCCTTCCTCACTAGCTTGAGTGAGCTCCCACGAACTAACAAAAGGATAGTTATTACAGTCTTCAAAAATAGCTTCAACAGCAATAGCATCCAAAAAATCTTCAACAAGTCATGTGAAAAAATAATTATTCTCCCCATCCAAATCGTGAGCATCCCCATGAGCATAGCTACAATTGCAACAATCATGCAAGGAATACAAAGGAAACAAGTATATTCCAACAAATAATAATCTCTGCCTTCTATAATCAAGAACTAACTTAATGTGACAATAAAACCAGTCCCCAAACCACTCTGTCTGATTGCTGACGTGCATGATATTGCAATTCCCAAGCAAGAATCCAACCAAAAAGAAAGCCATAAGAGCTGCTAAGAAAGAAAAAACCTCTTGAAGCAAAGAAATGCTACGCTACTCTCCTTCCAAATATCCATAACAAAGATTTTGCTTACTCTTGCAAGACCCAACACTAGACCTTTTAGCAAAACTGATATAGGACACTCCACAAGATAGAGTCTCTAGGGCAGAACTTCTAACTCTCTAGGAAATAAGGGACAATGTGTCTAGCTACTAACTGGTTACGATACAGAATATAAGTATTAGTATACCTTTATCTCCTTTTATCAAAGGTTTTGTTTTGTGTTTTTTTTCAAAGACTTGTTTTCAGCCATGCTCAAAAGGTTCCACCCCAAAGAGATGCAAGGCATCAGACACAAGGCACCTGTCAAGGAAACCCCTACAGCCTACCAGGACTTCAAGCAATGTATATCTTCTTTTGAGAGTTATTTTTTCTTTTTTATTTCTTTCTTATCGTGACTTTGTTTTTTTTTTCAAGTCTTAATTTAGGGGGTTAAATATATTTAAGAGTTTTGTTTTTTTTAATAGTACTTATGCGGTCACTATTCAACATAGAACCTACAAACATTTTAGCTCAACAACCCTCCTCGAGAAACTTAATCAGGAAAGCTATACTAACCAGTCAACTAACAACTAGGCTAATCTCACAAGACTCAACAAAAGTAACTTCATCACATACAAACTAGTCAAAATTTCACAAAGAGATGGTTTGTGACTCAGCAAATCCAAACAAGAAATAAAACAAAGCCATATACTCTAGTGAGTTTCTAGTCAGCCAGTTCAAACTAGAAAAATACGCAGTTATGCATGAGTTAGGAACCCCCCCCCCCCCCCCTTTAGACCTTAACATTCATAAGTACAACATTCTTATCATAACAAAAAAAACAATTAAAAAGTGAAAATGTAGTAACAAAAACTTCAAAACAAAACAAGAAAAGGAAACACCTGGTAATAATGCATCGTAACTTCGTAGTCCCCACAGCCAATTGAAAAGAAAACTTGCACTGAAAGGTAAACCCAACTGTGCGTGCATGTAACTACTGAACTAAGTGAAAGTTAACTTAGCTAATGTGTGAAATACTAAAAACAACAAAGAAAACCTTACATTAAAAGTGAATCATTTTTTAGGATTATTTTTTTAAATATTTTTTTGTTATTTTGGTTTGGCTTTCTGTTTAAAATTCATGTAAATCAAAACACAAACTAAGCAAACTAAGGAAACAAAGAATCTAAACAGAAATCATCACAATCCCATAAATCCTCTAAAACAAATAATAAACGTAACCAGAAATCATCTAAACTATCAACATCAAATCTATCAGGAGAATCACAATATGTAGGATGATCTTGAAGAATCCTTAGCACCCTCATATCAGATATATCAGAAGCATCATTAGGTGCATCACTAGAATTCTCCATCATTTCATGGAGGGAAGCGTCAACTACCAAACTATAAGGTGGCATAGGTGCCACTGGAAAATTTCCTAAGATACTATCCTCAACCAAATCCATGTGAGCACAAATATAATCCCAGTATGGACAACTATCGTCCAACTCAAGATCAAGATGAGAGGGAGTAAAATGATAAACAATAACCTGATAATGAGAAAACTCCTGATTCTCTCTATCCACCCTATACTGGGCAACACCATGCTCAAGAGAAAATACACAAGCATAATCGTGGCCCTGATAAGTGTATGCAATATCTTGCTATATGGTAGTGTTACCATAATCTCAGGTTCGACACTACCAACACAGTACTTGGGTGTGCACATAAAGATGCCGCTAACAAGGTCGACAACTAAACTGAGGATGGTACTCTAAACAAAAGAGAACCACAAAAGATGTACCACAACATGCCTCACCCCCTAGAGCATATAAAAATCTATGATGCATTTGAAATCGTGGAATACTATAAGGTCCAACATGAGCAGGATCAGGACTATTAGCATCAGGATGAGGGGTAAGAGCATCCATCCAGAGAATCTCCATACATGCATCCCATGAAAGATTGTCCCCCAAAAAAACAAAATAAAACACCAAAATAAACAAAGAAAAAGAAACATTCTAACTAGTATATCCACATCATCCACTCAAACGTCTCAATTAGTTCATAAAAGATTTCAAGCAAAGACCATTGACTCAAAAAGATTCATGCACTACCTCTAAGTCTTGAATTTCCAAAGAATCATTATCATAAACCTCTTTAACTTGAAATGGACCCAACCATTGAATATGAAGTTTCCCTGGAAATTTATAATAATAGCTATCATACAACAAAACTGAATAATTCTTCTGGAAATCCTTAAGCTTCAAATGTCTATCATGCTAAGCTTTGCATTGGTTATAATGGGCTTTAATACATTGTAAAGCAAACATACAATCTTCATCAAGCTTAACTAACATACACAAGCGATTGGTAAGAGATTCCCGCTCTCCAAGACGATTAGACAATGCAACACTCAAAGTAGGAACTTCCAACTCAATGGGAAGTATAGCCTTAGTCCCATTAACCAAACTAAAAGTTGTATTATTAGTCGTCACCTTATAGATGGTTTGATATGCCAGAGTGCCTCTAGTAAATGCTCATCCTAGTCATGTCTATTCTCAGTTATTGTCTTGGTTAAAATTGCCATCCCAATACGATTAGTAACTTCTACAGCACCGTTGGCTCATGGATAATAAGGAGTAGACTTTTGATGTTTAATTTTATAAAGATCCATCAATTTCGAAATTAAATTATTCAAGAAATGAGATCCACGATTGCTAACCAACTCTAGGGGATAGCCAAAACGAGTAATAATATTTTCATAAAGGAATAGAGCGGCATATTTGCCTTGATCAATTTTAAGCGCTTTAGCCTCTACCCATTTAGTTACATAATCAGTACACACTAAAATATATCTATTAGAATGATACCGTGTAGGTGGATCAATTGGACCAAAAAAATATATATCCCATTTCTCAAAAGGTGCCAATGCCAATACAGGAGTTAATGGCTTTCTACAATATTCATATGCAACCTTGTATAAAGTAGACCACCAATAACCAGTAAACAATACTTTCTTCGCTATCAAATCTCTTGCAAAATTACCACCACAAGGTTCATCATGTAATGCATTTAAGATTCGTGGTACCTCATCTTCTCGAACACACCTTTGATAAATTTTCTCACGAGGAAAATACTTATATAAATAGCCTGACATCAAAACATAGGACCATGACTGCAACAAAATATGATGATGTTCATGCTTTGGTGCAGTTGGTGGATATTTAGCCGTGTTAAGAAAATTAGCTCCAACCAACTTAGCTTTCAATTTCTCCAATACAGCTTGGCATATTGAATCCCAATCATACGATTGATTTTTTTAAGTAAAGTAGTTAGAGGCGAAGCTACCGCTGCAAATGACTCAATAAAGTGTTGGTAAAAATTTAGATAGCCAAGAAACCCTCATAAATGCTTCAAATTTTGTGGGAAGGTAAATAAGCAATTTTCTATACTCTTGTCATATCCATTGCAATACCATCACTTAAAACTACATGGCCTAATAATATTCCACATGGTACTCCAAAAACACACTTCTCAGGGTTTAAAGAAACACATGTACTCTCACAACGTTGGAATACCTCTTCCAATCGATCAGCCGCCATATTATCCTTATCACCATGCACGCAAAATTCATCTAAGAAGAATTCCATCCATTTAATCAGAAAATCATGAAACATTGCCATCATTGCTCTTTAAAAAGTATCTGGGGCATTACACAAACCAAATGGCATTACTTTATAGACAAAGGTCCTCCACTCTGTAGTGAATGTAGTTTTAGGTTGATCTTTGGGGCTAATCAGAATTTGATTATAGCCACTAAAACCATCCATAAAAGAATATAATCAATGTCCTGCCACACAATCTAATAGTTGATCAGAGAAAGGCAAAGGAAAATGATCCTTACGAGTGTGCAATAATCCACACATATGTGAATTTTATTGGAATTCTTCTTAGGAACACTGACTATAGGTGAAACCCAATCACTATATGCAATAGGATATATAAAATCCACATCTAATAATTTAGTAATTTCAGCGTGTACTCTATCTACATAGTTAGGATTTATGCCCCATTGACAGTGGCATATAGGTCTAACACCTGGTTCAATGTCAATATAATGTTGGCACAATTCAGGTTTCATGCCTTTCAAATCCACATAGCTCCAAGCAAACACATGATAATATTTCTTTAGAACATTCTGTAACTTCTCCAAAGTAATACCTTGCAATTGACTGCCCAATAATACGTGTTGTTTCAATTTTTGAATTGCCCACATAAGCTGTTTGAACCCTATTAGGTTTAATAATTGGTACATTAGTGGATTTCATCATGGATACATGACATAGCCAATTACCCACTACCACATTTTTTGGGTCATCATTAACTTCAAAATTGTGAATCGTGAGATGGTGATTTGCAAGAATTTTGATACACAACTAATGCACTAGAAGGTTCCTGTGGTGGAGAAAACTCAATGATCTCAATCATATAATGATCCAACACATCCTACTTCCCCATTAACTCTTACAAGTCCTTAGAATAATACCATGTACTTTTGTTTTTATTCTTACTTTGATAATGTAAACCTTGGCGATAACCTCAAAAAATTTGATTATGAAACTCAAGACATCATTGATCCTGAAAAGTCCACTTCCATCTCTTACATTTCAGCTTAAGTATCAACAAGTGAAGATTTTCATTTTCTTCTCCTTGTATGCAATAGCCTAGATAGTGAATAATTCTCTTTAACTTTGTAAAATTTGTTGGAGCCACTGGTTCATGCAATGAGAGGTGTGGTTCAATCCCATCACCATAAACTGTAAAGTCCATAATCTTTTCGACGGGATGTGGTAAAATCTTTCTCTTGCCACACTCGCCACTTACATGTGAAAATAAAATTTTCATCCTAAATCTCAAAGGCACTCCCCTTTTTGGATGATCTATTCGACATAGTTGATGATAGAGCCAAGGAAATTTGTAGCCCCCTCGCCCCTAGGAGACACTAGGATGCTTTCACTTTTTCTCTCTAAAGGAAAGTTGTTATGAGATGTGGAGCTCGCCTCTGCTTGCAAAACACTGATGGTTGCATCCCTCATAGTTAATTTTTCCATCAATTGAAATTGTACTTGTTCTATATGACGCTTCTCCTGTAACACCTGCTCGAAAAAATTCTCAGTTTGACTTACAATCTCCTCTAGATGATTTATCTCCTCGCTATAATATAATTGTAAAGATTGAGCCAATTTCTTATTCTTTAATGCTTCATGCTCTGTAGCATCTTTATCTATTTGTAGTTGAGTGATTTTATTCAGCAACAATTGAATGAGATCACTATCATCTGCTACCTCATCTTTATTACATAAAATTTCTTCCTCCAATAGTAAAATGCATTCTCTTGAGGCATCTCGATAGCTTTACTGTGATAACTAAGCTCATCCCCACACTTCTCTTCCCAATCTATCATGGTAACATAACAAGAGACAACTCCACCACCGGGAGAATCATCATCATCTCCTTTACAAGATAGAGACTAGAAAGACCTACAACCCTTTTATTATTTTTCTCCAATAATGGAAGTAAAAATGTTGAATAGACAAAGGTAATTGGTCAAACCCAAATGGAATATTATCCATCCCCAGAAAACGTAATAGGTTGGTTCTTTGTTTCCCTTTCATTAACCTCCAACACTAGTGTAAATTCTTCAATGTCTGGTTCATCACTCATCTCCTCTATTCCATCCTCTTATTCTTCTTTGTGTGTATTGACTTGAGAATTAAACTCAAAGAAGAAATCCTGAAAATGATTGTGATCTTGTATTTCATTGATATTTAACCTTGGGATGTCCCTCACTAAGCTTCTAGCATCTAAACTAGTAATTCCCCATTTGTCTCCAACATATTTCTCATCCACAAAAACTGCCAATAGATCAGATAAACCACTATCAGAGGTGGTCAATCAATTAGCTATATTGCTATCACTATCATCTTCTAAAGAATAGTGCACAGAATAATCCCCCATACCCAAGGGTTTTTCCATATTCTTTTGATGCCATAATGACTGTTGTCTTATCCCCACCTAACAAGGCACAATGACATAAATCTCTATATAACCAAGCATAGTTCTGCTTAGTCTTTGAGCTCTCAAATTAATAGGCAAGTGTAAACTATCCAGTTCATCCCATACATCAAAATATTTTCCTCTATCCTTGTTATTGTCTTTAGTCAATTTCGATCCTCTCAATCTTTGAGGAAATGGAGCCACTCCTTCCTTTATCTTTGGAGAACTTAAAGGAATTGGCAAAACAAGTTGATCTTCCAAATTGGGTGGCAAATTTGTCACATCTTTTTCTACATCATGTTCTTCTGAATGTTTCGATAAAGATGCTCCTTGTTTTGAAGTCTTAGCCTTGGCATAATAGTTTCATTCAGCCCCCAACCCTGTTCATTCTCCAAAATAATCGTTGGATTTGATTGTGAATGTGTGAGTGCCCCAATCATTACATCCAAGTTAAAAGTGACATGTTTTTTCTTAATTCGTCTTACCTCAATCCTCTACGATTTCTATTAAGCTCATTGCTGAGTCAGCAATGCCTTTACCCTTTTCTTAGCTTTGTGAAGATGTACTTCCTCCTGGACAATCCCTTTCATAATGACCCTCATGGTCACACTTGGCACACAAAGGGACATAATCCTTCCTCTTTTGCTCATTTGGGCAAAATCTAGCCACATGTCAAGGTTTCTCACATCTCCAACTACACGTGTTCCTGCGTTAGTATTCCTTTTGAAATTAGGATTTCTATACAGTGAGGGCCTCCTCTCATTCCCGGAATATCTTCCTTGTCCTTCATTCCTTGGCACAGGAGGTGTCCCTCTTGGGTTGGCATGCCTCTTGTCATAAATGGCATGTTAGGAGGTCCTATCGGATAAGTCACATTTTGGCTATCCATATAATTATAATTCGTTTGCATTTGGTTTACTTGCTATCGTAGATGAGTTTGCTTAGCCTAGCATTTATCCTCCACACGATTGTTTCTTAGACAATACCCACAAAACAAATTTCTTGGTTGATCAGGAACTACTCTACTTGGTGTGGGGCATTTTGTTGCTAAATAACCAAAACCATGGCATTTTCCGCACCAGGTATTAGACCTTGGTGGTGTGGGATTCCTTTGACTAGATACTGGAGTTGGCCCTATTTGTACTAGCAAGCTGCCTAACATCATAAGCTCCCTTCACATTGGGGTTTACTTCAGCCAAAATCTATTTCTTCATATCTGCCAGGGATTTGCCTACAGCTCAGCCACCTTAAACTCATCGAAAATCCGTACTATAGATGCAATTACTATCGATGGTGGTGGATATATAGGCAGTACTACATATGGATTTAATCCTAAGTATGGCATCGTTGATGGTGCTATGCCTACATTTGTCATGTAAGCAGCTTGAGGAGCTACCAGGGCTCCTACATATGGAATACTAGCCGTCATGGATGGTGACATACTTGAGGGAAATAATCCAGGGTTACTGTATAACCCCTTCCTCCTCAACTGTCCTAATTGTACTTCCTCCCACCATCGTGCTTTTGTCTTTACGTCTACTAAATTAACTGCCGCTTTAGGCTCACATGTTCCCTCACTATTTCCTGTAATCCTTTAATAAATTTTCATTTTTGCATATCCTTTGAGGGAGCATTTTGTCCCATCTTCCTAATTAATGTCTCCATCTTCTCAATGTAATGTTCTGCAATTTCTCCTGGGTTCTGTACTAAATAGTCAAATTCCAATTCTAAACGCTCTTGAAACCCTTGCTGCCTAAACTTAGTTAAATATTCCTCTCTTAAAACTATGTAAGTTGCCCTTGTGGTAGCAATAAGGTTCCCATACCACAAGTCTGCTTCATCCTTCAAAGTTGCTGGGAATATTTGAAGTTTTTTATCATAATCAATGATCTCATTTGCTATGCATGTAACCCCAAACCGCTTGATATGCATGTTAGAATCATCATCCCAATGACCAGAGTATTGTGTGAAATCTGTAAGTCGCACAATTGCTCTCACAACCATATAGAATATTCTTAAAACTTCCTCTAAATCTCTAAAGATTGGAACTTGCTCTTTTGGGTCAGCAAATAAAGATCCCAATATTCAGCAAAGCTTTCTATATTGTTATCTTCTATCATATGATCAACATGAGTGTCATCTATTCTATGTCCTACCGTTACCATGAAAATGCTATCAGAAGCCACAAAATCGTTACTATTTTGGCCCTCTTCTTTTGTATCTTCTTCGTTTTTCTCACTAGCAATTGACCCCTTCTTCAAGCTACCCTTATTGGTACCACTCATTCCCTGGCAACTTCGTGCTTACCTCTCCCAATTGTAATTTGACTTTAGTTCCAATAGAAGATGTCTCTCTAGTGACTTTTTCTATTTCTAATGACAAATCTAGCCCTCCTTGCAAGGTATTTTGCAGTTCAGCGTTTAATTGTTCTAATTGCTACACTATTCACTTAGTTTTCTTTTCCAATCTTCTTTCAGATCTCTCTTCATGTGCTAACTTTTGGCTTTCACTAATTCACTCTAGCATGTGATGATTTTCCCTATCAAATACATCCTTCTATCAATCTCTACTATAAGAGCCCGTGTTTGTGAAACTCAACTTCCGAAGAATGTCAGGTAATTCCTTATCCTCAGCCCCATAGGATATGTTCTCACTAAGCTTTTCTACTAAACCTAAAATTTCAGCCACTTCCCGTGCTTCCTTTATATCAAATGTTATGTTGACTCCCTTTGTTATTACTACCCACTGAGAAACTTGAGCCCAATCTATTCTCCTAAAATTCTTATAAGACTCTCTAGAAAACCAATTGCAATAGTGGTTCACACCAATGGTGTTAAGTTGAATTTCATCGACTAACTTACAATGTGATGCTAACAGGACAAACCCCTTTGCTTCAACTTGAAACATCCAATTCCAAGTGCACAATTGCTCAACATTAATCCACAGTTTAAGTCCAAAATGCTTATCCCCATCCACCAAATCGGTGTCCTATGCCTTATTGACAATAATGCATTGCATATCCTTTGGCAATTCACAAAAGAAACTTTGCAAGAAAGCTTCGTTGTATCAGTACATCAGAATCTTGTTAGACTAGATTGAAAGTTCGTTGGGTAGGTCTCACAATCACAAGTTAAATCCCATGGCATGTCAAATAGGCATAAGATTCTAATCCTAGGCTCTATAGCTTCTCCCTATCTCTCAAGGAAGACTCCTTATATGTTGCCCTTGCCATACTTGTGGCGGTTTATTATGTGCCCCTTTCAGGATGTTGAGCTTTTGAAGAGAGTGCGGTTTTCAAGTGATTGAAAGATCTATATCTTCTCCCCATCTCTTAGGGAAAACTCCCTATATGTTGTCCTTGCCATACTTGTGGCGGTTTATTATGTGCCCCTTTCGGGATGTTAAACTTTTGAAGAGAGTGTGGTTTTCAAGTGATTGAAAGATCTACTAGATCTTTCTGTCAGAGAGAGAACTAGGGAGAGAAGAAGAGGAGAAAGAAAGACTACAGTGGAGAGAGAAAGACTGCAGGAAGAGAGAGAAATAGAGTGACGAGGAGAGAGAAAGACTAGAATTGGAGAGAGAAAGACAGGAAAGATGAAGAAGCCATGGAAGCTTGGAGCAAGAAGGGAGAGAAAGATTGTAATTGTATTGATATGTCAAAAGATGTGAAAAATTACAACTTCTCTCCTTATATACCAGTGTCAATGTGACATGGCATATTATTAGTATTCTAAGTATTCCCAGCTTCTTACAATCCATCCCTTCCCAAAAGTTTTTGTCCCCAAAAACAAAACTAGAAAGAACTAAAGAAAAGATGGATAGAACAGAGTACTACTCTGTTTTACAGCTTTACAAATAGGGAGTGAGTGAAGAATTTATCATTACAAGGGCTGAATTTGAAGTATGAAAAGTGGACCCTGCTATATACATGATTTGAAGAACTTTAGAAGCCATTGGAGCCACAGAATCTTCAACAAATAGTTCCAGAAGAAAGTAGACAGCTTGCTGAAATAACAGTCCCTGCTGGACCAAATCAGCCATAACTTTTGATAGAAGTGTCCAAATGAGGTGTACCACATATCAAAACGAAGCTCTTGAAGAGTACTTTAAGCTCATGTAGATAGCTCAATTCTGAAAATGAAGTATGACAAAAACTGTTCTAAAACAGCGTGCTGTCCTGAACCAGTCTGCACCAATACTAGCTCCATAAGCAATAGGCTTCAGCCACCAATGTATCCTTCAAGTATGGATACTCATCCAATATTGAATCAGGTCTCCAAGAAGCCTCTTCAGAGGGTAAACCTCTCCATTTAATCAAATATTCCACAATAGAACGTGATCGAAGCTTCTTTTCACGCTGACCTATAACAGCCTCTGGGATGTACTGAACGATACCATCTTCATCAATAGGTGGCAGCTCATCAACTAAATCCACTGGATCACCATAATAGGGCTTGAGCTACCTAACATGGAAGACGTTATGAATTTTTGTAGAAGAGGGAAGCTCTAGTCTGTATGCCAAATCTCCAATCCACTTAAGGATCCTGTAAGGGCCATAGAATCTGTGGGCAAGCTTATTACTGGATCCATCTTTCAATGTAGAATACTTGGATTTGGGCACCTTCAACAAAACCAGCTCTCCTTCCTGGAACTCTAAAGGCCTCCTCTTCTCATCAGCATACATCTTCATCTGATCTTGAGCCTTCCTTAGATTCACCTTGCATTGCTGAAGAAGGGTCTGCATTCTATCCAACTCTTCCTTCCCATGAGGGTTGATCTTTTCGTTAAAAATGACTGTGGGTAGGGGCACCTTGTAACCATACAAAGCCTCAAAGGGTGAAACTCCTATGCTCGCATGAGTGGAATTATTATAAGCAAACTCAGCCAGGTGTAACCAAGAATCCCATGAGGTTTGGACATCATAGCAAAAATGGCGAAGATAAGTCTCCAACCATTTATTAACTCTCTCTGTCTGTCCATCAGTTTGGGGATGATAAGCCGTAGATGGAGCCAACTTGGTACCCATAGATGTAAATACCGCTTGCCAAAAGTTACTCATAAACTTTGAGTCCCTATCATGGACAATCACCTGCGGTAATCCATGCAATCTGAAAATATGCTCCATAAACTGGTTGGCCACTTGAGAAGCAGTAAACTGAATTTTTGTTGGGATAAAATGAGCTGCTTTGGTGAGTCTGTCAACCACCACATAAATACTATTCCACCCCTTCTTGGTAGTAGGTAAGCCAGTGATAAAGTCCATAGTAATATGAGTCCATTTACCCGTAGGAATAGGTAATGGCTGCAATAAACCCCCTGGCTTATGGGTGCTATCCTTATTTTGCTGACAAGGCATACACTTCATAACGAAGTCCTTGACATCTTTCCATAGTCCCTTCCAATAAAAGCTCTTGTTGATCCTGTCATAAGTCTTGAAAACTCCCAAGTGTCCAACTAAAGGCGAAGAATGCATCTCCTCCATAATTTTTCGCTTGAAAGAAGAAGTAGAGGGAATAACAATCTTACCCTTCCTCCAAATAAGACCATTTTTAAGCTGGTAATGTGAGTTTTCTTCCATGAGACCTTGCTGTAATTTCTGAAAGATTTAGCTGAATTCCTCATCTAAGAGATATGCCTCTTGTAGCTCTTCAATCCAATCACTATGTAATTCCGTCATGGCTGATACTTTAGAGAGCCCACATACGAGAGAGAGAATCAGCCACTATGTTATCTTTGCCCCTTGTATGAGTGATGTCAAAGTCATAATTTTGTAATGTTGCTACCCATCGTCGTTGCTTTGGAGTAAGATTTGACTGAGTAAGGAAATACTTGAGTACGCGATGATCACTATGCACTCTGAATCGGCTGCCATATAAGTAATGGTGCCATTTCTTGATTGCATGCAGAATAGCCAACATTTCCTGATCATAAACATTCATGGCCATCTCCTTATCAGTAAGCTTACGGCTTTCAAATGCAATTACTCCATGCTCCTGAAGCAAAACAGCCCCAATGCCACGGCCACTAGCATCACATTGTATAGGAAACTCTTTAGAGAAATCCGGGCATACAAGAATAGGAGCGGAGGTAAGTAATTCCTTTAACTAGTTGAAGCTGCTATCTGCAAGAGAATCCCAAAAGAAAGCCTCTTTCTTCAACCTGTCAGTTAAAGGGGCTGCAATTGCCGCATAATGCTTTATAAATCTGCGATAGAATGAAGATAGACCAAGAAATCCTCTAAGAGAGGTAGTAGTAGTAGGCGTTGGCCGATCTTTTATGCATTGCACCTTCTTGGGATCAGCCTGTATTCCTTTTTCACTGACTATATGTCGCAAGTATTCCACTTCAGTCTGCATGAAAGAACACTTCTTCTCCTTAGCAAAAAGCCTATGATGTCTTAATACATCAAAAACCTTCCTCATATGCAACAAATGATCCTGAAAAGTCTTGCTGTAGATCAAAATGTCGTCGAAGAACACCAAGACAAACTGAAAGAGGAAAGGTTGTAGAATCTTATTCATCAAGCTTTGAAAGGTAGCTGGAGCGTTTGTAAGGCCGAATGGCATCACCAAGAAATGGTAAAGCCCACGATTAGTCCTGAAAGCAGTCTTGACCTCATCACCCTCTCTCATGCGAATCTGATGATACCCTGATCTCAAATCAATCTTCGTGAAGAATCAAGCCCCCTTAAGCTCATCAAGCAAATCATCTATCCTGGGTATAGGATACCTGTTCTTCACTGTTATCTTGTTAAGATCCCTGTAGTCAATGCACATTCTGAAAGATCCATCTTTCTTTTTGACTAACAAGACTGGGGATGCATACGGTGAAGAACTTGGTTCAATGAATCCCATTTCAAGAAGCTCTTTGATTTGCTTGGCTACTTCCTCTCGTTCACATTTTGATAGTCTATAAGGTGGCTTATTGATCGTCTTTGAGTTGGGTTCCAAATCAATGGGGTGATCCACCGCTCTCTTAGGAGGCAATGAAGTAGGTACTTCAGATAAATCTCTATACTCCTCAAGAAGAGCTGTCAAGGCTGGATAGTTTGCTGAATTATTGGGCTGATCCTGTGTTTCTTTGTTCAAATGCAATACAAATATCTGTGAGCGCTTCTTGTACTCTTTCTTGAGTTGTTGAATGGTGATAAGCTGAAAATCAGATTTACTAGGGATCCCCTGTAAACGGATGAGCTGTCCATTGGAGAAAAACTCCATATATAACTGTGAGAAATCCATAGTAATCCTGCCTAAGGTCATCAACCAGTCACAACCAAGTACAATATCTATGGGCCCCATTTCCAAAGTGATCAGGTTTACTTTGACTTCAAAATTTTCAGCCATCTGCAAAGAAACCTGTGGACAAATCTGTGTGCTGATTTCCTCTTCACCATTAGCCACTTGTACTCTAATGGGCTGCTGTAAGTCAGTGGGAACACAATTCAACTTGTACAAAATGGATTTATTGACAAAACTGTGGGTACTGCCACTATCTATCAGGATGAACACTGGCTTTCCACATATGCTTCCCTTCATACGAAGTGTATTAGGGTTCTTAGATCCCGTCCAAGCATCCATAGAGATAGAACAATTAGTGGCAGCAGGCAACTCATTACAAAATCCACCAGGATCAAATGGGATATCACCGCTTGGATCAAAAGGAAAAGAGTCAGATGGATCATAGAAGTACTCCTGTCCACCATCATCCTCGAAATCTTCATTTTCAGCATTGATTGGGACTGCATTAACTTCATCTATGTCATTTTCAAGGTCCTCAAGAACTAGCATACTCTGAATTTTTGGCTTGGCATTTTTGTATACACACTTTGAAGCATGGTCAGGAGTATACTTTTCTCCACACTTGAAGCATAAGCCTTTGTCCTTTCTTTCCTTGTAAAGATCCATGGGAATATTTCTGGAATTTGTATTGGCTGAAGTAGACTTAGGCTTATTGTCACCTTGCTTAAATTCAACCTTTGGACTGTTTGTTGTCCTGAAATTGCCTTGAAGCCTAGAAGCATTAAATGGAGGATAAGTTGGTATCCGTAAGCTCCCACTAGGCATATGGTTGCTGCCATAATTGTTACCAACTTGTACTTGCTTTAAAACGGTCCTTGGCTGTCCATAACTTGGCTGAAATGAAGACTCTTTCCTATACTTCCTTCCAAAGTGCTCTGCAAGCTCAATAGCCTTGAAAAGTGAAGTAGGATTCTGTGCCATAACATCAGCTGACAAGGATGGTTCTAAACCATACATGAACTTGTGTAACTTGGCCTCATCACTGATGTTTTCCACATACATGGTCAAGTTGAGGAATTGGTTTGTATATTCTCTTACACTTAGGCTCCTTTGTTCCAAGTTATACCATCTTCGTTCTAACTTCTCTTTTTCAAGAGGTGAAACAAAGACTTCAGCCATAAGTGCCTTGAAAGCTTCCCAATTCTCAATAAGTACATTCTCTTTCTTGATATACCTCCACCAAGTGTGAGCAAATCCTTCTAAGTGGAGGGAGGCAAAATGTATCTTCATGTCATCAGTTTTAGGAAATATGTCGAAATAAGACTCCATCTTAGAAGTCCATTCCTCTAATTCTGATGGTGAAGATGACTGGCCATTGAATTTGGATAAAACAATTTTATCCTTGAATTCTCTATCATGGAAAGGTTGCTGTCCCAAAACTGGCTAATCGAAATTTCTAAGTACAGAACCCCCAAAATGAGATTGAAATCTTCCAACAGGTGGCTGAGAATTACCCTGTAATCTTCCTGTTGGTAAAGCACCCCTAGAATGCTGAGTATGCAGTCCAAAAGCTTGAGTATTGGCGCCGTTCAAACTGCCCAAATAGTCATCATGCCTTTGTGAAGCTTCTCCTACTTCATACTGACTATTGGGAATACCTCTTCTTCCAATGATTCCATCTCCATAACCATTTTGGTTGGATGGCTGAAGTGGGACTGAAGGGTCATTGTTTGAACAACCTTCTCATTAGCTTCTTTTGATCATGTTTGCGATGGCATCAATTGAGAAAATTTTGCCATAAGCTGAGCATTGGATTCTACTAATTTATCAATGGAAGCCTTGGTTTGGGTAGTTGATTCCATCAACTTATCAAGCGTAGACTTCGTTTGTCCATGAGATAAAACCATTTGTTCCATTGTAGACTTTGTTTGACCAAATGATAAAATCATATGCTCCATTGCTGACAAAATAGCTTCATGACGTTCCTTATGTCTTAGTTCATGGGCACATAAAGCGTCATTGAGAATACTAATTTCTCCTTGTTGAGGCTCTTCAGGGTTCTCTTGAAATGTGCTTTCCATCATAGAATCCCTGATTTGCTGTGCATAGTCCTCCTGGACCTTATTTTTGCCTTTATGCCCTGCCATACTAGTGCAGTCCTGCAGTACCCCCTGTCAGTAAAATGGCTATAACTTTGGCTAGAAAACTCCGATTGCAAAACTTTTTTGTGCGAATCGAAGCTTACAATGCCCTCTTTGAGATGAGCTATAGCACGCTATAACAGGTTTAGGACAGAAAATTCTGTAACTGAATTTCAGAGTCTGAACTGTCCAGTCCTGCACCCTATTTAGACCTGTAAGTGCCTTGTTTTGACCTTGTAATGCAAGAAAGTAACCTCCAATGGCTACCAAACCCTACAAAGGGGTATATAGAACCTGTGGGTACCCTGTAGTACCTGCACCTGTACTTCAGTATCAAAGGGTGTACCTGTATCCACCTGTAAATACCCAGTGGGTAACCTGAAAATGCCCTGTTTTACCCTGTTTTACTCCAATAGGTACTTGAGTCATTGGAAAGTCTTCAATCTTCAATTCTCCACTCGCTGTACCTGTGTGAGGGATAAAACGGCAGGATGGGCTCCCTACACAGGCTCCGAATCATCGGGAGGTGGGCAAAGTTTCCCCCGGGTCGGTTGGTTGCACCCCTTCGGGATCTTCGATAGTGAGGGAGGGTCACCTCTCTTTTGTCCCACTATCTCCCCCGGCATCCACCTTTTTCCTCGGTGGGAATATCAACATGGCAGAGGCTAGTGTGCTAAGCAATCAGCATGATATGCAATTGAAAAATAACCATTCAGCCTTTCATGAGATGCAATTGATTGTGATAAAAGAACTTGAGATGGGAGAAGGGTTTACCTATGCAATTCAGTGACTCACTGATTGCTAGTACTTACCCTTTTACAATATTTCAGCTTGGATAAGAGAGAATTTCAACAAAACAGATCAAGGTTACGCATCAAGCTGATCAAATGTTACCTAAGATGAGTAATGGTTTTGAATCAAAAGGAATTCAATGAAATAGGCTGAAATTGAAGAGAATTAATACTATTCTCTGATCTATTGATCAATCCAGTGAATTAATTGATCAATAATCTCTCATCAACAAGTGGAAAAGCCATTAGTAATAGGATTATTGAGAGATTTCAGAGATTAGCAAAAGAAAATACCTCCATTAAGCTTGAAAATGATGATGGATATCAGCTTTAACCCGGTTGATGCAAGAGTTCTTCATAATCCACCATGAATCCAACATAAAGCTTGAAATCAGTCCATACATGCTTCAATATGATGAAATCCTTGAAAGATCAATACTCCAGCCTTGCTTGAACACTTAAACTTTCAAGATTCAAGCTCTCTGATGAAAAGCCCCAAAATATTCCTTCCATTTGAGCTTCATTGACATGCACGGGCTGAAATCTCTTCAATGTCTTCAATCTTGAAGTCTATCCAGCTTGTATTCAGCTTTAGATAAGCCTTGAAGGTCGGGAAAGTCCATAATCTTGAGAAATTTGAGCTTCCATGTCTGTGGCTATGGCTGCCCTGCTGTGTATTAGGGTTTGAACAGAGGAATGGCTGATCAGAATGCTTCAGAGGTTAAAGATTGTTGCCAATCAGTGCTTGATGAAGCCTTCAAGAGCTATGATTAATGGCTGAGGTTGTGGAGCAAGCTGAGCAGGGAAATCAATGCATTTTTTGGCGCATTTTTCGGGCTGCTTCCTGGCCAATGTTCTTCAGCAATGATCAAGCCTGGTACTCCTCCTGAAGCTTAGGACACAAGGAATCTTTACCCCATGGTTTGGCAGTGAGATATTCAGCACAGAGAGAGATATTTGTGAAGATTCTTGACATCCACCATGAAAGCTTCAGCCAAAAGCTTGAAGGAGAGAGAAGAGAAGCTCTCTTTTGAAAAGTAACTGTAGTTTAGTCTGTAACTAAGCCCTGTTAACCATTCTTTACCCTAGTTACCTCCATTTTTGCATGAAATTTGATGACGTCCAGCCATTTAAGCCTTTACCCGCCATATCTGACCTTGAATATCTCCAGATGTAGTCATTGCTAACTGTAGTTGTCCTGCAGCACTCCACTAGTCACTGTCTTGTACCATTTTTGTCTGAAATTGGTTTTGAAATAGGAAAATGAGAGTGAAAATGGAAGAAAATAATGGATCAAAGACTGAAGCTCTGATACCACTTGTCAGAGAGAGAACTAGGGAGAGAAGAAGAGGAGAAAGAAAGACTGCAGTGGAGAGAGAAAGACTACAGGAAGAGAGAGAAATAGAGTGACGAGGAGAGAGAAAGACTAGAATTGGAGAGAGAAAGACAGGAAAGATGAAGAAGCCATGGAAGCTTGGAGCAAGAAGGGAGAGAAAGATTGTAATTGTATTGATATGTCAAAAGATGTGAAAAATTACAACTTCTCTCCTTATATACCAGTGTCAATGTGACATGGCATATTATTAGTATTCTAAGTATTCCTAGCTTCTTACACTTTCCTCCCCGCTTTTGTTCCTTTTTAATATCTTATCTCCCACTTAAAATGTATTTCCTTTTTAGCTTATGTTCATATTTAAAACTAGCCAAGACCACTTCCACTTCTCCTTAGTTAACATGCTTGCCTCTCCTGGCAAATGCATCAAAAATGATAGCACCCTAGAAAGCCCCCAGTTGCGCAGGCAAAATGGCTACGTGTAAAGCCAGTGTATTAATTAAGGTTTAAGGTGGATATTTATAAATTCTTCATCTTTAAATTATTGGCATAAAAGTTATGTTATACTCTTTCTTAGTAGTCCAACTAATAAGCTTCTTTGCATACTCACAATTCACTAAATATCACTATTTAACTTTCATTTTGAACTACAGCCTATAATATATAAATTCCATTATCTTTAAGATTTCTACCAAAAAAATAAATCACTTAAAAACTCTTAATACATAGTTTATGCTAATACCTTAATACTATCACTAATATTTACTAATTAATATTTCAGCCATGAACTATATTTAACAAAGGAAGTAATACAAATGAAGTCCATTCTTAATACAATTTTATGAGTAGATTCTAAATAATTAAAAAATATATTCTTTTTTCAATATTTCTTCTAACTCACTCATTATCAAAAGTTATTGATTTTTCATTACTATTATCTAGAAAAATAAAAATATTTATAATAATAACATATTATCATAATACATTAAACCCTATTAACTAGACATTCCTTATACTGATTTTAGTTTGAGTACCAATTTTCATCTGTAAATGTTTCCATTTACTCTTAATATTTACTAATTACTACCCAAAAACTATTTTTTTACCATTAAAATTCAATAACTTTAATTTTACAAGTCTGTTTAAGTTAATATTTAATAGATAAATCCATCATGACCTAATTTAACTCTTTTTTTTATCCTCATCCTTGATATTTTACTAATACTCTTAATTATCACTAATTATAGTCAAAAACTGCCATTTTAATATTAAAATGCATATATCTATTAGTAGATTCATCTCCAGCATATAAAACTTCATTTTCAGGTTCCTTTCAATGTACCCTAACTCTATTTCAATTTACTTCTTATCAACATTATAGAAAACTCTTAAATTTTCCTAATTATAGCCTAAAAATATAAAATTTACCCTAATTTTAGCCATTTCTCTACCATTTCAATGCAAGTAATGCAAGAACTTTAATTCTTCTCTTCCATTTTTCCTTCAAAGATCATAAAATGAATGCATACAACCATAAATTATGCATTCTATCCATTTATTATTCACTTAGAAGATGATTAAGGATTATCCACCATATTTGAGAGTGTTGTTGCTTACTCCTTCTCTCCCTTTACTTCTAGCAATCTTCAAAAATTTTAATATTTTGCTTCTCCCACTAATATGCACTAATCTCTTCTTAATCTTGCTGAAAATTTCTCTCTCTACACTCAAGAATCATGATCAAGAATGGTATGAGGTTGGAGGAGATGTAAGAGAGTATCAAATGTAGCCAATCCATGCTGGAAATGAGGCAACATCTATAGCAAAATCAACAACACACTCCACAATGATGGCACCCATTTTTTCTTGTGTTCTTTCTCTCTCTTCAACTGCTTTTTTCACATGACAGGTCCCCCCTCCCCCCCGCAGCTCCTCAACTTCTTAATAATCTCTTTTTAAAAAATGACAAATTTTCCACCTGAACCGATTTCTTTGACATCTCTTCGTATCTCTGGACCTAATTTGTCCCTGTCCATAGCTTCTTGACCCAAACTCCATGTATGCATACTAAATTATACTCGTATTTCTACCCATCCCAAAATAGCTATGCTTTTCACTAAAAAATTTCTCGCATTTACCTTCTATCACTTATTATTTATTTGCTCCCTAAATTCTTCATTCAAAAAAATCCAAACTCTCAACTTCTAATTCCACCTCAGCAAAACCCAAATATAGCTTTACAACCTTATTTTTAATTAAATTTATGAAAAATAATGCATAATATAGAGCCAAAGCCCTTCAATTTTGCCAAAAATAGTGTAAAGATGGCACAAAATAAGCAATTATCAATGCGTCTACCACCACATAAATTCTTTTTCACCCATACTTTTTTGTAGGCAGATTATGAAATCCATGCTAATATCAATCCACTTCCCATGAGGAATAGGTAGTGGTTGAAGCAAACCACCAAGTAGAAGTGTGGAATGCTTGTTTTGTCGACACAGAGGACAACTCATGACATAGTCTTTAACATCTCTCCAAATCTCTTTCCAATAAAAGCTCTTATGAATATTATCAAATGTTTTAAATAAACCATGATGTCCTGCTAAAGATAAAGAGTGCGTCTCTTGCAAAATGCAGTCTTTGAAAGATGATTGAGGAGTCAAGAAAACACGTGATTGATACCATAAAAGACCATTATGCCATTTATAATTTGGATATCTTCTCCTTTGCCTTGCTGAAATTCCTTCATCATTTTGGATGCTTACTCATCAAGTAAATACTCATCTCGAATGTTATGGATCCAATCTTTATGCACGATGGAAATGGTAAAGATAGAACATGCCCACATTCTTGATAAGGCGTCCACCACCACATTATCTTTTCCAACCATATAAGATATCTCAAAATCATATCCTTGAAGAGTGGCTAACCATCTTCATTGATTGGGAGACAATTTTGGTTGTGAAAGGAAGTATTTCAGCACACATGGTCATCACTTTTGACCTTGAAATGGCTACCATAGATGTAATGATGCCACTTTTTAATAGCATGCAAATATTGCCAACATCTCTTGCTCATAAACATGTAATTGACGCTCCTTGTCATCAAGCTTTTGGCTTTCATAAGCAATGAATCCATGGTCTTGCCATAAAGCATTCCCAATTTCTCTTCCACTAGTATTTGCACATATGTTAAACTCCTTAGAGAAATCTGAGCATACACGGATAGATGTTGAAATTAAGAGAGATTTCAGCTCATTGAAACTTTGATCAGCGATGGAGTCCCAAAATAAAGCCTCATTTTTTAGCCTATCTGTCAATGGAGCTGCCACATGAGCATAATTCTTGATGAACCTCCTATAGAAGAATGATAATCCAAGGAATCTTCTCAAAGAGGTTGCATTCGTAGGAGTAGGCCATTCTTTAACACATTTTACCTTGTTGGGATCCACTCTAATGCCTTGCTCTCCCACAACATGACCTAAGTATTCAACTTCATCTTCCATGAAAGAACACTTTGTCATCTTGGCAAAGAGTGTGTGCCTTCGTAATGCGTCAAAGACCTCATGTATATGCTTCAAATGCTCATCCTTGGATTTGCTATAAATAAGGATATCATCAAAGAAAACAAGGACTATTTTGAACAAGAAGGGCTACAATATTTTATTCATGAGAGCTTGAAAAGTAGCGGGTGTATTGAAAAGTCCAAGTGGCATAACTAAGAAGTGGTATAACCCTCTTTCAGTCAAAAAAGTTGTTTTGAACTCATCTCCTTCCTTTATTTGAATTTGATTGATAACCCGATTGAAGATCTATTTTGGTGAAAACTTTTGCATCTGTAAGCTCATCCAAAATATAATCAATTTGGGGAATATGATACCTATTCTTGATAGTTGACTTGCTCAAATCCCGATAATCAATACACATACGAAATGATCCCTGTCCTTTTTCTTGGCTAAGAGCATGGGAGAGGCAAATGGTGATTGGCTTTGCTGAATTAAACCCATTTATAGCAATTATTTGACTTGCCGCCCCCCTTCTTCCCTCTCAAACTTGGACATGTGATAGGGATGTTTGTTGATGGGCTTTGTATTGGGCAAAAAATCCATAGGATGGTCAACCTCTTGCTTTGGAGTTAAAGATGATGGCGGTTGAAATAAATCCTTGTATTCCTCCAATAGCTCTTCCAATCTTGGATCCCTTTTCTTTGTAGAAGAAGATGGCTGATTTAATGATTTCTCTTCATCTACTTTCGCAAGAAAAAGAGTGAAGATGCATGATTTGGCATTGATTTCTTTTCACAACTTCTTATGGAGATGAATTCTATATGTTTGTAGTCTATGCCTTTCAATTCTATGTACTGTCCTTGCCAATTAAATTCAATTTTCATTTGCTCCAAGTGTAAAGTGAATTTTCCAAGTGTCTTCAGCCAATTAGATCCAATAACAATGTCAATAGGCCCCATATCCAAAGTGATCAAGTCTACTTGTATTGTGCAAGGGAGTGATGGCCCAATTGAAGTACATGGACACACTTGTTTACTAGACTCGTATGCACCATTGGCAACTTGTATACCACAAGGAGCAATCCATATCAATGGGTAGCAACTTCAGCCCATTCAAAGATTTGATGTTGAAAAAGCTATGAGTGTTTCTCGTATCCACTAAAATATGTGCGACCTTGCCATTAATATTACCTTTGAGTCTAAGTATACTTTCTCCTTTGCAACTGGTCAATAAATCATGTGAAATGGTATATAAGGAAGCATGAGAATCATGAGTGCCACCCGGATCAAAAGGAAGTCCATCCATGGGATCATAGAATCCTTCATTGGTGGCATCCTCTTCTTCATAAATCTCTTCGACCATTGGGTAAACATCAACATGCAGTAAATTTCCCTCTTGATCCTCTTCTTCATCAACTTCCACATCTTGAGCAATCACTATATTGATTTTTGAATTCTTAGCTTTGCACTTCAGCTTATGATCTTGTGACCACTTCTCCCCACATTTGAAACATAATCCTTTGGTATGTATTTCTCCAAGCGTGTCGTCATGAGGAAGGAAGTTGTTATTAGAACTAGTTTGGGATAGTTTAGGAGCACTTTTAGCTCTTGAAAATTTGCCTCTTGCCTCAGTCACATTTTTAAAATTTTACCCCTATTTCTATGCATAATTTCCACACTATTTAGAGACATAAAGAGTGGAAAAAGTTGACACTTTGTTGTTTTGACTATTATAACCCCTATTTTCTTGCTTAAAAGAGTCACTTGATTGGCTAAAACTTGCCTATATTTTGTAGATTGATTGGAAATATTATTTCCCAAACTCCTTTGCTGAAAATTTCCTACATCTCTCTTATACTTCAAGGAATATCTTTTAGCCAATTGTATGGCCTCATGTAAAGTTTTGGTTGTTGAGCTCTTACCTCCGATGATAGGACATGGTCAAGACCAAAAATGTATTTATTTAGCTTAGCAAAATCTAAAATGCCTTCAACATACATGGAGAGATTCAAGTAGGTGTTGGAATAGTCTCTAATGAACATTCCTCTTTGATCACATGCATACAATCTTGGTTAGAGCCTTTCTTTTCCCAAAGGAGAAACAAAAACATCAACAAGATGAAGAGCCCCAAAATAAATCTTTGCTTCTTCACTTCTAGGATAAAGGGTAAAGTACAATTCAAGCTTATTAATCCATTCCTCCCATTCAGAAGGTGAAGTGTTATCCCCTTTGAAATTAGTGATATTGATATTTTCCTTATGCTATTTTTCATTGCAAGATGGTTGCCCATAAGTATGTTGCTTCGATGACTCTTTGTTCCAAGAGTTTTTCCTAAAAGTAGGTGGCCCAAAACCATAAGAGGAGGGTTGAATGTTTGAAACATCTCTTTGTTTGGGATATTGTGGGCTGATATTCTCTCATCATACCTTCCACCTTCATGAACTTGATTTTTGACTACATTTCCTTTTTTTACATTTAAGGGATGATGGTGAAAAGACTTGTAAAAGGGGTCACATCCATGATAATCATCATCCCATTGATTGTTGTCTTATTCCCCTTCATATCTATGACTATCTTTTGGGTAGCTTAACTGAGGCCTTGGGATATGAATGCCATAGATTTGCGAAGGGTAATGGTTGCCCCTCACTCTAGAAGGTTCTGCCCTTTCAAAAGTATGTATAACTGACTGAGAAATTTCTTTGTTTCAATGGGGAAGATTGCCAACAAGAGGAGTTACATGTGGATCTTCAATAGTTGGAGGTTCCCTTTGTGGCTTGCTCCCACTTTCCTTTATAGCTGAAATGAGTTCTTGGAATAAAGATTTGTTGCTTTGCTACAGATCAAAGATTCCCTTGTTTACTTGTGTCATCCCTTGCAACAAACCTTGATTCATATATATTAATCTTCATTCAAAGTCTTCAAATCCTTAGAAAGGCCTTCATTCATATGTCCCAACTCTTTTGAAAGTAAAAGATAATCATTCACTGTATGCACTTCACGTGTGTCATCCCTTCCTTGGTGTGCTCTATAAGCAATACCAATCCTTAAAGATTCATCTATTTATTTAATATTATGGGCTTAAATTTTGTAATTTTTATCCTCTTGAAAGTTCTTGACACCATCATTCAATGCTTCAATAATGGGATCTTTCTTCTTATTGCTGGCCATTAGGAGACAATGTTGTATTAGTAGACAATTTGTCAATAAATCCCCTATTTCTCTCAAAATATAGCACCAATACCAATTCTTAATATCTCTATGGGAAGATTATTATATGGGAATATAGGATATTTCAAAAGATATGGAGTTGGGCCAAAAACTTTGGGTGGAACAATGACAAACAATGTCCCCCTATATGTTGTCTAGGTGCTGTCTCACTATACCTAGTATCACAAAATCAAGAACAACTTGAGCTCTTGATGTCGGATCACCAAAATTTTTCATTCAAATCAAAGCTTAGGATATTTTCTCTTCAACCAGTATAGTATCTTTTTATACTTATTAGTGCTTCTTGACACTTTTGTTTCTTGATACATCCAAGAAACTCATTTGGTATTCTAATCTGAGAGTTTTGGTGCTAATTTGATGTTGCTCTTGCCAGCTAGTATGGGAAAAGATTCACCATCATACCATTTAAAAGGAATAGGCTTTCACACTTGGTAGACACAAGGATCAAGTTGATCCTGATGATGAAGAAGGGCATTTGATCAATATAACCAGTGGACAAGAGAAGAAACCCAAATATGTTGCTCTTGTAGTAGTATGGAAAAAGAGTGATGACAGTAATATCCACCATGTAGACACATGTGATACATCTCATGCCACTTAGGAACAGTTGAACACACTATTTAGCCCACTCTAAATCTTCAAAATATGGATTTCTAATTGATCTTCTTAGGTTGGATATGAAGGCTAATACATGCCTTGCAACTCACCTTAACTATATGCAAAAGTCTGTTAAGTCAACTTGCAAGGATTAACTTAAAAATGGAAGAAGGCATATGCATTGGAGTCTTTCTCAAGAGTCTTCCTCTAGAACTTGGTAATGCCTCCACCACACTATTTAATATGCCAAATCCAAAGCTAGTAGCCATCAAAGCATCACTTCTAGAGGAAGAGAAAAAGCTCAAAGGTAAAGAAGAAGCAAGCACTTCAAAGGAAGAACAAGTTCTCTATGTCAATAACAAGTACAAAGGGAAGAAAGACATTGTATGTGACATTTGCAAAAGAAAGAGACACATTGAAATTTTTTGTCATGCCAAGAAAAGATCATAGAAGGCTACCTAGAAACTACCGAATAAGAAGAAGGCCATGAAGAAGAATAATAATAAGAAGACACTCAAGAGCAGAAGGACAATCCTCATCAGTCCTTCTATTCCCATTATTTAGACTGACCTTTTTAAGCCTTGTATGTACTTGCATTAATGCTCCAATCATAAGCTTATTAACCCTCATGTAGCCTCTACACTACAACATCTGCACACTTAGTAAGGCCCTCTAATAGCTTCTAGGTTTTATGGTTGTTTTTTCCATGTCTACACTTAGCAAGGTTCTACTCTTGACAACCTTTACATACTAAGTGCTTTTCACTATTGTGATTGAGGAGGGGTGGTTGAGATTTATGTAATCACACTTCTAAGATAGCCTCTTTATATGGAGTAGTAGGGAAAGGGATATGCAACAGCTTAGGAGAAGTTTCCTTTATCCCATAGGCATAGTGGAGGAAAGTGCTATCATCCTACAACTATAAAAGAGTATACTTGACAATCATTTGAATATGAATGTGATTGTAGTTTGTACTTTCAGTCTTGTCTCTCTCTACTCAAGATTGTGTTTATGAGTTCATGGTAATTTATCTTGTAACTCACTTGAGTAACAGGCAGTGTGTCTAGTTTTAGTCATCATATCTCTTGTCACCGATTTACGCTCTCCATAGCTAAACCATTCTCAAAGATCCATGCTTCTTGATAGATGCAAGATTAAATTAGTATGGCGGAAGACCTTTCTCCATTGCTAAGAATATATAAATTGACTATCGTTATTAAGATAGACCATTTCATTCCTCTTCTATGTTCTTTCAGACTCTAAAGAGAGTGGCATTGAGATTATTTTGAAACAAACATTTAAGTTCTTACCCAATTGTAATTTCAATTGTGTTGATAAGTGCATCCATCTACAATTGTTAGAGTCTTGTGTAATCTGACCCTCAATTCCAAAGAGATGCAAACTATACCTACTCAAACCATTCCTATGTCTCAATAGTCTAACTCTACACCTAAAACTACCACTCTTTTGACCTAGTTATTAAATGAACAAGCCCATAAGAAGTCACCTATCAACTCCACCACTTAGTGGAAGTGGAAACTTGAAAACTCCTCTCACTCCTCCTTGCAACACAAACCTAGGAAACTGAAGTGGAGACATGCCCATCTAGGTTGCTAGAATCTTCATAACCCACACCCAACATCTTAATGGATTCCAATTTTCCTTCTTGAAGCACAAGGGTATTATGACAATTGCCCTTCTTGAAGCACAAGGGTATTATAACAATTTCCACACACTCTAGCTACAAAAATCATCCATGATTATACTTACAGCTCCTTGTTGTATACAAATCATTGCTCTCACTTTGATGACATCTCATAAGTCAAACAAAAGAGGCCCCATTGAACCTTCACATAGCACTCCCATCGAAAACAAAGTATCGCCAGCTCCTTAGCCCCCACTGTCAACTCCTCCTCCACCTATCAATTGCCCAACCAATACGAATTCTCAATCCTCCAAATTGGACACTATTGTTTCCAACTTACCTCCACAATAGGATATCTCATCTGACCTATATCAAGTTTCCCCATATCAAGTGAGTGAATATCCACCTTCTTTACTAGCCACACTAAAGAAACCATCTCAATGCTGATCAATCTATAAAATGGTTGAATACTTGTCCACCCAAGTAGGGAATCCCCCATTGAAATTCTTTATGCATCTCAACTCCACATTTGGGACTTTCACTAAACCATTCATCATGATCAACTTTGGGCTAGTTGACATTGATGTGATCATGCTTGCTTCACAATGGCACCCCACTTGGGAGGAGAAAATATAGCTCTTTCAAAAAAGCATCCCTATATAGAAAGAATTGTCTCAAGAGATTCCCAAACAAGACCTACAACCTTGCCACATGCTTCCTTTTTGCACTAAAGCAACACTACTTAAGGATCTTTCTGCCATTGACAAGCTCCACCATCTCTATCATAGGCCACTTGTTTTCTGAAAAGTTAGTATGCCATGTGTTATAAAGTTATTACTACAAGGAATAGTGTTATCACCATGACGGAGTGATAGAAGATTGTCAATGTTCTCAAATATGATCACTCAATAAAGTAGAAAGTTTGTTATATGATTAGGTAAAGATATGGGTAAGAATTTTGTGATTCTGAGATATACAAGGTTATAATCCAAGTCTTCAAATATGGAAATATCCTTTGATAATGAATACACAATAGTTTTTCTAAACATACAAAATTATTTTTGTTCAAAATCTCATGTCAAAAACTCATTAAGATCCTCAAATGAGGTAGGGACAAGATGTGGAATAGCAACAATGAAGGATGGGGAACCAACATGTTCTCATCAAGGACCCCTTGAATGAGGACAAGGCTATCTTCACTACTAAACAAGGCATCAATGTTGGAATAACAATTCAAATGTATGAGATGGGTTATGTTCAATTCAAGGCCACTAGCAATATAGAGAGGTTCCTAGACCACTACAGCTAGTCACTCAGGGAGTGAGTGGAAAAAATTGCATTGGATGCTTACATTAGAGCTACCACCAATTACATCCATTTTTTAGTACTACGTGAAATAACCATTTGCTACTATAATTTAGAAAAGAAGTATTTTAAAGTTAATTATCCAGTCAAAATAGGAGAATTGTGGGAGAGCCATGAAACCATGATAGAATTCAACCCACAAGTAGTGGAAAAATCCTTGGGCATAAGGGCCAATTCAAGAAAATATGTGAGAGCCAAGAAATTAATTCAAGTTTCCTAGCAAGATGGAAGGACCCCATCACTAGAAGTGATGGACTGTTGCTATTGTTGTTGGTAGGGATACAAGAAGAAGACTTTTGAGTGATGACACAGGTGATTTACCAATTTTTCACCTACAATAGGCCCTCCTCAAGTAAGTCTAGAGTACCTAGATGGATCACAGAAGACTATCTAACTAGAAACTTGGAAAAGAAAGACCTTACTACTCTATGGATAGAGTGCATCATGGAGTCTCTTGCAAAAGCTCACAAGGTAGAAAGATAAGGAACAAAAGAGCTTGAAGAGCACTTAGAGCAATGCAAAAGATGTAGAGAGGTACAATGAGGACTCAAAAGATAGGGATCTGCTAAAAAAAATCCCTATAGTGATCAAGGAGAAATTTGATAGGAGGGAAAACCTCATGAGAAAAGAATGGAAAGAGTACCAAGAAGCCATAAGAGCATCTGTCAAGGAGTCAATGTGTAAGCAGATGGGCAAAATTGTGGTAGAGAGAGGTGAAAGTAGCTCTAGAAAAGGAAAGAAAATTTCAACTAAAGAAGGCTAACCAGTCAACACAGCTCTCTTGCACAACCTACAAAAAAAAAAAGGAACAAATGTAGGCACAAATAACAAAGCTAGCTAAGACACAACTCTCTCCAAAAGACACCATCACTGAGCTAGAAAAGATATCTCATGCAATTTATTATTTAATAGATGCATAAAAATATTCCAAGGGGCAAAGTTCTATAGGAAGACTAGGAGCCCTTAAACAAATAACCGAATAGGTCCAAGATGACACGGCCAATGCACTCCACACCAACCAAGAGCTCGAAAGAAGACTAGGGAGGAAATGTGAGAAGGAAAACATTTTCTTGATAGATTTAGAAAAAAATATTAAGAAGCTACAAGCTCATATTGCAAAGAGTGATCAAATATCCCACCCCCCCAAGCTCTTACCATAGGAATAGGAAAAAAATCCAAAGGAGGTGGTATAGAAGTATTAGGAAAGGTAGGGGGCCAATCCTACATTGAAGTTTGACTTTACACTAAATGAGGAGAATAAATTTAGAAAGCCACTTTCCTTCACATTGTGTGACTACTTATATGAACAAATAAAAACATTGTTGCATTTCATAAGTCCTATAAGGTTCAAGGAAGTAGAGGGGGGTATTTGAAATTGAATCCCAATAAAGTATGGTCAAGGCTATAGGATGGCATAGGAAGCCTTCATCTATTCTTAAAAGGAGAAGTAGGTGTAGATCTACTCTTTTGTCCCTATCTAAGAAGTCATGGCCAAGATTATCGCAATAAGAATATGAGAGATACAATTTTCCAATCATCCTTATTATTAAAGCAACCGATGTTGATAGAACATATTAAAGAAACCCATGTTGATACAATTCACTCCTTTGTGCCTCTTTCAAGAGAGGTTTTTAGCTATCCAAACCCCTCCTTCATTACTACCTTGAGCTCCTCATTAGGCTCCTCCAACAACCACTAATACCTTATGAAGGCGGGCTACCTCAATGTCAATGTTGGAATTGATTGAGTGGCTATGGTCCAATCTTCACCTTTGGGCTCTATTATTTCCCAAATTACTTGAGTACATGGTTGTAACGAAAGAAATTTGGTATGGCATCCTCTATAATATGCCAAACTCCCTTCTACCACAAAGTGAATGAGGTAAGGGCACCACCTAGTCATGGAAGAGCAGACTAGGACACTATGCAAGAGGGACAGGAGCTTGTGAGGGAGAAGAGAGGAAAACTAAGAGAGGCACAGAGAGAGAGAGAGAGAGAGAGAGAGAACTACAAAAAATAGATGAATCAATAAAACTTAAGAGGGCACAAGAGATGGAGAACCCTCAAGACATAACCAATATACACAATATGGACACCAATAGCATGGGCTTATTACACTGTAGAGCATGCATAAGCTATAGTAAGGGAATGAACTGCATAAGCTCATGAGAGAGAATGGGGAAGGCTCAATAGGCCTGAAGAAGGCCTCTTGGCTCTCTCTTGCAAATTACAAAGGAGAATGCCTCTTTATATAGGCCTCTAGGGTGTTTAGGGAGGAGGTTAAGATAGAATAAGAATTAACACCACCAAAGCTGCATTAAGACAGTTCCACCAATGTGGAAGCTCCATCTAGATATTTTGTTGACCAATTTTGTACTTAATCAAGTTCCATCATAGGTGAGTTGTCTCCATTCTCCCCCCCATAGCTTGAGTTCAAGAGCTCTACTATAAAAAATAATAGAGAATCTTCATAAAATAAGATCATATCTAGCAATAATGGAGAGAGAGTAATGAGAATTCATACTTTATTACTACAATTGAGGATGATTTGAGGGTGATTTAGGAGGGGAATTCTAATGGTTTATTAGCTTGAGAGAGAGGAGAAGAGAGGAGAAAGAGTTGGGAGTCTAATGAATGATATTTTATGGAAGTGTTAAGTGTGGGAAAGAAAGTGTGGGTGTGTATAAAATTGGGAGATGGTCTCCACCACAGTTGGAAAAAGTTGGCGTCCACCATTATGGCCATATCTCCCGACTCATAGCTCCAAAAATTTATAAAAAATTACCAGCCAAAACTTCAGCTCATGCGCTACAACTTTTGTGTTGAATTTTTTTTTGGGATCGAAGTGAAAGTATTTATAAAAAATCTTACAAAATCACGTGCCTGATTTTTCTTCCACTAATGCTTCCAAGAAGGGTCCCATTTGGTTGAATTATCATAAGGCTCCAAAGCCATTACATTATGAGCCTCACATGTCCTTTGGATGGCTCCAAATCCATTTCATGTCTTTTCTTTCATAGTACACATTTTTCCATTACCTTCCTCCATTGATCTTTACTCTTCACCCCCCCTTGGGAAACCAGTCCATGAAATAATTCCATCCAGTGATTTCTTGGATTTCCCAAGAGGTTGTTTCCACCCTCTTCTTTATTTCAAACCTCCAAATGTACAAAAAATCAACAAAGTGCTAGACAAATATTTTTTTGTGATTTTCTCGGATCAGTGGTGGATAGCAAATTCACCATGAGTTCAAACTCACTCTTTCTAGAGACTTCATTGTACTTATCGAAGCACATCAAGAAGTCCCTTCTTAACAAAGGGTTGTCTCAACTACAGATTCAAATCCATATCTCAATGATCCATTCCTTTTTGGTGTCTAGTCAATTGTTGTTGTGAACTTATTAAAAATAAAAAATACAAGAGAGAAAAGAAAAATAAAAAAGAAGACAAAAGTGCATGCATATAATCATTTGACCTAGGGCAATCTCCTAGCCCTTCTCCACGTAACACTTTAGAGCACATCAACGGAGTGACTTTCCAAGCTTTCCTAGATGACCCATCAACTAGAGGAAAGCACCCCACCACACTCTTCCACCAATTGGAATCTCAAGTATGGGAAAACATTCCAAGTATACTCGAAACTCGACCCATCTCCCAATCTTTGTATTAGTTCATTTGAAATTAAAACAATTTATATTCTTCTCATATTTGCCATGTGTTCTTCTACTCCTTGCTCAGATTATGTATTGTGTCATGTAATTTCTACATGGTATCAAAGCCCAAGGGGCTTTGAGGAGTGAAGAGTATGCGCGAGGCAAGGGCTTCAATAGTGAAGAGGATAAATGTCGTCTGTTGCATCAAGTAGTGGTGTTGGGGCATCAAGTGGTGCTACAAATTTATCGATAATTCAAACATTAAGGATTCATGCACCAACCTTTAGTGAAGGAAAGTTAGATAGTACAAACTATACTTTGTGGAAGTTTAAAATCATAAATATCCTTGATTCTTATGAGCTTCTGGAGATAGTGATAGGGATTGACCTAGAACCACTGCCCACCCCTGACCCATCAAATTAGAGTGTTATGATTCCTCCAAAAGTAGATCTTCTATGAGCTTAGAAATGAAGGAACACATATGCACTGCATGCCTTAGCTGGAAGCTATTATGATACTTTTCTGACCTTGATTTAGCACACAACCAAGGCATTGGAGGCTTGAAGTTTACTAAGGAGTTAGTAAGAATGTGGAATCAAACAAGGATTCAAAACTTACAGAATCAACCAAAAGTAGAGAATTTTGCTGAAGAAGAGATAGTTGAAGCATTCATCACTTAGATCAAGAATCTACATGATCAAATGGTTGGTGCGAGGATACCAAAAACTAGTGAGGAGCTAGCTCGGAGGTGTCTTTGGATTTGTTCGCCAAAGTTTGATGGGTTGGTAACAACCCTAAACACCATCTTGAGACCCCAAGCTTTGATGTTTGAGGAATTTTGTGCACTACCAATGGAGGAGGAGTTGAGGCTTAAATCCCGAGAAGGTAGCAGTAGTGGAGATGCTGCATTCTCTGCCAATGTGAAAGGCAAATATGGTTCCTCTACCGATGATGACAAAAAGAAGAAGGGTAGTAATAAAAAGTTACAAGGAGAGTGCTCCTACTACGAGAAGAAAGGACATGCAATTATAGATTGTCGTGTCAAGAAAGTAGATTAAAAGAATGTCACCATGAATACTAAAGGGAGGGAGACAACTAGTATGGTTGAAGCCAAGTTGGAGGGAGACAACTAGTATGGTTGAAGCCTAAAAGAATGTCACCATGAAGACTAAAGGGAGGGAGACAACTAGTATGGTTGAAGCCTAAAAGAATGCCACCATGAAGACTAAAGGGAGGGAGACAACTAGTATGGTTGAAGCCAAGTTGGAGTTATTCATGGTGACCATTAAGGAAGTGTGTTCCTCAGCACAAGAAATATCTAACACTAACTCATGGATATTGCATAGTGGCTCCTTGGGTCACATGACCAACAAGAAAGGTCTATATAGTTCTATAAAGCCTCTACAATAATCTATCACTGTGATGATTGGAAATAATGCAAAATGCAATGATAAGGGCATAGATACTATTCCTCTCGGGGGGTTCACTATATATATATTCTCTATATAACGTACGTTCATGGCCTATTTATAAATATCCTAATCTGTGAAATTTTCTTGAATAAAACACAACCCTTTTCTATTCAATATGTAAGTAACCCCTTTATATGACACCCTTTTGTATGTAAAAAATGTATAAATTTTGTATTTTAAAAACCCCTTATTTTGAACTCACATTATATATACATATATTCATGGTGACCCCCCCCCCCCCCCCCCCCCCGAGCTATTCCTTTGTTACTGTAAATGATGAACTCAAGAATCTTTCAAATGTGTTGTATGTTTTAGAGATTAAGAGAAATCTCCTATAGTTGCTTCTATACTTGATCTTGGCCATGAGATGAGGTTCATTAAGACAGATTTAGAAATTATCGATATAGTGCTGGAAAATTTGTCGACAAACGAGAAAGGAGGAACAACTCTATATGAGCTTAGTGCTCTTGCAACCACCATTAGTGAGGGCACAAGTAAACTTTGGCATGAAAGATTTGGTCACATTGGTTTTGTAGTGTTGAAAGATATGCATAAGCAAGGTACGGTTTTTTAGTGTTGAAAGAGATGCATAAGCAAGGTATGGTTACTCACCTACCTGCAATAAAGTGAAATAAAGGAACCATGTGAAGCTTATATTATTGGAAAGAAATAGAGAAAGGCATTTCCACAAGGAAGCAAAAATAGAGAGAATGCTCATTTAGAGTTGATGCATGTTGACTTGTGTGATAAAATGCCTACAAAAGCCTTGGGAGGATCTTCTTATTTTATGTCGATCATCAATGACTATAGTAGGAATATGTGGTGTACTTTCCTTCATGATAAGGCTCAAGCTTTTGGTAAGTTTAGAAAATGACTAATACTTTTTGAGAATGAAACATGAAAAAGTGTGAAGAAGTTTAGAACAGATGGTGATGGTGAGTTCAGCTCAAAGGAGTTTGAAGAATTTTGCAAGAGCAAAGGGATTAATTGTCAATTCATGACACTACATACACCTCAGTTGAATGACGTTGTTGAATACCAAAAAAATTATACCATTGTGGAAATGGCAAGGTGTATGCTTGCCTAACCTATTTTGGGAAAAATCTATTAATACAATAGTCTACATTCTCAATCAGAGTTACACAAAGGCTCTTAAAGGTGAAACTCCTCATAAGGCCTATTCTGGTAAGAAACCATCTCTCTAACATTTTAGAACTTTTGGATGTGAATGTTATGTACATGTTCCAAAGGATGTGAATGTTATGCACATGTTCCAAAGAATAAGAGAAACAAGTTAGATCCAAAAAGCACAAAATATATCTTCTTGGATTATAGTAATGAGAAAAAGGCTTACAAATTATATGACCAAGAGGTAAAGAAGATCATAGCAAGCCATGATGTGGTGTTCAAGGATTAGCCACATATAATGGAGGAGGAGAATATAAGTTTTTTCACTTTATCATCTCGTGAAGAAGTAGTCCACTATAAACTTATCCCAAGAGCCATCTCTACTCTCAAGGAGGAGGAATCATCATCTTTGGATGATGAGGACCATGTTCACCAACTTGCAACAATTATGCCAAAGAAAAAGCCATTTCCATGATGGGTAAAGTAGCTCTATGATCACAACAATCCTATGTCTACCACAACTGAGGAAAGGCAAATGGACCAAGGAGGTCACTAAGAATAGAGAAGTAGAGAAAGGCTTCTACTCACATAGTCAATATGGCCTTGATGTGGTTGAGATTATGAGAGAAGTAAAGGATCCAATAGACTCAGAAGAATCACTTATCGATCTAGCATGGAGAGCATCTATACAAGTTGAGTATGACACCATCATGAACAATGACACTTGGGAGCTAGTGGATCCAGAAGGTAAAGTACAAGGTTGATGATAGCTTAGAAAAGTACAAAGCCAAATTAGCTGCACACCGATTTTCAAAAGTTGAATGATTTGATTTTCAAGAATCGTTTTCTCTAATTACTATAATGACCACTATTCACAGAGTATTTTTAGTGGCTACTCATAAGAAGTGGCTAGTTTACCAAATGGATGTCAAATCAACGTTCTTGAATTGTGACCTCAAGGAGGAGGTGTATGTGGCTCAACCACCAAGGTTTGAGGTCCCCCATTCTGAGAACAAAGTTTGTAAGCTAAAGAAGGCATTGCATGGGGAGCTAAAACAAGCCCTTAGAGCATGGTACCAGTGGATAGATAAATTATTTCTAAGTTTGAATTTCAAAAGTTGTGCCTCATATGCTAAGTTGTAAAAAGTCTATAGTGATTGTCCTATATGTGGATGACCTTTTTATTATAGGTGACTATGAAGATATGATCCATCGAACTCGAAAGGCATTGAGCTCTAGTTTGAAATGACAAACTTGGGCTTATTTCACTATTGTTTGGGGATTGAAGTCTTGGAAAAATCTTCATCTCTCAAAATAAGTATGCATGGGAGATCTTAAAAGCATTTGGCATGACCGAGTGTAAGGAGATAGCTACACCTATGGAGGTCAATGTGAAGTTATCCATTGAGGATACATCAGCACTAGTAGACATTGGGAGGTATAGAAGGTAAATTGGTAGCTTCATCTACTTATGTAACACGAGGCCAGATATCAGTTTTTTTGTTGGTGTTTTGAGCAGATTCTCAAACAAACCACAAGAGAGTCATTGGAAAGCTAAGATGCAGGTGCTCAGATACTTGAAGGGAACTCTTGTCTATGGTATCATACACTATTCCAAAAGTGCTCTTATGGGGAACTGTGACGCAGAATGGGTAGGTGGCAATGATTCTAGGAAATCAGTTTTTGGATATTATTTCTCTTTAGGTTCAAGAATTTTCTCTTGAATCACTAAGAAGCAACTAACTATGGCATTGTCTTTCACCAAAGCAGAGTGAAAGGGAGCTTGCTTTACTACATGTAAAGTAGTATAGTAAGGAGGATCCTATGGTATATGGGAGTACATGATGAAGATCCAACGGTTCTAAGATGTGGCACTCAGACTTGCATTGCCCTTGCCAAAAAGCCAATTTTTCATGCATTCACCAGACATATTGAGATCGAGTATCACTAGGTGCGTGACTTGATCGAGAATGGGATAGTAGAGCTAGTTTAGTGCCCAACAAAGAAGCATGGAGAAACTATCTTCAACCAAAGCTCTTTCAAAGGATCTCCTTCAAATTTAACTTCAAAGAATGAACATTGGGCCAAGAATGTAGTTCACCTGTGGGTGGACATTGAATGGGGGTGTAGATATGCTCAATGCCCCACCCTCATAAGGTGCCACCAATGATCCATGGTGCTCTAAGTTATTAGGCTCCAATTATAAGGAGAAGCCACATGTGTGCACGGGGATATTGGGTGGGTCCTGACTTATATGTGAGATGAGTTCTATGTGATCAGATGGCAAAAAGATGACCTTTATAGATCTAGCCTTTGGGTTAGATAGAGTAGTTATGCTCATAGCAACTCAAAGCACAATCCATCAAGTTGCGGGATGTGGGAGTTATCAGGGACCCTTATTTTGGGGTCTGATGGCCCCAAAAGCAGCCCCTAGCTAGAGGGTCTTAGGGGGGCTAGCGATCTCCCCGAAGGTTTAGGGATGGCACCTTCGGCTCGACGGTAAAGGAAATAATCCTTTGAATATTCTCTAGTCGACTAGGGAAGATTCATAATATGGTCAGTTACGCTGACCAAAATACTTTTTCGGGAAGACCCCTCTAAAGACATGGTCAATTTGTTTGAAATTAAAGCAGTCTCTATTCTTCTCATATTTGTTGTGTGTTCTCTACTCCTTGCTTAGATTCTATCCGCTATGTCATGTAATCTCTACAAATACAAGTGGCATGATATTGGTAGGTTAATGCAAGTGGATGGCCCATGCCTTTGGTTGTTAAAAGCATACAAGAAGAAAAAGTATTCATGCAGAGTTGGATGCTCTAGAGATTTTGCATCCATGGTTTATAATGTGTAAAGCTTGGAGTCATCTGCAACAATCTCTTACCTCATATTTGCATTAGCTAACTAGATGTCATACTTGAGGTCACACCCATACATCTATAACGAGTAAACTAATTGATATGGGCGTAAATTGATAAGTCTCACATAACTACCATCAGTGTTTGCTAAATTGAATAAAACAATCATAGAGCTATGTTCACATTTCTAATGATACAAAGCATAGATGTGGAATTTTGGTGATGATAGTACAACATCCTCAAAGCTTGATGCTAAACTAATGGGAATAGAAAAGGCACACTTTATGCATTAGAAGTGGAATATGAAGTAGAAGAATAAAAGATGCAATGTACATAACCTATATATGGAAAGCACAAAGTACACAAGTATGGGAATCCACAATAAGAATCAAGAAACAATATATAATGCTAACTCACATGCTCCACATGTTCATGATAACAACAGGAGTTGAAACTATTCCTATCAAAGTTCAAGCCAAAACATGTAATTTCAACAACATCACAATATGTAAAGAAACTAAATAAAGTTATTTTAGGAATTTGAATTTTATGAGAGATCACAAGTAAGGTCTATCTTGATGGGGTTAAGGAAACTTGATGTTGCGATAAAACAAAAGGGGACACTGCTATATCACCAATCATGTATATGCCACTCTTTTGGAGGGTTGTAGAGCTAGTTTGCCTCCCATCTGCTCTACTCTTTTGAGTTAGAGGATGATCACATCTTATATATAAAAAAACATCCAACCCCAAGCTTTTCCATGATCCAAATTGTCTCAAAATTAGGTGTTCGTGAATGCCCTATTTGGTGAAGGTTACCCAATGAATTAAAGCTCTCTTTTCTTCACAAGTGAATATTGTCTATTATAGTTATACTTTGGTTGTGTAGTTTGAATCACTAAAAACATTAGTGAAATTTTCCTTAGTTGAATAATTCTCTTATATATTTGGTTTCCATGAAAAGTACATTGATTCCTTACAATTATTGGCTTAGCACAAGCTTTATATTCTTACACTATACTATACATTTATGCTTTAGAATTCAAGCATATGTATAGAACACCCCACCTATGTTGAATCTTAGAAAACAATCGTATAACCTTTTTCGAGTATTGAAATTAAGTGCCTTTGCTAGTATCTTAAACGAAATAGATGAAGGGAATATTATATGGATGTGTAGTGATGGTGCGTAGATCGAATGCTGTACGCTCGCGTAGTGAATGCCGGAAGGTCCCCAAGAACAATAGAACTCTACTTTTTGCACAAATTACAAGGTAAAAAGCATGAACGACATGAACAAGAGACCAATTGGGTGTAATCTCCCCCATGCCTTGTGTGAGTGCTCCACAAAGCATGTATTTTATATATTATTCATCTTCAAGCTCAAATAATAGCCCAAATTACAAAGTAGCAAGCTTTTAGCTTTTGAGTTTGCTTTAACACAAAATAGGAATAAAGCTAATGGACGGTGCCCAAAGAGTTTGGCATGCCCAATACAATGTCCAAGTAGAAATAACATAATCGTGCGCCCATGCGCATACAAAATAATAATAAATATCCAACACCTCAATAAATAGGCGCGACAAAATATAGGCATGGCACCTATCAAAATATAAATGATAAATCGAATACTCACTATCCTCCAATGCTTTTCTCCGCCACTGCTGCTATCTCTACACATCAACTGAAGCATTCACAATCGTTAGTAAAATAATACAATTAAACCGACAAAAGTGAATACCTAGCAGTCTTCAGCTACATCAATAAATCAACTGGTTAGAAATCAATCCTAACCTTAATTTATTACAAGTGCGCACTCTAAACTCATAAACGTTTATTAATTTAATATGCATTTTGCGGAATCACCCGCTATGGAATCACCCATGTATACACTAAATTAATGAAACACCCAAAAAGAACAGGCGTCCCCATCAACTTCTCGCACAAAGAATCCACTTTGAGTATGAGCCCCGGTCATCAAAGTTTACGGAATCCACCGTAAAACCTCACGGAATCCACCGTGGCACGAAATCCACCGTGAAATATGCCTCCTGGCATCATACCCCCGGGGTGGGATAGCAATTGACCTCAATTGCTATTAGCTCAATGTGGAGCTAACAGAGTGGGGAAAGCATTTAAGTCTAGCGTGCATCCATTGTGCTTCCTCTACAGGATGGTTCTTAAATTTAACTAAATATCTAGAATATCTTCGGCCAGTTCTAGTGGTCATAAAATTAGTATCTATGATAGCTTCAGGTTCAAGTATTTCAGTCTCTTCCTCTAACAAAGGTGGGCTTTCATAAACAGGGTGTACAGGTAATTGGCCTCTAAAGGGTCTTAATAAACTAATGTGAAATGTGTTGTGAATTTTACTTGAATGCATTGTCATTAATTTTATGAATGATCCTAAATGGTCCATAGAATCTAGGGGCTAATTTTACAACTGGGTGTCTATCTACACTTTGTAGTCTACGTTTTTCTATTCTCAACCAAACATAGTCATCAACTTTGAAATTCATTGCTTGTCTTTTCTTATTGGCTTGCTTGGTATATGATTGCTGGGCTTTGGCAATCATGGCTTTAACCTCATCAAAAATAGTATTATGCATACTAGCAATATCATAAGCACTCTGAATTCTATTTGACAAAAATGCAACAGGTGTAGATAATCTATAACCATAAATCACTTCAAATGGTGCTTTCTTTGTAGATGTGTGTGGTGTATTGTTATATGCAAACTGTAATAAATGCAAGTGTGTGTCCCATGTCTGTGGTTTAGAAATAGTGTAAGCACGTAAAAGATCTAGTATAGTACTGTTAGTGGCTTCTGTTTGTCCATTAGTTTCAGGATGAAATGCAGATGAGAAATCAATTTTTATGCCTAGGTTAGCAAAGAGAGTAATCCAAAAGTTGTTACAAAATCTAGAATCACGATCAGAAATAATAACTTTTGGTAATCTATGGTTAGTGAAAACAATCTTCAAAAACAATTGTGCTGCTTGTGATGCTGTTAAAGTTTTCTTACATGGAATGAAATATGCTTGTTTACTAAACCTATCTACTACTGTCCAAATCATATCATGGTTAGATTTAGTATTAGGTAAACCAGTAATAAAATCCATAGAAATTTGTTCCCATGGTCTAGATGGAATAGACAAAGGCATAAGTAACCCATACTATTTACCATGATGTCTCTTAACTCTTTGACAAATCAAACATTTAGAAACAAAGTTAGATACATCAGTGTCCATATGCGGCCAATAAAAATCTTCAGTTAATGTACGTAAAGTAGATATGATACCTCTATGACCTCGATATGGAGGACAATGAATCTCATTCAAAACAAAAGATCTGAATGGAACTGTAACACACAATCTCTTTTCATAAAACATAAATCCATCATTATAAGATAATGAGTCAATATGAATCAAGTTATTTTGAACTAATTTATTCCAATCAGCATGAAAAGTAATATCCTGATGATAAGTATCTTTCATAGCAATCAAAGAATCAAAAGATATAACAGAAATATTATGAATGGCAGGTCTTCTACTTAATGCATCAGCCACTACATTTTCTTTTCCGGGTTGATATTGAATGATAGGATGAAAACTCTGGATAAAGGTAGCCCATTTGATATGTCAATCAGATATTTGGGGTTGGCTAAGTAAATGTCTAATACTTTGCTGATCGGTCTTTATCATAAATTCTGAACCCATTAAGTAGTGTTTCCACTGTCTTAATGCTTGTATAACAGCTAATAGTTCTTTGTCATCTGTGGAATATTTCAGTTCAGAGGGTTTCAGCTTACAACTAGAATAGGCTATAAGATGATTGTCTTGCATCAGTACGGCTCCTATTCATGATCCGCTAGCATCAGTCACTACTAAAAAGAATGGTCTATTAAAATCAGGCAACTGTAAGACAGGGGCATGGGTTAATGCATGTTTCAATAATTCAAAGGATTTCTGTTGATTATCGGACTAGCAAAACTAAGGAATGATCGTAATTCATGCACATTTTTAGGTACAGGCCAATTCAATATTGCATCTATTTTCTTAGGGTCAACTTTAATTCCATCAGATGATAATATATGACCTAAATACTCAATTTCTGTTTTAAAGAATTCACTCTTTTCAAGATTTGCATACAGTTGATTATCTTTTAGTAACTGGAAAACCAATGACAAATGCTCATAATGTTCTTTCTCATTTTGACTAAACACCAAAATATCATCAAAGAAGACAATTACACAATACTGATATTTTAAAAATATACGATTCATCATTCTACTAAATGTAGCAGGTGCATTAGTCAATCCAAATGGCATCACTAAAAATTCATAATGGCCAAACTGTGTCCTAAATGCAATCTTGAATATGTCAGACTTATCTAGTCTCACCTGATGATAACCAAACTTAATGTCTATTTTACTAAATATAGCAGATCCTTGCAGTTTATCCATAAGGTCATCAACTCTAGGAATTGGATATCTATTCTTTACAGTGATCTTATTTAAAGCTCGATAGTCAATGCACATACGATAGGTTTTTTTTTTTTCTTGACTAACAGAATAGGTGCACCAAATGGAGAACTACTAGGTCTAATCAATCCTCTATTTAGTAATTCCTCAACTTGACTTTGAATTTCTTTTTGCTCTATCTAGTTATGCCTATATGGTGCTTTGCAAGGTGGTTGTGTACCAGGAATCAAATCTATCTTATGGTCTTCTGGACATGAAGGAGGTAAACCAGGTGGTAGATCTTCGGCAAAATAGTCTTTAAAATGTGCAAGAAATTCTTTATGCCTAGGATGCATATGATTGTCTTTTACTTGCAGTTCATTTACCCAAATGAGATAGGATTTACTACTCTTGCGTAATGCACGTTTAGCTTGAGTATGCAAAAGCAGTGGAAAAACATTAGATGCATGCATATCATACAATGTAATATGTTTTCCTTGAAATTGAATATTAATCGAATGTGTGGAATAATCTATATTTGGGTTATGCTGATGACGCCAAGGCATACCTAAAATAATGTCACTCGACTGTAATGGAACAACTAGAAAATTTCTTCTTTCAGTGTATTGACCAATTTGAATTTCCAAGTCATGCACTTCCTGTGTACCATTATACCTAGTGCCTAAGAATGCTGCTTTGATGCGATAATGCGTAGGTACAGTCTGTAATTTCAATTCTTTTACTAGCTTTGCAGAAATAAAATCATGAGTACTACCGTCAACATGCAAAATAATCTTTTCCTTTCCATGCACCAAACATTTCATAGTCAATAAAGAATGTGGAGTTGGCATACCTGGTAAAGTATCCGAAGGAGTGGTTATGTCGTCTTCATCTTCTGTGAAATCAAGCATATCTTCATGTTCTTCATCTTCCATTGCTCCAAGGTAGTTGATATGGACTGGTGGCTTATTCGAATGGCAATTTGCTACTAGATGTCCAGGCTGGTGGCATTTATAACACACTATAGGCTTGGCTTTGGTTACATTGTTTGCAATGGCGTGAAGTCTAGGGATATTAGGATTTGGCTGTGGAATAGGCTTAAGGTTTTGATTGGCATTGGATGGTAAAGCAGGTGGTTTTGCCCAATTTTTACGGAAAGATGATGAAGTAAAACGACCTTGATTAAATCTTCTAAAATTTGAGTTGAATTACTTAGATCCATAGTTACCATTGGCTTGGAATTGCTGTGGACGTCTGTCTCTACCTCGCAGCTTGTCTTCAGTGTCGTGAGCTAGTGAAATTGCGTCTTCAAGAGTAGCAAGCTTGAACATGTTAACTTCAGCGTAGTAATGCCCAAGGAGTCCAGACATATACTTGTGCTTGTGTGTCGCTTCAGGTACGTCTTCAAGCATGCGTAACTGGAGTAGTGCATTCCAAAAACGCTATGTGTACTGAGGAATAGGCTCACGATCCCGTTGCTAAAGAAGGTCCCATTGCTTTATGGCTTTCTCATGAAATTGTGGAGGAAGGAAATTTTGCATAAACTTGTTCTTGAAATTCTCCCAGGTAGTGGGACAATCTATACTCTTGCGAATCACTGTCCACCAAAGAGATGCTCTATCCACTAAATGATTAGTGACACACTTGATTTTATGTTTTTCTACATAGGTTTCCTCATGAAAGTAGTCATCAAACTAACTAATGAATGTAAGAACAGTTTTTCCCTCTCGAGTGCCATTGAAAGTACGGAATTTGAAATTTATTTTGCTTATCTTTGATTCCTTGCGGATGGTTTGAGCTTCGAGAGTTGCGTCGATGGTACATCGGATAAGATCTTCAGATTGAGGTTCCTCTTTGTCGGTAGTCGATCTTTGTAAATTTGCCAATTGAACTTGCAATGCTTGCCTAGCTCGTCGTTCTTCATCCAACTGCATCATAATTAAATCCAACTTTTGCTCCATCGTAGGTTCAGGTAGGTCCCTTTCATCATCCATATGTGGTTCCGTCATCCTGCAAAACTCAAAAGACCTCTCACTCTCAAAATCAAGTTAGCGGGATGAGCGTAGCTCAAGTTCGGGAATACAAGGCTTATATTTTTTTGGGTGTGGCTTTCATAATCTTTGAAAAATATGTGTTTTATCCTTCTTCCTATGCTAAAAATACTTCAGCAAACTTGCATATGCGAAGAGTACCTTCCAATGAACAACTTTGCAGTTCGGAGTTTCTGCGCAGGAACAACCCTTCTATGAGTTTTGAACAAAAGTCAATTTTGACTTCAGGTGACTTGTCTGACTTGCTGAGTTGCAGACTTATGTGAGTTGCAGAGTTTCAGAACTTGCAAAACTTGGTTGCTTTATGTGACTTGCAGGATTTCAACTTGATAGACTTGTAGAATTTGGAGATTTTGAAGACTTGCAGAACTTAGACTTGGAGGACTTGGGAGATTTGGAATCTTAGTGGATTAATAGAACCTACGTGATCATCGTGGATAAGAAGATGTCTACTGCCGTTTCGTCGCCGTTGAGTACATACTCTTGCCGTTTTCTGACGAATTTTGTTGATGAAGCTTTTTAAAGCTTCTTATTAAGCTTTTTACTAAAGCTTAGTAAACTTTAGAGTTAAGCTTTTGAATTTATTGAAGATATGGAGCTTACTGTTGTCTGTGGAAAATGTCTTGGAGAGGGAGATGTAGGAGTGGTCCTCCGTCGTTGTAGGCCAGTCCTTCGCAGTCTGATGATGGAAACAGAGATTCTCGATCGCCAGGAATCCACCCGTATTGACCGTTCGCGACGATATTGACTGTAGAGCTCGATCGTTCTAGGAGCTCTGCCTTCGCACAAGATGGGTAGTGATTGGAAGCTCTTGATCTCAGCTTCGCTCTGATACCACTGGTGCGCAGATCGGATGCTATACGCTCGTGTAGTGAATGCCGGAAGGTCCCCAAGAACAATAGAACTCTACTTTTTGCACAAATTACAAGGTAAAAAGCATGAACGACATGAACAAGAGACCAATTGGGTGCAATCTCCCCCCATGCCTTGTGTGAGTGCTCCACAAAGCATGTATTTTATGTATTATTCATCTTCAAGCTCAAATAATAGCCCAAATTACAAAATAGCAAGCTTTTAGCTTTTGAGTTTGCTTTAATACAAAATAGGAATAAAGCTAATGGACGGTGCCCAAAGAGTCTGGCATGCCCAATACAATGTCCAAGTAGAAATAACATAATCGTGCGCCCATGCGCATACAAAATAATAATAAATATCCAACATCTCAATAAATAGGTGTGACAAAATATAGACATGGCGCCTATCAAAATATAAATGATAAATCGAATACTCGCTATCCTCCAATGCTTTCCTTCGCCACTGCTGCTATCTCTACGCATCAACTGAAGCATTCACAATCGTTAGTAAAATAATACAATTAAACCGACAAAAGTGAATACCTAGCAGTCTTCAGCTACATAAATAAATCAACTGGTTAGAAATCAATCCTAACCTTAATTTATTACGAGTGCGCACTCTAAACTCATAAACGTTTATTAATTTAATATGCATTTTGCGAAATCACCCGCTATGGAATCACCCATGTACACACTAAATTAATGAAACGCCCGAAAAGAACAGGCGTCCCCATCAACTTCTCGCACAAAGAATCCACTTTGTGTATGAGCCCCGATCATCAAAGTTTACGAAATCCACCATAAAACCTCACGAAATCCACTGTGGCACGGAATCCACCGTGAAATATGCCTCCTGGCATCAAGTGATCTTACAAGAAATGTCTTCTTTGAGAAAAAATCTTACTAACTTTCCTTCTAAAAGGCATGCATTTTGTTGAACAAAATGTATACTTCAATTAGAAGAACACGTCTTCTTTGAGCAAAAATCTTCCTACTTTTCCTTTTAAAAGGCATGTATTTTATTGAAGAAAATGACTATCTTCTATGCTAAGTTTTCACCTCTAACATTACAAGGTACTAGCTCGAGGAAGTTACTATATATGTGTCCTCTACATCACGTGTATTCAAGGTCTATTTATAAATATCCTTATCTGTGAATTTCTCTTGAATAAAACATAACCCATTTTTATTCAATCTATAAATAACCCCTTTATATTACCCCCTTTTGTATGTAAAAAATGTATAAACATAGTATTTTAAAAATACCTTATTTTGAACCCATATGATGCACACATATACTCATGAGTAACTTACCCAAGGGTATTAGCAAAAAAAAAAAAGGGAAATGCTCTTAAGCCCAATAGTACACCCTTGTTCTATCTCACATGATCTGTCATTAAGCAAGCCTAAAATTGAAATTTTGTACCTAGGACTGGATGATTCCCCTAAATGGGTTTTAGGGTATGTCATGGTGTTAAAAAAAGGAGAGATATTTAAATACCTTGGATGCCCCCAAAGCCTAGGTATATTTGAAGATCGATGTTTTCAATGGCTAAAAAACAAGGCTATGTCTAAAGAAAAAATATGGAATTCAAAGACAATCACACTTAATGATTTTTCTTTCAAATCTCTCTCTTAAAAAAATAATCATGATTTGACAACACAATCCTCAAGTTGAGAGGTATCTTATCACATGTTGTTATATCCTTTTTATATGGATGTTTATGGATATACATACTTTTATATGGATGTGCAAAAAAATTTAATATTAGGCTATCATGATGATTTTGGGGACAAAAACCACACTACTTATAACCTAATTTGTTTTGGGACCTATATTTTGCCTAACAATACAAATTTTTCTTGAAAGAAAAACATTGAGACTCACATTAGGGGGAAGATTGTTATGCTTAGCTCCATGCTACTAGATATTGCCACTTTGCAAGCATATTTTCCTTCAGCAAATCATCTTAGAAAATGGGCTAGAAAACATTTTTAGCGGACTTTTGCTATCTAAATGAGATGTTCAAGCATTGCATTCAATATCATGGGGCGTGATTACAATAGACAAAAAGGAGGGAGGCCTTAGTGTTGAGCCACTCTGAGATAAGGCTAATAGGTTATTATTGAGGCTAATTGAAAGAACATATTCTGATAACAATGGACTATAATTTGCAAGCATGTACTTGCACACAACCCCATTCAAGGGGATTGTTGGCTAGAGACCTTGTCTAAAAAGATATGATTCTTAACAATGCTATCAAAATTAAGATCGAAGCTTCTAAGGTCAACAACAAGCTAAAAGATACATGGAAATCCAAGACAAGAGAGGCATAGTGGGCACTAAGCAAAGATGGAAGGAGTGATGTCTCCTAGATTCAATATATCTGGTTATGAGACAAAGCTCATGAAGATTTGGTTTTTCCCTAACATTGCTAAAGCTAAGCTTTCCAAGAACCTGCATGTGAAGGGAATCTAGAGATGGAGAGACTTGTGGCATGCAAGACATCTCAAAATTCTTGGTGGTGCTAAAGAAGTAGCGTAGTGTTGGGCATTGTCAAACAAGGAGTTCAAATGGTTGTAGAAAATATGAGAGAAGAAGAAAGAGGAATAGTCAACTCTCAGAAATTTCATCTTCTCAAAGGCCTTTAAATGGAGATATTAGGCAAAGTGTTGGCAGATTGTAAGAAGAGATGTGGCCTTTAGCCCAAACTCTAATGAAGAAAATTGATGATTGGGAAAAGAGATACCCTAAACCAAAAAATGAGGACATGGAAAGGAGGTTGACAAGAGTTTGGGAATTGACACCATTCAACAAACTCAACTTAGTCTTGTGGAAGCTGTTGACAAATGAATTTCCTATAAGATAGAGAGATTGCATAAATGCAAACAAATATCACCCTTGTGTCTGGTGTGTTAGAGAGAATATGAAACTCTTCAACACATGGCATGATGGGAGTGCAAAGAAGTTAAGATGGTTTGAAAGAAAATAGGACAATAGATAGAGAAAGCAAGTTTTCATGCAAGATTTAGAGTGAAAAGTGTGGTTTTTGGGAGGATACTTAACTCAATAAAGGATCCTTGAAAATTTATAAACAGGGCATAACTAGGGCCATTGTAATTAGGTCTTCATGGAAGCATAGAATGCACTTGCTTTTGGAAAGACACCTCGTTTGACCTCCCCTTAGCATAGTAGCATCTAGAGAGGAGGTAATATGATTACTTGTAAAGGATTAGGAAATAGAGATTTTCCCTTTAGAGTTATTTTCAAGGCCTTGCAAAAAAATAGCTAAGCTCACTACATAACGTCGCCTCTAAGAAGGGTGATGTAAATATCGTTATTATCAATATAATAGTGTTATTTTGAAAAAAATGGTAGTACTCGAGGATCTTGCAGAAGTCCAAAGATTTTGATTGCTTCATCAAACTCCATTGCTGAGTTGGAATCTCATGCGAGGAGCTACTTAGCCAATTGACAACTCATTCGTTGACCTATCGTCGACGTCTTGTACCACTACCCCTAGAGTCCAAGGTAAAGATCAACTTATTGCATGTTGTAGCTAGCATTATAAGTGCTAGTGTGACACGGCTCTAAGGCATGGCATAGTCTGTATATGCTATTTTCCCAAGTTTAATTTGGGTGGGCAATTTTGGGTGCGAATATGTAGGATTCATGGATTGGATGCCAGTAAACTTGAGGGTCAGTGATTGCTTAGGGCAGTTTCACACTTGTGTAGACAAAAAATATGCAAAGGTGCACACTGTTGATGTGTCGAGTTCTGATCCTTCCACATGAGTGTTCGCGGATGGAAAAACTAACGTGCATAACCATAGCGCCCAAGCTCATAATGAAGCAAAGGATGTGCTCCACAGGATTCAGGCCAATGAGCTTTCGTAGTTGAAACTCTTCCCGCCAATAACAATTTGACGAGTGGAAAGGTTCTTTTGTTATATATAACATTTTGTGTGCACTATGTGTGAAACGTCCCCTATATCCACACAACGAGTTTCGGCCGGGGTGTGAATCCAGCCTTAATATATATCATGGAAGATAGATGCTGGTGGGTGGTTTCTTAAAGCTGGCGAAATGAAAAGTGGAAAGCGCAAAAGCGGCTGCTTTTCGTATACCGACTGGAATTCATACGCATGTGTGGTATTCCTAAATATAAGAAGCGGCAGCAGCAGCAGCGCACTCCATCCCAGGAAACAAATTAGAAAGAATAACTAACTCGATGAGATGGAACTGCAGCCAGCCTCCTCCTCCAACGACGACCCCCCCGCTAGTCTCGTCACATGCGTTGCCGATCCGCCGACCCACGTCCCCCGTCCCGACTGTCATCATCATCATCATCATGCCGACGTGGCCGCCAGCACATCCCGCCACGTCGACGACGGGGAGCAGGTGGCCGCTACGTGGCGGGCCCTGACGAAGACAGCCACGCAGCTGGCTCTCTGCCACTCGCCTTACAGCCTCGCTGGCGAGGTCGTGCACGACACACTGCAGGCCCTCGCCTCGGAGCTCTTCATGCTCTCTCCCGACCATACCGCTACTAATGATGGGGATGATAGCACTAGCTCCGGCGCCGACGTTGACTACAACGAGAATCATCGCCAGCAGCAGCAGCAGCAGCAGCCCAGCAGGGTGTCGACGGCCACGAGCATCAGCGCCGTCAGTACTGGCTCTTCTCTCGCTACCAGACGGGAATGGCGTGCTAAGATGCGCGATCTCATCCAAGACGGCCGCCTCCGCTCTTTGATGGTGAGCAAGGCCCGCCCGATTGCTCCAAGACAGACGTATAACTTCTCCCGTCTCCGCTCCCTCACCTCCTGCGCCACCAGGAAGAAGAGAAAGTATCTAGGTGGAGACCCCCAATGCCCTCACACCCCCTTACACCTTATACCTTAGCTAAGGATCAATCATGTGATGACAAACTTTTTGATGCCCTTACACCTTAGCCCCTAGCTAAGGATCGATCATTTATTGACAACCTTGTGATTCCCCCAACCTTTGTGTCACGACAATGCATCAAAGCAACATCCATCTTTTAAAGATCCTTGGCACTATTCTATTTGTTATTTCTATTTGATGCGGTCTTGTCTCTCTAGGTATGTATATTGTTTTTTGAATAGCTGAGGGTATGATTTCTCAAGTCGTACCTCGTTTTTTTATATAATACTTTACAAGAAATACAAAAGAGATATTGACCTTATAAAAGATTACACATCCGTAAAAGGAAACAAGGCTCTCTTTCAACTAGAAAGTGTCATGACATTTTTTTCATTTTTATGTAAATTAAAAACTATTTCCTTTATGTTCTTCATATGATTGTCTATTTGCCACATGATAGTGACTTGCTGCATGTCCTACATGTGCACAACATAGGCCACATTGTACTTGATACTACATAGACGATAAAGGAATTAATGTATTCTGTGTTTCTAAGTTATTGGGCAAATATTTTATGTAAATGTAATTATTATTTTATTTATAAATTATTTACATTTGAAAAGTGACATTAATGTATCCACTCTGCACACTCCCGCCACCACCTCCACTCATTCCACTATCGCCTATATCAACCATCACACACATCCCCCTACCCACATAAATACACACACACACCAACACACACACACACACACACTCCTTCACCACACACATTAACTTACCCACATGTACACACCACACTCTTCTCACTTAATACACGCATGCAATGCACACACACACCCCCACACACATCTCACCCCACACAAGAACACATGCACCTCACCCCTTGGCCCTCACAAACATACTAAACACACACACTCATCACACAACAAACACACACACACACAACACAATAAAAATCACACACACTACACACGCATGAACCCTACCTCACACAACACACGCCACACACATGCCCACACCTCCCACTTCACACCCATACACATACACACACACATGCACTCTAAACACACACCCACACATAATTAACCCATGTAATAAGGCACATTCTCATGCACATATAGGCATACCACACAAGGGGCACTTTGAGCTCTTTTTTTATCTTGAACTCACCCCTAACACTACCATGTTCACACAAGGGAGTCAGAGGGAGGGAGAAGGAAGGAAAAAAGGCGCATGGAGCACACATGTACCACTTGTAGATGCAAGTTTCCACGCACACATAGTGTACACATATCAGTTTGTAGGCACAAGGCTCACACATCCACACATACACATGTGCACGTAGACAAAAGAACAACAACACACACTATTCCATGTGATGCATGTATACACTATATGCCTCATATGTGTGTGTTGTCCTCTCAACTTACCCTAATACCACCCCATTAGAGGGGAGGGTCAAGGGATGGAGGAGAGAGGAAAGAGAGACACACATATGCATTGTGCATCCATACACCCATAGTGTGTATCACAATTGCATTATAGGCACCCTTGTGCATCTGTATTCCTCAGTGCATTCATCTAGACCTTGTGTGTGTCCAACCGCACATGTGTGTGAGATTGCACATGTACGCATCCATGTCCATGCGACTACACACGTATGCATCCATCATTTCACGTAGTGCATCTATACATCCATATGCATTCATAGTTTGCATCACATTCTAGTGTATCCTGTGTGCATCTAATTGCACACGTGTACATTTGTGTGTGTGTGTTCAACTTCACAAAATGCATCCGATTGCACATAGTGCATCTGTGCACCATGCATCCATGCATCCATAGTGTGCATCATACCCACATTATAGGCATCCATGTGCATCCATTCACCCTTGTGCATCTATGTATGCATCTAACCACACACATGTGCATCTGTGTGCATCTGACCACACATAGTTCGTCCATTTTCACACAAGTGGGTATTCGAGTGCTGCACCCATCCACATGTGTGCAAACACTCATAGCACCCTAGACGCACATGGTACATATCAAGCATCCATTTACACATGCTCTTTGCGCTCCATAGTAAATTGTACATGCACAAACATCCACTACTCCCTACACACATCCACACATCCTAGTCACACGCACCTTTATCAGGCATACATCTAAACCCCTAGTCATGCACACCACGCCTAATGCATCCACACTACTTCTAAAAGCACTCATATATTCACTAGGGCATTTGTGTGCATTCAATGTACTAGCACATCTTCTACACTAAGAACCCATTCACACTCATGTAGTGTGCTTGCATATCAACCAAGTCTAGTACATTGTTGCACTAGACCCCCCGTCTAGGAACAATTCATGCTTAAGCATCTAGTTCCTTTGCCACACATGAACTTAAAATGCACTCCCATAGTAGTATACATAGGGTAGGCACAAAATCAAATGCACTAGCTTTTAGGAACAACTTGGACCTCACATAGCTTGTGTTACATCTAGAGTACACACTCGTAAGTGCATGTTCACACACACACATAAGTACATTAGTTCATTTTTAGTACACATCGTGCACTTTTACACTATCCACATGCATATACCTAGGGCACACGTTATTTTCTACCCCCTCGCATTAAAATTATCATAAATAACTTGTGCATACAATTGCATCATAGAACATACACGATAATTGCACATATATTTACTAACACATGCATCCACCCTAGGACCCACACACCCACACATTCACACTGTATCACATGTCCACACACACCTAGAACCAAGACATGTAAGTTAGATCGCACCATTGCACATGTGAAACTTTGTTCTGCAGCGAACCTTGAGGCGCAGACACCAAAGTCAAAGCAAAACTACAAAGAGTTGAGCAAGCAAGTCCTGAGATAGGAGGAGCCAGAGGACACAGAAATTAGCCAATGCAAATTGGAAGCTCACGTGCCAACACAAGAAATAAGTACCACAATCCCTACAATCATTATTGAATTGTGATTAGAATGTCAAATGCTACAAGTTCCACAAAGGTTTGAGAAGAAAAGTAAGCATGTTTGCACACTACACACTTGCATTAAATTAAAATCAAGAAAATGTACAATTTTGTGCTGATCCTAATCAATATGTGATTGTGAAAATTTTGTACAAACACACAAAGTCTAGGGATGCATAAAAGGAAATCCAAGAGTGCTTAAACATAAAAAATAGATGTAGAACTTGTAATTTTCTTTTGTTATCCAACTCATTATCTACAAGGCATTTGTGAGAAAAAATGAAGTTTTTAGGCTCCAAAGTGGTCCATGGTGCAAAGCGGTCAAGATACTAGAGGTGCAAGAGACAAGGTATTTTGAAGTTTGAAATGTAGCAAAGTACAAAGTAGAGTCTACAAATAATGAAGAAGCACCTAACCATCACTTGGGCATTCATTCCTCATGTTTGGGATAGAATTTGAGGATGCAAGACCTTAATTTGTGGAGGAATACAGTTAGAGCAGCAGCCTAGGAGGCCAGAAATTGACCAATATTTGGAGGGGTGTGGACCAATTTTAATAGGACATGGACAAATGGTTAAAGGGGTGCTTTAATTTATGAAATTTTTGGAATGATGAATAGTGGGGGGAGAGAGAGAGAGAGAGAGAGAGAGAGAGAGAGAGAGAGAGAGAGAGAGAGAGAGAGAGAGAGAGAGAGAGAGAGAAGAACCTCAAAAAAGAGGGTTCATGTTTTGATGGGTCTTTTGATTCCTATGTGTGAAATATGTACTATCTTTTGTGATGAATATGAGAAATGGGTCCTCTCCATCCTCTACACGTGCTCATATAAATTTTGTGTTCTGATTTGAGGAAATAGAAATGCTAATTTTCTAGTCTTTCTCTCTTCTCCATCAAATAATCTCTCTCTCCTCCCTTTCCCCTTGCATAATGGCTATTCCTATGAGAGAAGGGGATGGGTGAAAGAGAGGGAGAGATGAGAAGTGAGAATTATGTGAAAGAAATGGTTCATGGCATGTTGATGGTTTCCATGGAGGGATCCTCAAGCATGTCAATAGCTATGGTAAGCATTAATAGCATTAGAAACCACTCGACGTCTTGTTCCTATCATGACGTGTAGACGATCAACTGGTAAGTGGCCATGGCAATCAAGGAGGAGCATGTGTTTCGTTTATGTGGTCTATTAGACACCTTTAATTTGGGCACTCCTGCTTGGAGTTTGAGGCAGATAGTTGGGATATTTGGCTACAATGCAATGTGTCAAGGTTTAGAGAGAGAGTTCCTAGTCTATTGTCAATTGCTCTTGGTTGAGGGCCTTGGGGGTTGGTCTTGTGAGGTCCATCAATGAGCTTGAATGTGTGAGAGCCGCTGTTGGGTCCATTTTAAGTCCCAAGAGGTGGTGTGTTTGTCAAGAATCCTTTAGGATTTCCAAAGAGGACTTAAAACTCGGTTCTTGAGTGTATGACTCTTTGCTCAACAACAGAGAGAGAGTTATTTAGGAAAGAATATGAGTGCAGCCTAGAGATCTCTCATATTCAATGAGAGCAACATGAGGAACAAATAAGGAAACACAAAAAAAAAAAATCTGTGAATGCTCCTTGGATCTCGTAATATTCTTGTATTTATCAAAGTTAGGGGACTTATAGCCCCTTTTAGTAAGAGAAATCCCAATACATGCAAAGGTGGTAGTTTACCCTCAACTTCCCAAAGCTAGGTAGTCTACTCCTTTGACGAGAGGACTAGTTGAAGTGGTTGATCAACCCCAATATCTAGTGTTGCCATTAGTCACACCATACTTTTCCTTCCTAATTCTATTCCTATATCCCCATAGGTGGCACAACCACCCTTAATATCCCCTTAAGCAATTCAAATTCCAATTGGCATAGTGGCTCTATCCACTTTAGGATACATGCTTCCTATCTTTAGTGTAAATCCAAATGAAGATGGGAATTACATATATCAAAGACCTCCAAAAAATTATATCTAGCTATCAAGTCAATGAGAAAGCACATTATTTGATATTTTTCAATATAATTTCTAAGGGAAATACAACCTAGTGGACTTGCGACAAATTCAATTGCCACTATGCGAGCATTCTACACTAAGTTTCGCAAGGAGATCTCTCCTAAAAAGGGAGTCAATATTGGTTGCATGTTCTAAATGAGACTCTACAAGGATTTAATGAGAGCATAAAAGTGTATGCTTAAAAGCTACATGAAGTTTCTCATTGTTTGCGTAACACCATCTAATTACCCCCATCACTCAATTGCAATTCTTCTTGAGAGGGTTGGATTTTATGATCCAACTACACTTGAGCAACATGGCACTAAATGATTTAGATGCAGCTATAGTAGTAGGAGAAGGGATCAAGTCAAGAATTTAGGCTACTTATGTAGCAAGAGGGCAAGCCCTCTCAATATTGGGATGATGCCTAATAAGTTTCTAATTACAATTCATTACTTGCATTACCCAATAACGTAGTGGTGCAAAATCAAGGAGCCCTCAAATAAGGGTTTTTCCAAAAACCAAGACATATGATGTCTATAAGCAACACACGGGTCCCCCACCGTAAACCAAGGGCCTATGCAACCACCAACCCCTTTACAGAAGATTGTAAAACCTAGTGCGGGGGTGGCTCTTGATGCCACTCGTTATGAACCCTCTATATTAAACATTGTAGAGGAAGTCAAGGACACGATGAAACATTACACTAACATGATTATTGAAAAATGTCGGCAAATAGTCATGAATATTAATTTTTTAAAACATTAGCAATGATTGATGGGCACTAAAAAGCACCTCCCATCAAGATTTAGTTGTAAGTGGTGTAGTGGTCAGCACCTCCCATGGAATTGTCCTCGTATGAAGTGCAACACATGTGGGAAGTCAAGACATATGGCCAATACATGTTGGAGTAGAATTAGTTTACTCCAGCAAGGCACTCAAAAACCTAGGCTAGTGAATCATCATGAAAATGATGTGAATACTCAAGGGAAAGACCCTAAGCAAATCTTGCAATGGGGAAAAGCCACCCTACAGGAAATTCCCAATGGGGTTAGTTTGATAGAGGCACTTCCAATCGATGAGAATGTATCCTCTAACAATGTAAGAATGATCACTAGGGGCCAAAAAATAAAAGAAATTCAAAATTATAACCCAAGAATAAGCAAAGCTAACTCTATGCCTAGTGTGGTTGACAAGAAGGTCACAAATGCCAACACTCTGGTGTATCCTCTTAAACCTGAAGGTATCTTAGAGGAGTTGATGGTTAAGAGTAAGGGAAAATCAAAAGCAACGGAGGTTGTTAAGGCTATCATAAAGCCAAAACGAGAGGATGGTGTGGCAAGAGAAGAAGGTTATTACACACTTTCATGAGTTTGATCTAGCAAATGCACTATGTGAATTCAAGTTGGATGTGAATTTGCTACAACTAATACGGTTGTCGCTTAATGTTTGCAAGGAGTTTAAGAAAATCCTACAAATGGGTTATGTTGTAGAGCCTGTTGGTGTGAGAGGTGTATTTAGGCACCAACAATAAAGTAAAAATAGAGCATTTACAGTAAAAATCGAGAGGCGCTGACATTTCTAAGCGAAAGTAGGTGGTTGGAAATGCATTGAAAGCATTCGTTTATCAATCAGAGTTCGTTAAACATCCCATTTGAAGAGACAACTTTCATGTTACAAAGTAGCTACTTGATCCAAAAGCCAAAAATAGTGTCTAATAAGCCAAGTCAACAAAAAATTGTGCCAGGAACATGGCATGTTCTCATATCTCAAAGCCGAGTTCATTTGGATATCCAATTTTAGCCAAACCGCTTGTGGGTAGTGCGAATGCGCGAGGCATGAACTAGATAAGTTGATAACTAAGTGGTTAATGTCCATTAAAAGTGCTTAAAGCTCAAATTTCTTCACATGAGAAGAGAGGGTGCATTTTTTTTTATCCCCCTTGCAAATCCATGATTTGCAACCAATCAAATTGCAATGAGCAACCCTGGGCATGAGATACAATATTTTTTTGCTTCAGATCACCATTTGTATCATGCAAAATGATGCACTATGCAGAGATTTGGCAATCTAATATTTATCTCTCCTTTTTTTCTATTGCCATAATTGATGTTCATGTGGATGGAAAGGATGAGGGGAATGGGTGTGAGATCGTAATAAGATGCAAGAAATGAAGCAAGGGATCACGAAGGTGGTTAGTAAAATGACTATGTGGACTGTCAAAACGTGCAACCTACACATCTCCAAAATCATGAAAAATTAAACAATTTTCATGCAATAAGTTGCAGTTTTATAAGAAATTAAATTCTATTATTATTTTGTCCATGAAATTAAGATGCCTATGGGTTAAATTTCACTATGGAAGTGATATGTATTGTATTTAAGGGCTACAAGCCTGAAATTTTAGAATGTGTTTAAGGGCTACAAGCCTAAAATTTCAAAATGTGTGGCTATCATAATGCAAAAATTAATTATCTAATAATACTTAAAATTGAGAAATATGATGATAATTGATAAAATTGGTGAAAGTAATTGTGCATGTGGGGCAAAAGGATGCACCATGGCTGTGTTTCTTTGTTTTAAGATTAGGAATTATAAATTTATTAGTATTTATACAAAAAAGAATTGAGAATTTTTATGAGATTTTTTTTAAAAAAATATTTTAAATCTAGTAAAAATAAAAAAACTTAGAAAAACATGTTCAGATGTGTAGTGAATAGTAGGGCATAGGGTTTAGGCTTAGCCTGCCCTTGCTTTTATGTTAAAGTACTTCGTTAAGGGTGTACCTATGGAAAAATGATACATGACATATAAACATTGTTATATACAAAGTATTAATATGAAATGAAGGCTAGAATTCTAAGTCATTGTTATGAAAAATAAATGATTGTGCATTGTAGTGAAGCATTTAGGATTTCATCAAATATTTAAGGGAGTGGAAGCATGGATGATCCCAGTTCCATCCCTCCAATGCTATACTACATTAGAATAGAACATGGAAAAAGTGATTTTGCATATCACATGGCTAGTTTTTAGTTGGAACTATTTGAGCACTATATGGCAAGACAAATTGCATATGCATAAAGCATGGTATTGAAGCGAATCTCTTAGATGTATAGTACTTGTTTGCTAAACCATTGATCTACACTAAGAGAAAGAGGATACCTGGTTGTAGGATAGAATGGCTATCTTGGGGAATGTCTATGTGAGGATTTTAAAGAAATCTCCTGGATTGTATAATATCAAGAGAGGAATATGTCATGTTGTTCTTTATGTATTAAGACAGCGTATCCTAGGGTCCCAATCCTTGGGGTGTAGGAGAGCCATAGGAGCCATAACGTTCTACTAGGGGGTGTCCTTTGTGTATGTAAATCAAGATGAAGTAGTCACCTATCTATGGGAAGCTCCTTGTGCTTGGAGTCAGGATGGGCAACCATTGAACTAGAGTTTGAAATGTATGTTTACAAATGCATTAGTGAGATAAATTATTTCATATCATCCAGACGCTCTTGGTCACGCGGCTATGAGGGTTGTCTAGTGTATCTAAGAGCCTGTAGAGCCCGTGTCGAACCCATTTTCGGTCCTGACAATAGGTGGTGAGTTTGCCAAGTACTATTAAAATAAGTGGAATTTTTCAAACCTTGGATAATATGGGCCTATTCTGTTAGTGTATGCCAAAGACTATTGAGATAGATCCAATATATCCTGATAGAAATGATCAAGCCGAGATTCAATGTCAAGAAAGAGTTGAAAGGGCTAGATGGAGAATAGAGACCCTCAGGAGGTATTCTCCTAAGCATAGCAAACTAACCACTATGACTCTCCTATACCTTGGCAATTGGCCCCAAGATGTGCCACATATACATAGAACACATATGATACATGCTCCACTCTTTTAATGAATCATTCCAAGAGATATATTATATTTCTCACTGAATATTCCCCAAAGGAAACGAACCACTAACCCTACAGCTTAGGGTACCTCACCTCCTCAACATGGGCTCATTGTTCATGAAAATAATTGTTGTCCATCCAGGATGATACCATGTGTTGCATGCAATGCAATTGTGTATGATTCATGATGGTGTTCAAACATTTTTCCACCAACAACAAGCATTGTGAAGGTGTAATTGTTGCACCATATCGAATGGGTATACAATCAAAATGAAGGTCTCTTTGCTAGATCAGAGCCATGGCATCATTCCTCAAGAGTCTCTACCCGTGAAGAGGCACAATTTGGAGCCATGAGGAGGCATTAACAAATTTGCACCCCTCCCCCCCCCCCTTCATGTTGATTTTTTTAAAAGCTTCTTATTCATTTCATTTTATGTTCATGTCATTTGCATGCATTTATCAAATAATAGGTTCACCTCTCGCATGTTCACACTGCCCGACAAGTGGTTTTGCCTCTATTGAGGGTGCAAATGGCCTCTGTCAACCTATCAACCTTGCCTCTATCACATAGTTTTTGGCTCCCAAGTCACATAACTGCTTTAGAACACCAAACCTTGCAAGGATTAAATGGAGGGTCAAGCAACCTACGATTGATGAATCAAGACTTTCACTGTGTTCCTAGAGTTGAAAGCTATCTAAGAAAACTCTAGCTCATCGATACACAATCATTTTATTTTCCATTAAAAATTGGTATTTTACATCTCCTAAGTCACTTTTGCGCTTCAAAAATCAACTCCAAAAATTCACTCTCATTGGCGACCACGGGATAGGGCAACTCAGCCCATCAAATTCCATGAACTAATCTACATAAACAATGACCATAAAAAGTATCAAGCTGCCACAAAATAGAATACTCGATAAAGCACAAACACAGCTCTCACCCTATCCCCTAACAAAATCAAGCTGTGAAAATTCTCAAGGGATAGGCCCAGCATAATCTGACAAAAGTTCAAAGAAGGTCGCTACCCAACTACTCCAACATAGACTAGCTAAAAAGAACCATAAAAAAAGTCATCCTATGTGATGGCCTGAACTACAGACCCAACTAAGGACATTTAGACCAAGAACTCCTAGTAGGCAAGGAGTCCTATAGCCTAGTCAACATATATTTTCTTTTAACACATTTTTCTTTCAAAGTTTGTATACTCATGCATGTAAAAAAGAGGAAGCCGAGGGTAGTAACCCAAGGAGAGCAGGGCATCGGCCTCATGTCCTGACTCAGTACCCAAGAACCTATCAAGCTCTCGCAAGATGACACTTTAATCTTTTTCTCTTCCACTCACTTTTGTTTTCACTCCAGCCTTCCTTAGTATTTCTTTTCCAACTAGATACCATCCCTAGGAAGACAATGCATTGGCTCCATGTCTGACTCATCCCCAAGAACCTAGCAAGCCTTCACAAGGCAATAATCAATTGCTCTTACGATTTTTCTTTCTTGTTTTTTTCCATTTTAGGGGCTGGAACCCCTTTTTACACACCTCTGTATTTTTATATTGCAAGTATATTTATAATTGTTTCTTCATTTTATTTTGGCAAGCTTCTCTAACTACCTCACACTAGTAGGGACTCCTAAAACAGTTGTCTAGCAAGCTAACAGAACATGGTCATTAGGACTACCTTCTAAAAATAGGTCTTTCAATGACTAACAATGTCTTTACACAAGGTAGACAACTACTCGAACCTCCCCCTAGATATACCTAACCTAACCCTATGACTTCATGCCTTGTTGCTGGTCCTCAACAAAAAAAGTATATAAAACATATAGCACAAAGAGAAAGTACTTGTAAACAAAAAATATCATCTAGAATTGGCCATAAGAAGCTTCTGCACAGCAAGAGGCTCCCTCCAAGTTTCGCTAAATCCGTCTAGCAGAGCACTAAAACACAACCCATTAACCACACTCACACTAAACAAACACATGGTCCTCTTGGCCTAATGACATGTGATATTTCACTACTAAATGAGTGGCCCTCTTGGCCTAATAAAATATTTCACAAAACAACCTCTCGGTAGCATATTGTTGAAACAAACCCTTGGTCCTAATATAACTCCACTGAAGCATAAGACTGACCAATGATAAGGGCTCCTCATGTCCTACACTAAATGCATCAGGTTTTTGGCTAACCCCTCTATATAAATAGCAAGGGGTGTCCGACAAAATTGATTATAAATGATCCTATGCATCCATGCTAATCTCACATACTATATGTCCCATTCAACTAGTTGATCACTAACTACGAGTCACCTTTCACCAATAGCTAGCAGATACCACCACATCGAGCTATATTCAACCCCATAATCAAGGCCTTGTATTCTAACATGTTATTAGTAAAATATTGTCCTAAATATACTCTTATTTTCATAACAACCCTACATTGGGAATCTTTAATGACCACTCCAACAGTCGCATGTTCAGCGAGTCCTCTAAAGCTTCGTCAAAATACAAAGTATAGACCCAGACTTCATTGATAGGCCATGCCATACTGATTAGCTCACTTGTACTTATGATAATCAAAGTCAAGCCAAGAGAGAGTTTGTATGATAGGTACAATCCCTCCTTCCTTGCTAAAATTGATAGGAACATTAGTCAATATTCTATGACAATGGTGGCCATAGACCTTAATATCCCATGTGAAGAATCCATCTTACCGCTCAATATCCTGATAACCTTTACTCCACTAGATCACTCGACCTTGGTGGTAATGATGTTTTAAATATGGATGCTCAAGACAAGGAATGATTCTTCCCATCTAGTTGTCTTGGTACCTACTACAAGTTAAAGATAAATCATGAAGGACCTACACATGCATCAATTTTGACATCAACCCTTACACATAGTAAGGCTTTAGCTTATTAAAGTTAACTTTATTTTTAAAATCTACCCCCTGCAAGTCTACTAAAAGGGTTATAGATCCATTCTTGCCTATACGTACAATTTTATATGGTCCATCCCATTTGGGTTTTAGTTTACCAGGAAATAGCTCACAAGGAGCATTGTAGTACAACACCAATTAACCCTTCACAAATTTATATTTCTTAGCTCAAAGGTCGTGAAGTGCTTTCATTCTCTTCTTTCCTACCTCTTGATGTAATAAAGTCTACAATCAAATTTCAACAAGATGTACAAGCACTACAAGATACAAGCCTCATACTTATGTTTTAAGTGACAAAAATGTTCACAAAAAAAATTTCCCCCATTGTCGCTAAACACATCCGTATTAGCGTCTCCATAGAACCGTCGCTATTGGCGTTGTTATATGTATGCCAATAACGACATAGATAGCGACGCCAATAGTTTTGCGACACAAATTGCAATACTAATAGAGACACGTGTAGTAAATTTGGAACACTAATAGCGACGGTTCTATGGGACACCAAATTTACTGTGACACCAATAGGGACACCTGCACTATGTAGCATTATTGTGGCAAAGTGTACTTGAATCTATAAGACTGATACATAAAATAATTACAAGATCAATTAATAAAAGTGCTCATGGAATCATGGCAAGATACAAAGCATGATAATAACATAGTGCATAGAAAATTCCTACATAAATCACAAGACCAAAAAAGAAGAGGATGTGTGCTCCAAGAATCCAAGCGCGAGCTATAGATCCTTGTCATTCGAAAGATCATCCCGATGCAAAGGAGCATCGAACGAACTCTGTAAAAAAAGAAACAAATACACATCAGTCCACCATACAATAATGCATTTTAATTAAAATTAGCAACTACAGACAAGAAAGATGAGTGACTTACTAGGTCGTCGCATGCATACAATCTATCGATCAATGCAGTGAGACCGTGTCTCTTTGCATATCGAGCCTCTAGTCTAATGGGATTGCGGTTTGTAATGGAGTGCTGCAAAGAAAACAAAATATGACTATTAGAAACACCATTGTCAGTACAAATGATATTGCAAAAAATAAGCAAGAAAAACAAAAGAAAAAATTACAAAGTCCTCCAGATAAATCATGTGGCTGCCACTCCCAAGATGATGAACTACTCATGCCTCTATTTGTGCCCTCGTTGCCTCGCGCTACTATCTCCACCAATGTCTTGGAGAATCTATAGTCTCCTCCTACCTACGTCAGTGCCAGTCATCTACGTCTGGCCACTCGAGCTTTGAGGCCCCACTCTTAAGTGCCTTGCATGCGTCCGATCATCTATGTGACATGTAAGCACACATGCACTCCATCATCCAGCCTGTGGAAAACCTATCTACTATGGTGGGTATTGAAAACTCCTCATGCAAGGATGCTACTATGTAGTCCTTGCTCCCCTCTGGTATGTTCTTCCAATGATCCAAGATGTTGTGCCAAAAAACTTGTTGGCACAACTCTCTCATATGAGCCATCACCCTCCTCCCCTCATCATTCATAATGATAGCTCCTATCCTATCATCTACAAGGTATACATACCCCTTTGGGGTATGTCTAAGATGTGTACTCCTCCACCTACGACCACACTCCTAGGCATATCCAAGAGACCCCTGTACATCTGGTGTAGCTACGGGGGTGGTATCTCTTGGAGTAGCACCCATAGGGGTGCACCTATGGAAGACTAAGCAAAAGCTGGAGTGACTAGAATAGACATTCCCACAGGTGTGACAAATCCTACAGGTGATGCAACTCCACCAGAATGACAAGATGGAGACACTGCATTGGTACCTCCACAACAAGCACCTGAGCCACCCTCTCTCAAACCTGCACAAGAGCAAGGAGTAGCACCTGTATCTTGAGCCAACCGTGGGCTCATCGCATCCACATCTCTGTAGCATCCTCCAAAACCACTCCTTCTATCTGGCCCAAGTCTGGAGGGACGACCTCGTCTACTGGAAATTGAAGCATCAAAGCTTGCTAAAGTAGATCTAATGAAACAGCCTAATGGTGTCTGAGATAGCTCCTAGTTTGCTATATCTCTGAATCGAGCCATCTAATCTAGTGACATACATGTGAAGATCTCTTGCAGCTCCTCATCACTCATCCCTCAACTCATCGTGCTGTCCAAATATCCACAAAGGTCACCTGCATAGATAAAAATTGATGTTAGCATAATCAATATAAAGATTCAAGCAAATCACAATAATATAACTTTGAAAAAAATGATATAACTTAAAATGCATATTCTAGAGTGTCCTCATAAGTGATTCATCAATGAATTGAGTAGGTGGATGTTACAAGTATGATGTAGCCTATGGTCCCATGTCAATCTCCTGACACAACTCTGCATAAACTATTGGAAGGTCAATAAAAAGGTCACCACAAAAGGATGAGTCCACCTTGTTCTCAAAGAATTCTTGGCCTCCTGTCTTTCCATCATTGTTACCCAATTCTGCCTCCTCTGCATGCTCCAAGCTTTGTGTGACCTCCACCCCTTGCAATATCGACCCCTCTATCTACATAATGTCCTAATCTATGCTTGGAACATTTCTTTCATCATATACTCTTGCACTTTGGGGAGTTGAAGGCATAACATACCACCATTGAGGTTGTCAGGGGTTTGGATAGAAAATTACATGTTCAAAATCACATACAAGAGAGATTTAATATTTATGACATATACCATGTTGTAATAAAATTTTTAAAAAATGAGTTCATGCACCTATTCATAATGGGCGAACAAGACAAACGTGTCGCACAAATCCGTCCATCTTTTTTCGGAATCTATTTCGAGAAACCCAGATGGACCTTGTCGAACAATTGCCCCAGCTCCTTCTAGTATCACTTTGAGCCACTACACATCGAATAGGATCATGGAGAAGATTACACGTCCGTAAAAGGAAACAAGGCTCTCTTTCAACTCGAAAGTGTCATGACATTTATTTCATTGTTATGTAAATTAAAAATTATTTCCTTTATGTTCTTCATATGATTGTCTATTTGCCACATGATAGTGACTTGCTACATGTCCTACATGTGCATAACATAGGCCACATTGTACTTGATACACATAGATGATAAAGGAATTAATGTATTCTGTGTTTCTAAGTTATTGGGCAAATTTATGTAAATGTAATTATTATTTTATTTATAAATGAGTTATATTTGAAAAGTGATATTAATGTATCCACTGTGCACACTCCCACTGCCAACTCCACTCATTCCATTATCGCCTATATCAACCATCACACACATTCCCCTACCCACATAAATACACACGCGCACCAACTCACACACACACACACTCCTTCACCACACACATTAACTTACCAACATGTACACACCACACTCTTCTCACTTAATACATGCATGCATCGCGCACACACACCCCCACACACATCTCACCCCACACAAGAACACATGCACCTCACCCCTTGGCCCTCACAAACATACTAAACACACACACTCATCACACAACAAACACACACACACACACAACACAATAAAAATCACACACACTACACACGCATGAACCCTACCTCACACAACACATGCCACACACATACCCACACCTCCCACTTCACACCCATACACATACACACACACATGCACTCTAAACACACACCCACGCATAATTAACCCATGTAATAACACACATTCTCATGCACATATAGGCATACCATGCAAGGGGCACTTTGAGCTGTTTTTTTATCTCGAACTCACCCCTAGCACTACCATGTTCACACAAGGGAGTCAGAGGGAGGGAGGAGGAAGGAAAAAAGGTGCATGGAGCACACATATACCACTTGTAGATGCAAGTATCCATGCACACATAGTGTACACATATCAATCCGTAGGCATAAGGCTCACACATCCACACATACACATGTGCACATAGACAAAAGAACAACAACACACACTATTCCATCTGATGCATGTATACACTATATGCCTCATATGTGTGTGTTGTCCTCTCAACTTACCCTAATACCACCCCATTAGAGGGGAGGGTCAAGGGATGGAGGAGAAAGGAAAGAGACACACATATGTGTTGTGCATCCATACACCCATAGTGTGTATCACAATTGCATTATAGGCACCCTTGTGCATCTGCATTCCTCAATGCATCCATCTAGACCTTGTGTGTGTCCAACTGCACATGTGTGTGAGATTGCACATGCACGCATCCATGTCCATGTGACTACACACATATGCATCCATCATTTCACGTAGTGCATCTATACATCCATATGCATTCATAGTTTGCATCACATTCTAGTGTATCCTGTGTGCAACTAATTGCACATGTGTGCATTTGTGTGTGTACAACTACAAATGTGTGTGTGTGTGTGTATGTGTGTTCAACCTCACACAATGCATCCGATTGCACATAGTGCATCTGTGCACCATGCATCCATGCATCCATAGTGTGCATCATACCCACATTATAGGCATCCATGTGCATCCATTCACCCTTGTGCATCTGTGTATGCATCTAACCACACACATGTGCATCCATGTGCATCTAACAGCACATAGTGCGTCCATTTTCACACAAGTGGTATTTGAGTGCTGCACCCATCCACATGTGTGCAAACACTCATAGCACCCTAGATGCCCATGGTACATATCAAGCATCCATTTACACATGCTCTTTGCGCTTCATAGTAAATAGTGCATGCACATACATCCACTACTCTCTACACACATCCACACATCCTAGTCACATGCACCTTTATCAGGAATACATCTAAACCCCTAGTCATGCACACCACACCTAATGCATCCACACTACTTCTAAAAGCACTCATATATATGCTAGGACATTTGTGTGCATTCAATGCACTAGCACATCTTCTACACTAAGAGCCCATTCACACTCACGTAGTGTGCTTGCATATCAACCAAGTCTAGTACATTGTTGCACTAGACCCCCCCTCTAGGAACAATTCATGCTTAAGCATCTCGTTCCTTTGCCACACATGCACTTAAAATGCATTCCCATAGTAGTATACATAGGGTAGGCACAAAATCAAATGCGTTAGCTTTTAGGAACAACTTGGACCTCGCATAGCTTGCGTTACATCTAGGGTACACACTCGTAAGTGCATGTTCACACACACACATAAGTACATTAGTTCATTTTTAGTACAAATCGTGCACTTTTACACTATCCACATGCATATACCTAGGGCACACATTATTTTCTACCCCCTCGCATTAAAATTATCATAAATAACTTGTGCATACCATTGCATCATAGAACATACATGATAACTGTACATATTTTTACTAACACATGCATCCACCCTAGGACCCACACACCAACACATTCACACTATATCACATGTCCACACACACCTAGAACCAAGGCATGTAAGTTAGATCGCACCATTGCACATGTGAAACTTTGTTGTGCAGTGAACCTTGAGGCGCAGATATCAAAGTCAAAGCAAAACTACAAAGAGTCGAGCAAGCAAGTCCCGAGATAGGAGGAGCCAAAGGACACACGAAGCCAATGCAAATTGGAAGCTCACGCGCCAACACAAGCAACAAGTACCACAATCCCTACAATCATTATTGAATTGTGATTAGCATGTCAAGTGCTACAAGATCCACAAATGTTTGAGAAGAAAAGTAAGCATGTTTGCACATTACACACTTGCATTAAATTAAAATCAAGAAAATGTGCAATTTTGTGCTGATCCTAATCAATATGTGATTGTGAAAATTAGAATCAACATAAACACAAAGTCTAGGGATGCATAAAAGGAAATCCAAGAGTGCTTAAACATCAAAAATAGATGTAGAACTTGTAATTTTCTTTTGGTATCCAACTCATTATCTACAAGGCATTTGTGAGCAAAAATGAAGTTTTTAGGCTCCAAAGTGGTCCATCATGCAAAGCGGTCAAGATACTAGAGGTGCAAGAGACAAGGTATTTTGAAGTTTGAGATGTAGCAAAGTACAAAGTAGAGTCTACAAATAATCAAGAAGCACCTAACCATCACTTGGGCATTCATTCTGCATGTTTGGGATAGAATTTGAGGATGCAAGACCTTAATTTGTGGAGGAATATAGTCAGAGCAGCAGCCTAGGAGGCTAGAAATTGAGCAATATTCAGAGGGGTGTGGACCAATTTTAATGGGACGTGGACAAATGGTTGAAGGGGTGCTTTAATGTATGAAATTTTTGGAATGATGAATAGTGGGGAGAGAGAGAGAGAGAGAGAGAGAGAAGAACCTCAAAAAAGAGTGTGTCATGTTTTGATGGGTCTTTTGATTCCTATGTGCGAAATATGTACTATGTTTTGTGATGAATATGAGAAATGGGTCCTTCTCTCCATCATCTACATGTGCTCATATAAATTTTGTGTCCTGATTTGAGGAAATAGAAATGCTAATTTTCTAGTCTTTCTCTCTTCTTCGTCAAAACAATCTCTCTCTCCTCTCTTTCCCCTTGCATAATGGCTATTCTTATGAGAGAAGGGGATGGGTGAAAGAGAGGGAGAGATGAGAAGTGAGAATTATGTGAAAGAAATGGTTCATGGCATGTTGATGGTTTCCAAGGAGGGATCCTCAAGCATGTCAATAGCTATGGTAAGCATTAATAGCATTAGAAACCACTCGACGTCTTGTTCCTATCATGATATGTAGACGATCAACTGGTAAGTGGCTTAGTTTTTATAGCAAATCAAATCCAATTGAAAATTTATTTTAAATGTATATAAAGAAAGGTACAAACATACTTATTAGCATTTAGCATTGGTTGTTTTGAGTTTTTTAACAATTTTATGAGTAAAATGGCTAAAATTTTACAAAATAGAAAAAATCGACAAAATTTAAAAAATACCGATAAATAGGGGACACTAAGAAGATTCTATAAATCCATAAATGTAGAAATATCACACTTTTCTTTTTAGATTTTCATAAAATTAAGATTTTTTAAGTGCGAAACATGTGTAATGGCAGCACCAAGTTGGCCCCAGTGCCATCATGCGTAGTGATCTAAATGAAAGAAGATGTTAAATTTTGATGAAAAATGTTAAGAATGTTTTTTTCTTGTTTTCATATCATATATATGGTGATTATGTGTAAAATATGTACCCAAAAGTAGCTCGAGTGAGGAACACTCAGTGCTTTTAAGGTATGTACAACATCGATGCAATACGCATTTGAAAGTCATTAAATGATATAAAGGCTTGTTTATTATGCCCACTTCTTGTTTTCTCACATTAAAAATAGTTGCACACTCTCGTGAACACTATATATTGAAGCATTTTTATGCATATATTGTTGTATAGCAATTGGTTCCTATATTGACCAAGTGGGTGACGAGATCAAACCTAATTAGTTTCGATGGTCCAAAGGGGTTTCCAATGAGGATGAGTGGAGAGTAAGTGTTACATTTGTGCTAAAAGACAAGGATCGGTGAGTCAAATCTCTAACTAAGTAGGTCACTCGTATCTACAGGCCATGGCAATCAGTCAAGGAGGAGCATGTGTTTCGTTTATGTGGTCTATTAGACACCTTTAATTTGGGCACTCTTGCTTGGAGTTCGAGGCAGATAGTTGGGATATTTGGCTACAATGCAATGTGTCAAAGTTTAGAGAGAGAGTTCCTACTCTATTGTCAATTGCTCTTGGCCAAGGGCCTTGGGGGTTGGTCTTGTGAGGTCCATCAATGAGCTTGAATGTGTGAGAGCCGCTGTTGGGGCCATTTTAAGTCCCAAGAGGTAGTCTGTTTGTCGAGAATCCTTTAGGATTTCCAAAGAGGACTTAAAACTCAGTTCTTGAGTGTATGACTCTTTGCTCAACAACAGAGAGAGAGTTATTTAGGCAAGAATATGAGTGCAGCCTAGAGATCTCTCATATTCAATGGGAGCAACATGAGGAACAAATAAGGAAACACACAAAAAAAATTTGTGAATGCTCAGTGGATTGTAATAGTCCTGTATTTATCAAAGTTATGAGACTTATAGCCCCTTGTAGTAAGAGAAATCCCAATACATGCAAAGGTGGTAGTTTACCCTCAACTTCCCAAAGCTAGGTAGTCTACTCCTTCAAGACTAGTTGAAGTGGTTGATCAACCCCAATATCTAGTGATGCCATTAGTCACACCATACTTTTCCTTCCTAATTCTATTCCTATATCTTCATAGGTGGCACAACCACCCTTAATATCCCCTTAAGCACATCATTTGATATTTTTCAATATAATTTCTAAGGGAAATACAACCTAGTCGACTTGCGACAAATTCAATTGCCAATATGCGAGCATTCTACACTAAGTTTCGCAAGGAGATCTCTCCTAAAAAGGGAGTCATTTTATTGGTTGCATGTTCTAAAATGAAACTCTAAAAGAATTTAATGAGAGCATAAAAGTGTATGCTTAAAAGCTACATGAAGTTTCTCATTGTTTGGGTAACACCATCTAATTACCCCCTACCACTCAATTGCAATTCTTCTTGAGAAGGTTGGATTTTATGATCCAACTACACTTGAGCAACATGGCACTAAATGATTTAGATGCAGCTATAGTAGTAGGAGAAGGGGTCAAGTCAAGAATTTAGGCTACTTATGTAGTAAGAGGGTAAGCCCTCTCAATATTGGGATGATGCCAAATGAGTTGCTAATGGGCTACAATTCATTACTTGCATTACCCAATAATGTAGTGGTGCAAAATTAAGGAGCCCTAAAATAACGGTTTTTCCAAAAACCAAGACATATGATGTCTATAAGCAACAAGTAGGTCCCCCACCATAAACCAAGGGCCTGTGCAACCACCAACCCCTTTACAGAAGATTGTAAAACCTAGTGTGGGGGTGGCTCTTGATGCGACTAGTTATGAACCCTCTATATTAAGCATTGTACTAGAGGAAGTCAAGGACATGATGAAATATTACACTAACATGATTATTGAAAAATGTCGGCAAATAGTCATGAATATTAACTTCTTAAACATCAGCAATAATTGATGGGCACTAAAAAGCACCTCCCATGCAATTGTCCATCAAGATTTAGTTGTAAGTGGTGTGGTGGTCAATACCTCCCATCAAGATTTAGTTGTAAGTGGGTAGTGGTCAGCGCCTCCCATGGAATTGTCCTCGTATGAAGTGCAACACATGTGGGAAGTCAAGACATATGGCCAATACATGTTGGAGTAGAATTAGTTTACTCCAGCAAGGCACTCAAAAACCTACTAGGCTAGTGAATCATCATGAAAATGATGCAAATACTCAAGGGAAGGACCCTAAGTAAATCTTGCAATGGGGAAAAGCCACCCTAGAGGAAATGCCCGATGGGGTTAGTTTGGTAGAGGCACTTCCGATCGATGAGAATGTAGCCTCTAACAATGTAAGAACGATCACTAGGGGCCAAAAAATAAAAGAAATTCAAAATTATAACCCAAGTATAAGCAAAGCTAACTCTATGCTTAGTGTGGTTGACAAGAAGGTCACAAATGCCAACACTCATGCGTTATCCTCTTAAACATGAAGATATCTTAGAGGAGTTGATGGTTAAGAGTAAGGGCAAATCAAAAGCAACGGAGGTTGTTAAGGCTATCATAAAGCCAAAAGAGAGGACGGTGTGGCAAGAGAAGAAGGTTGTTACAAAATTTCATGAGTGTGACCTAGCAAATGCACTATGTGAATTCAAGTTGGATGTGAATTTGCTACAACTAATACAGTTGTCACTTAATGTTTGCAAGGAGTTCAAGAAAATCCTACAAATGGGTTATGTTGTATAACCTGTTGGTGTGAGAGGTGTATTTGGGCACCAAAATTAAAGTAAAAATAGAGCATTTACAGTAAAAATCGAGAGGCGCTGACATTTCTAAGCGAAAGTAGGTGGTTGGAAATGCATTGAAATTATTCATTTATCAATCAGTTGGAAATGCATTGAAAGCATTTCTAAGTGAAAGTAGGTCCCATTTGAAGAGACACAACTTTCATGTTACAAAGTAGCTACTTGATTCAAAAGCCAAAAATAGTGTCTAACAAGCCAAGTCAATAAAAAATGGCGCTAGGAACATGGCATGTTCTCATATCTCAAAGCCGAGTTCATTTGGATATCCAATTTTAGCCAAACCGCTTTTGTGGGCAGTGCGAATGTGCGAGGCATGAACTAGATAAGTTGATAATTAAGTGGTTAATGTCAATTAAAAGTGCTTAAAGCTCAAATTTCTTCACATGAGAAGAGAGGGCACATTTTTTTCGGCCCCCCTTGCAAATCCATGATTTGCAACCAATCAAATTGCAATGAGCAACCCTGGGCATCAGATACAATATTTTTTTGCTTCAGATCACCATTTGTATCATGCAAAATGATGCACTATGCAGAGAATTGGCAATCTAATATTTCTCTCTCCTCTTTTTCTCTTGCCATAATTGATGCTCATGTGGATTGAAAGGATGAGGGGAAAGGGTGTCAAATCGTAATAAGATTCAAGAAATGAAGCAAGGGATCACGAAGGTGGTCAGTAAAATGACTGTGTGGACTGTCAAAACGTGCAACCTACACATCTCCAAAATCATGAAAAATTAAATAGTTTTCATGCAGTAAGTTGCAGTTTAAAAGAAATTAAATTCTATTATTTTTTTCCCATGAAATTAAGATGCATATGGGTTAAATTTCTGTATGGAAGTGATATGTATTGTATTTAAGGGCAACAAGCTTGAAATTTTAGAATGTGTTTAAGGGCTACAAGCCTAAAATTTCAAAATGTGTGGCTATCATAATGGAAAATTTAATTATCTAATAATACTTAAATTTGAGAAATATGATGATAATTAATAAATTGGTGAAAGTAATTGTGCATGTGGGGCAAAAGGATGCATGCTAGTTGCCATGGCTGTGTAATTTCTTTGTTTTAAGATTAGGAATTATAAAATTATTAGTAAAAGAATTGAGAAATTTTAAAAAAAATATTTTAAATCTAGTAAAAATAAAAAAACTTAGAAAAACGTGTCCAGACGTGTAGTGAATAGTAGGGCATAGGATTTAGCCTTAGTCTACCCTTGCTTTTATGTTAAAGTACTTGGTTAAGGGTGTATCTATGGAAAAATGATACATGACATATAAAGACTGTTACATACAAAGTATTAATACAAAATGAAGACTAGAATTCTAAGTCATTGTTATGAAAAATAAATGATTATGCATTGTAGTGAAGCATTTAGGATTTTATCAAATATTTAAGGGAGTGGAAGTATGGATGATCCCAGTTCCATCCCTCCAATGCTATACTACATTAGAACAGAACATGGAAAAAGTGATTTTGCATATCACATGGCTAGTTTTTAGTTGGAACTATTTGAGCACTATATGGTAAGACAAATTGCATATGCATAAAGCATGGTATTGAAGCAAATCTCTCAGATATGTAGTACTTGTTTGCGAAACCATTGATCTACACTAAGAGAAAGAGGATACCTGGTTGTAGGATAGAATGGCTATCTTGGGGAATGTCTATGTGAGGATTTTAAAGAAATCTCCTAGATTGTATAATATCAAGAGAGGAATATGTCATGTTGTTCTTTATGTATTAAGACAGCGCATCCTAGGGTCCCAATCCTTGGGGTGTAGTAGAGCCATAGGAGCCATAACATTCTACTAGGGGGTGTCCTTTGCGTATGTCAATCAAGGTGAAGTAGTCACCTATGTATGGGAAGTTCCTTGTGCTTGGAGTCAGGATGGGCAACCATTGAACTAGATTTTGAAATGTATGTTTATGTTGAGAGTGGAAAAAGACTGAATTTTTGACTAATTTTTGTTGTTTTTGAGGTCTGAATGATTGATTTTTGATGAGTTTAGAGTGATGTATGGTTGTTAATGGAAGTGTTTGAGAGTGTTTTGGATGATATTGATTATTTTTTGGAAGTTCATGATGATTCTCAGTAGAGATATGAAACTCGGTGATGTTGTGATAGGTTCTATTGAGGTTCTAATTGGTTCTGTATACCTTCTGTAAAGCTTCCGTTTTATTCTGATTTTCTTTTGTATGAAGTATGGATTGATGATTGATGAAGATTGAGATCTTTTGGAAGTTTATTGAATAGTTTTTGATAGTTTGGAATGGTTTTAGTATAATTTATGAGGTTCTGATGACCCTCTGTAAACCTTCTATAGAGCCTTTGTCTTTGCTCTGTCTCTACTCTATAACTGTTTTGTATCTGCTCTGGTGTTGTACTGTAATGTTATGTAGATCTTCTGTAAATGTTCTGTAGAAAGTATGTGTGACTTTGAAAAAGTTTTCTAACTTTTGGAAAGGATGAATTTAAGTTCAAAAGAGCTAAAACAAATGGAAGAAGCAGCTGTTGAAAACTGAAGAGAAGACTGGAGTGACAGTGACAGTAGTGAGCTATGAAGAGACACTGTAGTGGCTCTGGTGCCTCTTCACATCAGACATACCTCTTGGGAGGTGCATCCACGACCTAAGAAGGATTATTGAGAGTTATTATGAGAGCATTGTAGTGAGGATATGATGTACTATTGATGGAGAGAGAGAGAGAGAGAGAGAGAAAGAGAGAGAGAGAGAGAGAGAGAGAGAGCCAGAGATAGTCAATTCTATCAAAACAGTGTAACTGTATATGAGAGATTGAGAGAAAGAACTATGAAGACATTGAAGATGAATACTATGTGATTGATTTCCATTCAAAAATGGTGCATTCCTTTATGTTCATTGTTCTATTGGTGGATTTTATGAAGATGTTGAAGATTATGGTTGATTCTATTAAATCCGTGGGAGATATCTACTATGATGTTGCGTGAAGAATTGTTGTTTTCTTTGTTTTGGTCATCAAAAGAATGAAATAAAAGCTTGTTGATGTTACAAGATAGATTTTCTTGCAGTAGAATCCCATTTTCCTTAGTGTTCCTCTTGGGGCTCCATGTTTTTTGTGCGCAGTCGGGAAAACTTGCCATCAACAAGCATCAGAAGAGGCTGAAAATGAAGGAAATGGCATTGCCAAGAAGAGGAGAATTCAATGGATGTTTGCAAAGTTCCTTTCTCCACTGAAGAGTTAGAGATTCTCATTATCAAAGCCACTTTCCACAAGAATTTCATCCCACAATGGTGGAAACATATCACCATCATGATGCATGGTCTATGTGGTTGACTGTTTCCTCTTTCTGTTGAAGCAGTAGAAACTTGCATCTTGGTGGCAAATTGTTTGGAAACAAACTAAAGAGCAGAAATAGAGAAAATGACCATCCATGGAAGATTCGGCATTCATTGAGAAGTTTCTAGACATTATCAAGTGGGAGATTGTGAAGAAGCTTCAGGAGTCATGGTATGTGGAGGTTCATGAAAACAAGAAGGAAAAGAGTTGGAATTTGTTCGTGGATGCTCAACAACAAGATACATGGGATGCTTGGTGCACTGACAATCTTCTGTTTGTCCAATTAGCAACCCACTGGAAGTTGGTAGACAGAGTGTTTTTCACAACATACACTGTTGAAACCCTCAGAAGCTGGCATTATTATAACGGCACAACAACGATCCTAAGAAGAATGAGTTTTGATACTTTCAAAACGGAATATCTCCCCCTCTATAGTGGTTTGAAAGCCGAATTCAAAGATGTTGAAAAGAAGGAAGTAGAGGAGATGTTGGCCAAAGAACCCCCCAAATATTGAAGCCCTCTCTGATACTATCTTGTTGAGTACAGACCAACTGGTTGGAGCCAACCCCCTGATGAATGACGCAATCAAGAGGCAAGCATTAGAACGAGTCCAGAGGTACATGAGAAGAGAGAAGGCAAAAATCAAAGCTGAGAATGAGCTCGCAGCAGAAGCCTCCTTTGACGCCCTAAAAGCACTCTTTACAGAAGTCCCCATGGCAACTCAAGATCCCCTTCCTAATCAAATTTGTCCTGGAAATGTTGATGACAGGCCAACAAATGTAGTCCCATTGCCACTTTTTAAGGAAGAGTACAATGGAGACCCTGATCTTCATGTAGCAGAGTTTATGGTAGCATGTGTGGCTAACAATGCCAGAACCCCTGAGCATTGGCTAGCAATATTCCCCACCACTTTCAAGGGCGTAGCGTTTCAGTGTTATGAGAGACACGCAGTAGGAAGTTTTGGCACATGGGACGACCTGAAGTTGGCCTTCCTCACTAAATTCAGGCGTGAAGATTTTGAAGAGTGGATGCGAGAGGAGTTCATAAACCTAAGTCAGTACTCTGGAGAAAGAGTAGAAGCTTATGTCTCACGAATGGAATCCATCTTGAAGAGATGGACTAACCATCATTTGGACGAAGGTATCCAGAAAGGAGTGTTTCTCAGAGGCCTACAACCAGAAGTTCCCAAGTTCATGGAATTAAGAAGACCAATCAATCTGCAAGCTGCAGTGGAAGGTGCAAGATTGTATGATGAGGTTGAAGCAAGTTTGTCAATGACTCCAAGAAGAGGAGTCTTACCTCCTCCCATGCTAGGAATGGTATACCCACCAAATGCAGTCCCAGGGACAATTCCCTATCCCTATCCCCAGATGCAAACAGTGCCATAGTATAATGCACCTAATCCACTGTGGTCACCACAGATGACAGTGCCTCAAATGATGGTTCAACCACAACAACAGTGGCCTCAAACAGTTCCTCCAATGGCGACTCAACAACTGTGGAACCCTACCAACTGGAATCAACAACCCCAAGTCTCAACAGGAGCTCTGAATCAGAACCAGAACAGAGGACCTTCTAGATCGACCCAACCAGTGTATGTAGTAATTACCGAAGCTTCCCAAAACCCTACTACAAGCACTTCAGGAGGTGAAAATCTGAAGGACTGCTTATCCAACTCAGTTGCAAGTATCAAGAAAGAGCTTCTGGATGTGATTACAAAGCAGCTACAAACGCTGAAGGTGAATACCGCCAATATATCCACCCCTACGGGAGCTCGAAGATATGTGATGCGCTCTAATACATGGTGCGAAAAGTGTCATCAAGCGGGACATTTAGCCATTGAATGTACCCGAAAACCAACCATTCCTAGAGCCTTCTGTTCCTACTGTTTGCAGAAGAACCATACAGAGGATATTTGCTCTCTGAAAGAGATGCACAAACAAAGATAGAATGATGAAAATGCAAGATTCAACTTGCTAGAGTACAAAATGACGACCCAGGATATTGGACCAAAGCCTAGGGAATTTGGTCCTAATTTTGGTCCAAGGAGATTTCCCTCTCAAAGTTACAGAGGACGACAGGCGGTGGTCAAATATCAGAGATGGAATGTTATAGGTGTGGAGAAAAGGGACATATCTCCCCAAATTGTCCAAACCCTAGACGATCTGTGGATTACAAGCCCTTATGCAGCCGATGCAAAGGTGAAGGCCACACTGCAAGGACTGCTGTCCAAGCCCGGCCCCTGTAAAGGCCAATGCCACTGATAGCCAATAGAAGGTATAAGAGTCTGCCTCTAATTTGGTAGAGTTGGAAGTTGCCGCTATCACGCATGTCAAGAAGAAGGAACTAGTTGTTCAGAACGAAAATAACTTTCCTGCCAAGACTGTGAAGTTCAACCTGCCAACAGAGGGACAGAGCAGTACAGAATTGAATAGTGCAGTACAGAGCACTGTAGTGCCACAGAGAGTTACAGAGACAGTCCCAGAAACAGGACCAGAGGTCCAGGAGATAGATGATACAGAAACACTTCCAGAAACAGAGGAAGTGCCGATTCTGCAATTACTAGAAAAAAAAGGAAAGACGAAAATAGGTGTAGCCACATTCCCCAGCCAACTGGAGAAGCCTGTGGATCCTATCAAAGATTATGACTTTGTCAAAGACCTAGACACTTTTAAACCAAACCTAACATTCCGACAGTTACTGATGTTGTCTCCCAACTGCTGAAATAAATTCAAAAGCATCTTGACAAGAAGACGTGGACTAAGGATCACTCCTTCAACGATGACCAAGACCAATAAGGCTTTGGAGCCTGTAAAGAAAGTAGATGTGGCTAATGCTTTCCTAGATCTTGGAACCCCAGAGATTAGTGTGTGAATAGAAGGATGCTTTATTTCAAATGCATTGATTGATGGAGGCTCATCAGTAAACATAATGACTGATGTGACAATGAAGGACTTAGGATTGCAAGGAATTCAACCTACATAGTGGCTTATTAGATTGGCAGACCAAATCAGAATCAAACCATTGGGCATCCTCCCATACGTAAAAACAACCCTTGTAGAAAGAGATTATTAGCTAGCATATTTGGTGGTCAAACCACATTCTTATGGGACCTCATACTGTCTACTATTGGGAAGACCTTAGCTTTTTGAAGAAAGAGCCAGGACGGACTAGTTCAAAGGAACCCTAACCCTAGGCAGAGGACCCAACAAAGTGGTGTTGAAGTTGTATGGATCGCAAAAAGGCAATGGATCCACATCCATCGAAATCATAACTGACTCCTCCAACTAGGTAACAGATGGTACATCTGGAGACAAAGAGGCTACCAAACATATCTTTCCTAAGAAAACATAAGCACAGTCCCTAACAATGGGCACTATAAGCGAACTGCCAAGGGAAGTAAAATCCTTGTCCATGGGAGAATACCTCCTGCCTCAACTAGAATTAACTTCTAAAATCACCTCTGACAGTGAAATAGAAGCATGGATATACTATTCTCCCTGTTACATGGCAGCAGTAGAGACAGAACTGATACAGAGCAGTAATCGATACAGACACAGAGCAGATGCAGAACAAAGACAGAGCAGATACTGAGACAGTCATAGAGACAATAACAGACACAGAGCTAGAGACAGAGGCAGAAGTAGTGTCAAAAGCTATGAAAGAAGCACAAGCAGACACAAAGGTAGAAGATCTGTTCTTCTCTTACAAAGCCTCTACAGAAGCAAAGACAGAGGCTTCAGAAGAAGAGGATGAAAATGATGAGGAAGAAAACGAAGCAGGTTATGAGAGTGCAGATAAAGAATTTCCTCTGATAAAGGATGATCTTGTTGATGTCCCTACATAGACCTCAGAGGTCGAAGATCTCTAGGTGGTGTATGGAATGACTATGGTTCCATTTGGGTTGATTAATGGACCACAAAGTATGCAAAATCTGTATAAGCAATGGATTAAAAGCATAAAAATTAAGCTCACCAATGGCTCATGTCACCCTGACTGTTCAATCTAAAGAAAAGATGATGATGATGCCCCTTGTCAACAGAAGCCAAAGCCCTTAGAGCCATGACCTCTAGAAGGTCCATGTTATGTGACATTCCTAGACGCATCCTTTGAAGATAAATACCTAAGTCCAAAAGAAATTACCACTCACATAGAAGTAAACAAAGCTCTAATACCCTTCCAGCAACCTCAACAAACAAATGAGTCATCTGTTCAGAAGGAGGACACTGGTTCTAGGGGAATATCAGACGAGGATAATACCCTCTTGAAAGATTCAATACCTCTATCCAGAAACCATCCATGGGACATTTATCCGCGAAGTGGAAGGTGAAAGACAAGTAACGTTTTTGGATACTGATGGTATCGAATGTCACCTAAAAGTAGGTCTCAATCTTCCAGAGGGAGAACTAGTGGTCTTGCGAGACCTACTCAAACAAAACTTAGACGTGTTTGCTTGGTCATACAAAGACCTAAAGGGGATTGATCCCACTGTATGTCAACATCACATTGACCTAGAGCCTGATGCCAAACCTGTAAGGCAAAGACAAAGATTACCCAAGAAGAATGGAAAACTTCGAATATGTGTCAACTTTCGAAAGCTCAATTCGAAGATGAAGAAGGATCATTTTCATATCCCTTTTACCAACCAACTATTGAACACAGTGGCAGGCCATGAGCTGTATTCCCTCTTAGATGGATTCAATGGATATAACCAAGTCCCCCTCAAACAGAGGAAGAGGAACAGGATGATCCAGACCTTCCTAATGCTTCCTTGTTTTTAGTTGAAACAGTTACTCCCTGGTATGCAGACATAGCCAATCTCCTGGCAACTCAATAGTATCCTCCTGGCATCTCAATCCGTGAGAAGAAGAAGCTTCTATTAGAATCAACCCCCTACACGTTGCTAGGTGGTGCACTATACAAGAGAGGCAAAGATAAAGTATTGCGAAGATGTGTTGCAGGGGATGAAATCGGCATCATATTGAAAGCATGCCATGACGAACCATGTGGTGGACACTTTGCAGGAGAAGCGACAGCCAGGAAGGCTCTCTTAGCAGGATACTGGTGGCCGACCCTCCACAAGGATGCATATGACTACTGCAAGAGATGTGATGCTTGTCAATGAATGGGGAAACCCACCAAAACAAGTGCCATGCCACTACAACCCATTATTTCCCTAAAGCTGTTTGAGAAGTGGGGGATTGATTTCTGGGTCCCATTGATCCACCTACCAGACGAAAGCAGAACATATAGATCTTAATATGTATAGATTATGTCACAAAGTGGTGTGAAGCTAAAGCTCTCAAGCAGGACAATGGTAACAACGTAGCCCTGTTCATGTACGAGAATATTATCACCCGGTTTGGCAGTCCCCTCAAGCTGGTAAATGGCAGAGGTACTCATTTCCTTAACAAAATCATGGAGGAGCTGACAGAACTATATAAGATCCGCCATCGCAAGTCCACTCCCTATTACCCCAGAGCCAATGGCCAAGTTGAAGTCACCAATCGCATCATTTGCTCAATTTTGACAAGAACGATTGCCGCACATCATCATGACTGGGACAATCGACTTATAGAGCTCTCTGGGCATATAAAACCTCCCATAAGGCAATTACAGGACAGACCCCTTTCTAGCTAGTGTATGGTACAGAAGCCGTCTTCCCTGTTGATCTAGAATTGCCCTCTTTGCGAGTGGCAGTTAAAGAACTCTTGGGGGATAATGAGTCACTACAACGATGTCTCCTACACTTGGAATGCTTGGATAAGATACAACGGATGGCTCTACAGTGCATGGAAACCACTCAAGTGCGACGCAAAGCCTATCATGACAGTTTCATCAAGCACAAGGAGTTCAAAGACAGTGATCTTGTTCTGGCCTATGATTCGAGGTTTGGCAAGTTTCTTGGCAAGCTTCAACAAGGGTGGATGGGTCCGTACAAGGTACTTGCTATCAATCCTAACGGCTCTGTTTAGGTGCAGACCGTTGATGCCTCTGATGATCCCTTCCTGATCAATGGCTATCGTCTGAAAAAGTACTTCCCTCCCTGGGGATCTTAACAATCACAGTCAACCTACCCTTCCCCTTTTAGGCATCGCACTATTCTTCTCGTCGTGCTTCTGATAGCCTTTATGATTTTCCTCATGAGGTGGTCTCGTTCTATTAGCCCCTCATAGATACCTCTCAACTTGACCTTGTTCTCTTCTCATCTGATCCAACAATGGTGGCGAGGTTGGTCCTAACACATGGTATTTCTACCATTTTCTTTCTTAACGAAAAAAAAAAAGGAAAACAAAAAAAAAAGAGGAAAAGAAGGAAAAAAATAACAAACAAAACTGTTATGGGAGAAAAGGAAAAAATTCCCTGTCATAACAGGCCTCGTTCCAAGAAAAGGTGGAAATACCCTTGGGCAGGAAGCTAACTGTGGAAAAGGTGGTAACACCCCGCAGTTCGGGATAGCTAACTGATCTCAGCAGACCCTTTTTAGCAATAAATTCGAAGCCACCTCCCTTGGTGCATTGTCTCTGCAATATCAGTCCATCTGCCCTTCTTAACAGACGACTCTTCTTACAAGTCATTGAAGTATGAGATTTGTTGGCTGCCTCCTTGGGTATGCCTCGTCTTCAAGATCCTGAGGACAACAACAGCCGACCTGATCTTCATCACCAACCCCTTGAGTGATGCGAGCTTTTATCCTAACAGGATGGGGACATGAGTATGGGCTGCCCTCTATATCTATCAGTGAGTGTGAGAAAGAGGGTGGGGTGAGTGACCAGTCTTTTCCTTCAAATCAAATGAGAGGTGAGATGTGTGAATGGAGTGTTGCACGTACGGGATGGACCTCTCAATGCACAATGCACGATATGTTCCTGTGCACTGCACCATAAGGCTCCCTGGCCTTCCTTCTTGCACTGTATGCCGGCACAAGGCAGGATGCACAGTTGCACCATCAAAGTGCACAAGGCATACAACCTCTGCACAAGTGACGGTGAGGATTACATCAATCGGTTTCAGGAATGGGCTGCCCTCTGTATCTTTCAATAGAGCGTGAGACAGAGGGTGTGTTGAGTGTGACTAGTGTTTCTTCAATTAATTATTGAGAGGTGAGGATTGAGGGACGTTACGACCCTTCGAGTCAGGTACGTTTCTATTTCCCTCTACACCCACGGGATGGGTCTCTGCCATTAGCACAGGACACGTCACTCTGTTTTGTACATTGCACTGCAAGGCTCCCTGGCCTTCCTCCTTGCACCTATGGCAGACGAGATTGGACGCACTAATGCACCATCAATTGTGCACCCTGGCATACTCTCTCTATACAATCCCCTTGTTGATTCCTAAATCGTGTGTGAGATTTGGGTTCCATCATTATTTCCTCGAGTGATGTTAGTAATGGGGCGAGTGACTGCTCTTTCATTCCATTTGAGTGATCGTAAGTTGAGTGCAATATCCCTCGTCATCGACGAATTTCCTGTGATTCCCTCAACCAGCTACCTCCCTGGGTGCTGCCACGTGATCCCTGCCACGAAGGACGTTGGAGTGTGCTATGAAGATACCTGGGTATCTCCTGCAGCAGCCGATAACGATACAAGACGCAACCTCGATAGTCGACATTCCTCCTCAGCAATATGGGCCAAGTTTTTCTAACCCTACACCTTCTATTTTTCAGTAACGGTCATGTCTTAAGTGTGAGGACGTTCATGGTTGGTCTAATGTGTGGGACTAGGTCCTTGATGTTCAGTTTATCCTTCTTGCTAAAGTTTTAAGTGTGGGGACGCATCCCTGCGGGTCTATGATGCATACGCCCATGCATATACCCTGCTATGAGCATGTATCTACGCCATGACTTTATTTTACCCTGATGGGATCCCTTCCCCACTCTTCCATTCTATTTTACCTTGTCCCCGGAGCTGTTTCTTGACCGTTTGCCTTTATTCCTTGTTTTGTGATTTTTCAATATTACCGCACCCTACGCTCACTGCGAATTACATCCAACCATACAACCGTGTTCGTCCCTTCGAACTGCCCATTTTTCCTTTTTACCAACTCCCATTCCGATAGACGATTCTAAAGTTATTAATTTTTGAAGCAATTCCCGTAAGATGGATGGTTTTCCATGTGAACGCATCTTTATTGCTTCCGAACCCTGATCTGATGTGCTAGCCTTGCCCTAACCCTTCCCTTGAAATTTTTCCTTCTTACTCCATGTCATTCCAATGCATGGTTCATGCGTTACTAATTTTTGTAGGTTTTCGGGCCTATTTTTCACATTTTTCTATGTGAACATGCCCTATTTTCACCTAAATTCTAGATTAATTTGACAGTTGTGTCTGGCCCGCCTTTCCCCCACTTTTTCCTTCTTCCTCCCCCCTCTTCTGACTGCCGGATTTTTCATTAGTAAATTTTTCGAGTGTTTTCAACTGCGTTTTTTGTGTTTTTTCCAAATGAACCCCTCCTAATTCCCTCCCAACTGAGTTTTGATGTGCCAACCCTGAGAATCCCTTTTTTCCAGATAGTTTTTCTTTTTACTGTCCTCTATTCCGATGCACCGTTCATCTTATATTAATTTTTGAGTCCATTTTCGAGTCTGTTTTTTGTGTTTTTCCCATGTGAACACCCTGATTTTGCCCAAGAATCCATGTCACATTTTTCTATCATCTTCCCCTCGTCTCCCTACACATTTTTCCTTTTTACGGTTTTTTGATCCAACGAACGGTTTGGGTTTTATTAAAGTTTCTTCCTTTTTGCCGTGTGGCCGTGTTTCTCGTGTCGCGCGTGAACGCACCCGTTTTTGGTTTTACCTGCCTCGAGACACCCCCGTCGCCTCGATGCCTCACGCATCGCCGTCCCTACCCCGTCTGCTCTCATCAATGCAAATTTTTTTACCCCCGCCCCGCGCCTGTGCGCGAGACAGGGGTGTGCTCCTTTTTACCCATCCTCACAATTTTTCGTTTTCAAAAAAACCCAAAAAAAAAAAAAAAAACACAACCATAACCAACACCCCAAAATACAACATAAACAAACAATAAATACTAATACTACTACTAACAAACACAGCATAAAAACATAAAACAACAAAAAAAAACAACAAAATAAAGAAAAAAAAGGAAAAAAAACAATACGGAATTACCAAACATATACAAATACACATCCCACATAATTAAAATCATTATTATTTAAAAAACCATTTTAAAAAAAACACAAAAAATTAAAAAAAAACAAAACGAGGAAAAAAAAAACACAAACTGTCTTACGTACCTTCTCTTGGCGCGTCCTCCACGTCTCTGTGACTCCCCCATCCTCCTCGGTCCGTGCGTCCCCCTCTCGCCTCGGGTCTTCTCTCTGTCCTCGCCCTGCCACCGCATCCGCATCGCCCTGTGCCCCTCCCTCTGCGGCCCTTGTGCCTCGTCGCCCTCCCTCCGCGGTCCTTGTGCCTCGTTGCCCTGCGCTCCTCCCTCCGCGGCCCTTCTACCTCCTCTCCTCCCGTGCCACCGTCGACGCCCGCCCCACCTCCGTCCTCCTCTCCTTCTTCTCTCCTCCCATGCCGCCGTCGACGCTCGCCCCACCTCCGTCCTCCTCTCCTCTCCTCCTCCTCTCCTTCCACGCCGTTGAACGCCCACCCCCCTCCATCCCCTGGTTAGTCCTAGTACATTCAATTTAACTTAATTTACTTTAACTAACATAACTTAATTTACTTTAACTAACCTAATCAATTTAACTACTCTAATCAACTTAACTAACCTAATCAACCTAATTTACTTAATTTACTTAATCACCTTAATTAACTTGCCTAACCTCCGTTCCTTCCCTCGCCTCACTTCGATCCTTTCATCCCCTATCCTCCTTTCACCCCCATTTTCTCCCGTGCTCGCCTCATTCCTGCCCTTTTTCCCTCTCCCTCCCTTGTTCACAACGCAGCACGTGTACGCGTACGTGAGCTGTTACCGGACGGTCATGCGCGAGGACGCGCCTTTGACTTCTCTGTGCGGTGGTGTGTTACAATCAACTATTCACACATAGCTCGGGTACTGCCTTTTACTTTCCAAACCCGAAAAATATATAAAAACACATAAAAATACACATAAAACACCAAAAAACTTTAAAAAATCATTAAAATTCATTTAAAATCCAAAAAATTTGCAAAAAATTCCTTAAAAATTTTCCACATTTCTCAAATCATTTGGAATATTTTCTAAATTAGGAATTCAAGAAAATAAATTCAAAAAATTCAAAAATTCAAAATTCTTCCAAAAATACGTGCAAAATGAGTAAAATTTATTAAAAATTAGTAAAAATTCAAAAATATTTCCCAAAAATTTCCACAAATCCCCTTGCCCCTTTTGCCAATAAATTTTCAATTGGAAATGCTTCCATAATGGCCAAAATATTATTTGAAGCCAAAATCCTAAATTTAATACTTCACCTCATAAAAATTCATTTAAAATTCCAAAAATTAGCTGAAAAATCATGGATAAATTAAAACACATTGTTGACACTTGCTGGATTGTTAAAATTCCACCCTTAGACTTCACAACATGTTCATGTGTCCTATATCTCGTTTTAATAATTAAAAATATTTATTTTTTAAAAAAAAAAGAGAAGAAGAAAACCAAACACTGTACAAAATACAAATACACCTAAAATATACATTTTTTAAAAAAAAAACAAAAACAAAATAAATAAATAAATAATAAATAAACAAAAATTCAAAATAACACAAAAACACTAAGGTGCTTTATTTTTTCCAATCAATGGGGTTTGTTTTTTTTTTCCCTGGATTCCTTGCATTTGGAGACTACTCAGTGCGCCTTTAGTCTATTGCATATACACCCCTACCATGTATTTATTTTTTTAGCTTTATTCATTTTCATTATCCCTTAACCACAATTAATTGCTAAAATGAATTATATTCACCCACTTTTCCACGCGCGGTCGCGCTAAACACACAGTTTCTAATAACTTAAAAATCAATCAACCGTTCACTTTGTACACGCTACGTGTGCTTCAGAGGCGCCTTAATTTTTATTAAAAATGAACCAACCGTCACAAAAAAGCACACGCTGGCAAAAAAGTGCTGCACATCACTATTAATTTCTAATTAATGAATTTGCATTTAGAGACCCCAGTCTGGGAATCGTAGTCTGGGTTTTGTTAAAGCATCGCTTCACCCTAATAAATTGTAATTAAAATTTTAAGAAGGAACCACCGTTTTCTTATTAAGATTTATAACTTAATAAAATGTCACCCATTGTTAATAATTTCTTAAAATGAACCCTTCATTAAAATTATTTCCTCTCACTACACTTTTTTTCCCTTTTTTTTAAATAAACATGCTTCGTGGGATGGGCGCGTAAAGTCCTCTTAGCTGAACTTGTTGGTTAAGGTTATGGTTAGGTCCTGATTAGATTTTTTATGGTATTATGGTTTACTTATGTGCTACGATTACGGGTGTGGTTTGAAGTTTTTTTTCTTTCTTGCCTGATATGGGGTTTTGGGTGCCTATTTGTTGCATCGCATGAAGTTTTTGGTCGCATATGTGTAGACGTCATGTTGAATTTTTTTCTAGGATGTGGGTTGTTTGGGGTGGTAAATTGGTTAGTTACGTATGCATATGTGTCCTTCTTTTGCTTGATTTCTTTTTTATAGCTATTTTGGTTGTTTTGCAAGCATTCTTTGTGATTGTCTATGTTTTGTGGTGTGTGTGTTTTTCATCTGAATGGCGCCTCACGCTTCTCCTCCTATCCAGAATGTCCCGCTAATCAGTAGGGATTATTCTTTCCTACAGGCTTTTGAGCCTATAGCAAAAGCAGGACTTGCGACTTTCATGGCTGCTTCATTCCCATTAATTCCAGATGATCCATCCCTGTGTGATGTGTTTCTTGCATCATACAGTAAGAAGTCGGGCTTGGTTCATGGTGCTTCCATGGTATTGACACCCCAAGGGTTAGGGAAGGCTTTGTCTCTTCCCTACAAAGGAGAGCCCTTTGTTGCTAGACAATTATTCTCCAATGATGAGATTTTCAAGCTATTACAAAAGCAGACCAAAGAGATTCTGGATGTCAAGAGAAAGTGATAAACACTTCAAGAGTATCTTTTTCCATGATCAATAATCCTCTTTGGAAGTTAGTCTGCCAGTTCCTCCAAGACCGGTTTATGCCTACCAAAACACCATCCCATTATTTGTCCAAAGAGCTCTTCACAGCTTCTAGGATAGTGTTAAAAGGGGTGGCCACTGATTGGAGTACTTACCTGCTTACAAAGATGGACCAACATTTTGTCAAAGTGACCAGAGGGAATGTCACAAATGTCACTTATGGTTCCTACTTATATGCTTTCTTGACATACTCAGGCCTTAAGAAGGGTGTGCTACCACCTCCTCCATCTGATCCAGTACCTCCCTCTCCACCTTCAGAAGAGTCAGAACCTATTGACATAGAGGAATTTGATTCCCCTCCTCCATTGGTCATTTAGCGGAAGTGCTTGAAGCGTGTGACAAATAAAACTCCCTCAATCCTTTCTTCAGTCACAATTCCTGCTACTTCTGGCAGTGACCTTCCTGCTTACCTTACATGTAGCAATTTATTTAGGGCACATAGAGAGGGTTCTTTGGAAATATTGGTCCCTTCACTGAACAGTTTAGTGTTAAGAGATGCCATTCCATTTCTTTGTAATGACATCTAGAGTTTGGTTGAACTTTCAGTAACAGCTTGTGTTCAACAGTTGTATGCTTCTTTCTATGAAGAACTGATGCAGTCCAAAGACCAATTGCATAAGGAAACCACAGAGTTAGCCTCTGCTAAAGACACACTTGCTGATCTGTTTAAGTAGATGGAGCAGCAGACCCAAATGATTGAGACCCAGAGAGAAGAAATATCTTCTTTGAAGATTTAGTTAGCAAAAGCTTAGTCAGAGGTCACTAAAGTCTCGGACGAGAAAGAGAGAATGTCCAAAGAAGCTCAAGAGTTTCAGACTCTTTTAGATGCAAAATTATCATCTTTACAGACTGCTCATAATACAGTGGAATCACAAGCCTCCCAGATTAAGCAATTGCAAGACCAACTGGCACAGTCACGGTCCATTCCTCCAAGCCCCAATGTTCCTATGATTCATTCTATCTCTCAGCAGGACTTGGCAGTTCTCCAGAGATAGGCCACATTGTGTCCCTCGTTTCAAGATAAAGTGGAAAGATTGCAGTCCAGGATGGATTTGTTATGGTCTACATTTGAGCACTTTCAGGAGTATGTTTCTCTAGACCATTCTTTCTTTGTCCACTATCAGTGCAGAAGTTGGCCTTCTATATGAAGCTTTCAACGATGGATCTTCCTCTTCCAGAGGATGGTTGGAGTGGGGCTTGGTCTTCTGATTTGCTGACAGAAGTGGTCCGTATGGTGTTTGAAGATTCTGTGATAACTATGGATACCATGTTGCTGTCTTACATGTATCTACGAGGTAATCTGTTGATTTCAGATGATGTAGATCTGGCTTGGTATGTGGGGGATATGGTTTTACAAGCTGTTTTGTATGTCAACTATTTGAAAGTGGCTACTTGCCCTGATAATTCATGGCATTCAATGATTGATTTTGTGGTCTTGAATCAACATCAGAATACAGTTTCTACTTATGTACAGAGCACTAACCAACTGAGGGTGGATCTCCTAGCTTATCTTTCCAAGAACCATCCATTTGATTCATCCCTTTTTGATGCCTATCAGAGAAGATCTGTTTTAGGTCCCTCTGTTCCTAGCCTATTATACTACCAACAAATGGCTCATCGCTATGATACTTATATTTCCCTTTATCAAACCAAATTAGTAGCTATCTTACCTCTTCTTTTCCAACCTCAGGGTTTTCCTCAAATTCCTATCTTTACCTATTGTTCTTTCATCGAAGATCGAGTCTTTTCCCCTTCTCCACCATGCCCTTCTCCATCTATCCATATACCTTCTACTTTTCCTGCTTATCAATTGACACCTTTCCTAACTGATTCACTTAAATTTTTAGCCACTCCTTCTTTAACTTATTCCTCCTTTTATGATTTTGCCTACCCATCTCTTCATCCTCTTTTACTTATTCCACTTCCATCTCCTGCCACTTCTATTTCTCAACCCCCTCAATTGGTTAGTGAGTACGATGGATTTGATCAGCAAATTCTGACAAGAAGAGGATGGAGCTCGATTGATTCTCTCACAGGACCACAGATTAACTGGCCAATAATTCCAACGGATTGGACTAGTGCTAGTCAAGCATACCAAAATTACATCCATTTTGCTCACCAATATTCACAATCTCTAGATCCTTCAGTGAGATTGACAGCTCATTTTGCTTGGTATCTAGCATATATGCATAGGCATTCCCATAATGATGATCAAAAGGCCATTCCAAAGCTTTGTATGAATGTCAATGTGAACATTGATTCCCAACAGTTGGATGTCCTGTATTTTCATGCCCTATGTCTACCTAGCAGATACCTTGTTTTGCTATAAAGGATGTGTTGCCTTCAATTCTATCAAAATCCTCCCAAGACATTTGTGGATGAGTCCTTCTCCATGGATCGTTTTCGAAACCACCAAGCCTTCAAAAGGGATCACCTTCATTGACGCCTTTACAATGTATTTTGGATGATTCTTAATGATATATTCTCTCTTTTTGAAGGTGTCATTCAGACGGTTGTGTTAGTGTTTTTGTGTGTGTATTGTAATAATTGTATGTGATGAGATCATGCTGGTTGAATAATTTATTTGAGAGCTCTTTTCAAACTATTGATGGTGGATGGAAAGCATATGGTGGAAAGTTGAAGATGAACTTCTTATATCCTTTACAAATTTGTTATGACTTTTAAATAATTATCAGATGAGTTAATAAATGAAAATGTTCATTTAGTAGTTTTTTCTAGAGATACAAGTGATAAGTTGGGGTTGTGGTTTGGCGAGATTGTTGAAGATCCTATGGAAGATCCAAATTGAGCTCTTTAATAAACTTATATTCTTCTTTTCCTTAGGTCACGAGGACGCTTCCTTTCTAAGTGTGGGGATATGTTGAGAGTGGAAAAAGATTGAATTTTTGACTGATTTTTGTTGTTTTTTAGGTCTGAATGATTGATTTTTGATGAATTTAGAGTGATATATGGTTGTTAATGGAAGTGTTTGAGAGTGTTTTGGATGATATTTATTATGTTTTGAAAGTTCATGATGATTCTCAGTAGAGATATGAAGCTCTGTGATGGTCTGATAGGTTCTGTTGAGGTTCTAATTGGTTCTGTATACCTTCTATAAAGCTTCTGTTTTATTCTGATTTTCTTTTGCATGAAGTATGGATTGATGATTGATGAAGATTGAGATCTTTTGGAAGCTTATTGAATATTTTTTTATATTTTATAATGGTTTAAGTATAAGTTATGAGGTTCTGATGACCTTTTGTAACCCTCTGTAAACCTTCTATAGAGCCTTTGTCTCTACTCTGTAACTATTCTGTATCTGCTCTGGTACTGTACTGTACTATTCTGTAGATCTTTTGCAAGTGTTCTATAGAAAGTATGTGTGAATTTGGGAAATTTTTCTAACATTTGGAAAGGATGAATTTAAGTTCAAAAGAGCTAAAACAAATGGAAGAAGCAACTGTTGAAGACTGAAGAGAAGATTGGAGTGACAATGATAGTAGCGAGCTATGAAGAGACACTGTAGTGGCTCTGGTGCCTCTTCACATCAGACATACCTCTTGGGAGGTGCATCCATGACCTAAGAAGGATTATTGAGAGTTATTATGAGAGCATTGTAGTGAGGATATGATGTACTATTGATGGAGAGAGAGAGAAAGAGAGCTAGAGATAGCCAATTCTATCAAAACAATGTAATTGTATATGAGAGATTGAGAGAGAGAACTATGAAGACATTGAAGACGAATACTATGTGATTGATTTCCATTCAAGAATGGTGTATTCCTTTATGTTCATTGTTCTATTGGTGGATTTTATGAAGATGTTGAAGATTATGATTGATTCTATTAAATTCGTGGGAGATATCTACTATGATGCTGCGTGAAGAATTGCTATTTTCTTTGTTTTGGTCATCAAAATAATGAAATAAAAGCTTGTTGATGTTACAAGATAGATTTTCTTGCAGTAGAATCCCCTTTTCCTTGGTGTTCCTCTTGGGGCTCTAGTTTACAAATGCATTAGTGGGATAAACTATTTCATATCATCCAGACGCTCTTGGTCACGAGGCTATGAGGGTTGTCTAGTGTATCTAAGAGCCGGTAGAGCTGGTAGAGCCGGTGTCGAACCCATTTTTGGTCCCGAAAATAGGTGATGAGTTTGCCAAGTGCTACTAAAATAAGTGGAAATTTTCAAACCTTGGATAATATGGGCCTAGTCAGTTAGTGTATGCCAAAGACTATTGAGATAGATCCAATATATCCTGATAGAAACGATCAAGCCGAGATTCAATGTCAAGAAAGAGCTAAAAGGGCTAGATGGAGAATAGAGACCCTTAGGAGGTATTCTCCTAAGCATAGCAAATCAACCACTACAACTCTCCTATACCTTTGCAATTGGCCCCAAGATGTGCCGCACATACATAGAACACATATGATACATGCTCCACTCTTTTAATGAATCATTCCAAGATATATATTATATTTCTCACTGAATATTCCCCAAAGGAAGCGAACCACTAACCCTACAGCTTAGGGTACCTCACCTCCTCAACATGGGTTCATTGTTCATGAAAATAATTGTTGTACATCTAAGATGATACCATGTGTTGCATGGAATGCAATTGTGTATGATTCATGATGGTGTTCAAAAAAATTTACATCGACAACCAGCATTGTGAAGGTGTAATTGTTGCACCATATTGAATGGGTATACAATCAAAATGAAGGTCTCTTTTCCTAGATTAGATCCATGGCATCATTCCTCAAGAATCTCTACCTGAGAAGAGGCACAATTCGGAGCCATGAGGAGGCATAAAAATTTTTGTATCCCCCCTCCTTCATGTTGATTTTTTTTAAAAGCTTCTTATTCATTTCATTTTATGTTCATGTCATTTGCATGTATTTATCAAATAATAGGTTCACTTCTCACATGTTCACACTACCCAACAAGTGGTTTTGCCTCTATTGAGGGTGCAAACGGCCTCAAAATCGCAATCCAACCAGATGTTGGCTTTGTGGTATCGAAACCTATCAACCTTGCCTCTGTCACGTAGTTTTTGGCTCCCAAGTTACATAGCTGCTTTAGAACGCCAAACCTTGCGAGGATTAAATGGAGGGTCAAACAACCTACGATTGATGAACCAAGACTTGCATTGTGTTCCTGGAATTGAAAGCTATCTAAGAAAACTCTAGCTCATCGATACACAACCATTTTATTTTCCATTAAACATTGGTCTTTTACATCTCTCGAGTCACTTTTGCGCTTCAAAAATCAGCTCCAAAAATCCACTCTCTGGCGACCACGGGATAGGGCAACTTAGCCCATCAAATTCCATGAACTGATCTACATAAACACTGACCATAAAAAGCATCAAGCTGCCACAAAATAGAATACTCAATAAAGCACAAACACAACTCTCACCCTACCCCCTAACAAAATCAAGGCGTGAAAATCCTCAAGGGATAGGCCTAGCATAATCTGACAAAAGTTCAAAGAAAGACGCTATCCAACTACTCCAACACAGATTAGCTAAAAAGAACCATTAAAAAATTCATCCTACGTGATGGCCTGAACTACAGACCCAACTAAGGACAACTAGACCAAGAACTCCTAGTAGGCAAGGACTCTTATAACCTAGTCAACCTATATTTTCTTTTAACACATTTTTCTTTCAAAGTTTCTATACTCATGCATGTAAAAAGGAGGAAGCTGAGCATAGTAACCCAAGGAGATCAGGGCATCAGCCTCATGTCCTGACTCAGTACCCAAAAACCTACCAAGCTCTCGCAAGGTGACACGTTAATATTTTTCTCTTCCACTCACTTTTGTTTTCATTCCAACCTTCCTTAGTATTTCTTTTCCAACTAGATACCATCCCTAGGAAGACAATGCATTGACTCCATGTCTGACTCATCCCCAAGAACCTAGCAAGTCTTCACAAGGCAATAATCAATTGCTCTTACGATTTTTCTTTCTTGTTTTTTTCTATTTTAGGGGCTAGAACCCCTTTTTACACACCTCTGTATTTTTATATTGCAAGTGTATTTATAATTGTTTCTTCATTTTATTTTCGCAAGCTTCTCTAACTACCTCACACTAGCAGGGACTCCTAGAATAGTTGTCTAGCAAGCTAACAGAACATGGTCATTAGGACTACCTTCTAAAAATAGGTATTTCAATGACTAACAATGTCTTTACACAAGGTAGACAACTACTCGAACTATAATGTCTCCCCCCCTCCCCGTGACCCCCGTGCCTCCCCCCCATAGGAACTCACCCCCTAGAGTTTTTCAAAAAAAAAATTGAATTTTTTTAAAAACTCTCCCTCTCTCTCCCTGTGATGTGTACATGGCGGGGAGAGAGAAAGAGTGTGTGTGTGTGCGTGTGAGGGGGTGAAGTGTGGGAGATGGAGGGGCCATGCAGCCCCCAGGTGGTAGGTAGCACTGCCTTGCCACCTCCCCCTCCACCTATAAAGCACCCCCCCTCTGGGTCATGGGCAGCAAGCTCTCCCCCATCGCTTGCAGCAAGCGTCACCTCTCCTGCCTCGTCATTACGCCCAGCGGCGGCTAGCAGGCGTCGACCCTCCCCATTTTGGCAAGCAGTTCGCCTTTTCCCCCCTCTGCTTGGACACCGCAGTACCCCCCCTCAACGTCATAATCAGGGGAGAGAGAAGAGGAAGTGAAGAAGGGGAGGAAGAAGAGAGAGAAGAGAGGGATAGGGAGAGAAGAGAGAGAAGAAGTAGAAGAAGAAGAGGAAGGGAGAAAGAGAAGGAGAAGAAGAGGAAGAAGGAGAGGAGAAAGAGTAGGATAGGAAGAAGAGAAGAAGAAGAAGAGAGAGAAGAGAGAGAAGGAGAAGAGGAGAAGGGAAGAAGAAGGAGGAGAAGAGAGAAGAGAGAGAAGAAGGGAGTAGAGGAAGAGAAGTAGTGAGAGAGAAGGAGAAGAAGGAGAGAAGAAGGAGAAGAAGGGAAGGACAAAGAAGAAGAAGAGAAGCAGTGAGAGAGAAGGAGAAGAAGAAGAGAAGAAGGAGAATAAGGAGGAGAAGAGAGAAAGAAGTAGAAGAGGAAGAGGAGAGAGAGAGAAAGGGGTGAAAGTTAGAGATTATCTCCAGCCAAGGCAATTTTCAAAGTCACAAACACTATCGGACTTTCGTCTCCCTCATCAGTTTGGTGACCACTTGCGAGCCATCCTTGAACAAAGCCACCACATCAAGGACCCAGGGTGAAGGATCGTGTATGCAAGATGGCTCCAAAGAGAAAGCTTACTAAGAGTACTAGCGTGAAAGCCGCGGTCAAAGATAGAAATGCCAGTGGAGTCACAACCAACTGTAACATCTCGCCACCCTCTCTCCACATCCAGGTGACCCGTAAAACTCAAAAGAAACTTCTGTCTTCCATTATACGCATAATTCAATCTATAAGCATGATTTATCACATGAAATGAAAGGAATTTCTAATCTATTCCCGCATAGGATGCAAACTTATTAAGGCTTAGTACGAGTCATATAATGTTCAGTTGAGGTTATGACATAGATTGCATCCTAAATAAGTTTATAATCAATATCAAAATTGTTCTCTTGAACATCTAAGTTGTCCTACACTATGATGTATCCATTCAGGAATTTAATACATACTTAAGAAATTTCCTACGACACAATAGTTGTTGTGATATATGTTTTCCTTTGCAAACACCCACACAAACGTGGATACACTAGGGTCTAGAGGTTATCAATGCATGAACTTCTTATTGCATATCACTTTAATGGGGCTAATAGAGTGGAAAGGTGATAAGAGTGGCATTGGTATGCTCCAAGCACATGAGGAATGAATTTGACTAGAAATATTCTGCATAGTATCACACTTAAAGATAGAAGGATAGAAGATCTTGCATTTACTTAAAGTTGATGTCCAACTGATGACCAACAAGGAGGGTTTATTGCAATATCTTGAAAACTTAAGAACCCAACTCCAAGGACTTAGTCGTTTCTTTTCCAACAAAGGGTTGTCCATCAAAGGCTCTATGGTTGTGAAATTCAATGAGCTAGACAGATTGTCAAGTAAGTCGCAACTGTCGAGGGCTGCGCAAGACAAAAGGACCTAGAAGGAACTTGTTAAATCGACCCTGTGAAGCCCTAACCCAAGGGGAAGAGCAAACTTTAGGGTAGTTGATTCATGCTAAGCATGTTGCTCGGAACTGTTGAAATGGTTTTAACGAAGGTTGGTCTTGTTAAAGATGGATTGTTGACCCAAGTTATGCTTGGTTGTTTGGAAAGGTTGTAAAAGTGCTTTGATACATCTAAGTTAAATTCTAGTTGTGCATGCAATGTGATTGCGATGCCTTGAAGTAAGAGGTTGTGCATTCAACTGTTTGTTGATGTGGTTTTGGATGCTAATCCAAGTTGTTTGTGATTGATGATTGCATGGCCGAGTTTGAGATACTGATTGCCATGGAAATAAAAGGGATGTTTTCCCTAGTAATTGTATTAAGCTAATGGCTTCATCTGTGGTTGATTTCCTAAAGGGATAATTAAGGAAGGATGGTGCTAGCTACCCCCCCGCGAACCACCAAACCCTAACCAAGGGGGTTGTGAATCCGCACCAGGAATGTGGACCCGAACCCACCGCGAGAGGTCTCTCCGTGGAAATTACTTGGTGTAGGAGGATGCTTGGGTGCCAGTGGGGGCTCTGGCCGTAAATCCCAATGCCTCCGGTCCCTACACAAGTGTTCTATGTGACTCAAGATGGGATCTCAAGGCCTTGATACTAGTTACAAGGTGGAATCTTGGTAGGATAAACCTTCGGGCTTTGTTACCGGGAGACAGAAGGATTTTTCTGCGGAGGCAGAAAGGAACACTTAATTCTCCTGTATGGGTGGGAGACAAACATTAATCTGAAGATAAGTTAAGGAATTGTTGATCTTGTTTTATCTTGTCTTTGTGTCACTGGCCTAAATTACGTAAAGGAACCTGTGACTAACGGGTTAATTAAGGAAGCTGCTTTTATGTGTCAAACATAACGTGGTAGGTAATTAGATAACTAAAACAACCCCTGAGGGAAGCGTGGTGGATGTGACCAATGGGTCTATCCTACGGAAGGGTGGTCTCGATTAGCCGAGAGCTTTCCTCAAAGGAAATGTTAACGAGAAATGTTAGGAAAAAGTCAATCTATGACCTTAGACAATGTTGGATAGGAACCCGAACTTCAAGTCGATCCTAGTGGAAATGGCCAGATAAGTTCCATTGTGGGGGCAGACTCGAGAGACCCTAGTTAGCAAACCCCATGTCATTCCTTGCGAGTGTCGGACGGTGTCTTCTAGATATATCTCTCAATGGACTGCTAAGACGTGTCCCACGATTTGAGGAGCAGGCATGTTACACGAACCTCCCCCAGATATACCTAACCTAACCCTATGACTTCATGCCTTGATTGCTGGTCCTCAAAAAAAAAAGTACATAAAACATATAGCACAAAGAGAAAGGACTTGTAAACAAAAAATGTTACCTAGACTTGGCCATAAGAAGCTTCTGCACAACAAGAGGCTCCCTCCAAGTTTTGCTAAATCCATCTAGCACATCACTAAAACACTACCCATTAACAACACTCACACTAAACAAATACATGGTCCTCTTGGCCTAATGAGATGCAATATTTTACTACTAAATGACTAGCCCTCTTGGCCTAAAAATATATTTCACAAAATGACCATTCGGTGGCATATTGCTGAAACAAACCCTTGGTCCTAATATAACTCCACTGAAACATAAGATTGACCAATGATAAGGGCTCCTCATGTCCTAGACTAAATGCATCGGGTTATTGGCTAACCCCTCTCTATAAATAGCAAGGGGTGTTTGAAAAATTTGATTACAAATGATTCTATGCATCCATGCTAAAATAGGAAGGTGCTCAATTGCTACCTAACTCATAACCCAAACTAGCCATTGATGACCAAAATAGGGTGTGTCAGCAAGAAGGCCCAAAGTAGTCCTTGGCTAATATTAGAAGGTAATTATAAGAGCTCCCCCAGAACACAATTGAAAAATACATTTTCAACAAAATCATAATTGGCCAGGGAATCTGCAAAGCAATTCCACTATCAAGGAACTAGCTGACAAGTCACCATCTCAAAAATATGCAACATATCCAAGGCTATACAATGTACATCCATAGGATGGGATCTCGCATACTATAGGTCCCATTCAACTGGTTGATCACTAACTGCGAGTCACCTTTCACCAATAGCTGGCAGATACCACCACATCGGGCTATATTCAACCCCATAAACAAGGCCTTGTATTCTAACATGTTATTAGTAAAAGACTATCCTAAATATACTCTCATTTTCATAACAACCCTACGTTGGGGATCTTTTTAATGACCACTCCAACACTCGCATGTTCAGTGAGTCCTCTAGAAGATTCGTCAAAATACAAAGTATAGACCCAGAATTCATTGATAGGCCATGCCATACTGATTAGCTCACTCGTACTTATGATAATCAAAGTCAAGCCAAGAGAGAGGTTGTATGATAGGTACAATCCCTGCTTCCTTGCTAAAATTGATAGGAACATTAGTCAAAATTCTATGACACTGGTGGCCGTAGACCTTAATATCCCATCTGAAGAATCCATCTTACCACTCAATATCCTGATAACCTTTACTCCACTAGATCACTCAACCTTGGTGGTAATGATGTTTTAAATATGGATGCTCAAGACAAGGAATGATTCTTCCCATATATTTGTCTTGGTACCTACTACAAGTTAAAGATAAATCATGAAGGACCTACACATGCATCGAGTTTGACAGCAACCCTTACACATAGTAAGGCTTTAGCTTATTAAAGTTAACATTATTTTTAAAATCTACCCCCTGCAAGTCTACTAAAAGGGTTATAGATCCATTCTTGCCTATACTAACAATTTAATACGGTCCATCCCATTTGGGTTTTAGTTTACCAAGAAATAGCTCACAAGGAGCATCATAGTACAATACCAACTAACCCTTCACAAATTTATATTTCTTAGCTCAAAGGTTGTGAAGTGCTTTCATTCTCTTCTTCCCTACCTCTTGATGTAATAAAGTCTGCAATTGAATTTCATCAAGATGCACAAGCACTACAAGATACATGCCTCATACTGACGTTTAGAGTGACAAAAATGTTGACCAAAAAAATTATCCCCGTTGTCGCTAAACACGTTGGTATTAGCATCTCCATAGAACCGTCGCTATTGGCGTTGTTATCTACACACCAATAACAACATAGATACCGATGCCAATAGCAACATTTTGTGACACAAATTGCAACACCAATAGGGACACGTGCAGTAAATTTGGGACGCTAATAGCGACAACTCTATGGGACACCAAATTTACTGCGACACCAATAGGGACATATGCACTATGTAGCACTATTGTGGCAAAGTGTACTTGAATCTATAATACTGATACATAAAATAATTACAAGATCACTTAATGAAAGTGCTCATGGAATCATGGCAAGATACAAAGCATGATAACAACATAGTGCATAGAAAATGCCTACACAAATCACAAGACCAAAAAAGAAGAGAATGTGTGCTCCAAGAATCCAAGCATGAGCTATAGATCCTTGCCATCCGAAATATCATCCCGACGCAAAAGAGCATTGAAAAAACTTTGCAAAAAAAGAAACAACTACACATCAGTCCACCATACAATACTGCATTTTAATTAAAACTAGCAACTACAGACAAGAAAGATGAGTGACTTACTAGGTCGTCGCATGCACACAATCTATCGATCAATGCAGTGAGACCGTGTCTCTGTGTATATCGAGCCTCTAGGCTAGTGGGATTGTGGTTTGTAATGGAGTGCTGCAAAGAAAACAAAATACGACTATTAGAAACACCATTGTCAGTACAAGTGATATTGTAAAAAAATAAGCGAGTAAAACAAAAGAAAAACTTACAAAGTCCTCCAAATAAGTCATGTGGCTGCCACTCCCAAGATGATGAACTACTCATGCCTCCATTTGTGCCCTTGTTGCCTCGCGCTACTATCTCCACCAATGTCTTGGAGAATCTGTAGCCTCCTCCTCCCTACGTCAGCGCCGGTCATCTATGTCTAGCCACTCAAGCTTTGAGGCCCCAGTCTTAAGTGCCTTGCATGCGTCCGATCATCTATGTGACATGTACGCACACATGTACTCCATCATCCAGCCTGTGGAAAACCTATCTACTATGGTGGATATCAAAAACTCCTCATGCAAGGATGCTACGATGTAGTTCTTGCTCCCCTCTGGTATATTCTTTCAATGATCCAAGACCTTGTGTCAAAAAACTTGTTGGCACAACTCTCTCATATGAGCCATCACCCTCCTCCCCTCATCATTCATGATGACATCTCCTATCCTATCATCTACAAGGTAAACATGCCCCTCTGGGATATGTCTAAGATGTGTACTCTTCCACCTATGACCACACTCCTTGGCATATCCAGGAGACCCCTGTACATCTGGTGTACCCACAAGGGTGGTATCTCTTGGAGTAGCACCCATAGGGATGCACCTATGGACGACTGAGCAAAAGCTGGAGTGACTAGAATAGATGTCCCCACAGGTGTGACAAATCCTACAGGTGATGCAACTCCACCAAAATGACAAGATGGAGACACTGCATCGGTACCTCCAGAACAAGCACCTAAGCCACCCTCTCTCAAACTTGCACGAGAGTGAGGAGTAGCACCTGTATCTTGAGCCAATCGTGGGCTCATTGCATCCACGTCTCCCCAGCATCCCCCAAAACCACTCCCTCTGTCTGGCCCAAGTTTGGAGGGACGACCTCGTCTACTAGAAATTGAAGCATCAAAGCTTGCTAAAGTAGATCTAACGAAACGGCCTAATGGTGTGTGAGATAGCTCCTAGTTTGCCATATCTCTTAATCGAGCCATCTGATCTAGAGAGATCCATGTGAAGATCTCTTGCAGCTCCTCATCACTCATCCCTCAACTCATCGTGCTATCCAAATATCCACAAAGGTCACCTGCATAGATAAAAATTGATGTTAGCATAATCAATATAGAGATTCAAGCAAATCATGGTAATATAACTTTGAAAAAAATGATATGACTTAAAATGCATATTCTAGAGTATCCTTATAAGTGATTCATCAATGAATTGAGTAGGTGGATGCTGCAAGTATGACGTAGCCTATGGTCCCATATCAATCTCCTGACACAACTCCGCATACACTACTGGAAGGTCAATAAAAAGGTCACCACAAAAGGATGAGTCTACCTCATTCTCAAAGAATTCTTGGCCTCCTGTCTTTCCATCATTGTTACTCAATTCTGGCTCCTCTGCATGCTCCAAGCTTTGGGTGACCTCCACCCCTTGCAATATCGACCCCTCTATCTGCATACTATCCTCATCTATGATGGGAACATTGCTTTTATTATATACTCTCGCACTTTGGGGAGTTGAAGGCATAACATACCACCATCAAGGTTGTCGGGGGGTTTGGATAGAAAATTACATGTTCAAAATCACATACAAGAGAGATTTAATATTTATGACATATACCATGTTGTAATAAAATTTTAAAAAACATGAGTTCATGCACCTATTCATAATGGGCCAACAAGACAAATGTGTTGCACAAATCCGTCCATCTTTTTTCGAAATCTATTTCGAGAAATTTAGATGGACCTTGTCGAACAATTGCCCCGGCTCCTTCCAATACTACTTTGAGCCACTACACATTGAATAGGATCATGGAGAAGCTACGGTAATCCACCGTGATAATACTTTGCAAGTTTGCAAAATACTCCATCTCATCCATAACAGTGTTTGGATCCGTGGCTTGGTGTTGGCTCTCTTGCTTGAACTTTTCCATGACACCACAATTCATTGTGGAGCACAGTTTGTCAATACACTCCACGTGGAAATGTCGTCTATGTGACCACGTCGCACTGTTTATTTTGTCATGTACATTGAAACGGTTAATTAGTTGTCACATATAAAATCTAGATACAACAGCTTATAAAACATGTGGTCACCTTTGGACTACATCCCCTCGAGAATTTCCACTCCTCAGTAGAGACCTCTGCCCCTTTGCAAGAGGCTGCAATCAAACCTCCATGTAACCATCGCATAGACATAAACCACAACATCTTCTCCATGCCTCAGGATATCAAATAGGTCGATGGCATGTACTATGTTGAAATTTGGATCATGCTTCTTCTCGATCTTTCATGGCTTGCTCATACCTAGCAAGCCACGTCTCCGTGGAGGCATGGTACAACATACAAAAACAATTCACTTTCTCCTCCATTGCAGCATCCATCCTTTTTCTACTCCATTTCCAATCACCACATCTCCAATCAATCTATCATCATCCTTCAACGACCATAGCATACTGTTGTTTGAATCCATCATTGGTAACCACTATGAAATATGCACTAATGCCTCAGACACCAACCAACCTTCAGCCATGCTACCTTCTGGTCAAGCTCATTGTCATACAAAGCCTTTCAAGGTTTTCATGAAGCACTCCAAGAAGAACATCCATTGTGTATAGATAGGTCCAGCAATCTCCACTTTATCTACAAGATGCACCAGGAGGTGGGTTTGTATCATGAGCATGTTGGTGGGCAGGTACTTCTCAAAGAGACAGATCGTCTCCACTACTCCCCACCTTGCAGATTCAATAAAGGATGCCTTGATCTTCTTCTGGAGATCCATCACACTAAATTTGACAACTTGTAAATCTCCCTGCGTATTTCTAGAGTAAGGCATCTTGCGATCGTGATTGGTAGTAAAAACTATAACAAATGAAGAAGCATTATGAACAATGATTACACTCCAAATAGCAAAATATGCATACCCCTTACAATCCATTCATAGTACAAACCTGACATATCTTATGCCAATCATGGGATTTTAGCCCTGATAGTTGGTCGCCTTTAGAAAATGCGAATCTAAGAGAATGCATCATACCCATCAAAGTGCGAATAGACTTGATAATTTGCTTCACAATGCACTATTCTTTAGTGGACAAAACCCAAGGAGCACAACGTAGTTGCAAGTGACCATCAGCACTCGACTGTGGCCAAATCGCCTCCATCTTGCCTACCTCTTTCAAATCCATTCGTACCCCTGCAATGTCTCTCTTTCCTATGATGTGGTCCCATAGTAAGCTGCCCACATTTCTTAAAATATGCATGGGATCCAATAAGTTCTTGATTTGTAAGTGGGTCCAATACGACAACTCGTAGAAAACTAGGAACCATCACATTCTGTTTGGATGCAACTCCGTGTGGACCATTTTCAACTCATACCAACTTTGGGTGTTCATTCGTGTTGGAGGTCATCCAAGAAAACCTTCCCTCATTTTATGACCTTCCAGCAAGAAAGCAGCGTGTCCTTGATATACCATATTCTTCATGGTTCATGACCTTCAAGAGTCTAACTATGGCCCACACAATGGATATGCATAATAACCTAAGGTAACTAGACTTGTCCCAACACCTCTATCCTGTGAATACAAACTTGAATGAGCTATGATAGATATAACCAATGAGAACAGAAGCCTACTTACCTGAGCACTCCTTGAATCCCGAAAAGTCATGCATGGTCCACATGAGAATGGCTTATATATTGGTAGACCGTCGACTATCATGCTTGCTCATATCTTCCACGACAACCCCCTCCTCCCACAAAATCTTGAGCTCATTGACTAATGGATGGAGATAGACATCCATATTCTTGACTTTGTAGTGGCAAGGAACAAGCAAGCTAAGGATCAAGTGTCCTTTCTTCGTAGAAAGCCATGGTGGGATGTTGTGGTTAACAAGGACTACAGGCCACACATTGTAAGAAGTTGAGCAGAGACCGAATGGGTTCACACCATCCACAAGAAGACCTAGCTAAAGATTCCTTGGCTCTTGTGCAAATCCTAGAAAGGTAGAGTCAATGTGGCTCCATGTGTGTGAATCTACTGATATTTATTGGACTCCATCATGGATCTATTATATGCATGCCACGTTATCAAGCTTTCCATGCCCGACGTATGAAACATGTGATGTATACGGGGGATAAGTGAAAAGTATCTAAGAAATTTCTGAGGGATGGCTTACCCTTGCAAGTCCTGTCGATACCTGTGAGTACCACACTTTGGACATGTCTCCATAGTCTCATACTCTCCTCGAAACAGCACGCAATCATTGACACATGCATGGATACTATTATAGTCTATGCAAAGCTTTCGTAAAACATGTCGCACATTATCATAAGACTCAGGCATGGTATTTTCAAGTGGTAATATATGATACTTTAGCAACCTAAAAACAAATCATAAAACACCTTGAAAAAGCATATTTGTTTTTTATAATGGTGCCGAAAAGAAATCAACAAAGCGTACGTAGAAGATACATGAACAACTCGGTCACACTCGCATTGCTCCACCCATATTTTTCTTGCACACTTTTCTTTGCACTCTTTGTTTTATGTTCTCTCCCCTTTCTCTTTATTTCTCTCTCTCTCTTTCTTTGTTGCCCCTCTCTTTGTTTCTCTCCACCCCCTTATGTTTTCTCACTCATTCTCCCCTCTCACTCCCTCTCTCTCTCTTTCCCCATTTCTTTTTTGTCTTTCATGTTGATTCTCTCTCTCTCTCTCTCTCTCTCTCTCTCTCTCTCTCTCTCTCTCTTCCTTTTCTTCTCCCTCTCTCATTTCCTATCTTTCTTTCTCTCTCTCTCTCTTTCTTTGTTGCCCCTCTCTTTATTTATCTCCACCCCCTTTTGTTTTCTCACTCATTCTCCTCTCTCCTTCCCTCTCTCTCTCTCTCTCTTTCTCCATTTCTTTGTTATCTTTCATGTTTATTCTCACACACTCTCTCATTCTCTCTTCCTTTTCTTTTCTTCTTCTCCCTCTCTCATTTCCTATCGTTTTCCCTCAATGCACCTCATTCTCAAGAAAAACCCTCTCTTTGTTTCTCTCCACCCCCTAGTGTTTTCTCACTCATTCTCCTCTCTCCCTCCCTCTCTCTTTCTTTCTCTCTTTCTTTGTTATCTTTCATGTTTATTCTCTCTCTCTCTCTCTCTCTCTCTCTCTCTCTCTCTCTCTCTCTCTCTGTTTTCCTTTCTTCTTCTCCCTCTCTCATTTCCTCTCTTTCTCTCTCAATGCACATCATTCTTTAAAAAAACAAACAAAAAAAGGAAGAAAGAACAAGAACAAATCCTCTCTTTGTTTTTCTTTACCCCCTCTTGTTTTCTCATTCATTCTCCTCTCTCCCTCTCTCTCCCCCCCCCCCTCTCTCTCTCTCTCTCTCTCTCTCCCTCTCTCTCTCTCTCTATTATATTTCATATTTATTCCCTCTCTCTTTTGTTCTTTTTTCCTTTTCCTTCCTTCTTCTCCCTTTCTAATTTCTCTCTTTCTCCCTCAATACACCTCATTCTCAACAAAAACAAACAAATGAAAATGAGAAAGAACAAGAACAAACCAAGAGGGAGCAATGTACTCACCGCAAAGGCCTGCGGATGGATTCTTCGTCTCGTCTTCACGACAACTCCTCTTTGACCTTCGTGCACTTCCTTCTCTTCTTCGCAAATGGCGGTGGCGGGCGGTGACGGTAGTGAGCATCTCTCCTTCTCTCTCTTTCTCTCCCTCTCCCTCCCAAACACAAGATCTATTTCGCTCTCGTTTTCACAAAATGCCACGCTCGGTTGCTCTTTTTTTTTTAGTACTGTCGCTACACCGTTGATATGTGTTGCAACTGCCCATCTCTATTCTCCTATATCCTTGTAGTGAAGAGAAATAAATCTTTATTGCAATGCTTCTACCTCACCCAATGAGTGTTTAAGAGCAAATTCATAGTGGAGAGCTCTATTTCTAATGGTAAGACACACTCTTCCCCATATACCAACTTGAACAGGGTGTGGCTTGTAGCTCTCTTGAATGTTGTAAGCCCAAACTGCCACACATGTAATTTCTTATTCCAATCTCACTTACTTTCAAACACTATATTGGATAAGATTCCTACAAGCTCTTTATTCATACTCTCAACTTGACCATTTGCTTGTAGATTATATGGGGTGATTTTATTGTGTTTAATCTTCAGAGCTTCCATCAAGGCTACTATAACCTTATTCAGGAAGTGTGTCCCTCAATCGGACACTAACTCCTTAGGTGGACCAAAATAGCAAACAATTTGTTCCATAACAAAATTGATTATCTTCTTAGCATTATCCTTCATGGTTGGTTGAGCTTCAAACCACTTTGTAAAGTAGTTTGTTGCTACAATGATATAATGCTTTTGCATAGTTGATGAAGGTATATTGGTCCAAAAAATTTAATAGCCCATTTTTTGAAGGGTAACATAACTAAAATAGGGTTTAGTGGCCACTTACGATTCTCCTTGGCATCATGTCTTTGGTAGACATCATAGCACATAACATAACTAAAAGCATCCTAGAAAATCAATGGCCACCAATATCCAACACGGAGAGCTTTTTGGGCAATAACCCATCCAACGTAATGTCTCCCACATGCTAAATCATGGCATTCCTCAAGAGTGAATGGTACCTTATTAGATACTACGCATCAATGATAAATGTCATCCACTCCTTTCTGATAGAAGATGTTATAATCAAAAAGTGTAATGATTGCTACTTAATCTTTCTCTTCTCAAACTTTGATAGACTAGCTCAACCTCTCCTATAGATAGATAATGTATTATAGCTACATACTAAGAAGGGATGCAAGCTGTATTGATTTTGAATAGACCTTCGATGTCACTCCCTTCAACCAAAATTTCATTTGGCTCCCTGAAATCCACAAGACATTCCATAATACCCTATAGCTTTGGTAACTTACTCTTAATTTCATAATCAAACTCCTACAAAGTAATTAACCACTTTGCTAAATGGTCAGGTGGCTCCAACGTGTTTATCAATAGTCTAAGTTACTCTACCTTTGTAAAAAATACCACCTTCTCATAGATAATATAGTGCCTAAATTTCTTTGTCACGAAAATAATTCCAAGGCACAATTTCTCCATATAAACATAGTTGACTTCAAATATCCCCAATTTACAGCTAGTAAAGGCTATTGGATGATACCATTTCTCTTCCCAAATTTGGGCTAAACAATAGTTAATACTATGCCTTATTATTGTTGAAAACATATAAAATACCTCATCTCTTTTTGATACCTTTAGGATTGGTGCTTTGCTAGATCTTGCTTTATATCCTCAAAAGATACCTAGCAAGCTTTACTCCAATTAAATAGACAGTTAAAAGATAACAAGTTTGTCAATGGCAACATTCTTTCTACCAGTGCATTGATAAATCTCTGATAATATCCCACTCATGATAGAAAGCTATATACCTCTTTTGGAGTGTGTGGCGGACTCGTAGTGACTATAACCTTTATCTTTTTAGGGTTAGTTGTGATCCCAACCAAGCTAACTACATGGCCCAGTAACAACCCATAAGGCACTCCAAATATGCGCTTCTATGGATTAAAAGCAATGCAAAACTATGTGCAATCTTCAAAACTTTTTATTAAAATAATCAATTGTCTTTCCTTTATGGTGACTACCCCTAGATCATCAATAAAGAATTTTAACTCCTTTGAGGAGATGTCACCAAAAGTCTTATCAGCTATACATTGCCAAGTCCCAAGCACATTGCATAATCCAAAGGCCATCACATGATGCACAAAGGTACCGAAGATAGTGATAAATATCATTTTCAACTTATATTCCTTTGCAATAGCCATTGGTTGTATCCTATAAAAGCAATCGATAAATGAATAGATTTTCCTACCCATGCTAATTGATCTAAAATTTGATCAATAAATGGTAATGGATAGTAATCCTTAACCATCTTCTTACTAAGCTCTCTAAAATCTATGCAAAGCTGAATCTGATAATTCTTCTTCTCCTTGATAACAACTAGTGAATACCACTTTGTGTGTTATACCAAAAATATCAAGCTAGCTTTTTGTAGTTTTGTCAATTCCTCGAATAACATGTCCCTTAGTTCGAAAGGCATACACCTTACTTTTTAGCACATAAGGCGGCTACATTTCTTTAGGGAAATGTTATGAGGAGCCAAGCTAGGAGGAATACCTCTCATCTCATCGTAACTCCAAGCAAGGATGTCGCAAAATTCCTGAATCAAGGACACATAGTCCTCTCTTAGTTCCAAACAAAGCATAGACCCTAATTTAATTGGTCATATATCATTTAACGTACCAAGGTCCAACTCAATTACCTCTATATCTCTTATCCTCTCTTGAGCCTCTAGTGGCTCATTCAAAGTTACTTGATAGATATCCTCTATAGTGGACCCCTCGTTGGATTCATCACTTGATGATATCTCACTATTATAACTGCATCCTCCAATGTATCTATCTCTATAGAGGATAAAGAAATTCTCTTACTTTGAGAAGATTCAAGGTAGACATCTACTACTACACATCTACTAGCACATCTACCAAAGATCAATCGACTAGCAAGTATATCAACCTAACAATCTGCTTGTAAGACCCATGGCCTGCCTAGCAATACTTGATAGCTAGGCTGCCCCACAAACCTAGTCACCCTAAAGTTTAGAATGCATTCCACATTCATAACAATCATGAGGACTTTATTAATGCACCCTTCAGGTTGTCTTAAACTATCATCAGCCATTCAAAGAATCGTGGAGGCATCTTTTCTTATTTCTAGACCTAACCTCTCCATTAATTCTGAACTCATAATGACGATAGAGAATCTCGTGCCTACAAGAGCATGATTCACTAATAGTCTATTAACATATACTGCTACCCTTGGACAATGCTTTTTAGCATGCTCAAACCAATCATCTTCTACCCGTGCTATGCCCAAGGGCTCCACGATATACCTCGTGTGCAAAATCTTCTTAAAATCTTTATGCACTCCTAGGGATAACTTAATTAACTACATGAGATTTACATTTGACTTAACTTCATAAAGAGAACTCGCTAAATAAAATTTGTGATAGCTAGCAATAGCTCTCTTCTGTAGCCAAACCATTCTCTCCTTTGGTCTTTGAACAGGCTTTGGTGCCTCTTTCTTTGCTTTCACCTTCTTCTTTGGCAATTCCTTACATTCTTGGGGTCAAATTTACCATCAACGGATTAAAGAGGTTCGCCTTCCATGTCAAGATTAAGGACTTGTGTCCCCTTATCATCTTGCTTAGGATTTTCCTCAATAGATTTTAACATGTCTTTATCACCATCTTTACCCTTTTGACCTCTTGTAATGACCCATAAATTGGAAGCCTTAGTGCCATTGACATATACAGCTTCAATAAGGCTCACTCCACTACCACTAGGCAACTCCTCTACCATAGCCTTCCCTCTTTGTAGTATTTGTTTCGGTCCCTCATCTTGTTGGAGATTATTTCCTTGTGTTCAATGGTTAACTGGACTTGATTGTTTACTTCCTTGCTGGAGAGAGCTAATAATGCTCCAACAAGTACTAGCTAAGTGGCCAAACTTTTCCCATATGTCACATTTAACATTTGGACAATTCCTAAGGAAATGTTGGCCACCACACCACTTATAGCTGAATCTTGAAGGGGCACCCTCTTCAGGGTGTCAACTCCCTATCAAATTTTGTTGCTTCTTAAGGAAATTAACATCAACAATTATTTGCCTAATTGTTCATCGATAATGTGAGTATAGTTATTCATCATATCCTTAACTTCATCAAGGACATTCGAGGCACTTGACTCATAGCCACGATCATCTACCTCTTATTCCATTGGCCTAACCACTTGATTGGGAATTGGCCGTTGATTCCCTAGAGCAACATTAGAATTTATTGTCTGGCATTTGGTGGCCAACATTTGGTGGAGCCATCTGACTAGCCATAGGCATGGTTACACTGGGAGGAGCCAACAACATGGGCACATTTTTAATTATACTTCCTCTCCAATTAGAAGTACTCATGGGTATCCCTTGACCTCCATTTGTTAATGCTAAAGTATTTCCAACACCTAGAATCAAATTCTATTTTTCCCTTGAGGTATAGGCCGCTTGTAATCATGACTCTACCTTCTCTACTCGTGTAATAGCCATATTAATGTCAGCAAGAGTAACATTGCTCAACTACTCCTGAACATTAAAGTCCAGCCCATGCAAAAAGTATTGGAGTTGAGCAGCACCAGCTGAAATGGAAATATCGGTTTGCAACTTATGAAATACTTCCTTCAATTTCTTGGCATAACCTTGAACATTCTTGTGAGGTTCTTAACATGTTACATTGAGAACACATAGCCAGTACTGACCTCCCCTTTCATGGGAAAATGGCTGCAAAGAATAAATCAATCGTAGTTGTAGTTCCAACCTCTAGGGCTGTGATACCATACCACAGCTCATCCTTTCATAGTCATATTAAAGAACATCATTAAGTGTCCTTCATCTTGGATTTGACAATTGAACATTAACTTTTGGAACTCATTAATATGAAGTTCCACATCTTCCTTTTCTAACCCATTAAAAATGGGTAGAGGAAATCCTAAGGCTAGCAAGTCCAGTGTTCCTACTGGGATTGGAATGGGTTGCACCATGGTGACAACCAAATTCGCCAAAGGGGTTTGAACAATGGGAACTATTACTCCACTTGAAGTGGACTGGCTAACTAGAGGAGGGAAAGTACTAGAGCATCCTCCTCCTCCTAACGGACTATGCATGGAACTAGGATTACTAAGACCCCTCCCTTATAGGATATCGAACCACTCCATCAAGGAGAATATCTCCTAATGATTTTAGCCTACCCTCTATCCCTTTCATCTCTTTCTTGCTTTTGAAGCTCAGCTTGACGGTCTTTTGGATCTAATTCACTGCCTTTTGGTATACACTAATAGATTGGTCACTATCGACTGTGAGTTGGAGGCCGCCACTTATTAGTGGCTCTTGTTGGTAAACGCACCACCTATCGAGACATAAAAAAGGCCTAACACTAGCTCTATGGCACTAGCTAAGCCTTTACTACACACCCAAACCACCCCACATGGCCTCATAACCAGGAGCATCTAAGGAGTATACTACCCTTACCTCTAATGTAGAACTTCACATTTGTATGGATTGTAATCCAATGATAAACCTTCCCACACTCCTTAGAGTGAGTCCTTGCGCATATCAGTGTAATACACCACACAAGCACACATAAAGGGAGCGCCACTCAATTGATTGCCGCAATCCCACTACATCTCTCTTACACCTTGAGGATTGGTTCCAATATGCGTCACACATACATAGAACACATATGATACATGCTCCACTCTTTTAATGAATCATTCCAAGAAATATAATATATTTTTCACAAAATATTCCCCAAAGGAAACGAACTACTAACCCTATAGCTTAGGGTACCTCACCTCCTCAACGTGGGTCATTTTTCATGAAAACAATTGTTATGCATCCAGGATGATACCATGTGTTGCATGCAATGCAATTGTGTATGATTCATGGTGCTCAAACATTTTTTCCATCAACAACCAACATTGTAAAGGTGTAATAGTTGCACCATATCGTGTGGGAATACAATCAAAATGGAGGTCTCTCTAACTAGATCAGAGACACGGCATCATTCCTCAAAAATCTCTACTCAGGAAGAGGCACAATTTGAAGCCATGAGGAGGTGCAAAAAAAATTGTGACCCCTCCTCCTATCAGTTGTTTTTTTCTTAAGTTTCTTATTCATTTCATTTCATATTCATGTCATTTGCATGCATTTATCAAATAACTGGTTCACTTCTCGTATGTTCACACTGCCCAACAAGAGGTTCCGCCTTCATTAAGGGTGCAAACGGCCTTGAAATTGTGATCTGATTGGATGGCTAGCTTCATGGCATCAAAATCTATCAACCTGGCCTCCATTGCATACTTTTCAACTCCTAGATCACATAGCTACTTTAGAACACCAAACCTTGCAAGGATTAAATGGGGGGCCAAACGACCTCCAATTGATGAACCAGGACTTGCATTGCATTCATGGCATCGAAATCTAGTGAAGCTCCAACTCATTGATTCACAATCATTTTATTTTCCATGAAAATTTGATCTTTTACACCTCCTGGGCCACTTTTGTGCTTCCAAAAATCGGCTCTCCTTTAGACTATAAAAGAGAATTGTTCCCTCAAGTCCTCCTCATAAGGGGTCCCATAGGCATAGCCCGCACTATGAAAAGAAAATTTCTAGAGAAAAGTCACAAAAATTTTGGACAAATGCCTCATTAGATCCAACTCTTCACCCTTTGGATCACCCATACTTATGGTCAAGAAGAAAAGCAATACATATTGGATGTGCATCAACTATAGGGTAAAGTTATAAATAACAATAGATATCATATCCCAAGTGTTGATAATTTATTAGACAAATTAAAAGGAGCTAAGATATTTCATAAAATTGAATTAAAGTCAAGATATCATCAATTTAGTATGGATTGAGTTAACATAAGTTTGATTTTCATATGCAATTTGGTCATATGAGTTGGTTGTGATGCATTTTGCTTTAATAAATACACACGTAACTTTTGCTAGGTGGCACATGAATAAAATTTTTATTAATTATTAGCATTTTGAAATTTTGGTCTTTCATAATATCTTAGTATTCAGTAATTGAAAAGTGAACATAAGGGACATCTAAAAATTATTTTATTTTATTACATTGTAATCATATTTATGCTAACCTTGCTAAGAGTGTTTTCTTTCAAAATAAAATAGAGTATCTTGGTCACATTATTTCTACAAAATGTATAAAGTTTGATCCAAAGCACCATGAATGAGTGGCCTATACTCAAAATGTCCATGATGTTCATTCCTTTCTTGGTTTAGCTAGGTTTTATCAACAATTTGTGTGAAATTTTTCATTGATAGTTATTTTGTCATTAATATTCATTTTCATTAGAGGGCTAGCCAATAAAAATTGTTTCATACATTGATGTACTTTTTGATCCATGATCTTGTACTACAATTGCTTGATTTCAATGAACTCTTCTTCCTAGTGGTGATTGATGCTTGTGGATCTAGCATTGGCACTGTACTTTTGCACAATGGCCACCCTACTTCCTATGAGAGCCAAAAATTGAGACCTTCATAGAAATTTTATAGTATATACAATAAGGAATTGCTAGCCATTGTAGAGAGACACTATGTGTCCAAAGTGTGAAACAAATAGGTAAGTCGAGACACTTTGTTTTCACTCGCCAAGTCACATAAGCCAATGACTGGCACAATGTAAAGTACCAATTTATATACCAGACATATAAGTGATCAAAATTAAGTGTAAGAGACCATTACCAATGTGTTAGAACTTATCTTGAGTGGTCAAGTCTTTCAAGCTCAAAAATATCAAAAAGTGAAATATTTACAAAAAAGTGACATGTTTAACTATTCTAAGAGGATTTTTGCAATTCTGGCTGTGTTGGTTTGTTAATCAAGTTTGTTCACTTTGATTGGAGTACTTGTTGATTACCCTACTATGAGTTTGTATACAAAGTTATGGTCAAAACATGTGGTAGCTAGGCATAGAAAAAATCAAATACAGGAAAAGGAAATAGTAAGAGTTTGAAAGGCAAAAAGCATGAAAAGCATGCCTAGATTGTTACTATAAATGGTTATAAATAGAGATTTGAGCCATTGTAATAATTCAGGAAAAATAAACAAGTAATTCACTACTGTGATTCATAGGGCTGAAGTAAAAGACAAGTGATTCTATATATTTACTGATGCCTTTAGCCCAAAAAGACATGCATGTGAAATGTTATTTTTGGAAAAAATATAAAGATATATTTACCTATTACTATAGCTTAGGAGTGAGTGTTTTTGTGGTAGTAATCAAAAATATCTCATAGGGTTTTACCAAGGAAAGATAGTTGAAGTGATTTCTGGTTGTTTTATGCATATCTGAGCTATTTTGGCATGGTATTCTATAATATGTTCAAGTGTTTCCTTTGTATTTGCTATGGTATTTATTCCAAGATGGAAGAGTGGTGTTGGGCTATCATCTCAAACAAACTTTGGCCTAAGACATTCTCTTAGGGATAGTGTATTTATCTTAAAGGGATTCATTACAATTATACAAAGTTTCCAAGAGTAATACAGTTTCTTATTGGGTTTACCTGTATATTGTGATCTATGGTACATTCAAGAGTCCTTATTCTAGTACTTCTTTCTTCCATCGATCTTCTCTTTTCCCTAATCCCCAAAAAATTTAGGCCTAGATCTTTCCAACCCCTGACATTAAGTGAACCCAACGTGAAAGGCCTACTTTAGAGTTTATAAGATGGGAGAACTACTTGAAGATGAAGTTGTTGTCAAGACAACACATATTAGAGATTTCATGAGGATTTAAAATTTGATTAAACATGAAGAGGATATAAATAAGTCTTTGCAAGAAGTAATTGCAAATATGAAGAAGTATAATGGTAGAAATATTTCCAAGATGCGGAGAAGCTAGAGGTAGCCAATGTACTGGCAAATGATATGTAGAGATATTTTACTAGGATTTTGTCTTAATCAAATTTAGAGCCGCATAGAATCCATCTATATAGATTATGGAAATACATGGGCTAGCTTCAAAGGAACCCTAAAATAAGAGTATTTCATAGATGATCTCTAGTTTCCAATGCAAGTAACAAAGCAGAGTTATGGACCCATGCCATGCACAATGTAGATAAGGATGACATGCCAAAGATAGAGCTAAATGATGTAGGTCAAAGTATTAGAGATAATATTAGGTGGGATTATCCTATGGATTCCTATTATATCTATGATTATTTGGTAAAGCACCAGAACACTGATATTATAGTTGATGATAAAAGATAAGATGAGAACCCAAGGATCTCAAAGAGGGTTACTAGAGGGGGTAAAAGCATAGAGCCTGAGTAGTTAGCAAAGTCAAGCTTACATAAGATGAGATCCTTAGAATACCAAAAAGAGAATTTCATGAAGAAATTATTAACATTATAAAAAAGAAAAAGGCACTTTGTGGGTGAGCTAACTTAGGCTATGATACAAAATGAAGAAGAAAAAAGTTTACAAGTCATACAACTAGTTTTTGGAGATGATGCACATGCAAAGTCTACATGTAAAGAAGCAGAAGCACTTATTATAGACAGTGTTAAAGTGATTAGTATTATTAAATACTATGCTATTCCATAAAAACATAAGAGATATATGGCCTATGAACTATACAGAGGATGAAGTGGCTTCAAAAGTGATATCTAGGAGTCATTATTCCAGGAACCATTGGGCCCAAGCTGCCAAGAGACTATAATGAAGGTTAGAGAGCTGAAAAATCCATGTGTTGCACAAATAGACCATGGTCAAGAGAAAAATGTCATGGTGATGAATATTTATGAGAATGGAAAATAGCTTATTGATGTCAACCCATGAATGGAGGATGGGATAGCCAACAACTCTACAAGAGACCTACATGCTACCTATCCAAATGTATAGATTACCATAGGATATGTATAGGATGATTATCATTTCTTTGTGTAGGATTCTTCATCATACCCACTAGTGATCTTAGGGGACCCATTTATTACTGCAACATGGATGGAGACTAAACTTTTGGATGATGGTTCTGCCTATGCAAGGATCAAGAGCAAAGATAATAGAAGAGTAGTGCAAGTTTGTGTCAATCACATAAGGAATAGAGATACATTGAGGGATTGCCCACTACCTCCCAATGCTAGAGAATTTTAGGAGCTAGGTTTTCAATAAGTACTAATGTAATGTGGAACAATGATGGTACTAAGAGGATAAAGCTCTCACACATTGTTATAGGCTTCATAAGATTCTCAACAAATAAGTTCCATGGAATTCCAAAGAATTGAAGAGATAAATAGAGATCCCAAATAGTATGTTTGTAGGATAGAAAAGAGTATGAAAGAGCAAGATTTATTGCAAGATGATGAGAGAATTACAAGATTATCTGATGGTGTATCGTTTGTAGACATAGTTGTAGGAAAAAGAATCAATATATATTCTAGAGAAGAGAATCAGAGGAATATGAAGAGCTAGAGCTTCAAGGTGAAGAGAAAGAACATGATATTGAAGAAAGAGGAGATTCGTAGCTTATGGAAGATGATAAAGACATTGAACCTCCGAAAGAGTAAGAAACACATGCTACAAGATGTGTAGGTTATTTAGAGGGGGTGGATGTCAAGACATTGTGTGTATTTTGACATGGTATTCTATAGTATTTTCAAGTGTTTCTGTAATTTTTATTGTCATAATTTCTTCTAGGTTAAAAGAGTGATATTGAGCTATCATCTCACATAAGGTTTGTCCTAAGCTGTCATCTTAGGTGTGGTGTATTCAATTTAAATGGATTTATTACAATTGTACATAGTTTTTAAGAGTAATGCAATTTCTTTTGGGTTTCTCTATTCTTTGTGATCTAAAGTATATCGAAGAGTCCTTATTCTAGTATTTATTTTTTCCATCTAGGTTTATCTCTTTGTTATTTCTTGGTTGACTTAGTGTAGATCCATCACATGAGGCAACACTAGCATAAGGCTAGTGATTTGTGTTGTTTCTTTGTATTTTCAACTGAAGACAAATACTTTTCTACCCATTGAAAATGTTATAGTTATTAATTTAGTTGATAAGTGATTCATGTTTTATGTGGATTTTTATTTGTGAGTGTTCACCACACAATCATGACTTGTTGCATGTGTGAATGTGTAGCATGAGTCACATTATGTTAGATGGATGATCAAAGAATTGATGTATTTATATTTTTTGTGTGTAGATGATTAGATTGGAGATTGGATAAAATGATATCTCACCAAAACAAGTGCTGGATGGAGCACTATTGAGAAGTGTGCAATCACATCCACCATAGCCTCTTTGTTTGGAACAAACAAGGCAAAGAAACAGTTTGAAAATAAAGCCTTAGACTAGGTCATGTATGCATGGTTTATTAAAACCACGGTTGGTGATTACCATGGTCCTTTTCCACTTTTTTCCACCTACCAATACCACCTATTATAAGCCTATAAAAGGCACTCATCCCATATTCATTCTATTAGTCATTATCATTCATGGATAATAATAGTTGTTGATGGACCAAAAAACGGGCCGGCACTGGCTCATGCACTAGCCGGACCTCGTCACTACGCACAAGACAACCCCTCGGCCTCGCGGCCAGGAGCGTCTATCAAAATCTCTTCAATTCCTAAACATTGTGTTTGTAATACGTTGTAGTCCCACTGATCCTAGCCCACTACTCCTCAGAGGGAGTCCCTTTCACATAGCCAAAAGGCTCGAATCACATACACATGGGGTTCCTCCTACGGCTGAATGCCGTCAACCCTCTGCGACTCTCCTACACCTTGGGGATTGGCCCCTCGATGCGTCGCTCAACATTTAGACATTTCGCACAAACGTCGCTCAAGGTACCCAATAAGCGTGTCCAGGAATGTACCATTGTCCTTACTTGATTTCCCCTTTAGGATCCCACAACTAGCCTACAGCATGGGTATCTCACTGCCTCTCAACGTAGGTCATGTCCTCATAAACCAATTGCAATGCATGTCCAGGAGCTGATCACTGATACTTTTAAATTCTTTTCATGCTCTATGCAGTTGGTGGATGCCTAGTGCTCATACATCTAGTAAAACAATATCGTGCACAAGTGCAAAAACATCCCTTTCATGCTTTCTTTCTAACGATTGTATGCTTCGTTGCATAGCATTTTACGGCTTTTTCCATTATTTTTCATATCAAAAGCGGACAAAACCGAACTAAAACACGGAAACAAGGCTGATCTGAAGCGAGTCTTCATGCCTCAGCCTCACTATACATTCACGGACATTACTCATAATTTTCCCAATTTTCCGAAGCCCAAAATATAATTTTCCCCTATTTTTTAGGGTTTTTTCCACCATTTTCTTGCAATTTTTCCCATTTTCTCCCATTTTTTAATTGCTGAAAATTAAGTTCAGTTTATGGGCTGTGGCCCTTAGTTCATTTCAGCAGAAAAAGAATTTTAGCAGGTGTGGATTAATTTATTGCATCATTTTTAGCCCAAAAAACCCTATTTTCCTTCATTTTTATGGTTTTTCGTGTCTCGGTTTTCTATTTTCTGCTATCCCACACATGTTTTTTCTGATTTTTAAATGATGAACTGCCAGAAAACAGCTCAAAGTACGACATACTCAAAACTCAATCCATATGAACACATTTTTATCAACCAAATTTGCATCAAAATACCATTTTCTTTGTAAAAACAATTATTACCGTGTCTTGCGGGTTTTTCCATTAAATTTGGCACGTCCCACGATTGATTTCCAGCCATGAATTCTGCTTGGAATCAGCAATCTACAATGATTTGGCATTGCCCTTCAGTCTCGTCAAGAATCGGCATCCATCCGGCCATCCATTTCCATTCTACTCTTCCACGCATGAACGGGGGTTAAGAGGAGAGAGAGGGAGGAGAGAGAAAGACTGATTTTCTCTCTCTCTCTCTACAGTCCACCATTGCAGGAGCGGAGACCGGCGATACGGAGCGTAGCATTGATGCAGGAGCCTGGCATGATCATCTGCATAGCTTGTGTATCAATCTTCATCATGATTGGGGGGGGGGGGGGGGGGGGGGGGGGGGGGAGGGGGTGTGCCAAAGGTCACCCCCCCTCTCTTACACCTTTTGGTATTTCTAATTTGGGCCCCCTTTTGGGCACCCCGGCCGGTTTCGGGCCATCTTCTGCGTACGAACTCCGATCGTCAGTCTGAAAATTTCTATGAACTCGTCTCGACATCCCGCACTGACCAGTAGCTCCACTGACTGGCACAGACACACGGAAAAATTATGAAAATTCTCAGAGTGTCGTACGGGCGCCCGTCAAGCACTTGACACTTAAAATCGTCCTAGGTCGAGCTGCCGCCTTCGTGGTTGAGCATTTTCCCCCGCATTTCCACATTTTTCTCCTATTTTTATGCATGTTTCGGGGCCTAAAATCCATCCTTCATTGGCGACCACGGGATAGGACGACTCAGTCCGTCGAACCCACGAACATATCTGCACATAAACAACCAAAGAAGCATCAAACTGATACAAAACAAATATATACTAAAACTCAGCACAATGCTCCCCCTACCCCTGGACAGAACCAAGGCATGACATCCACAAGGAGTAGGCCTAGCATCATCTAATAGAAGATCTGAAGCGAGTCACTAACCAACTGCTCCAACACAGCCAAACTAAAAAACCTATCAAAGAGGTTGCCCTAAGTGGTAGTCTGAACTACTTACCAACTAAAGACAACACAATTAGGAGCTCCGACAAGGCGAGGACTCCTATAGCCTGATCAAAGAGCATTTTCTTTCAGTACATCTCTTCTTTTAGAGTTTATATTGGATGAACAGACTTGGGCATGTAAAAAGGAGGGAGCTGAGCATAGTGACCCAAGGAGAACAGGGCATCGGTCTCAGGACCTGTCTCGGCACCCAAGAACCTACCAAGCCCTCGCAAGGCGACACTTAATCCTTTTTTAACACTCACTTTTATTTTCGCTCCAACCTTCCTTGTTTTGTCATTATATTTGGCAAGAAGCCACCCCTAGGAAGACAAGGTATCGGCCCCGAGTCTGATTCGTCCCCAGGAACCTACTAGGCCTTCGCAAGGCAATGATCAACTGCTTATATATTTTCATTTCTTTTCTTTTCTTTGATAGGGGTTAGAACCCCTTTTTACACACCTTCGCATTTATATTCATCTTTTGAGATGTACAGAGTTTCTGGCATCATCATTGTTATCTTCTGTCAGGCTTCCCTAACTGCCTCACTAATAACAAGAACTCCTAGAACGGCTGCCTAGCAAGCTAGCAGAACAGGGCCACTAAGACTTCCTTCTAAAACAGGTATTTCGATGTCGGACAATGTCTTTGCAGGAGGCAAGGACTACTCCGACCTTCCTCAAACATACTCAACCTAAACCTAGGACTTCATGCCTTGGTTGCCGGTCCCCAACAAAAATGTATCCCCTCGACAATTACAAATACACATATAACAGGAAAGAAAGGTACTCGTAAAGGAGAAATATCACCTGGATTGGCCGCAAGAATCTTCCATCGCAGCAAAGGCTCCTCCAGGCTCCACAAAATTCCACGAACCACGAAATCTGTCCATCACAACACTTAAAACAAAAACCCGATTAAATGCACCCGCACTAGACAGGGAAATGGCCCTCTTGGCCTAATGAAATCAGACACTTCACTATAAAACTGAATTGGCCCTCTTGGCCTAATGAAATCAGACATTGACTACGCATAACATCCACCTGGAAACAACCATGATAGACATCAAAGCATACCATTCCCAGGGGAACAAGGCTTGTAGCCCTAAACTAGGTGCATTAGATTATGACCTATCCCTCCTGCGTATATCGCAAGAGGTGTTCGCATCACATGTCGTCGAATCAGTCTGTGGGTCTGAGATAATAAAGGCACATGAGTCTCGCTTACCCTTTGCATCACCCAAAGCAACCATCGTCTGCCAAAGAGGGCATGTTCAGAAAGCATACCCCACAAACAACCAGGTCCTGTCTCACCATCAATAGATATATCGGGACAAGGGCCACAATTAAAGAAGAGTTCCTCTTCATGCGCAAGATTAGCCAAAGAATCGGCAAACTGATTCCAATTCCGTGGAATCAGCTGAAAAGACACTCTATCGAATTCGTCTAGCAGGGCTATGGCAGTATGATGGTACATACAAAGGATGGGGTTTCGTACCATGTACGTCCCATTGAGTTGATTTAAAACCAACTGAGAGTCCCCTTTCACCAACAACTGGCGGATACCACCCTTCTTCGCAATATTCAAACCCATAATCAGGGCTTTGTATTCTGCCATATTATTGGTAAAATTCGCCCCGAGATAAGCAGCTAACTTCATGACAATGTGTCGACGGGGGTCTCGGATGACAACTCCTACACTTCCTTTTTTGCATGGACCCCTGGACGCCCCATCAAAGTACAAGATATACGTCCATAAAGGGTTTACATATCCTGCCATCCTGAACTCTACTCGTAATTATGGTAATCGAAATTCAGCATATCCAACGGGTGGACTGTAGGTTCCATCCCTCCATCGTCATTGAATTCAACAGGGATACTCGTCAAAATTTGTAGGCAGTGATGGCAGAAGACCTTGATCTCCCAAATAAATGTCCCGCATTCTTGCTCAATCACCTTGTATCCTTTGCTCCACCAAATGAGCTTTCCCTGATGATACCTCTGCTCTAAATATGGGTGTTCTAAATAAGGGATCAGACAACCCATCAACCTCTATCACGATTTCCTTGCAGATGCTTGATCGATCTCTCCTAGACCTGCAAGGCAGTCAGAGCATTAGTGCAATTAGAAATAATAAGGTTTAATCTTATTAAGATTAACCTTATTTTTAAATTCTATCCCCTCAAGGTCAGCTAACAACACTGTAGATTTATTCTTTCCTATTCTAACGATCCTATAGGGCCCATCCCATTTGGGTTCTAGCTTGCCTGGAAATAATTCTCGTCGTGCGTCATAATACAGAACAAGCTGTCCTTTCTTGAAGGTGTATTTCTTGGCTTTGAGGTCGTGTAGCTGCTTCATTCGGCGCTTTGCCACTTCTTGGTGCAATAAGCTCTGCAATTTAAGCTCATCTAAATGTGCCAGTGTCATCAAGCGCTCAAAAAGTGCGTCTTTATCGCTCAAAGAATGATTGATAGCAAACCGAATAGTTGGCAGCTCAATCTCTAAAGGCAAGACACACTCCTCCCCATATACTAACTTGAATGGGGTATGGCCAGTGGCTCGTTTGAAGGTCGTATTATAGGCCCACACTGCCACGTATAACTTTTTATCCCAATCTCGTTTCTTTTCCGACACGATTTTGGACAGGATGGCCACAAGCTGCTTGTTGGTACTTTCAACCTGACCATTGGCTTGCGGATTATATGGGGTTGTCTTGTTATGCTTGATTTGCCACATCTCTGTCAAACCTTTGATCACCTTATTCAGGAAATGGGTTCCGCGGTCTGACACTAATTCTTTTGGCGGACCAAACCAGCATATTATCTGCTCTAAAAGGAAACTAGCAGTTTCTTTAGCATCATCTTTCCTTGTTGCACGTGCTTCTGACCACTTTGTGAAGTAGTCAGTTGCTACAATGATGTACCTCTTTTGTGTAGTCGATGACGGAGTAATAGGACCCACAAAGTCTATTCCCCACTTCTCAAATGGAAGTATCGCCATAATAGGGGTGAGTGGTCGTTTCCTATTCTCTCGACTATCATATCGTTGGCAAATATCACATCTCTTAACATATGCAAACGCATCCTGGAAGATGGCAGGCCACCAATAACCTGCTCTTAAAGCCTTTTGTGCTGTAAGCCGTCCAGCAAAATGGCCATCGCAAGCAAAATCATGGCACTCTTCCAAAATGAATGGCACCTTGTCAGGCATCACACACCGGCGATAGATATCATCAACCCCTTGCCGATATAATGTACCTGTGATCAAAGCAAACTTTAACGCTTGCTGCTTAATTTTCCTTCTCTCAGCTTTAGATAATTCCGATCCCGCCTCTCCCGTGGATAAATAATGCGTTATTGCAGCATACCAGGAGGGAATAGATGCCGTATCTATTTTAAATAACAACTCCATGTCACTACCTTCAGCCACAGATTCTTTCGGCTCCCCAAAGTCCACAAGACATTCCACGACACCTTGCAACCTTGGTGGCTTACTCTTGATTTCATAATCAAATTCCTGCAAAGTGATTAACCACTTCGCTAAACGATCAGGCGGCTGTAACTTATTCATCAATAGTCGAAGTCCCTCCGCCTTCATGTAAAGCACGACTTTCTCATAGAGAACGTAATGCCTGAATTTCTTGGTCCCAAAGACCATCGCTAGACACAATTTCTCCATGTAAGTATAATTGATTTCGGATACCCCTAGCTTCCGACTAGCAAAAGCAATCGGGTGGTACCACTTCTCTTCCCAAATTTGGGCTAAACAGCAGCTGATACTATACATCGTGGCTGCTGAAAATATATAAAACACCTCACCTCTTTTAGGTGCTTTTAAAACGCGCACTCTTGCTAGCTCTTGTTTCACATCCTCGAATGCTACCTTACAAGGGTCACCCCATACAAACGAACAGCTAAAGGACAATAAATTTGTAAGCGGCAACGCTCTTTCTGCTAAGGCGTTGATGAATCTACGGTAGTAACCAACCGAAGACAGAAACCTATGCACCTCCTTCGGAGTGCGTGGTGGACCCATGGCAACTATAACTTTAACCTTCTCGGGGTCTGTCGCAATTCCTACCGAACTGACCACATGACCCAGCAATAGCCCATAAGGTACTCCAAAAACACACTTCCGTGGGTTTAGGGCGATGCAAAGTTGTCTACAGCGCTCAAAGCATTTTCTTAGAATGATCAACTGCCTTTCTCTCAAGGTGGCAACCCCTAAGTCATCAATAAACACCTTCAACTCTTCAGGGGATATGTCACCGAATGTCTTATCTGCTGTTCGTTGCCATGAACCAGGCGCATTGCATAAACCAAAGGCCATCACATGGTACGCAAAAGTACCAAATACAGTAATGAAAGTTATTTTCAACTTGTCCTCTTCTGCAATTGCCATTTGGTTATATCCTGCAAAGCAATCCATAAACGAATATACCTCCCTACCCGCTAATTGATCCAAAATCTGGTCAATAAATGGCAACGGGTAGTAGTCCTTAACTGTCTGCTTATTTAGCTCCCTAAAGTCTACACACAAACGGATTTGATTATTCTTCTTCTTTCTAATCACAACTGGCGAACACCATTCCGTGTGTTGCACAGGAAAAATCAAATCCGCTTTTCGAAGCTTCTGTAACTCTTCAAACAGGCCGTCCCTCAATTCGAAAGACATACGCCTTACTTTCTGCCGTACAGGACGACTGCCCTCTTTCAACGGAATTGTATGAACAGCAAGACTAGGAGGAATGCCTCTCAACTCATCATAACTCCAGGCAAAGATATCACGGAATTCCTGGATCAAGGCCACATAGTCTTCCCTTTCTGCTGAGCTGAGCATAGAACCTAATTTGATTGGCCGCGAATCATCAAGCGTACCAAGGTCTAGCTCGATAACATCTGCATCTCTTATACGATCTTGGCCCTCTATCGGCTCGTTCAAAGTGATCTGATAGATGTCCTCTGTGGTGGATCCCTCTTTGGACTCATCACTCAATGATGTCTCACTGGCAGATAAATCTTCTAATGTTTCCAATTCTGTAGAAGATAGAGGAGCTCTTGTAAAGGCAGTCCGCTTGCAAGATCCAAGGTCGTCCGAGTAATACTTGGTAACTTGGCCGCCCTGCAAAACGAATCACCCTAAAGTCCAACATGCATTCTACATTTGCAACAGTAACATGGACCTTAGTAATGCAGCCTTCTGGCTGTCTCAAACTATCATCTGCCATTCTGAGAATTGTGGAGGTATCTTTCTGGATCACAAGACCCAACCTTTCCATCAGCTCAGAACTCATAATGTTAACAGATGATCCTGTGTCGACAATGGCATAATCTACTAATATCCCATCGACATAGGCTGCAACCCTTGGGCAATGCTTCTCAGCATGCTCGAACCAGTCATCACCAACTCGTGCAATACCCAAAGGTTCTACGATATACCCGGTACGTAGGATCTTTCTAAATTCCTTACGTACTCCTGGGGAAAGCTTAATAAGCTGTAAGAGATTCACATCCGGCTTGACTTTGCAAAGAGAGCTCGCCAGATCGAATTCATGCTAGTTTGATAGAGCTCGCTTTTCACGCCAAACCATCCGCTCTTTAGGTCGTTGAACCGGCTTTAATGCCTCCTTTTTAACTTTCACCTTCTTCTTTGGTAGCTCCTTATCGGCTTTACTTTCTACGGGCTTCAAAGGTCCCCCTTCCATGGAAGGGTCCAAAACTTGCGTTCCTTTGTCGTCTTGTTTAGGGTTTCCATCGACAGGCTTATCCTTGTCGGCCTCTCTACCCTTTTGACCTCTTGTAAGGACAGCTCGTAGATTAGAGGTTTCAGCATCATTAACGCGTACAGCCTCAATCAAACTAACCCCACTACCACTTGGTAGCTCCTCTACTGTAGTCTTTGGTCGTTGGAGTATTTGTTTAGGCCCATTTTCTGGCTGGGAATCATTTCCTTGGGCACGATGATTAACAGGCCCCGGTTGCCGACTTCCTCGCTAGAGGGAACTGATCTTACTCCAGCAAGTAGCTGCTAAATGGCCAGATTTTCCACAGATGTCGCACTTAACATTCGGGCAATTCCTTGGATAGTGCTGCCCACCACACCATTTGCAACTAAACCTCGAAGGTGCACCCTCATCTGGGTATCTACTTCCTATCAAATTTTGTTGTTTTTTAAGGAAGTTGACATCAACGGCTATTTGCCGATACTGCTCCGTAATCATGTCGATATAATGCTTCATCATGTCCTTAACCTCGCCAAGAACATTGGAAGAACTCAACTCATAGCCTTGGTCATTACCATGTCGTTCAATCGGCCTAACAATTCGATTAGGCATAGGTTGTTGAGCCACAGGCATGGTATTAGAATTAATCGCCTGGCCTCCACCATTTGGAGCCATTTGATTGCCCGTAGGCATCGACATGCTAGGGGGAGCTGGTAATAAAGGGACATTCTGCATCATGCTCCCTCTCCCATTAGGGCTAGCCATTGCTATCCCTTGGCCACTACTGCCATTGGCCATTGCCAGATTATTTCCCAATACTAAACCCATGTTCGAATTGCCTCGAGAAGCATAGGTTGCTTGTAGTCGGGATTCCACCTCTTGTGCTCGTGTAATGGCAGTATTTATATCCCCCAAGGGGACACTACTCAACTGCAATTGGATATTAAAGTCCAAACCATGAAGGAAATATTGCAATTGGGCAGCTGCGGGGACAGGAATAGAGGTGTCCAACTTACGGAAAACCTCTTTTATCTTCTTCGCATAAGCACGAATATCCTCGTGTGGATCTTGCCGGGTCACGTTGAGTACACGCAACCAATATTGCCCACCCCTTTCAGGGGCAAACTCCCTTCGAAAAGCTCCATAAAATGCATCAATGTTCAATATGGTTCCGGCTTCTAAACCATGATACCATATAGCGGCTCTTCCTTTGAGAGTCATGTTGAAGAACATCATTAAATGTCCTTCTTCTTGGATGCGACAGTTAAACATCAGCTTTTGAAACTCCCTAATGTGGAGTTCCGCATCTTCCTCAACTAGCCCATTAAAAATGGGTAGCGGGTAACCTAGAGCCGGCAAATCCGTCGTTCCTGCTGGAATTGCAATAGGCTACGCCATGACGCGGATTGGATTTGTGCTAAGAATAGGGGACGGTGGGGTTACACCTCCCGCAATTGATGTGGACTGGCTTATGGCAGGAAGGGGAGCACTAGAGCTTCCACCTTCTCCTAACTTGCTGCTTGTGATCCTAAGACCACTAGATCCACTCCCTCGTAAGGGTTCAGCACCGCTACGCTTAGGGGAATATCTCCTAAAAATTTCAGCACGTCGCCTAACTCTTTCGTCTCTTTCTTGCTTTTGGATTTCTGCTAGACGATGCTTATCAATAAATAACAGATCAATCTCAGTATCCTTTGGCATAAACTGCTAGTTGGTCCCTAAACAACCAGGATTCGAGAACCGCCACTTTTTAGCGGCTCCCGGCAGACGCACCACTGATGGACCAAAAAACGGGCCGGCACTGGCTCATGCACTAGCCAGACCTCGTCACTACGCACAAGACAACCCCTCGGCCTCGCGGCCAGGAGCGTCTATCAAAATCTCTTCAATTCCTAAACATTGCGTTTGCAATACGTTGTAGTCCCACTGATCCTAGCCCACTACTCCTCAGAGGGAGTCCCTTTCACATAGCCAAAAGGCTCGAATCACATACGCATGGGGTTCCTCCTACGGCTGAATGCCGTCAACCCTCTGCGACTCTCCTACACCTTGGGGATTGGCCCCTTGATGCGTCGCTCAACATTTAGACATTTCGCACAAACGTCACTCAAGGTACCCAATAAGCGTGTCCAGGAATGTACCATTGTCCTTACTTGATTTCCCCTTTAGGATCCCACAACTAGCCTACAGCATGGGTATCTCACTGCCTCTCAACGTAGGTCATGTCCTCATAAACCAATTGCAATGCATGTCCAGGAGCTGATCATTGATACTTTTAAATTCTTTTCATGCTCTATGCAGTTGGTGGATGCCTAGTACTCATACATCTAGTAAAACAGTATCGTGCACAAGTGCAAAAACATCCCTTTCATGCTTTCTTTCTAACGATTGTATGCTTCGTTGCATAGCATTTTACGGCTTTTTCCATTATTTTTCATATCAAAAGCGGACAAAACTGAACTAAAACACGGAAACAAGGCTGATCTGAAGCGAGTCTTCATGCCTCAGCCTCACTATACATTCACGGACATTACTCATAATTTTCCCAATTTTTCGAAGCCCAAAATACAATTTTCCCCTATTTTTTAGGGTTTTTTCCACCATTTTCTTGCAATTTTTCCCATTTTCTCCCATTTTTTAATTGCTGAAAATTAAGTTCAGTTTATGGGCTGTGGCCCTTAGTTCATTTCAGCAGAAAAAGAATTTTAGCAGGTGTGGATTAATTTATTGCATCATTTTTAGCCCAAAAAACCCTATTTTCCTTCATTTTTATGGTTTTTCGTGTCTCGGTTTTCTATTTTCTGCTATCCCACACATGTTTTTTCTGATTTTTAAATGATGAACTGCCAGAAAACAGCTCAAAGTACGACATACTCAAAACTCAATCCATATGAACACATTTTTATCAACCAAATTTGCATCAAAATACCATTTTCTTTGTAAAAACAATTATTACCGTGTCTTGCGGGTTTTTCCATTAAATTTGGCACGTCCCACGATTGATTTCCAGCCATGAATTCTGCTTGGAATCGGCAATCTACAATGATTTGGCATTGCCCTTCAGTCTCGTCAAGAATCGGCATCCATCCGGCCATCCATTTCCATTCTACTCTTCCATGCATGAACGGGGGTTAAGAGGAGAGAGAGGGAGGAGAGAGAAAGACTGATTTTCTCTCTCTCTCTCTACAGTCCACCATTGCGGGAGCGGAGACCGGCGATACGGAGCGTAGCATTGATGCAGGAGCCTGGCATGATCATCTGCATAGCTTGTGTATCAATCTTCATCATGATTGGGGGGGGGGGCGCGATTTTTTCGGCGGCTGAAAAACCGCCGCCCCCCCCCCCCCCCCCCCGCCCCCCTACATCACGTTTTTTTTGAGGGGGGGGGGGGGGGGGGGGGGGGGGGGTGCCAAAGGTCACCCCCCCTCTCTTACACCTTTTGGTATTTCTAATTTGGGCCCCCTTTTGGGCACCCCGGCCGGTTTCGGGCCATCTTCCGCGTACGGACTCCGATCGTCAGTCTGAAAATTTCTATGAACTCGTCTCGACATCTCGCACTGACCGGCAGCTCCACTGACTGGCACAGGCACACGGAAAATTTATGAAAATTCTTGGAGTGTCGTACGGGTGCCCGTCAAGCACTTGACGCTTAAAATCGTCCTAGGTCTAGTTGCCGCCTTCGTGGTTGAGCATTTTCCCCCGTATTTCCACATTTTTCTCCTATTTTTAGGCATGTTCCGGGGCCTAAAATCCATCCTTCAGTTTTTCTTCTTTGTCAATGCTTCTGCCTCATTATGATTGTCTATTTGCTCATCAGGGATCCTCCATAGCATGCATTCTCAATATTCTAACATGGTATCAGAGCGGGTTTTAAGTTGATGAGTCATCAAGCCACTGATTGAGTCAGTCCAGTTTGAATTTATGGCTCCCTCCACTTTTCCATGAATCTCTCACCTACTTCCATAGCTACCCACTTTTAGTGGAGGGCATAATAGTCACCAAATCACCTAGTATCTCTTGATACTAATCACCTAGTGCTTCTTGGCACTTGTACTCAACTAAAATTTGAATTTTTTGGAGCTGATTTGCTATTGATCTTGCAATCTCAAAATGGGAAAGGACTCGACGACATCCCGATTCAATGGTGTTGGATTCCATACATGGCAAACTAGGATCAAAATGATCCTAATGAAGAAAGGCATGCGGTCAATCACAAGTGGTCAAGAGAAGAAACCAAGGAAAGTTGCACTTTCAGTCATATGGGATAAAAATGATGATAAGGCTCAAGTTATTATCAAGCTCGAACTTGATTGACAGCTGCATTCATCATGTTGATGATTGTGAAACCTCTTACGTGACACGGGATTGATTAGAAACCCTATTTGGAGCTCATTCAAAATCCTCCAAATATGGTTTACTGATTGAATTTTTTAGGCTCAACATGCAAAGTAATACCTCACTTGAAACTCATTTGAATTATATGGAAAGCTTGTTGACACAACTTGTAGGAATCAACATGAAGATGGATGAAGATATTTGCATTGGAGTGCTTCTCAAGAGTTTTCCATCTAAGTTTGATAATGTGTCTACCACATTAATCAACATGCCAAAGCTGAAACTTGTGGACATCAAAGCCTCTCTCCTAGAAGAGGAAAAGAAGATCAAGAACAAGGGAGAAACAAGCATCCCAAGAGGAGGCCAACAACTCCTCTATATGAAAGGGAAGAATAGCATAGTCTGTGATTTTTGTAAGAAAACTGGGCATATTGAGAGATTTTGCTATGCTAAGAAAAGGTCTCAAAGAGCATATCTTGCTACAATCAAAGAAGATGAGGACAACTTTGAAGAAGAAGGAGAAGAAGAACCCTAAGAACAAAAGGATAGGACTCACCAATCCCTCTTTTGTAGCTCATTTTCTAATAGACTTTTTTAAGTTTAAAATGTGGACTTGCCTAATGTTCCCACCATAAGCTCCTATACTCCTCATGTAACCTCTACACACTACAGCCTCTACACACTTAGTGAGGCCTTGTAACAACCTCTAGCTTTTTATGGTTGGTTTTTCCATGTCTACACTTAGCAAGGTTTTAATCACGACAGTCTCTGTATACTCAATGTCTTTTCTAGCTGTGATTGAGGAGGGGTGTTGAGAAATGTGCAATCACATCCACCATAGCCTCTTTGTTTGGAACAAACAAGGCAAAGAAACTGACTGCAAAGAAAGCCTTAGACTAGGTCATGTATACATGGTTTATTAAAACCACGGTTGGTGATTACCATGGCCCCTTTCCACTTTTTTCCACCTACCAATACCACCTATTGTAAGCCTATAAAGGGCACTCATCCCACACTCATTCTATCAATCATTATCATTCAATTGTACTTACATTATGCTTGGATAATTTTAGTTGTTCTTCTTTGCCAATGCTTCTGCCTCATTATGATTGTCTATTTGCTCATCAGTGATCCTCCATAGCATGCATTCTCAATATTCTAACAAGCACAAAATAATTATTTTCATATTTTTGAGATGTATGTCCTTACTACATTCCATTCTCATCATCTTACTCAAACCATGTTTTTTAACATGGTGTGTGAGTGTCATCCTTGGTGCTTGTGAGGTAGAGAGGCACCCATAGTTGTGTAGAATGTCAAAAATATTCAAGCTTCAAAGATGTTGTTGTCCAAAAACCTTGCGGTGTTAAGATTGAAGGTTTGGGAGTTGCCAAGCTCATTGGACAAGGAGTTCATTATCCAACAAAGTATAGCTCTTCATTGTGCTCATTACCAAATTTTAGTTTACTTTTGAAGGCTTTCATTAGCAAGAGGAAGAGGAAGAGTAGCCATTGGGCTGGTTGTACAAGTTCTATTTTGTAGGTTTTTTGTGTCATCTTCCAGTTGCAAGGGGGTTGCTTAAGGGCACTACTTAAAGGGGTTGCTTAAGGCTTATGCTTAAAGGGCCTACTTCAAACAAGTTGAGGGCTTGCTTCCATCAGAAGCTTAGGGGCTGATTCAATCAAGCTAGGAATTCTCAACTAGAAGGATTGGCTTCTCTAAATCTAGTAGCATATGTAAAGTGTGTTCTCAACTCAACTAACTCCAACGAATACTTATTGACCTCTTCGTGCAATCAACACCATTCAAAAAATGGCCCCATGCTGATTTTTAAAAAAGGAGGATAAGGTTTCTTTTTTTAATGGTAATCATTTTGGTCAACAATTATTTATCCTTATAATTTAAAGCCTATCTACATTAAGATGCAAACTAGTTTATCGTCAAACTACTTTCACATTGTATGCTACAACTTAGTTTAGTCTAAACCATTTGATTAGATTTTTCTTTCACAACTATCTTCACAATTGGTTTATTTTAAGCCCCTTCCACACAATCGAAGCAAACATGTTATCTTTGACTCAGTGTTCACATTGCTACTGTCCAAACTGGTAAAAGTCTATTTTATGCGGATTTTTCAAAATTAACCAAACCCACTATATATATTTCTAAGAAATTCATCTCTTTATAAAATGAGTTAGAAATTGTTGTGTGAGTCACTAGTCTAACCTCTCCATTCCCAAAATGCCTAAAATTGAAGTAGTATAAAATTTCAACGGAGCAGTTTTCAAGCTTGAAAAATGAAAACCATGTACCATCTAATATGAAAATATCTTTGGAAAATATTTGAAAATTACAAGGCTCTTGATAGCCCAATGTGGAAAAGAAAGAATAATAAAGCACTTAAGGACAAGAGCATGGGGCTTGTTAAACAGTGTCCTTCATTATATATCGAGTATTATATAAGCAAAACAAGCCTAATACACAAAACCTTTGGCTCCTAAGCATGAACTCAAAGATAAGTCTTTTAATAGAAGTTTTCAAGCTAGATTTAAAAAATTATGTCTCCTTTACTTCATTGATAAATAGATTTAAAATATGTAATGTGTGATTTCCTTGTATTAAAGATATCAAAGAAGATAAAGCATTATTACTCTACTTAATAATGTGGACAAACCTAATAAAGGATATGAGCAGGTGCTGAAAATCTTGAGAAATGTACTAGATAGAAAACTCAACTTAATGGAGGTTGCTCTTTATGAGCAAGAAAGTAAACTCAAAGAGAAGATGCAAGCAACTACTAAGCCTCATAGTATCTACACTCTATAGTAAAGGATCTTCAAAATTTGCTTGGACCATCTCTAACTTGAAGATCCTTAAGTGTAGTGCTTGTGGGTACCTAATCTAAGTTGGATTTTTTTCCTCTTTTAAATATTTTACCTTTTATATTTTATTTTTAAGGAAATAAAAATAGATTTTACATCTCAAAGAGTTGTAAGAATGTTTGTGACAAGCAACTTTGGCTTGAGAAATACTCCTTTAGTGATTCACGTAGCAGAATGGATGACGCTTGAAGATATAATGATGTCATTGCTTTTGGATGATTTTGCATTGACATCAAAGAAGAGTGATGGTAATCTATTCTCATACATTATTGGCTTAAGTTTCAATAACTCCAGTAACAACCTTAAGTAGTTGCAAGTGGTAATGAAGGAGAGATTTAAGTTTTCTCAATTTATCTATCTTCTTGTCTACTATATTGTGACAACCATTGCTTGAGATAGGGGAGATAGTGTGTGTGAGTATGAGTTGAGTGAGAGATAAGTGAGGGTGGGGATCATTTGCATCTCTTGCTTCCATCTATTCTTTCCATTTCACTTCCATAGCTTAAAGGGTAATAGGCTGAGTAAGAGGTCATCTGTGTGGGAGAGAATACAAGTGAGAGTAAGGGACTGATCTAGAGAAGCTCTTCTCAAACCTCTTCTACTCCTTTATTTTCTTCTCTTAGCATTAGTGCTACAATGGTGCAAATGGAAAGGAGTAGAGACATCGACTTAAGGAGTAACATATTAATTGTGAGACTACCAACAAGCCTTCCATGCTTTTTGAACTACAATGTGGTGGAGGGGAGTAAGTAAGTCTACTAAAGCTTTGAGCATCTAATAAATTTTTCAAAGCAAGAGTACAAGAAAACTAGGTGAGAGATAGTTACATCATGGATGGATCAAGATCTTGAGATAATTAGAGTCTCCATCCAATATCCCACTATTCAGCTCTCACAGTTCTTGCTAGCCTTCATCATACAATTGATAATAATTGAAATAAAAAATAGGAAAAGAATAAATTGCACAAAAGAAGAAAACTACCAAACTTTCATGAGAGAAGATTGGGTAGGGTCTCTCCCCATGCATAGGTGAGCACCTCCCCCATACATGCATTTATAGTATTCAATTAAGCTTTTATGTTCAAAATACATTGAAAGCATCCTTTTTTAATTCTTGCTTTTCCTCTCCTTGCATGACTTACTTTCATGCAAATAAAATCACTATCTATTATAAATAGCTTTACAATAAAAAATAATATATTTTATTATGTAATGAAAACATCAAAATAAATATAATGTGTATGTGTGCATGCAAAGTCCTTGTGCTAATAGGTGCATACAAAATCTAATGTTTCTAATAATGTTTTTCCATATTGTGAAGCCTAAAAATTCCATGTATTAAAATGCACATTCAAATATAATATTTCTAATTAGCTCCTCTAATTATATGCTCACCAAAACACAAAACACACGAGTATCCTTTCATCTTTCTACCAAGCATAATGCTACTAGTACCACATATATGTGTTTGCATGATAAGTCACAAATTATTTAGCAAATAGAAAAAATCCAAAATAATCATAATCATCTAATTTCGAAAATTCTATAAATAAATATAATTCCATAACATATAGCCTAATATAAAACCTTTAGAGAGTTGAAAACCTATCTATGACTTCATTTATCTTAGATGATGTTTGAGGCTACTAAAGCAAATGCAAATGGAGTAGCCAGAGCCAAAATGCTCTTAAACATCAATGCATCTCACCCAAAGACAACCTTGAGTATGGTAATAGTAACTTTCCATTCCACTAAGAAAATCCTCCTTAAAGCTTTTCAAAGGGAAAGAGGGATCTACCCCTACTACTGATAACTACAAACCCAAGAATGACATTGACTGTTCTAAAATATGTTAGTAGGAGATGGAAGACCTCATGCAATCTTGTATCATTTAGATGGGTATAGGTTACACAATGATTCTACCAATAATGAAAGATCTTGATTTCATAAATCACAACATAAGCATATGTTGCTTGCAATGATGTTTGATTGTGCTAGCACAACTAACCACAATGTTGGAAGGGATTGCAAAAATGAAAACATCATCTTCATCATTCTCTTCATCCCCAAATACAATAAGTTGTTGAACATATAAACCATGATCTCTACTAATAATTGATATCATTGTCAACAATCTTTAAAGTAGGGAAATCAAGGTGAAGTTTGTCGTATGAGCCCTTGTAGATAGATGTAGGTATATATTTATGGATGCATGGTCTACATCCATGAATGAGTCATCTTAGGTTTGTTGGGTTTTACTCATGCATATGCTCACATAGGAGTGTTGGTGATCTATAGTAGGACATTGAGGTACCTTTTACTCTTCATAAGAGAGGTTCTTCCCCCTAGTCATATTATTCTTTATTTGTGTATGTATGTTACACATTACACACTTTTGTGTGTGATCTTAAGGCACTTGCACAACCCTAAAGTCTAAGGGTTGTACTTTTGTACTTTGTCTTACACACTTTGAAATTAATCAAGTCATGTAGTGACCACACTCCCACTCTCTCTACTATCTACACTCTTTGCGCTGAGCTAATAGCTGCCATCTCTAATTTAACATTTGGTAGCATAGCTTAAGGTTTAACCAGGTAGCTCCCATGCCAACAGCAGCAATAGCCACCACCCATCCAATCGCTCCATGCTAGGCTTGCTAGCCTAGCTAGTTGGTCACTCTACTACGCCTACACCAACTGCTTGTCGAGAATCATTGCTACCCTAATTTGCTGTCACTAGTATAACTTATCATTTTATTCAAAATATCAAAGCCACAATAAGGGGCTTCTATAGGGAAAGGTCTACTTTTGCTATAGTAGGTGCTTTTGTGGAAAAATGTTAGAAAATTGTTGGAATTTGAGTCAAAAAATTTGGGGCTTTTGTATGTTTGGCATACATTGGCATATGCACTAAAGTTTCAGTCTATAATTGACTGAAATCGTACACATTAGACAATAAAATTTTGGGACTTTTGTGTTTTTTAGTGCAAGTGAGCACTGTTCTTGCATTGGACAACGTGCTACTGAAATCTATTAAAATTTTAGCACATTGAGACAATAGTGGTCAAGTGTGACACAGTTTAGTTTATTATAACTTGGCATTTGTTGTAATTTTTGGAAATTTGTGTATTTCCAAGTTTAGCAAGCTATGGTTATTGCTCTTGCACCTTTTGAAAGAGTGACATTTATCATGGCCAATAAAGGACAGAGTGATGTCTTCACTTATGTATCTAAAGAGAATAGATTGGATGGCAATAACTATTCTCTGTGGTCCTTCATGATGAAGAATGTACTCATTGCAAAAAATATTTGGGATTATGTCAGTGGGGAAGAAGTTTGCCTTGGAGATATGGCTCCTACTACTCCTCCACAAGGAGATCATGGTCAATCAGCCACCACCACCCCAAAGAACAGTTGCATAGAAGGCTTGGAACACTAGGGATGCCCAAGCATTATCATTTATTGCTTTGGCAATTGAGCGGTCTATAATCTTGCGTATTTGATATGTTGCTACTTCATGAGTAGCATGGCTTACACTTGAGCATATTTTTGCTAGAAAAAATGGTACTCGCATTTCTTTATTAAAGAACAAGCTTGAAAATGTGAAGATGGAAGAAGGTGATGCTATGGAAGATCATCTTAATAAAATTCATGACGTGCATGAGCAATTGATGAATGTAGATGAGTATTATTCTAATGCTCAGATGATCTCTACTACTTTGAATTATTTGCCACCTTCTTATTGGCCTTTCACACGGCATTGAATCTCACATTGCGAATTTCTCTGTGGCTACTTACATTTCTTCAGTTGGTTAGTTTCTTGTTGGAACAAGAGTAAACAAGGAAGAATAGTGGGGTGGATGTTGTAGCCTCTAAACAAGCTTTTGTGGCAAGACAGAAGGGCAAGGGCAGTTAGTCCAGGAATGCTCCATAGAGTTTTGGAAGTTTAGAAACTTCATAGAACAATAAGAAGAAAGGGGGCATGCAAGCCAAAAAGGGTAAGTGCCATTATTGTAGAAAAGCAAGTCATTACATCACAGAATGCAAGAAACACATTGCCAAGGAGAAAAAGGAGTCTAGGATGTTTGTTTTAGATGCACATACTATTGCTACTGCTATTGAATCTGCATCATTTGTTATTGACCATGAACTATTTTTACACTTGTAGTTATGATTAGTCTTGGTAGATAGAGCATTCAACTCTACAGAGGATTCTAGCACTTGGTTCTTTGATCGTGGTGCTTATTACATCTCTTAGGGATTTGTTTACCTCTATTTTTGAAGCTCCAATTGGAAAATCAATGCAATGTGCCAACAATGCATCTTATATTGTTAGAGGTGTTGGAGAGATTGTCCTAAAAGCCATTGATAGCTCTACTCTCTATTTGTAGATGCATTATATGTGCCAAGGATAAAGAAGAATTTTCTATCCATTTCTTCTTTAGCAAAGTGTGGAATGCAAGTCACATTTGATGATGATAAATGCATGGTCAAGGATAAGGAATTCTTGACTTTGGTACTCAATGGCACATTATGTCATTGACTTTATGAGTTAGATGCTCATTCGATTGATCAGTCAGTTTACTTGGCATCTAGTATTACTCCTACTATGTGGATCCCCAAAAGGAACACCAACAAAATAGGATTTCTACTGCAAAAATATATCTCGTATCATCAACAACCATCTTTTTCATATTTGATACGATCTCAACAAAGAAAAGAACACCATGAACAAGAAATCTTCACACAACTTCATAGAAACAATTCTCCCACGACTTTAACTTTAACAAAATCCATCATTCTCTTCATATTCTTCATAGAATTCATTGATAGACATTAAAAACACAAAATAATACTCCACTTTGAATTGAAAAATATCACATATGATTCATCTTCAAAGATTCCATAGCTTTCTCTCACAATCTCTCATTGATAGATGCATTGTTTTGCATAGAATTAGCTATCTTTGATTCTCTCTCTCTCTCTCCATCAATAGTACATCATATCCTCACTACAATACTCAATAATCACGTGTAATAATCCTTCTTTGGTCGTGGATGCCCCTTTCAAAAGGTATGTCTAATATGAAAGGTCACCACAGCCACTACAGTGACTCTTCATAGCTCATCACTGTCAATTCACTCCAGTCTTCTCTTGAGTCTTCATCAACTACTTCTTCCACTTACTTGAGCTCTTTTGAAATTAAATTCACCTCTTTCCAAGGCTAGAAAACTTTCCCAAAGTCACACATACATGCTACCGAACACTTACAGAGGTGTACAGAATAAAACAGAGACAGGAACAGAGGCTCTATAGAAGCTCAACAAAGGGTTACAAAAGGTCAACAGAAAGCATCAAAACCACATAATTCATACTAAAACCATTCCAAACTATCAAAAACAATTCAATGAGCTTTCAAAAAACCTCAAACTTTATCAATCATTACTCCATACTTCATACAGAAGAAAAATAGAACAAAATAGAAGCCATCAGAACCTCAATAGAACCTACCAGAACATTACAAAGCCTCATATCTCTACTGAAAAACTTCATACAGAAGAAAAATAGAACAAAATAGAAGCCATCAGAACCTCAATAGAACCTACTAGAACATTACAAAGCCTCATATCTCTACTGAAAAACATCATGAGCTCCCAAAACATAATCAATCTCATCCAAAACACTCTTAGATACTTCCAAAACAACCAATCATCATTCAACATCCATCAAAAATCAACCATTCAGCCCTCAAAAACAACAAAAAACATCCAAAAAATCAAGTCATTTCAACATTCAACACTATGTCATAGATAGAAATATGGCATGCTCATATGGGGCATGTGAACTATGGCATTTTGATGCTTATCTTGTGTACTCACATGTTGGAAGGCTTATCTCTCTTGGAGAGACCTCCTAAGCACATTTTTGAGGGATGCATTTTGGTCAAAATGCATCGTTTACCTTTTCCTTGTGATATTGCTTTTAAAGTTATGGCGAGGTTGCAAATTGTGTATTCAAATGTATGCGGACCCATGCAGACAAAGTCATTGGGTGGATATTATTATTTCACCACCTTCATTGATAAATTTACTCATTTTTGTTGGGTTTATTCATTGGTGAAAAAGTCAGAAGTGTATAATGCATTTTTAGGTTTTACTACATTTCTAGAAAGTGAAAAAGGTTGTTAGTTTAAGACTCTCTGTTCAAACCGAGGGGGGGAATACATGTCTTCCTTGCTTAGTACTTTTTTGAAGTAAAAAGGCATTGCACATTAGTATACTACTACATATACTCCATAGTAGAATGGGGTTGTATAAAGGAAGAATTGATCATCATGGAGATGGCCAAATGTATGGTGAAAGCTAAAAAATTGCCACATGGATTTTGGATGGAAGCAGTTATGTGTGCTTGTCATGTTTTGAATAAGTTCTCTACTAAAGCATTGAAAAATATAATGCCTTTTGAGGTTGCCACAGTTGTAAACCTTGAGTCGTCCACTTTCGTACTTTTGGGTGTCTTGCATATGCTCATATTCCAAAAGTATTGAGAAAGAACTTGGATAATAAGGCTATCAAGTGCATATTTGTGGTATAGTAGTGAAGGTAAAGGGTACAATTTGTACGATCATGTTTTCAAGAAAGTGTTCATCAATAGGGATGTGATTTTTGATGAAAAATCAAAATTATCTCTTTCTCATTATGATGCATATCAGGGTGCAAACAATGTGTTTGAAGGGATGTTGCCTATTTCTTTTGGTGATATAGTTGGAGCTTCATTAAATGAACAAAATCTTCAGCCAATTGCTCCATTAAATAATGCAAAAATTCAGCCTATGGCTAATCTAAATATTCAGCAAGATGCTGAACTTGAGGTTCATCAAGAGCATATACATCATTAGGATGTTAGACAAATACTTAGATTATACTTGTAGACTCTACAAGATAGTCATTTGGATGCTCCTCTTGTTGGTCATACTTAAAGATAAACACATCTGCATGATCATGCTAATGTTATGGAATTTGTTATGGCAACAAACACAGTTGATAATGATGAGCTTAATTCTTTTGAGGATGCACAACAAAGTGTGCATTAGATGGCCGCAATGCAAGCTGAATTTGATTTTATCATGAAGAATCAAACATGGAACTTAGTTACACTGTCTATTGGAAAGCCATCAATACTAAATGGGTCTATAAGCTTAAACGGAAAGCAGATGGATCCATTGATAAGTACAAGACTAGATGATCAATGGCGGTCAAAGACCAAGCCACTTTTAACTAAGTTGCCAAGCCAACTCCTAAGAGTTGTTGCACTAGATAGGCGATAATTATCACTAATTTCAATCACTCTATCTAGCCTTCCAAATATTTATGATACTATTTTGCCGTAATAGTCCAACTAATATCATTTAATGCCTAAGAACTAAGCAATTCTATGCAGTTCTTTTGTGTTCCTTTTTAATAATCACTTCACGGGTAGGTCTCTAGATTGGGTATTAGAATAGTAAGCCTAGGATAGTTATGGTTTCCCCCCATCTTTCAAGGGCCACTCCTCATAATTTTCTCCAATCATACTTGTGGCAGTTTATCCAAGAAAATTGTTTAAAATAAGAAAGATTAAATTTAGAATATAGATCCAATGGATCTATTAGTACATCTTTTCTTAAGTTAATTTTAAATTGTTTTCTTCTCCACCTTATGATTATTTCCTTTTATTTATTTAATTCAATAAAAATTCAGAGAAAATCAACTAATGTTCCACAAACCAAGAACTTTAATCCCCCCCCTCCCCTTTTTTTAAACGCAAACCCTCTCTGTATTGTGCAATCTCTCATTGTTCTTTAATGTTTAAATAATTACAGCATTCTTACTTTCTAATAAAAATGACATTCTCTCCTCTCTTTAAACTAAACATCAATCATGATAAAAGAAAGATCTTTCCACATGCTTACACATCTGCATACACAATTCATTTTATCCCCAGTGTCTTCTCTTAATTAATAAATTACTATACTGAGCCTCCACTCTTTACTTTCTCAATCATCTAACAAATGTTCATATAAATAACATGTAAAATACTAGTATAGACACTGAGGCTTTCCCTCATGCCATCCATTCAACCAACTATGAATTGCAGTGTTGTTTAAGGATTTTTATATTTGATATTTTGATAGTAATTATTCTCTATGATTTTTTTAATAAATCATAGAAAATTTACCAGTATTAATGTTGACCAAGAATATCTATACACTTCTCTTACCCCCATGTGACACATATTAATGCAAAGCACATATTCTTATTTTGTATAGATTCACAAACATAATGTTTCATGTAAGTATTTTCTTAGAAATTATCATTAAATTATTTTTCTATTCCTTTAAAATTTAATAAAATTAATTAGAACTTAGAAATAGCATTTTCAACTTCTCTATGAAATATTATGATTTTTTAATGTAGAAACATAATTTTTATATGATTAAAAACACTTATTTTTTCTCAAAATAATCATTTTTTATTTTAAAACTTATGAAACCACCTCTAAAAATTCTCAAAAAAAATTTAAAAAACTTATTATGGTATAAAATTTATTATTAAAATATTACATTTAATAAAGATTCAGTCACAAGTTTTATAATATTTTTTCTATGTAGTTTTAGAGTAAGGTTCAATCATTTTTAGTATTTTTCTATTTTTAGAAATGAATATCAAATATCCATAAATACTAGGAACCATTGAAAATGGAAAATATAGATTTGTGATATTGTATAAAATTTCTAAACTAAGAAAATTGTAACGTCACACCACATATTTTTGTTAAAGAAAACGAAACGCTTACTTGATAATGCACGGGTCATAATCGCATCTTTGGAAGCATGTCCTTTGTAGTCTAGCCAAGAATGTGTCTACCAATACTTTCACTCAAAAATCATATTCAGTCTCTTGTCCTTATTTTAGTCCTGCACTCCGCTAAAATAGGTTTCCTTTAGTGCGTATATGAACTAAGCCTTATGGATAGGGTTTTTCTAACTAACCTTTAAACTAAATGTTTAAATGAAATAAATTTTGCTTCTTCTTCTAATATGTGATGAACTGGTCTCCATGATGACATTTAGATGGAGAAAATGAGTGGGATTCAAAATGGAGAATAGAAATGGTCAAACAGAGGAGATATGGAAGAGAGAGAGAAGATCAAAGAAGACGACAATGATGAGAAGGAAGAAGATTATGAATTTGATGGCGATGATGATGATGATGATGATGATGATGACGACAACGACGAAGGCTCCGATTAGCCCCTCTCAATGATGTGCCTGCCCCAAAATAAAATCTCTCTCTCTCTCTCTCCCTTCAATTAGCCCCCATTATCATGCTCCCCTTCTCTTTCATGGCCGCCATGATGACCACAAGCATGCCTCTCTCTCCCTTTTTCTCCAAAAAAAAAGGTTCCCTCTCTCATCCCTTTCTTCACACCTCCATTCCCCTCTCGGCCAAGATCCTAGTGCCCTCTCTCATCACATTTTCAACAGCCACAAAAATCATTTTTTCCCTTGAAAAAAATAAAATTAAACTCCTTATATGCCTCAACCTCCTTACTATTTATCTCACCAAACTTCCAAATAATCCTCCCACAACTATACCCTCTTAAACATTAAAATCCCTCACTCAAACATCTAATTTTTATGAGGTGTATCCTATGGATGCTCCTATCATAATTTTGGTGTATCACAAACATTCCCTCCCTTCTGCAAACTCTACAGAAGATGAAGATGACCATTCTAATTTGGACTTATGTACCCATTGTGAAAGAGAAAATCCAAGATTGCAAGGGCACAATTAGGCTTATATAGACTACTGGTTTAAAGAACATTTTCAATTTCATGTATTGGCAACAATATAAAACTCTCTACTTCTCCATCTATGTTGTAGGGCTCAAAATATAGATTCCAACTATCCCATACCAATCCACCTCCCTATATTCTATGAATTTCCATTGACTTTAAGATTCTCTCTAGCATGACATGCAAGATTCAAACTATTATTGATCTTATCTACCCCAATTACCTGGCAACATATTACGCTTATCAGGTTCGGAAGTCAAAAGTGTAATTGTCAATCTGCCCAATTGTCCTTTCTTCAATGTCAGTGATTGGTGGTATAGGTATAAAATGACTAAGAGGACCAAGACTTTCCCCAATACTCCTAGGATTTTATCATAGAATCTACGTATATCATTAGGGTCATTGTACTATCCTTCTTTCCTTGCCAAACTGTAAAGACCGTCCTCTAAAGACAACAACTACGAACACTGCATCTACATGAAATTAATGTAAAAATATGGTAACAATGTATCAGATGTATACAATATGGTAACTAAATTGAACTTTCAAACATTTTAGCTCAACAGATTCACTTTAGAAATTTAATCTAGCACATAATCTCAGTCACCTTGCCTAGGCAAATGAAAATACAATGATACCCACCAAGTCAGCATCTCTCATCCACGCTACCCCTAGTCAAAATTTCATGGAGAGAACCTTATTACTCAACTACCTTCATCACTAAGAAAGCAACAAAGTTATGGGAATAAACTGCATTGGATTCCTAGGTAGCCACCACATACATTGAAATTCACCAGTCATACACATACACACCATATCCTAAAATCACTTCCTATTGCTAACATCTCATCCCATGTGGGTGGACCCTCATATAAATTGAAATGTTTATGTTTCTTTTAATTTATTTTTATCTTAAAAGTTTTAATTTGTGCTCCTTCTATAATTACTTAGGCTTTTGAATCTTTATAGTATTTCAATTAATTTATATTTGTTACTTTCTGTTATTTCAAACAAATATGTGTAAATAAATTAAGTATGAAACAACATGTTATGTATGGGAATATTGCAACTCCAAGAATTGTCAATATAAGTATGCAGCAACATCTAAATCAAAATGTTAGCCAAATCTGCACATAAATCATACACTAGCTAGTACATTATTAAATCTGCACATAAATCATACACTAGCTAGTACATTGTTAAAGGACTAGATAAAGAAGTATTGAAACTCTCCTCCCCCTACACAAAATAATCTTCATATGCTCATATCATCATTTCGATTAATGGATCTATCACTACAAGAATATAGGGGCATAGCGATAGGCCTTTGTGACACAAATTAGCAGTGTTGCTATTTGCGTCACAAATGCAATGCAAATAGCGATGGTACTGTGAGAAAAAAAAGGGCAAAACCCGAGCACGACATTTTTCCACAAAGAGTTTGAGAGAGTGTGAAAGAGATCATGGCTTTAGGAGGGAGAGGAAGAGGAAGAGAGAAAGAGAGAGAAGGAGAGCTTCTCGCCATTGTCGACAATCACAAAGAAGAGGAGGAAGTCCACAAAGGAAGAAGAGGGGCTGTCGTGAAGAGGAGACGAAGAATCCATCCTCGGGCCTTTGTGTCTTGGTCTGTTCTTGTTCTTTCTTCTTCTTCTTTTTTTCTTGAGAATGAGGTGCATTGAGGGAGAAAGAGAGGAAATGAGAGAGGGAGAAGGAGAGAGAGAGAGAGAGAGAGAGAGAGAGAGAGAGAGAGAGAGAGAGAGAGAGAGAGAGAGAGAGAGAGAGAGAGAATAAATATGAAAGATAACAAAGAAAGAGAGGAAGAGAGAGAGGGAGGGAGGGAGAGAGGAGAATGAGTGAGAAAACACGAGGCAGTGGAGAGAAACAAAGAGAGGGGTTGTCAAAAAGAGAAGATGAAGAATCCATCGTCCTCTTGGTTTGTTCTTGTTCTTTCTTTCTTTTTTTCTTGAGAATGAGGTGCATTGAGGGGGATGTCAAGATTGTGGGAGAGAAGGAAGGAGTCTCACTTGAAGCTTTCTTGCTTGCACAATGGGGGAATACACACAAAGGTGGAGGCTGAAAACAGTTTTCCTCTTCTTAGTTGTGGAAGCCAAAAGAACTCAATTACAAAGAAATAGAAGAACCCTATATATGGGTCTCAAGCCAAACTCAACTAACTAAGGTGGCATACTAACTGAGCCACGAACTAGAGTAGATAAGGATAGCTATCATGTAGCTATTATTCATGGGCGGTGTACCAACCGCGTCTGCACTGACAAGTCGGTGACATAAATACACAACGGTCACCCTAGTGTATCACGAGTGGAGCTCGATATCTCAACACTCCCCCTCGAGCTCAATCCCAATTCCTACACACCAAGCAGGTCTCTGAACTTGCGCAGCTTCTCTGCGCCCAATGCCTTCGTGAACATGTCAGCTACCTGATCCTCTGTGCTAACATAAACTAGATCAATAACACCTAGTAAAACCCTCTCTCGCACATAGTGATAATGCACCTCAATGTGCTTTGTTCTAGCATGATAGACTGGGTTATTTGCCAAGTGTATACTACTCATGTTATCACAATAAATGACAACTGGCCCATCTGTAGATTGATGCATATCATAAAGTAGCTTATGCAACCAAGCTACCTCACATGCAGCTATTGCTGCACCCCTGTACTCAGCCTCTGTGCTCGACAAGGCAACTGTAGGCTGTTTCTTGCTGCTCCAAGTGACTGCAACACTCCCAAAAGAGAACACATATCCACTGGTAGATCGTCTATCAGAAATACTACCAGCCCAATCAGCATTAGTGTATCCATGCAACTGTATCTGGACCCCAGTCTCATAAAATAGTCCATACTGCAATGTGGACGTCACATACCTGAGTATGCGTCTAGCCGCATCCAAATGTGGTTTCCTTGGAGCCTACATAAACTGACTTACCAATCCAACAGCATAGCTCAAATCTGGCCTGGTAATAGTCATATAAATCAAACTTCCTACTATGCGTCTGTACATAGTAGGGTCTTCTAGAAGCTCACCTGCATCTGTGCTCAACTTCACATTCTGCTCCAAAGGAACTGAAATAGGCTTACAGCCTGTCATCCCATATTTGGACAGTATATCCAATCCATACTTCCTCTGCAAGAGCTGTATCCCACTTAGTGATCTAATCACCTCAATGCCCAAGAAATAACGCAGCTCTCCCAAATCCTTCATCTCAAGCTTTTGCTTCAATAGCATTTTCACATGAAGGATATCTTCATCACTGTCACCTGTCATAATCAAATCATCAACATAAATGACAAGTAGCATAATACATTTCTCTGTTTTTCTCACATAAAGTGAGAAATCTGCCTTGGAAATCTGAAAGCCAATAGTGACAAGATACTGTCCTATCTTGTCAGACCATGCTCTAGGTGCTTGCTTCAAGCCATACAAGGCTTTCTTCAACCTGCAAACAAACTCAGGATGAACAGCATGCACATAACCTGGTGGCTGCTCCATATAGACCTCTTCTTGCAAATCACCATGCAAGAAGGCATTCTTTACATCCATCTGATATAAAGACCATCCCTTTGATGCAGCCATAGCAATGACTGCTCTTACGGTTGCCATCCTTGCAACCAGACTGAATGTTTCTTCATAGTCAATGCCATATGTTTGTGCATACCCCTTGACTACTAATCTTGCCTTGTATCTGTTCACAGAACCATCTGCATTGTGCTTCACCTTATAAACCCACTTACAGCCAATTGCATTTTTACCTTTAGGCAAAGGTACCAATTCCCATGTAGCATTTGCTTCCAAGGCATCCATTTCGTCATCCATGGCTTCCTCCCATTTTTCTTTTCCCATGGCTTGCTCAAAAGAAGTGGGTTCTGGTTCCTGTATTACTTTGACCATATATGCATAGTGAATGGCTGTAAATCCATCATATTTCAGCCTATCCACAGGATACCTAGCTCTCGTAGACCTCCGCAAAGTAGGTTCACTCCCAGGTGCTCTCAAAACATCCCTGGTCTTCCTTACTCCAGGTGTAACAATAGAAGGAATACCCAACTCATCATCAATGCTCTGTTCTGAACCACTGGATTCACCATCCACATAAGAGTGACCTGCATTCACATCAAACATGGGCTGATCAACCTTCTCTTTTCCTTTTCGTGATACCTGCATACCACTATCTGCATTACTTTGAGAAGATTCTCCTGATCTCAATCTGCCTGTCCATAGCGAAGAATGTGAACCACTGCTAGAGGACGCTCCAGGTCCACTAATATTTTGTGATTGCTGCTGTGAATTCTGTGCAGCATTACCATTTTGTGCATCTACATCATCAATCACATTTACTGGTTTATACCAGCTACTCATCTCATAAAAAACAACATCTCTGCTCACTGTAAACTTACGAGTAGAAGGGTTATAGCATCTATACCCTTTTTGCTGCAGAGAGTAACCAATAAAGATGCACTTCTCAGCTTTTGGATCCAACTTGGATCTCAACTCATCTGGCACATGTACATAGGCAATGCAACCAAAAATTTTCAAATGAGAAATATCTGGTTTCCTACCAGTATACCTCTCCTCTGGAGTCATTCCATGTATTGCTGCAGTAGGAGTCCTGTTCATTATATAGACAGCTGTAGCAATTGCTTCAGCCCAATAAAAATCTGCAAGTCTTTTTCATTGAGCATGGCACGAGATACCTCTCCAATATGCCTGTTTTTCCTTTCTGCAATTCCATTTTGTTGTGGGGTATGACTGCATGAATATTGCTGCTTTATGCCATGCTCCTGCAGGAACCTTGCAAACTCATTTGAGAGGTACTCTCCCCCTCCATCTGACCTTAGGCATTTTATTTGCAGGCGTGTTTCTTTTTCAACCATAGCTTTAAGGGTTTTGAAATGCCCAAAAACTTCACTTTTCTTTTTCATAAAATACACCCAAACTTTTCTGCTATAGTCATCAATAAAAGTGACAAAATAATGACAGCCTCCAAGAGATGCAGCTTTAGTAGTCCACACATCAGAGTGGATTAATTCCAATGGCTTCTCACTCTCTTGAACATGTCTAGGAAATGGTTTCCTTGCCTGTTTTCCAAACTGACAGGCTTCACATACCTTATGCATTTCTGCAACCTTGAATTTAGGCAAACCTGCAACAATATTTTGGGCCTGCATTGATTTAAGTCGCTGTACATTAACATGACCAATGCGTTTATGCCAGATATCAATATCTGCAACTACACTGGTCCCATGTGCAAACATTGCTGCACTCAGTTTAGACATGTCTGCATCCAATGTAAACATTCTGCCCTTCTTCTTTCCTTTTGCTATCAAGCGACCTTTATTTTTCATATCCTCAACAAAGCATCCATGAGGATTAAATCTAACCTGCAAGCCCTGCTCAACCATTTGACCAACAGAAACCAAATTCTTGGTGATATTCGGGACATGAAATACATCGGACAGGTATTTCTTTTTCCCATCCTGCATAGACAAATGAATTTTTCCAATCTGCACAATAGGATGTGCAGTATCATCACCAGTCTCCACAAATCCTGATTTTTCTATTTTTCTTGCATCCTCCATCCATTCTGCATGACCTATCATGTGGTTTGATGCACCTGAGTCAACATACCATACATCATTGCTTTCTTCTGCACTTGTCACAGAATTGTTCATGTGCTGCACCATAAACAAGTGCTCATTTCTGTCATCACCCTGTCTACTAGAAGATGCATAATTCCCTTGTTGCAGTTTTCCATTCATGATGTCATTCTGCTTTTTATAGCAGTCTTTAGCCATATGACCCATTTTACCACAGTAGTAGCATTCAACATTACTGTTTGCATTTTGGCCTCTTTGCCATCCACCACGACCTCTTTGGCTCCCCCTACCTCTAGAGTTACCACGTCCTCCTCCATAGGACTGGTTTTCTTGAGTTTGCTGCATATTCTGATTTCTACCACGGCCTCCATATCGGCCTCCTCTACCTCTGCCTCTACCTCTTCCAGCATTTGAGTAGAAGACAGCTTCTTTTGAAGTTCCTCCTGAAGAAGATGCACCACCATTTCTCTGCTCCTCAGAAATTAGAAGAGCAATCAACTCCTCAAAATCAGGAAATCTTTCACGGACGGAAACGGATGTTCGAAACTGTGCATAATCCTTTCCTAGACCATTCAAGGTCACAGAAACTAAATCATCATCTTCCACTGGCGACCCAATGGAAGCAAGTGCATCTGCAATCTTCTTCACCTTCATGTGGTAGTCATTGATGCTCATATTTTCTCTTTGCACATTATGCAACTCTTGCTTGAGCTGCATTTTTCTGGCTTGCGTATTTGTGCTATACATTTTTAACAAAGTATCCCATGCCTCCTTTGGCGTACTTGCATCTTGAACATGCACAATCATAGAGTCTGAAATGCTGATAGATAGCCAGTACATAACTTTCCTGGCTCTCTCATGCCATGCTTTAAATGTCTGCATTTGTTGTTGATTGGGAACATTAGGAAGAACTGGTTCTTCTTCATTTCTTGCAACAAATTCCCAATATCCTTTTCCCATAAGGAAATTCGTCATTCTAAACTTCCATGCTTGGAAGTTATTCTTGTCAAGCTTTTCAGTGACAATCTGTGAGAGAGAATCAGACGCCATTACAGAACACTGCAAAAAATTATGTCACTGCAAAGAACACAGCTTCAGCCTCACAAAGGAAAATCTGCAAAACTGACGAAAGTGGTATTTGACCACATAGTCACTTCCTAGTGACGATTTTGCATAACCAAGAACCAAGGATGATTCAGTACTCCCAATGTCTCTGCACACAAGCATACGATGCAATTTCTGTGGTAACTGTTCATCGACCTGTAGAACAGTGGTCGCACAGCATAAAACAAGGCTTTTTCCTGAGTGTGTGCAGAAAACTTCCACCTCCAAAACAGGCCCCGAAATGGCCTTAAATTAGAAAAACAAGGTCGCCGAGGGAAAAAGCCCTCTCCCGTAGCATATACTGCCCTCTTGCTTCACCGCGAAGAGTGTCTCAACCTGAGACAATGCACTCCTGCACTTTCCGACTGTGCTACCTGCAGAGATCTGCTCCCAAAACAAAAAATGAAAGCAACACTGCTCCTCTTACCAGAACACCGCGAGCTTGGCTTGCTTTCTTGAGCTCCTTACCATGAACAAGGCTCTGATACCATGTCAAGATTGTGGGAGAGAAGGAAGGAGTCTCACTTGAAGCTTTCTTGCTTGCACAATGGGGGAATACACACAAAGGTGGAGGCTGAAAACAGTTTTCCTCTTCTTAGTTGTGGAAGCCAAAAGAACTCAATTACAAAGAAATAGAAGAACCCTATATATGGGTCTCAAACCAAACTCAACTAACTAAGGTGGCATACTAACTGAGCCACAAACTAGAGTAGATAAGGATAGCTATCATGTAGCTATTATTCATGGGCGGTGTACCAACCGCGTCTGCACAACTGACAAGTCGGTGACATAAATACATAACGGTCACCCTGGCGTATCACGAGTGGAGCTCGATATCTCAATAGGGGAAAGAGAGGAAATGAGAGAGGGAGAAGAAGAAAGGAAAAGGGAGGAGAGAGAGAGAGAGAGAGAGAGAGAGAATAAAAATGAAAGATAACAAAGAAAGAGAAAGAGAGAGAGAGAGATGGAGGGAGAGAGGAGAATGAGTGAGAAAACATGAGGGGGTGGAGAGAAACAAAGAGAGGGGCAACAAAGAAAGAGAGAGAGAGAGAGAAAGAAAAAAAAGGGGGAGAGAACATAAAATGAAGAGTGCAAAGAGAGGTGGATAAATTGTGTTAGGTTAGTTAGAAAACTAAAGCTACTCTTCGAGGAAAAGGGGTGAAGAGAGTAGTTCAAATTGCCCATGGATTTTTTTATATAGCAAAGTGGTCTTGGTTAGCCAAGAGAATTCCATTAAAAAATCTGAAATGCTAGATTAGGTCAAGTTAATAATGATCAAATGTCAACTATCCTAGTGAGTCATCCTAGATCCAAACCAATGTTATTTTAGGGGGCATGAGTTGAGACTATATCTAATTAATAAAGTGGTTGATGCACATTACTCCCCTCATTTCTCACTCTCTTTAAACCAATGCAATGTTCTACTTAAGTTTGAGAGATGAGAGCAAAGTAGTTATCTTAAGCTAATATTAGATAACCATGGTAGGAGACTATAGTCACGATTAAGGCTTGCTTTAGGTTGATCCTTGTGGGGTTGAGATGGAACTTTCCCTATGAGTTAGACATAATTTGAATGAAAAGGGATCAATTTTTGCACACCTTAGATTGACTTTATGATCTTTTTACATTATGAAAGGTATTGGATATGGAATGGCATATATTGCTTTATCAATGCCAATCATCTTTCCTATATTAGAACCAGCCTTAAGTAGACATAGTAGATAGAAAATCTAAAAGTTGTTTAATGTTTATTTTGAAGGAATCTATGGTTAACCATACTATTAATGTGTCTAATTTCCATATATCTAACATTGTTATGTATTGTAAACCAAGACGTTTTAGTTTACGTTAATTATATTGAGTTACAAGAGAAGAAATCCCTTCTCAAACAAATTAAAAAAGAAAAAGAGAATGAGAACAAAAACCAATTGTTTGTCGTAACATAGACAAAATGGAAAATGATGTTGGTTGTGATGTTCAAGATCGCGAGGCGTATCTTAATCAGCATGTCCCGTGTCCTTGCTCTCAATGCAAGAAGCTGGCAATTAGACAAAAGCGTCGCCTATCTATAGAACACGTGTGATGCTTCAATGAGTTCCAATCGGAGATCATTGATTAAGAGATCTTAGACTTTGAGAAAATGGTAAGAAAAATGTATATCAATCATGCCTTATTTTCACAAACTAATTGAATGTCATATACAAAAACATTAGACGTGGTCGTAAAATTTATCCAAGGAGGTGACGTCTCATCCCAAGGAGAAATGCACTTATTGCGGCCAGTTAGAAGAGTTTATGTGCATGTGATAGATGGAGTACATGAGCCAACCCACCACTTGGAAGGCATGACCTAGTCTATACCGTCAATACTAGAGAAGACAAGTAGCCTTTCAAACTTTCCTCCAATCTTGGAGCTTAAGATGGAGGCAATGATCGATGCATTGATACCCATGGATGTCAAGACATCTGATTCGCTAAGAGAGGAAGAATCCATACCATTATATGATGGGTGCTAAGTATATTGCCTGAAGACACTGCTTGCACTCCTAAGTGTGTAAGCAAAGTATAGGTGGAGTGATGCGAGTGTGACCAAGTTGTTCAAGTACATTCTACGTACGCTTCATTGATTTCTTTTCAACACCATTAGAAAAAGCAATTGTGCTTTTTCAAGGTTTTTTATTATTTCTTTTCAGGTTGCTAAATTATCATATATTATCACTTGGAAATACCATGCCTGAGTCTCGTGATGATGTGCAACATGTTTTACGAAAGCTTGGCATGGACTACAACAACATCCATGCATGTGTCAATGATTGCGTGTTGTTTCGAGGAGAGTACAAGACTATGGACACATGTCCAAAGTGTGGTGCTCTCACAAATATCAACAGGACTTGCAAGGGCAAAACATCCCTCATAAAGTTCTTAGACACTTTCTAGTTATCCCCCATATACATCACATGTTTCGTACATTGAGCATGGCGAGCTTGACAACATGGCATGCATAGAATAGATCCACAGATGGAGTCCAACAAATATCAGTAGATTCACATGCACATAGCCACATTGACTCTATCTTTTTAGGCTTTGCATAAGAGCCAAGGAATCTTCAGCTCCGTCTTGCTATGGATGGCGTGAACCCATTCGATCTCCGCTCAACTTCTTATAGTGTGTGGCATGTAGTCCTTATTAACTACAACATCCCACCATGGTTTTTTATGAAGAAAGGACACATGATCCTTAGCTTGCTCATTCCTGGCTCCTACAAAGTCAAGAATATGGACGTCTATCTCTGTCCATTAGTTGATGAGCTTAAGATTTTGTAGGAGGAGGAGGTCCCCGTGGAAGATATCAGCAAGCACGATGGGTGGTTGACGGCCACCAATATACGAGCCACTCTCATGTGGACCATGCATGACTTTCTCTAGGATTCAAGGAGCACTCAGATAAGTAGGCTTTCATTCTCGTTGGTCATATCTATCATGGCTTGTTCAAGTTTGTGTTCACTAAATTGGGGTGTTGGGACGGGTCTGGTTACTTCATGTTATCATGTATGTCCATTGTGTGGGCCACAGTTAGGTGAAGTTCACAAACCATGAAGAAGCTGGTATATCAAGGACATGTCTCTTTCTTGCCAAAGGGTCATGAATTGAGGGAGGGTTTTCTTGGATGACCTACAACATGAATGAACACCCAAAGCTGAAAAGCATTGAAAATGGTCCACATGGAGTCACATTCAAATGGAATGTGACGGTTCTTGGTTTTCTACAAGTTGTCGTATGGGACGACCCACTTACAAATCAACCACTTGTTGGATCCCATGCATATTTTCAAGAATGTGGATAGCTTACTATGGGACCACATCATAGTAAAGAGAGAGTACACTACATGGGCACGAATGGATTTGAAGAAGGTAGGCAAGATGGAGGCGCTTTGGCCACAATCAAGTGCTGATGGTCACTTGCAACTGCCTTGTGCTCCTTGGGTTTTGTCCACTAAAGAAGAGCACACTGTGAAGCAAATTATCAAGTCTATCCACACTCTGATAGATATGATGCATTCTCTCATATCTACTTTTTCTAAAAAAGACCAACTATCAAGGTTGAAATCCCATGATTGACATAAGATATGATAGGTTTGTACTTGCCTTGATTGTAAGTGGCCTGCGTATTTTGCTATTTGGAGTCTGATCTATTCATAATGCTTCTTCATTTGTGGTAGTTTGTACTACCAATCGCAATTTCATGATGCCTCGCTCCAAAAATACGTAGGGTGATTTACAGGCTGTCAAATTTAGTGCAATGGATCTCACAGAAGGAGATCAATACATCCTCTATTGAATCCGCAAGTCAAGGAGTAATGGAGATGGTCTGTCTCTTTGAAAAGTACCTACCCACCAACATGCTCACAATACAAACCCACCTCTTGGTACATCTTGTAGATGAAGTGGAGATTGCGAGACCTATCCACACGGGATGGATGTTCTTCTTCGAGTGTTTCATGAAAACCCTGAAAGGCTTTGTGCAATAACGAGCACTAGAAGGTGGCATGGTTGAAGGTTGGTCGGTATCCAAGGCATTAGTGCATATTTCACAGTGGCTACCAATGGTGGATTCAGACAACAGTATGTTATGGTCGCTGAAGGATGATGATAGACTGATTGGAGATGTGGTGGTTGGAAATGGGGTTTAAAAAAAGGATGGATGCTACAATGGAGGAGAAAGTGAATCATTTCTGTATGTTGCACCATGCATCCATGGAGACATGGCTCACTAGGTACAAGCAAGCCAGGAAAAGATTAGGAGGAAGTGCGATCGAAATTTCGACGTAGTATGTGCCATCGACCAATTTGATATCCTAAGGGCATGGAGGAGATGTCGTGGTTTATGTCTCTGCGATGGTTACATGGAGCTTTGATCGAAGCCTCTTGCGAAGGGATGGAGGTCTCAACGGGATGTAATCCAAAGGTGACCACATGTTTTAAAAGATGTTGTATGTAGATTTTATATGTGACAATTAATCTAACTTTTTCAATGTACATTACAAAATATACAGTGCAGTGTGGTCACCGGGGCAATATTTCCATGTCGAGCGCATCGACAAAATGCATTCCACAATGGATTGTGGTGTCATGGCAAAGTATGAGGAAGAGAGCAGACAATGAGCCATAGATCCAGACACCGTTATAGATGAGATGGAGTATTTTGGGAACTTGCAAAGTGTTATCTCAATGGATTACCATATTTTCTCCATGATCATATTTGATGTGCAGTGATTCAAAGTGGCACTGAAAGGAGTTTGGACAGCCGCTCAACAAGGTCCATCTGGTTTTCTCAAAATAGATTCTGAAAAAAGATGGGCAGATATGCACGATATGTTTGTCTTGCCAACCCATTGTGAATAGGTGCATGAACTATTTTTTTTAATGTTATTACAACATAGATATGTCACAAATGTTGAATGTCTCTTATGTGTGATTTTGAACAGGTAATTTTCTATCCAAACCCCCGACAACCTCAATGGTGGTATATTGTGCCTTCAACTCCCCGAAGTGAAAGAGTATATGATGAAAGCAATGTTCCCAGCGTAGATGGGGATAATATGCAGATGAAGAGTTCGATATTGCAAGGGTTGGAGGTCGAAGATGTCTTGGAGCGTGTAGAGGAGGCAAATTTGGGTAACAATGACGGAAAGATAGGAGGCCATGAACGGGGCACGTGAGGCACAGAGCGCCCACCGCTAGCCTCATTGAAGTAGAAGTCTTGGTTGATCACTACTTAAACTCCAACTTGTAATGACCATGTATCTCCATTAGCACAAGCATAGTGCCCCAAAATGCCCCCTAAACGTTGATGTGCTCCAGCTGCAGGTCCGAGTCGCCATGGTACATACCTGTGGGGTCATCCCATGCTCATCGCACACCACCTCCCAGAACACAAGAAAGCACACTGATTGCACATCTTGCTCTAGCCTTCTTGAAATCTCTTCAAATTGAAACTACATTGTAGGCTCCTAAAGCAAACCTTGGTGGCCTATGAACCTCTCCGTGTTCATCTCTTCTATTTGACCTTCTTTGGCTTCAGATTTGCAATGGTAGAAGCCCATTTCTTCTTGCAAGCTCCATAGCCACCCCGATTCCCGGCCAGTGCACCAAATGAAGAGCACCCTGCCATGGCACAAATAGAACCACGAATAGGCTAGGTAGAGGCTGCAAATACATTGCTGGCCACAAAAACTTGCAAGAAAACTCTCCTTCTTCACCAAGAATCCATATCCTCAAGACACACAAGAGGAAGGCACACAAGAAATTGGACAATTCTTCCATCCCCACCCTCTTCCTCTTCCTCACTCTCCATTAGATTTGGCAAAGGAGCACAAGAGAGAGGAGTAAGAACAAGAAAGATGAGAGTTGTGCTAATATGGGAGAGAGGAAAATGAAGCGTAAGAGGAGAAGATAAAGGAAGAGAGAGGGTGTAACCACCTCAACCTCCCACCTCCTCAAATCACCCGACAAACCTCTTCCTTTTCTTTTCTTGATATTATAAAATTCAAACTTGCATATATGGACTAAGGTCTAAGGACCTTTCATTTTTAGCATGAGACAAAAGGGTTTGTCATTCCCTTTTCCTTTCAACATTTTTTTTAATGTGAGCCTTTTGGACTACACATTTTACATTGCTTCATATTTGATTTTTTAACAAAGGGGTACAATTGTAAAGTGTCAATTTACAAAAAGTTGTTTCCATGTGAGCACATTTTGGTGCCTATATTTGCACTGATTTGCTGGACTTAAATTGAAGAACAAGAGTAGGCCTCAGCTATATACATGATCTAGAATATTTTAAAAGTATATGGAACCATAAAATCTTCAACAGACAATCTCAAAATGAAGTAGATAGCTTGTTGTATAAACAGACTCTGCTGGACCAAATCTACCATAACTTCTAGTAGAAGTGTCCAAATGAGGCGTGCCATATATCAAAACGGAGCCCTTGAAGAGTACTTTAAGCCCATGTAGATAGCTTAATTTTAAAAATTAGGCACGATAAAAACTATTCTAAAATAGCGTGCTGTCCTGATATTTTCTACATCATCACTAGCTCCATAATCAATAGGATTCAGCCACACCAATGTATCCCTTAAGAAAGAAAACTCATCCAATATAGAATCAGGCCTCCAAGAAGCTTTCTTAGGTGGTAAACCTCTCCATTTGATCAAATATTCCACAATTGAATGAGATCGAAGCTTCTTCTCACACTGACCTATAACAGCCTCTGCGATGTATTGAATAAGACCTTCTTCATCAATAGGTGGCAGCTCATCAACTATATCCACTAGATCACCATAAAAAGGCTTGAGTTGACTAACATGGAAGACATTATGAATCTTTGTGGAAGAGGGAAGCTCTAATCTATGTGGCAAGTCTCCAATTCGCTTAAGGATCCGGTAAGGGCCATAAACCTGTGGGCAAGCTTATTACTAGATCCATCTTTTAATGTAGAGTACCTGGACTTGGGCACCTTCAGTAAGACCAACTCTCCTTCTTGGAACTCTAAAGGCCGCCTCTTCTCATCAGCATACATCTTCATTTGGTCGTGAGCTTTCCTAAGATTCATCTTGCATTGCTGAAGAAGGATCTGCATTCTTTCTAACTCTTCCTTCGCATGAGGATTAATCCTTTCATTAAAGATGACTATGGGTAAAGGCACCTTGTAACCATAAAAATCCTCGAAGTGTGAAACACCAATACTAGCATGGGTAGAATTGTTATAAGCAAACTCAGCCAAGTGTAACCAAGAATCCCATGAAGTTTGGACATCATAGCAGAAATGGCGAAGATAAGTCTCCAACCATTTATTGACTCTTTATGTTACTCATAAACTTTGAGTCTCTATCATGAACAGTCACCTGCGGTAATCCATGTAGTCTAAAAATTTGCTCCATAAACTGACTGGCTACTTGAGAGGCATTAAATTGAATCTTGGTCGGAATAAAATGAGATGCCTTGGTGAGTCTATCTACCACCACATATATACTATTCCATCCCTTCTTGGTAGTAGGCAAGCCAGTAATGAAATCCATAGTAATATGAGTCCATTTACCTGTCGGAATAGGTAATGGCTCTAATAAACCTCCTGGCTTATGGGTGTTGTCTTTATTCTGCTGATAAGGAATACACTTCATGACAAAGTCCTTGACCTCTTTCCACAGTCCTTTTCAATAGAAACTTTTGCTGATCCTGTCGTAGGTTTTGAAAACTCCTAAATGTCCAGCTAAAGGTGAAGAATGTAGTTCCTCCATAATTTTCCGTATAAAAGAAGAGGTAGAAGGAATAACAATCTTGCCTTTCAACCAAATAATGCCATTTTTGAACTGATAATGCGAGTTTTCTTCCATAAGACCTTGCTGTAATTTCTGAAAAATATGGCTGAATTCTTTATCCCAAAAGATAAGCCTCGTGTAATTCTTCAATCCAATCATTATGCAATTCAGTCATACCTGAAACTTTGCAAGCCCACATACAAGAAAGAGAATCATCCACTGTATTGTCGTTGCCCCTTATATGAGTGATGTCAAAATCATAATTTTGTAGTGTAGCTACCCACCGGCGTTGCTTAGGAGTAAGATTGGACTGAGTAAGGAAATACTTAAGAACCCTGTGATCACTGTGTACTCTGAATCGGATGCCATACAAGTAATGGTGCCACTTCTTAATTGCATGCAAGATAGCCAACATCTCCCGGTCATAAACATTCATGGCCATTTCTTTATTTTTAAGCTTACGGCTCTCAAAGGCAATCACCCCATGCTCCTGTAACAAAACAGCCCCAATTACACAGCCACTAGCATCACACTATATAGTAAATTCTTTGGAGAAGTCCGGGCATACTAAGATAGGAGCAGAGGTAAGGAGTTCCTTTAACTGGTTGAACCTACTATCTGCAAGAGCATCCAAAAAGAAAGCCTCCTTCTTCAACCTATCAGTTAAAGAAGCTGCAATGGCTGCATAGTGCTTGATGAATTGGCAATAGAATGAAGATAAACCAAGGAATCCTCTAAGAGAAGTAGTAGTAGTAGGTGTTGGGCAATCTTTTATACATTGCACCTTCTTGGGATCACCATGTATTCCTTTTTCACTGACAATATATCCCAAGTATTCCACTTCAGTCTGCATGAAAGAACACTTCTTCTCCTTAGCAAAAAGCCAGTGATGTCTCAATACATCAAAAACCCTCCTCATATGTGCCAAGTGATCCTGTAAAGTCTTACTGTAGATCAGAATGTCATCAAAGAACACCAAGACAAACTGAAAGAGGAAAGGCTATAAAATCTTATTCATCAGGCTTTGGTAGCTGGAGCATTTGTAAGCCCAAATGGCATCACCAAGAAATGATAGAGCCCCTGATCAGTCCTGAAAACAGTCTTGACTTCATCACCCTCTCACATATGAATCTGATGATACCCTGACCTCAAATCAATCTCGTAAAGAATTGAGCCATCAAGAAAATCATCAATCCTGGGTATCGGATACTTGTTCTTCACTGTGATCTTATTAAGATCCCTGTAGTCAATGCACATTCTAAAAGATCCATCTTTCTTTTTTACTAATAGAATTGGAGATGCATAAGGTGAAAAACTTGGTTCAATGAATCCCATCTCAAGAAGTTCCTTGATTTGCTGGGCTACTTCCTCTCATTCACACTTTGATAATATGTAAGGTGGCTTATTGATTGTCTTTGAGTTGGGTTCCAAATCAATGTGGTGATCTACTGCTCTCTTGGGAGGCAATGAAATAGATACCTCAAACAAATCCCTATACTCCTCAAGAAGAGCTGTCATCAAGGCTGGATGGTTTGCTTAATTATTGGGTTGATCTTGCATCTCTTTATTCAAATGCAAAACAAATATTTGTGAGTGCCTCTTGTACTACCTTTTGAGTTGTTGAATGGTAATAAGCTGAAAATCTGATCTACTAGGAATTCCTTGTAAATGGATAAGTTGTCCATTGAAGATAAACTCCATATACAACTGTGAGAAATCCATAGTGTTCGTGCCTAATGTCATCAACCAATCACAACCGAGTATGATGTCTATAGGCCCCATTTCCAAAGTGATCAAGTTTACTTTTGCTTCAAAATTTTCAGCTAGCTGTAAAGAAAACTGTGGGCATATCTATGTACTGATTTCCTCTTCACCATTGGCCACTTGAACTCTAATGGGCTGCTGTAAATCTGTGGGAATACAATTCAGCTTCTTGTCCATGATGGACTTATTCACAAAACTATGAGTACTGGCACTGTCTATCAGAATGAACACTAGCTTTCCACAAATGTTTCCCTTCATACATAGTGTATTAGGGCTGAAGAGCACCCTGCCACGGCACAAATAGAACCACAAACCGGCTAGGTAGAGGCTGCAAATACATTGCTGGCCACAAAACCTGCAAGAAACCTTTCTTCCTCACCAAGAACCATGCTCCAAAATACACAAGTGAATGGCACACAAGAAATTGAGAAATTATTCCATCCTCACCCTCTTCCTCTTCCTCACTCTCCATTAAAAATGAGCATGAAGCACAAGAGGAGGAAAACAAGAACAAGAAGGCAAGAGTTGTGCCAAAATGAGAGAGGGAGAAATGAACCGTGAGAGAAGAAGATAAAGGAAGAGAGAGGGTGTAACCACCTCAACCTCCCACCTCCCTAAATCCCACGACTGCAACCACCTCCTTTTCCTTTCTTGAATTATAAAATTCAAATTTGCATACATTGGCTAAGGTCTAAGGACCTTTCAATTTTTAGCATGAGACAAAAGGATTTGACCTTTCCTTTTCCTAGGAATATTTTATAGTGTGTCTCTTTTAGACTACACATTTTACATTGCTTCATATTTGATTTTTCACAAAGAGGTACAATTGCAATGAGTCATTTTACAAAAAGTTGTTTCCATGTGAGCACATTTTGGTGCCTATTTTTGCACTGATTTCCTGGTCATCAAGGGCTCTTAGATCATGTCCAAGCATCCATGGAAATAGAATAATTAGTGGCAGCAAGTGGCTCATGATAAGTCCCACCTAGATCAAAAGGAACACTTCCACCTGGATCAAAAGGAAAAGAGTCGGCTGGATCATAGAAATACTCTTGCCCAACTTCTTCCTCAAGATCTTCATTTTCAGCATTAAGTACAATTGCATTAGTTTCATCCATCTCATCTTCAAAATCCTCAAAGACTAACATACTCTGAAGCTTGGGTTTGACATTTTTGTATACACACTTTGAGGCATGATCAGGTGTATACTTTTCCCCACACTTGAAACATAAGCCTTTCTTCTTTCTTTCTTTGTAAAGATCCATAGGAAGACTTAGGATTCATGTTGGCTGAAATGGATTTAGGCTTGTTGTCCCCTTGTTTGAAGTCAACTCTAGGACTATTTGTTGTCCTGAAATTACTTTGAGGTCTAGAAGCATTGAATGGTGGATAAGTTGGTACCCATAAGCTCCCATTTGGCACATGATTGCTGCTATAAGTGTTATCAACTTGCCCCTATTTAAAAATAGTCCTTGGCTGTCCAAAACCAGGCTGAAATGAAGATTCTCTTCTATATTTTCTTCCATAGCGCTCCGCAAGCTTAATAGCCTTAAAGAGGGAAGTAGGGTTTTGTGCCATGACATCAGCTTTGATAAAGATGGCTCTAAACCATACATGTACTTGTGGAGCTTAGCCTCATCATTGATGCTTTCTACATACATGGTTAGGTTGATAAATTGGTTAGTGTACTCTGTTACACTTAGGCCTCTTTGTTCCAAACCATACCATCTCCATGCCAATTTCTCTTTTTCAAGAGGGGAGACAAATACTTCAGCCATAAGTGCCTTGAAAGCTTCCCAATTCTCTACAAGTATGTTTTCTTTTTTAATATATCTCCACCAAGTATGGGAAAATCCCTTCAAATGCAAGGAAGCAAAATGAATCTTCATGTCATCAATTTTAGGGAATATGTCAAAGTAGGATTCCATCTTAGAGGTCCACTCCTCTAAATCGGATGGTGAAGATGATTGACCATTAAATTTGGCTAGAACAATCTTGTCCTTTAGCTCTCTTTCATGGAATGGTTGCTATCCCAAAATAGATTGATCATGAGTACCATGTATGGAACCCCCAAATTGAGGTGGAAATCTCCCAATAGGTGGCTGAGAACCACTATGCAATCTTCCTATTGGTAGAGGATTCCTAGGAATTTAAGTATTCATCCCAAAAGCTTGAGAGTTAGCTCCATTCAAACTGCCCAAATAGTCATCATGCCATTGTGAAGCCTCACCTACTTCATATTGGCTATTTAGGATGCCTCTTCTTCCAATAATCCCATGACTATGACCATTTTGGTTAGATGGCTGAAGTAGGACTCAAGGCTCGCTGTTTGAATAAGCTTTCTCCTTAGCTTCTTTAAATCCCATTTACATTTGCATCCATTGGGAGAATTGTGCCATAATTTGAGCATTAGATTCCACGAGCTTATCAATAGAAGCCTTTGTTTGAGTCGTTGAATCTACTAGCTTCTCAATGGAAGACTTCGTTTGATCAGTAGACAAAACTATTTGCTCCATTCTTGATAATATAGCCTCATGACGTTCCCTATGTCTTTGTTCATGTACGGACAAGGTATTATCGAGTATACTAACTTTCCATTGTTGTTGAGGCTCTTCAGGGCTCTCTTGAGATGCATTATCCAACATGGAATCTCTGATTTACTGAGCATAATCTTCTTGGACCTTATTTTTACCCTTATGTCCTGCCATGATAGTGCAGTCCTGCAGTACCCCCTATCAGAAAAATTGCTAAAACTTTTGCTAGGGAACTCCGATTTCAAAAACTTTTAGTTCAAATCGAAGCCAAGAATGCCCTCTTTGAGATGAGCTATAGCACACTATAATAGATTTAGGACAGAAATTTTTGCAACTCAATTTTTGAGTCTGAACTATCCAAGCATGCACCCTGTTTTAACCTGTAAGTGCCCTATTTTGACCCTACAAGGCAAGATAGTAACCCCAAATGGTTACCAAATCCTGTAGAAAACTGAATAGGTCTTGTGGGTACCCTGTAGTACCTACATGTGTACTTTAGTAATGAAGGGTGTACCTATAACAACCAGTAAATGCCCTATAGTGCCCTGTAAAATCCATGTTTTGCCCTGTTTTGATCCTGAAGATACTTGAGGCTTTGGAAAGTCTTCAATCTTCGATTCTCCACTCATTGTACCTATGTGAGGGATAAAACAGCATGACAGGCTTCCTACATGGGCTCCAAATCACTGGGAGGTGGGCAAAGTTCCCCCTGGGTCGGTTGGTTGCACCCTTTGAGATCTTTGATAGTGAGGGAGAGTCACCTCTCTTTTGTCCCACTATCTCCCCCGGCATCCACCTTTTTCCTCGGTGGGTATATCAACATGGCAGTAGCTTTCTAATATAATCAATCAGCATGAAATGCATTTCTGAAATATTCATTCAGCCCCTCTTTCATGAGAAACAATTGAATGAACTCTTGAAAGTTTGGATAGGGAGAGGGTCTTACCAATGCAATTCAGTGACTCAGTGATTGCTTTAGTACTTACCCTACAATATTTTATCTTGGACAAAAGAATTCAACCAAAACAAGTCAAGGTTATGCATCAAACTTGGCAAATGATATCTATGATGAAGTAATGATTGAATCAAGACTAAAATTCAAGGGAATAGGCTGAGATTAATGAGGAATAACACTAATCTCTGATCTATTGATCAATTCAGAGAATTAATTGATCAATAATCTCCCATCAACAAGTGGAAAAGCACTAGCAAGTGGATTATTGAGAGATTCCAGAGATTAAGTAAAAGAAATACCTCAATTAAGCTTGAAGAAGATGATAGATGTCAGCTCCAATCCCATTGATGGAAGAATTCTTCAAAATCCACCATAAATCCATCATAAAGCTTGAAATATCCATAGAATCAATCCATACAAGCTCCAATATGATCAAATTTGTGAAGAACCAATGCCCCGGGCTTGCTTGAACACTTCAATACCAAATATTCAAGCCTCTTGAAGAAAAGCCCCAAAATAATCCTTCCATTTGAGCTCCAATGTCCTCCACGAGCTGAAAACTCTACAATTCTTCAATCTTGAAGTCTATCAGACTTGTACATAGAATTAAAGAAGCCTTGGAGGTTGGAAAAGTCCAAAATTTGAAGAAATTTGAGCTTGCAGGTCTGTGGCTATGGTTGCCTTGCTATGTTTTAGGGTTTTGAACAAATGAGATGAAGATTAGAGTTCTCCTTCAGCTGGAAGTTACTGAAATAGGGCCTGATGAAATGCTTCAAAGCAAGTTAATCAATCTTTAGAAGATCTTAAGTAGATAAGGAAGAGGTGGAGAGCAGGAAAATCATCGCATTTTTCGGCACAAATTTTGGGCTGCATGCTGCTCCAATTTCTATATCAACTATCTGACCAGGATACTCAACTTGAAGCTCAGATGACAAGGAATCATTGCCCCATGGTTTGCCTGTGAGAAATGATCAGTAGAGAGGAAACTTGGAAGATTTCTTGGTAGCCATCATTGAAGCTTCAGCCAAAATCTTGAAAGAGAGAGAAGAGAAGCTCCCTTTTGAAAAGTAACCGGAGTTTAACCTCAAACTAAGCTCGGTTAACTCTCCTTTACCCTAGTTACCTCTAGTTTTGCATGAAATTTGATGACTACTTGCCACTTTAGCCATCCTCTGCCATATCTGACCTTGGATATCTCCAGACGTAGTCTCTTACTAACTGTAGATGGTCTGCAACACTCCACTAGTCACTGTCTTGTACAATACTTGTCTGAAATTGATTTTGATGGAGGAGAATAAGACTGAAAAATAGAAGGAAAAATGGATCAAAGACCAATGCTCTGATACCACTTGTCAGAGAGTGAACTAGAGAGAGAGAAAGAGGAGAGAGAAAGAGGAGAGAGAAGACTATAGAAGAGAGAGAAATACTGCAGGAAGAGAGAGAAGAAGAGTGACGAGGAGAGAGAAATACTAGATTTGGAAAAAGAAAGATAGGAAAGAGAGAGAAGCCATGGAAGCTGTGAGCAAGATGGGAGAGAAGGACAGTAATTGTATTAATGTGTCAAAAAAATATGAAAAATTACATATCCTCTCCTTTTATACCAATGTCAGTGTGACATGGCATAATGCCAATATTATTTTACACACTGTCCTTATTCCCAACTTCTTACACTCATTTTGACAACCATTGCACACTTAACATGTAATCCATTTATAGAATATAAATACAACACATGGTACTACATGTGGTAGGGCAACAAGTTGCCATGCCATAAACTATTTTTCTCCATAACCGTTGCTATTAACATTGCAAATTTACTACACACGTCGCTATTGGCGTCGCAATATACATCACAAACCATCGCTATGGGCATCGATTTTGCGATGCAAATACCGATGCACATAGCGATGCCAATAGTGATGGTTTTATGGAAACAGTAATATCAACGTGTTTAACAAAAACGGGGGCAATTTTTTTAATGAATATTTTTGTTGCTTTGAACGTCAATATGAGGCTTGTATCGTACAGTGTGTCCTAATTATTCTAGTGACTATTTGTTTAGAGCATTGCACATCTCTACTTGATAACTATTCCCCCATATAGAAGTGTCCGCCTAACTAAACTTAAGTATCACTAACTCCTAGCAACATTGAAAGGAATACCTTAACCATGCGCGCAACAAACTACCTAGTTATGCAGAACCTTACTAAACTAAAGTGTGCTAGAACCTAAAAAACACATAAACAAGTATTGATTTTTTTTTCAAATGTCTTTTTTTTTTTAATGAGAGGATAAAATAAACACAAAAGAAGCTAAGAAAACAAAATATCTAAACTAAAATCCTCACATTCTAAAAAATCTTCTAACAAAAGCAATAAAGTCAACCCAAAATCATCTACACTATCTAAGTCAAACATATCAACTAAACTATCAAATACAGAATGCTCATGAATAGCCTCTAGTGTAGACACATCAGAGGTCAGAGACCTGTTATCAAGTGCATTGCTAAAAACCTCCATCACATCATGGAGTAGAGCTGCAACTACATCATCATAATAGGGAATAGGTGTCATTGGTAAACATCCTAAAGAGTAGCCCTTGGTCACATCTATATACCAACATATATAATCCCAACACAAACAATTGACATTTACTTAATCATTAGGATATGATGGAGTAAGATAGTAAATAGCAGCTTGATATCTGGAAAACTCCTGCTACTCTCTACCCACCCTATACTGAGCAACACCACGCTTAGGTGAGAAGACACTATCATAATTGTGGCGCTGATAAGTGTAACCAGTAGCATCATGCATGGCAGTGGTACCATAACATTGAAAGCAAGTGCAACACTACCAACACAAGAGCTACACATGCACATAAAGATGCCGCTGACATTGTCTACAACCAAAGGGTGGATGGTATTGCAAACAAAAAATGATTATAAAAGAAGAACTGAAACATGCCTCTCCCCTTGGTGCATATAAAAAACTATCATGCACCTGAAAATGCGGAATAATGTAAGACCATGCATAAATTGGATCAAAAATATGAGCATCAAGATGAGAGTAAAGCGCATCCATCCACAAAAAAGCCATACTTACATCCCATTAACACCCCCCTCCCCCAAAAAAAAAGAAAAGAAACCCAAATGGAGATTAGTCAAGGGTTATTCTAACCACTAACCTAACTATACCTAGCTACCCTAAGTCACAAAATGTTTAAGGCGGAGGCCGTTGACCCTAAATACCTCATTTTTAGCATTAATATCTTGTACATCTAGAGAACCATTATCGTAAACTTTAATAACCTTAAAAGCTCCTAACTAGTGAAAATTTTAAACTTTTCCATAAATTTATAATAACGGCTATCATAAAGTAAAACTAAATCATTCTCCTTAAACTCTCATACTTTGTTATTTTGATCATGCCAAGCTTTTCAACATTTCTATATAGCTTCTAAACTTTGTAAAGCTAGCAATCGTTCCTCATCTAACTTCACTAATTGTAAAAGCCTTTGCTTCAACAATTCAGCTATATATATATATCGCAAAGTAGGCAATTCTCACTCAATAGGAAATATAGCATTAGTTCCATAAACTAAGTTGAATGGTGTATTTTACACTATCACCAATGTAGTTATGTAATGCCTCATACAGACGCTCATCCCAATCTCATCTATTAGAAGCAACTATTTTAGTTAAAATCCCACAAATAATTCAATTAGTTACTTCTACTTGACCATTAGCTCTGGGGTAATAAGGTGTTGACTTGCGATGCTTAATCTTATATAGTTCTATTAATTTTCCAATTAAACCATTCAAGAAATGGGAACCTCAATCACTTACTAATTCCAATGGGTAACCAAACGTGTTATGATATTCTCATACATAAACTTACCTACCTCAATGGCTTTATCTGTCCTAAGGGCTTTTGCTTCCACCCACTTGGTGATATAACCAGTATAAACTAAAATATATTGATTAGACTGATACCATGTTAGGCGTATCAATCGGGCCCACAAAATCAATTCCCTATTTCTCAAAAGATGATAATGCCAAGATAGGAATCAAAGGTGCAACAAAACTTTTAGAAGGTTAACTAGTCCTTTGACATACATCACGTTTTTGGCAATAATAATGAGCATCCTTAAATAAAGTAGATCACTAATACCTAGCTAATAAAGCCTTTCTTGTTGTTAGTTCACTAATATCACCAGTAAAATGGCCACCACAAGGTTCATCATGTAATGCTTTAAGAACCACCAGAACTTCATATTCCCGTACACATTGATGATAAATACCTTCTCTTGGAGAAAAATTTATAAAGGCAACCCCCTAATAATCCATAAGAGTATGCTTGCATCAATATCTATCGCTTTTTCCATTTATTAGCACTAGGTGGATATCGAGCTGTACTAAGAAAATTAGCGATATCAACATACCATGGAACTTGTGTCTCCACAGTAAAAATTGATGCATTTGGCAAATCATCCTCCACACCTTCCTCCTTATCTGATGTTAATAATCGAGAAAGATGATATGCTAGAACATGAGCTCTACCAAGATGAGTAACTATTTGAAAATCAAACTCTTAAAATAATAACGTCCAACCCCTTAAGATTTTTTGGTGGTGGAAGTGCAAAAATCTTGGCAATTTTAGCTGGATCCATAACAATTCCTTCCTTAGAAACTATATGCCCCAACAATGTCCCTTTTGGAACTCCAAAACACATTTATTGGGATTTAACGATATATCTACCTCATCACTACATTCAAACACTTGTGCCAATTGATCAAGCATTTCTTTTGTTGTCCCATAGACACAAAAGTCATCTAGAAAAGCTTCCATCCACTATCAAAGAAAGTCTTGGTAAGCTGCAATCATAACCCTTTGGAACATTGCAGGTGCATTGCACAAGCCAAAAGGCATCACCTTATAAGCCAATGTACCCCATTCCGTAGTGAAAGTAGTTTTAGATTGATCTTCAAGATGAATTAACACTTGATTATAGCCACTAAACCCGTCCATAAAAGAATATAGCTCATGGCATGCAACTTTATCCAATACTTGATCTGTAAATAGCAAAGGGAAATTATATTTCCAGGTATTACTATTAAGCTTTCTATAATCAACACAAATACAGATTTTCTTATTATTTTTCTTTAGTACTACCACAATAGGAGAAACCCATTCAGTATATTCCACATGATATATAAAGCATGCATCAAGAAACTTAGTAATCTTAGCTTTGACCAGTTCTGCATACACAGGATTTGTTCTTCGTTGACATTGGTATACAAGTTTTGTGTCAGGTTCCAAATCAATATAATGCTGGCCAAGTTCATTTTTAATACCCTTAAGCTCATTATAAGAAGAAGAAAATCCCCCAACATGTACTCATAATATTTCTTCAAATCTCTCATGATCTTGGGATTACAATTGAGCCCCTAAGTTTAAGTGTTTTCCCTATGTCCTTTCAATTTTAACTACTTCACTTCGGGCTCTTTAATAAACAAAGAGGCTATTTTCTGTGGCTTGACCATAGGCACATCTTCTAATATATTCCATTGACATGTTTTTAAGCAGACTACGCCCAGTACTAAGTTGTGGTTCTTCTTCCCTTGCATTCACAAAGTGTACCAAGGATAAATCCCTATAAGGGACAATAGCGAGATTATCCTAAATATCATCAGCCATTTCTATCGTATAGTCATCCAGTATACCAAATAATAGCTTACTGATATAACTTCCTTGGTTTTTGCTCAAGCCATGTAAAATAGACTTCAAATTTTGGTTATACTTTATTGTGAATGTGGTATTTATAGAACCTATTATCTGAGAAATCCACTCTTGATCACATGGAATTTGAGCATGTAATGTTCGAGGATAATGACGTAAATGTTATTTTTCTTTTGCAAACGTTCTTGGTCATTCAAATCCCAAGACCATTGAGTACTATTAAACTTAAGGATTAACGAGTGTAAATCTTCATCTTCCTCACCTTTAATCAAACACCCTAAATAGTGTATAACCCTTTTTAACTCTAGAAAGCTCTTAGGTGCCAAAGGTTTAAACCATCTAGGCTCTACAAGACTCCATCCCCATAAATAGTGAAATCCATTACTCTCTCCTTGGGATGGGGTAATACTACCTCGCATATACTTTGCAAGCAAGCTTTGCTTAATTTCAATTTGCTTCCATGATATCCCCCTAGCTGCCCTTTAGAATAATGGTATGGCTTTGGCTATTGCTTGTCGAGTGCTTAAGGGAGTGGTATAGCCAAGGAGCAGTGGTAGAAGTTTTCCCTTGCAATCCAATTCCAAAAGTAGATAGAGATTTACTTCTTTTATAAAATTCACTTGTCTGCTCACATTCAACTGAGCATTTATTAGGAAGAGGCGATATTTGTTCCATTTGTTGCACATCACTATTTAATTTAGATTCTTGCTCTTCTAAATACATCTCTAGAAGTGAAATTTCTTCTAAATAGTACCTCTCCCTAAATTGGAATTCTGACTTTTCTTTTTGTAACTCAGCAATTTTCTTCATTGCTTCATTCATAGCTATCACTGTGCCTCATATTCTATTTTCAAAGACTCATTTAATTCTCTAATTATCCTATCATAATTACCATGACATTCATTAAAATTCTACACAAATCTATTTAAAGTTGGAGATGGGTCATCTCTATCATCATGTAATATCGGATGTTGTAAAGGTTTGTAATTATCCGTATTTCTTTTCTCTTTCTTCTTTTCTACTGACAATAATAATATATTTTAGCTACAATTGGAAGTTGTACGAACCTAAAAGGCAAAATATCTACCTCATGAGGAGCTGTTGTAACTAAACTCTCCTCAAGTTTGTCATGATTATTCTCAATAGTATCAACTTCCTCCATAGTTATTGAGAAGCTTATTGAAATTTTGTGTACATCTGATGTCCTCACTTCATCCTCTTCCTCTTCTAAGTCATTAGTGGAAAATATTTCCAACCTATTATATGCAAAAAATGCATCCCCAAGGTCACCTTCTTCCTCATCGTTACAAAATCTAGGACATGCTTCAAAAGATAAATCATTCAAATCGTTGAATTCATGAATTACATCCTCAGGATATTTATCCTCCTTTGCTAAAACCATTAAATAGTCCAAGGTTGTATCTTCTGAGGTGGATAACCAATGACTAATATTGCTATTAGAGTCATTATCTAATGAAAAATTAACAACATGTTCACCAATACCCACTTGGTCTACTTTGTTAGACTGATGCACAATATTCACCTCTACTTTTTATACTCTTGCTAGTTGTTGTGTTTTAAATAGCCAAGCATAAGGCCCTTCTTATCGGTCCTCTCTACTTCTAAATCACAGAATTCACTATTGGGATTTTTAATCCATCTCACTAACTACTTCATCTCCTGAATCCCTCAAAAACCCTTTTGTGATAACTTATATCTTGACCCTATTATTTCAAGGACAATCACAATTGAACCTTTATACCAATCCTGAGTGCACCTTGCTTGGTATAACCAAGGTCAACCCAGCAACGGATGGTGTGGAGGCAATCAACCGTCAAGACCTGTGGATTGCTTATTGCTTCAAGCGTTCCAAGCCGAGCACTAATGGCTTCCTCTCACATAGCCGACATGCCATCCATCTCTACGGGATGTAGTGAGCTTACCTCGATGCCCAATCGAGTTACCTCCTCTTCCGAGCACTCCAATAGCTCCATGATCCAAGTGCAAGCTTCAAGCGAGCTCCATCCTCAAACTCCCCACTCCAAGCTCCATTTCCACGAGGAAGACAAGAGAAGAGAAGAGAAGAGGAGAAGAGAGGAGAAGATGGAGAGCTTCTCCTCCCTGGTCCCTCACCCTCACACACTCACTCCCTCACACTCTCACACTCCCTCTCTCAAGCACAAGCTCAAGCAAGCAAGCAAGCAAGAAGAAGAAGAAGAAGAAGAAGAAGAAGAAGAAGAAGAAGAAGAAGAAGAAGAAGAAGAGGAGGAGGAGGAGGAGGAGGAGGAGGAGGAGGAGGAGGAGAGTCACTTTTGGCCACACACCAAAATGAGCTTCTCATTCACTTTTCAACTTTATATATAAAACCCTAAATCCCTTTTGGGTGGTCATCCCCTTATCCCCTTTTTTACATGGCCAACCTTGGCCTAGGTCCTTTTTTCCATTGTCCTCCTATCTTCCTAACTTCCTTCCTACTACCCATCTACCTTTACAAATTGCGCGGGTGAGAGCCCGGCACTCTTAAAATAAAGTATGGTGTGCCGTACGCCTTTTTTACAAAAGTATTGACTTGCACTTTTTCTCATGTGCCTTTCTCCTTGATTTAGGACTTTTCTGCACTTCTTATGTTTCCACATTGTTCTTAGCGCGCCTTCATCTTCTATTTCACTTTTGCCTTAGCCTTGTCTTCTACTTTAGATTTTTTGGATTTTCCACCTTGTTCGTTTGAGGGTTAACATTACCCCCTCCTAGATGAGTGCTAGTCCCATGGCACTCACTGTCGTAGGTAGCAGGCTTTGGCATGCACCGAAGACGTGGGTGGAAGGGACAGCTGTGGTTTGTCGTGGAGGAGTTTTGGTGGTGGGGCACATGAAGGTCGTTTAGGGCATGTGGTCGATGGTTGGCTGGTGGTAGGGTTGGTGAAGTTGGTGATAGAGCCGGTTGTTGTTGGGAATTGCACTCCTGGGTTGGCACAGGCGTTGGTGTTCTGGCCGACGATTCTTGGTGGGCTTGCCTGATGATAAAGGATAAGAATTTAGAGTTGGGTGTTGATGAAGGGCGAACAACACTTTCGTTGGAGTCTTCAATACTTGCAATTGAAAACCTCTCATATGTGGTCTCTCCCTGGGGATAGTGCTAGTAGTTTAATTAGCTTAGGAGACAAGTTGAACTCTAAGCAAGTTGAGAGTATTGTCTGGCACTTGAGGACCCAAACTGTGTACATATTTTGGTACATGTGTTATGTGAGTGCTCGTGCATACTTAGATATTATGTAGTTAGAAGACCAGAAGTCTGGTTCCTCATAACAACATGTGGATGAAGCAAAGTTTTCTAAGTTGAGGAGAAGTACATAAGAAGGTGTATGAGACATCATTTGCATTGTGACAGCACAATGTAGCATAATTGAACACATTGACACCGAACTTTTGGTAGTTGGTAGCTATTGGGCTTGCTCAACGAGTACGATGTACTTTTCATGGCCATTCGTGCAGTGCTTACCACGATCGATTGCAATGATACTAAGGTAGAGTGCAAAAAGGAATCGTGCAATTGGGTTAAGGTGATAGGTCTAACCATAGGCAAGACAAGCTCCCTAGGTATGGCATGCCCTTGATGTGCCCTGAACAATTATGGGGGATGTGTAGAGGGCTAGGGACGGAGCCAGTCGACCAAGGTCACTAGGCATACCTGATTTAAGGACCCCTAGGTGTCATACTGTGATTGTGAGTGCTTTTTCTTTTCTTTGCTTGTCATTTCTATTTTGTTCTTTTCTTTTTCTTTTTTTTAATAAAAAGAATAACCTGAGTACAACCATTGCAATATGTTGAGGCTATCATCCTTTTAATGGTTTGGGAAATGTTGATATTCGAAGGCTATGGAAATGGATATTACAGCGAGGATTGTGTCCTAGCCTTGTTGCTAGAGAAATAGTTGTTGAGATGGGGAGATACACTGGAGATTTTGCAAAACCTCTTTGTACGGTGCAATGTTGGTACAATTTGAGGTAACAGCTGCCATGAGTGCTAAGTGTGGAGTTTAACCCAAAAAGAGAGAGTGGCCCCTGATCCTGCTTTGGGTCATGCGATGTAGGCGATTGGCAAGGGTGATTTTTGCTTTTGGCAGTGAGGCTTCTACCATGGCTCTTTGTGAGGTTGGTGGTCTTGCGGTGACTTGGGTCCTAAACACTTTCGTACAAAGACATGTGTCGTCCTACATCCACTTGATGCTTCGTGAGAGTATATGCAAATCACATGTGTCAATTATGATGAACAGATGGAATGCAAAAAGATATTACTTCATCTAAATCATATGGTGTTGACTTCGATGCATCTCTTCCGTGCATGTTAAAGACATGCCATGTATTAGTAGGAAGAGAGGTTTGTACAGTTGGAGGGAGCTTGCCCTTTTAACCACTTAAGGACAAAAATTTATGGCAAGATGGCCTTTTTTAAGCAGATTATACAACATAGGGGCTATTCTTTTTGTATGAGGCGGGGTGAGTTCGGGTGGTTCGGCGACTAGGGCTGTGCCGGTGAGGGGCTCCCATCAGGCCGGGCAGGGAAGATATCAGTCGGGATCTGAATGGTGTAGTCCCTAGCCATAGATGTTTCAAGAATGCTTTTAAATAATTCATCAAATTCTCTCTTTTTTCTAGCTGCCTTCTCCTCTTTCGAGCACCTAGTGCTCGAGTGTCTGGTGAGGGCCTGCACGATCGGGGTTGCCACCCCCGAGTGTTCCCTTAAGCTTTGTTTTCCTGGCTTGGGAAAGTTTTTGTCCTGCATCCGGGGCAATGTTGCTTAGGGCCTCTTTTTGGTGTGTACCTCTTAAGGGTAGGCACATAGTGCTCTGGCAGAGGAGCTTGTGCCGTATGCTCCCTCCGACAGCAAATAGTATCCTTGCATGCCAGCTACACTGGGTGCTCCATGACGGCTATTGTGAGGAAACCTACAAAAAGTGAACCAAGGATTAGGTCCTAAGAGGCAGGATGGAATTATTTGCATGACAGGGATTAACCAGTAGATCATCAAGCGCATAGTAGTAATTGTAGAGGGATGGCCCCCATGATAATATTCATTCTGCTTCAACCGCGGGGCATATTCCAGCCAGTAGTAGATCTTTTCTCACCCCAAATCACACGAACTGGTTGTGATGAACTGGGGCATGACTCATTTTTGGAAGGGGAGATCGAAAGCAGAGGGAGAGCCCATAGAAAGGGACGATGCCCTATGTACACCCTCAAAGGTGTTGGTCAGGGCTTCCCATGGCAGTCATGAGGACTATCTGCCCTTTACTCAGAGGCATGAATGGTCACAGGACTTCTAGACGTGTGGTGAGAGGAGGACCCTAGGAGCTCAGCCTGTCAAACCCACACTTTTCTCTCTATGCTTGATTATCATTTCTTGTGTGTGTGCTCGCTTGGGTATTATTTATTCATAGCCACAAAACACATTGTTCATTTATGCACAATTTATGCATCCACATCACTTAGTGAGGATAAAGACCAGTTGTAGAACTCAAGATTATACTGGAGTGTGGCACACGTATCCAGTACTCATGGCAGCTTACTCAATAACAATAGATATTTTGCAACATTAAGTAGCATGGTACCTTGTCCGAGCCTACACGCAACATGTAGCTCCTCCTCAATGAGAACCTTATCAATTAAAGAGTTTTCTTGGCCAGTTTTGGCTAAGTCCATACCCCAAATGGCAATCAACACTCAAAAGGAAGTTGGCACCACATAGGTTGGGTCTCTTTGAGACCATCATTTGGCCAATCCCTCCTGTGAGACTGTCATAATTTGGGCTTCCAGTTCAGCCATTGTAACACGGTTTTCAAACCAACATTTTTCAAATTGACTTTGACCCTCTAATTGTCACTTTAGTTGCTCTATCTCTAAGAGATTTGGTTGGCATAGCACATAATTGAATGTCACAGTTAAGCGTAGTTTGTCGGCTTCCTCGTCAGAGATGAGTCACATGCATTCATGCAAGAGCCTATCATAGTGCTCGTCAAGATGCTCTTGCTCTTCCTTGGATAGGAGAAATGGCAAGGATTCTTCAAGCTACTTCCTAGGGACTGCGCCCATGTCTACAAGGACGTAGACACGTGTGACCACTTTGATCTTAGCATCCAACTCAGTGAAGCATTCATGGCACTTCTATGTTCAATGAGGGCTTGCTTGGTTGCTATCGCATGCAAGGTTCTAGGAGCTTCCCTAGGCTTTAGCATAGCTGGGGACCCAGGCCTAGACAAGCAAGATTGGTTAACTCTAGGATTGCTTATGTCCTTAGGGTTTCCATGTTCCTCCTGAAGCTTTGTTGTTACTGTGTCATGGTTCTCCTTGGATGCAACTGGTATAGATTTGCCACCCTGTTGTGATAGTGTTGTATCCACTCTTGATTGATCAATGCAAGTTCTGTTGTTAGTGGATTGAGTGTTGCAAGCAACCACTGATGGTGATGGTTGCTTTGACTTATCAGAACATACTGATATTTTCTGAGGTTTCACTGCTGTTAGGGGAGATGGCAATGGGTTCCTTAGTGGGTGGACTCGATGCTTTATTTCCAAGTTCTTCCTTGCTCTTGGTCTCAATCTTCTTGGCATCCACAACCACTTGTAACTGCCGTCGTGTTCGCTGTGTTCTCCTCTTGTTCGTGGGCAATGAAGGTGTCTTTCTTAAAGACTTAAGACCCTAAACTAGGTTAGCCGTTGATGTGCTTGGTTGGGCCTCTCTTTCTCTTGTGTGCTCTCATGGGACTTACCTATGACTTGCTGAATAGCCTTACTAGGTTGATTGGTCAGATGCGCCATCCCTTGGGCCACATCTTCAAGAGGTTTCTCCTCAAGCATAGGCCTCAGGTGCTTTGGCAGTGCTAGAGGTATCAAGAATGTTGGTTGCAACACCTCTTCCACCGGTGAATGGCTAAGGACACATTCCGCAAGGGGCATTGTCACGGCCAAAGGTTGTGACTGCTGTGATTCTTGATTGGAAGTAGTAACAACTAGTTCAGTGGACTGGCCACTATTGGTAGGCTGCAATGTCAAGTCCTTAAGAAAATCAGAAGTGGCCATGTCTTTTGTTGCCCTTTGTGCACTCACTTTTGTAGATCGACGATTGAGCTAGTCACGATGGATTGCACAGGCATATCCTTAGGCTGGGAGCTCAGGGTGGTGTCATGTCCTGCATTTTGGACATTTGGAAGCTCAGATGGAGATAGAGATTAGGATTAAGCAGCTGCACTTGATGACTGCTGTTGTGCTTCTTGTTTCTGTTTAGGGAAAGAGGGTGTAGGAGACTTGGAACTCCTAAGTCGCTTTGACAATGACTGAACGATTTGCTCGTGGCTATTAGATGATTCTGCCATTTGCTTTGTTGAGAAATTAACCTTAGCATGAGCAATTTTGTGCCTATGATGCTCGTTATCCTCTTGGGAAATCAAAGGCTCCTTGGACACTAGTGGATTTTGTGCACACTTGATGGGTACATATGATATTCGCTTGTTAAGCACGCTAGGCTAAGGATCTGCCCTTCGAATAGTCATGTTTGGTTTCTTGATTTTCATGAGGGGCTCAGTCACTCCAACCTTGTTGAGTGAAGACTTGGATTTTTGTCTAGATTTCCTCCTTCACTTCTTTGCTTTTGACATGATCTGGTCTTCAGCTAATAGAGGTGATTTAGTAGGGGGCTTTGGTACCCAAATCCATCGGTTACCTGCATAATACCCTTGAGCATGTAGCAACGCTTTGGATATCCATCGCGGCATTGTGCTGGTTCTCCATCGATGCCTTCGTCTATAAGGCTTGGGCTTCTTTTGTGGTCTTCTACGATATTTGTAAGTCCAAAGCCTATCCTTGGCATTGTCTCCTGACCTTCTTGTTTCAAGCAGGGCCTCCCTCACTGGTTCTCTCTGTTTAACATGCGCTTAGTAGGCTTGCATGTTATGTTAGCACCTTCCTTGCCTTTCCCTCAATGTTCGATGAGGTCACCCTTGCTAAAGGTTGTGACTATCCTCATACCTAGTAGTGTCAAGTGTATTATATGTGCTACATAATCAGCCTCACACTTTGTCGCCCTTTTGAAGGGTCTTCCTAGGAGGGTTTCTTCTCCACAATTAGCACTATTTGGAGGAACATGGAAGAGGATAGCCAAGCTTTCCATTTCAATAGTTACAAGGATTTTGCACTTTCCTATAAGTGCTTGAGAGTGTCCCCTATAAGGACTAAGAGTTGCACTAGTCGATGTGAGCTTTGGTTGGCCTAGTAGGGTCCATGCTCTCTTTTCACGGTGATTTTGACCCTCGGATAAGCAAGTGGTTCTCTGTCTTCATCTTCTGGGTCTTGACTTATAATTTTAAGCCTTCTAACAAATGCCCTTGAATCCCCAACTACACGACCATATGTGGATTCTCCACTGATGTCTTGGATTGTCGTCTGTACAGTGCTATTCAAGGTGCATCTATCGCCAAGACTGTCATATCTAGTCATCCTCGTAGTTGTAACTTGATGTTGTTGCTTTCCACTTTGACTAGATGTAGTCCGAATGCAAAACATATGTGTTTTTGTAGTGTGGCCTTTTTGCCCTTGTTGGCTAGATTGGCCCATTGAGGTTTTAGGGTCCCTGTTTGTCTTTGTTTGGGTATGGGCTTTTGGTTGCTCTTTTGCAAGTGAGAATCCATGCTTGTGTAGAGCCATTACTATACTAGAATCTAATTCAGAGGACCTGTCACAGTGCACGTTTTCTCTCCAACCTACTTGGGGGAGGTGCAAAGGGGGCAGAGCCCCCTCTACAAGGATTCGAGGGGGGGGGGGGCGGAAGTCCCCCCCGGCCATAGAGCCGTTATGCTAAATACCATATGCGATTTGAAGGATCATTCGTAGCCAAATTTTGAACTACTTGCTCTAGATTTCAGCCTAGTGATAGATCTATGATGTGGTTTCGACTTTATGTGGTCTCTAGATTAGTTTCAAGATCTACAAGTTAAAAATTTGACCAAATCCAAATCGGCCCAGCAGGTCTGATTGCAGGGGTCGAATGCCCGATTCAACTATCCAAGGGCCAAGGGCCAAGTTAGGTGGGCCGAATGCAAGCAGTACGAAGGGTGAGTTTGGCTGGTCTTAGTCCGAGGGCCGAGTGGGCTGAGGGCCAAGTGGACTGAGTGGTCCGAGGGCCGAGTGGAAATGGCCAAGGGCCGAGTGGAAAGGGCCAAGGGCCGAGTGCCAAGTTGGGCTGAATATTAAGTTCATCCTAGTAGTCGATTCGGAGGGGCCAAGTGGTGGGTGTCTGAGTCAAGTAGGGCCGAGGGCCAAATACAGGATGGGCCGAGGACCGATTTTGGGACTCGGCCCAGAATCACCGTCACTCGGACGGGCCGAGCGGGATGTATTTTTCGTTGGACTCCACAGAATTCGTCGCGCGTCAAGCGATCGAGGCCTTCCTACTGGTCAGCACCTCTAGATCCAAGCTTCTCATGCAAGGGAAGGTATGGAATTACCTATGGTGGGCAAAGAACTCCTCGATGACAAGATCAAAGTAGGTCCACGCAATGAAGCCATCTCTCCCTCTCTCCAACTCTCGTGAAAACCTGTAATGCAAAATGTGGTCTTCCTTGCCGCTCCTGGTCCCTTATCACCCTACCCAGGACTATACTCACCTTAGTCTTGCTCCCCTCACCAATATTTAATCCAAAATTTCATTTTTTGCCCTTCTTTTCCCTATTTTAGCCTGTTATACAGCAACAGAAAACCCTACTGCATACTCCAATGTTTTGCTCCTATCCTATCTAAATGCAAGAAAAAATCATAAGGGAAATACCTACACTACTCCAACATGCTTTTCCAATTCTAAAAACCAAAAACCTACTTGCTAAGGAGATCGAATACCTCTTCAAACTCCCTCGCTTCCTACCTATCTACTTCAAGCACCGGTCCAAGGAAAATCCTACTTCAATGCTTGATTCAAAGCGCGTAAGCGCTCAAGGCTTGAATCCATTGGTCCCGGTAACATAACTAAAATGTGGAGGTGATCAACCACCGAGACGACCATGGACCGCTTATTGCTTCAAGTGTTCCAAGTTGAGCACTAATGGCTACCTCTCACATAGTTGATGTGCCATCCATCTCTATGGGTGTAGTGAGCTTACCTCCATGCTCGATCGAGTTACCTCCTCTCCCGAGCACTCCGGTAGCTCCACGATCTAAGTGCAAGATTCAAGCGAACTCCATCCTCAAGGTCCCCACTCCAAGCTCCATTGCCGCGAGCAAGAGAAGAGAAGAGAAGAGAAGAAGAGAGGAGAAGATGGAGAGCTTCTCCTCCGCGATCCCTCACCCTCACACACTTACTCCCTCTCTCTCAAGCACAACCTAAGAAGAAGAGGAGAGCCACTTTTGGCCACACACCAGAATGAGCTTCTCATTCACTTTTCAACTTTATATACAAAACCCTAAATCCCTTTTGGGTAGTCATCCCCTTATCCCCTTTTTTACATGGTTGGCCATGGCCTAGGCCCTTTTTCCCATTGTCCTCCTATCTTCCTAGCTTCCTTCCTACAGCCCATCTACCTTTACAAATTGTATGGGTGAGAGCCCGGCACTCTTAAAATAAATTATGGTGCGCTCTGCACCTTTTTTACAAAAGATTTTTCGGCTTTTCCACCTTTTTCGTTTGAGGGTTAACAGATGGTTCATTACTTTCTACTATAGCATTAGCTTCACTTTTTATACTTTCACTACTTTGTCTACTCCTTTCTCTAACAGGACTACTAGTATTTGAAACTGCTCGGTTCCATTGATATGAATCTTCTTCACTTTCTTGTGATGGGGTTCTATCAAATGGTATATTAGGACCAAACGGCTCCATGTTTGAACTTGACACAACATCTATTTTCAAATTTAGTAAATCATTCATCCTTTCTAGCCTCTCTAGCAGCCAAGCCTCCTTTCAAGATGTTCATTTCCTTGCACACTGGTCTTGAGCTTCAATTTTTTTTCTTTGTCTCTCCTCACAACTCATCCACCACTAATTTAGTACCCACTAATCATTCTTCAAAATTTTCATACGAGTTACATGTATTCTTCTAAAGCTCCAAAATTAGGGTTTTTTTGTGGTTGCATATACACTCAATAATTCGAGAATAGTCAGCAATTCTGGATCTACTTCTCCATACGCTAGTTTCTCCTTCTACTCAGGAATTAGATCTAAAATTTTAGTTACCTCTCTCATGTCTTTTATGTCAAAATAAAATTTCAAGCCTCTAGATATACAAATCCAAGGCAACACATCATTCCACTTGGCCCTTCTAAACATCTGATAAGATGTGCGATAATACCAATCAAAGTGGTATGACACACTAATCACTTTTATTTCAATTTCATCTATCAGACCAAAATGTGCCACTAAGAAAACAATGGTGTGTGCCTATGGCTGATCTGAATATTCAACAAAATGCTGAACTTGAGGTTCATCAAGAGCATATACATTATCAAGTGCTAGAAAAATACTTAGGTGATACTTGTAGACTCTACAAGATAGTCATTTGGATGCTCCTCTTGTTGGTCATACTTAAAGATAAACACATCTACATGATCATGCTAATGCTATGGAATTTGTTATGGCAACAAACACACTTGATGATGATGAGCTTAATTCTTTTGAGGATACACAACAAAGTGTGCATGGATGGTAGTAATGCAAGCTAAATTTGATTTTATCATGAAGAATCAAACATTGGACTTAGTTACACTACCTGTTGGAAAGCCATCAATACTAAATTGGTCTATAAGCTGAAGTGAAAAGTAGATGGATTCATTGATAAGTACAAGACCAGATAACCAGCCAAAGACTAAGCCACTTTTAATAGGGCTTACAAGTCAACTCCTAAGAGTTGTTGCACTAGATAGGTGATAATGATCAATAACTTCAATAACTTTGTTTAGCGTTTTAGATATTTATGATACTATTTTGTCGTAGTAGTCCAACTAATATCATTTAATGCCTAAGAACTAAGAAATTCTATGCATTTCTTTTCTTTCCCTTTTCAATAATCACTTTACGAGTAGGTCTCTTTATTGGGTACTAGAATGCTAAGCCTAGGATAGTTATGGTTTCCCCTCATCTTTCAAGGGTGGCTTGTCATAATTTTCTCTGGCCATACTTGTGGCAATTTATCCAGGATTTTTTTTAACTTAAGAAATATTGGTTTCAGAATATAGATCCAATGGATCTATTAGTAACTCTCCGTTTAAGTTCCTTTTAATTGTTTTCTTCTCCACCTTACAATTAATTCCTTTTATTTCTTTAATTCAGCAAACATTGAGAAAAAATCAAATAACTTTCCATAAACCAAGAACTTTAATCTCCCCCCTTTTTAAAATGCAAACCCTCTTTGTATTGTGCAATCTATCATTGCTCTTTAATGTTAAAATCATTACTTCATTCTTACTTTATGATGAAAATGTCATTCTCTCCTCTCTTTAAACTAAACATCAATCATGATAAAAGTAAGTTCTTTCTACATACTTACGCATCCGCATACACAATTCATTTTAACTCCAATGTCTTCCCTTAATTAATAAATTACTCTAGTGACCCTTCACTCTTTACTTTCTTGATCATCTAAGCAATGTTCATATGAATAACATGTAAAATTCTAGGAAAATTTTAGAGAATTCAAGAAAATTCAAAAAATAACATTTTTCAATTTATGTATGAAATATCATGAATTTTTTAATGTAGAAAAATAATTTTTCTATCAATAAAAACTCTTATTTTTTTCTCAAAATAATCATTTTTTATTTTAAAACATTTGTGGAAATTTTCAAAAATTAAAAAAACCTTTCCATGGTATTAAATTTATCTTAAAAATATTACATTTAATAAAGATTCACTCACAAGTTCTATAAATTTTTCTATGCAGTTTTAGAGCAAGATTCAATCATTTTTAGCATTTTTCTATTTTTAGATATTAAAATAAAAATCCATGAATATTAACAACAATTCAAAATGGAATATTCAGCGCCTTTGTGACATTGTACAAAAATTCTAAATTGTGGAAATTGTAACATCGCACTACTTATTTTTATTAAACAAAATAAAACACTTACTTTAATGCACAGGTCGTAATCACGTCTTTGGAAGCACGTCCTTTGCAGTCTAGCCACGAATGTTGGTCTACCAAGACTTTCACTCAAAAATCATCTTCAATCTCTTGTCCCAATTTTAGTCATGACTCTGCTAGAACAAATTTCATTTAGGCTTATGGAGAGGGTTCTTCTAATTAACCTTTAAACTAAAGGTTTAAATGAAATACATTTTCCTTCTTAATCTTATTATATGTGATGAACGGGCTGCCATGATGACGTTTTGATGGAGGAAATGAGTGGGATTGAAAATGGAGAATGGAAATGGTCAAATGGAGGAGATATGGAAGAGAGAGAGAAGATTCAAAAAGACGACGATGAGAAGGAAGAAGATGAGGAATTCGATGGCAATGATGATGATGATGACGACGGCTCCAATTAGCCCCTCTCAATGTTGTGCCTACCCTAGAAAAAAAACTATATATCTCTGTCTCCCCTTCTATTATAATTTTGGTGCATCACGGACATTCCCCCCCTTCTGCAAACTCTACAAAAGATGAAGATGACCATCCTAATTTGGACTTATGTATCCATGGTGGACAAGGAAATCCAATACTACAAGGGCACAATTAAGTTTATATAGGCTACTAGTTTAAAGAATCATTTAATTTCATGTATTGGCAACAATATAAAACTCTCTACTTCTCCATCTATGTTGCAGGGCTCAAAATCTAGATTGCAACTACCATGTACCAATCCACCTCCCTATATTCTACAATTTCCCATTGACTTTAAGATTCTCTCAAGCATGAGATGCAAGATTCAAACTATTATTGATCTTATCTACCCCAATTACCTTGCAACATATTACACTTGTCATGTTCGGAAGTCGAAAGTGTAATTGTCAATCTACCCAATTGTCCTTTCTTCAATGTCAGTGATTGGTGGTATAGGTATAAAATGACTAAGAGGACCAAGACTTTCCCCAATACTCCTAAGATTTTATCATAGAATCTACCTATATCATTAGGGTCATTGTACTATCCTTCTTTCCTCGCCAGATTGCAAAGACTATCCTCCAAAGACAACAACTACAAACACCACATTTGTATGAAATTAATGTAAAAATATGGTAACAGTGTATCAGATGTATACAACTTTATTGAAGATTTTGGGTAATTTTTTGCATGTTTCTATGTGTTGTCAATAGACTCATGGCAAAAAGCTATGTGCAAAAGAAAGGCATTGATTATGAGCAGACATTTGGTTTTACATCCCGTATGACCACTATCAAGTGTATGGTTGCATTGGCTGCCCATCATGGTTGGATTGTGCACCAGCTTGACATCAAAACTACATTTTTACATGGGGAACTTCAAGAAGAAGTGTATGTTCAACAACCCATGGGTTTTGCATATCCAAGCACTTGGTATGCAAGCTAGAAAGGGCTTTGTATGGCTTGAAGCAAGCTCCACAAGCTTGGTATGCCAAAATTAATGCCTTCTTACTCAACCAAGGGTTCATTAACAACCCATTAGAGTCTACTCTTTACGTTGCAAAGAGGGAGGATTCTTACTGGTCATTTGTCTTTATGTGGATGGCCTTCAACTCACAAGGACACACACTGATTAGATTTCAGCATTTAAGAAAAATTTGAAGCAAACTTTTGAAATGTCAAATTTGGGGCCTTTGCATCAATATTTGGGCATCCAATTTATTCATGATACTAGAGGCATTGGATTGTCATAGTCCAGATATATTGGTAAACTCCTTAAGAGATTTGGCTCCCATGATTGCAAGCGAATAAGTACACTAATGGAGACAGGAGTTAAGTTGTTTTTGCATGATGACAGTGACAAATTTGACATTCATATATATGCTCTAGTAGTTGGATGTCTCATTTATTTATGCAACACAAGGCCAAATATTCAGTTTGTAGTTTCAGTCTTGAGCCGATATATGCACAACCCATGCATGTCACGTTGGCAAGTTGTGAAGTGTGTTTTTCGTTACTTGCAAGGCACTAGGACTCTTGATTTGCTTTATGCCAAGGGGGGGCACTGCACTTACATGCTTAAGTGATTCTAATTGGGCTAGAGAGTTTGAATCTCGTCACTCTACAAGTGGAAATTGTCTCTTTCTTGGCTCTTCTTGCATTTCTTGGCTTAGCAAGAAACAATCCATTATTGCCACATCATCTTGTGAAGCTAAATACAAGGCAACTTTCACTACTACAATTGAATGTGTATGGCTGAGATGTTTGTTGGTTGATCTTGATATATCTGTCATGAAGCCTACTCTTTTGTTTACTGATAGTCAAAGTGCCTTTGTTGGTGCGCAGATCGGACGCAGGTAGCTCACGTAGTGAATTCCCAAAGGTCCCCAAGAACAAAGCACTCTACTTTTTAGCACAAAAACCAATGTAAAAACAAGCACGACATGAGACAAGAGACAAATTGGGTTGAATCTCCCCCATGCCTTGTGTGAGCGCTTCACAAAGCATGTATTTAATATATATTTCCAATCTTTTTGCTCAAAAATAGCCCAATTACAAAAATATGACAAGCTTTTAGCTTTTGAGTTTGCTTTCTACCAAAAATAGGAAAATAAAGCTAATGGACGGTGCCCAAAGAGTCTGGCACGCCCAATCTCAATGTCCAAATAAAAATAACATATCCAGGCGCATAAGCGCATACAAAATAATAATAAATAATCGATGTCTCTATAGACATAACAAAATATAGGCGTGGCGCCTATCAAAATATAGTCCAAAGGTCGAAAAACCCGCTAGACTCCAATGCTTTCCTCCGCCACTGCTGCTATCTCTACACATCAACTGAAGCATTCACAATCGTTAGTAAAATAACACAATTAAACCGACAAAAGTGAATACCTAGCAGTCTTCAGCTACATAAATAAATCAACTGGTTAGAAATAAATCCTAACCTTAATTTATTACGAGTGCGCACTCTAAACTCATAAACGTTTATTAATTTAATATGCATTTTGCGGAATCACCCATGTACACACTAAATTAATGAAACGCCCGAAAAGGACAGGCGTCCCCATCAACTTCTCGCACAAAGAATCCTCTTTGCGTATGAGCCCCGGTCATCTAAGTTTACGGAATCCACCGTGGAATATGCCTCCTGGCATCATACCCCCGGGGTGGGATAGCAATTGACCTCAATTGCTATTAGCTCAATGTGGAGCTAACAGAGTGGGGAAAGCATTTAGGTCTCTAGCGTGCATCCATTGTGCTTCCTCTACAGGATGATTCTTAAATTTTACTAGATATCTAGAATACCTTCGGCCAGTTCTAGTGGTCATGTAATCAGTGTCTATAATGGCTTCTGGTTCAAGGATTTCAGTCTCTTCTTCTAATAAAGGTGGGTTTTCATAGACAGGGTGGATAGGTAATTGTCCTCTAAATGGTCTCAATAAACTAATATGAAAGGTATTATGAATTTTCCAATGAGATGGCAATTCTAACTTGAATGCATTGTCATTAATTTTATGAATGATTCTAAATGGTCCGTAGAATCTAGGGGCTAATTTGACAACTGGATGTCTATCTACACTTTGCAGTCTACGCTTTTCTATTCTAAGCCAAACATAATCATCAACTTTGAAATTCATGGCTTGTCTTTTCTTGTTGGCTTGTTTGGTATATGATTGTTGGGCTTTAGCAATCATATCCTTTACTTCATCAAAAATAGTGTTATGCATAACAGCAATATCATCGGCACTTTGTATTCTATTAGACAAAGATGCAACAGGTGTAGATAATCTATATCCATAAATAACTTCAAAAGGTGCTTTCTTTGTAGATGTGTGCGGTGTATTGTTATATGCAAATTGTAATAAATGTAAATGAGTATCCCATGTCTGAGGTTTAGAGATAGTATATGCACGTAAAAGATCTAAAATAGTGCTATTTGTGGCTTCTGTTTGTCCATTTGTTTCTGGATGAAATGCAGATGAAAAATCAATCTTTGTGCCTAGATTTGCAAACAGTGTAATCCAGAAATTATTACAAAATCTAGAATCTCTATCTGAAATAATCACTTTCGGCAATCCATGGTTAGTAAAAACAGTTTTCAAAAATAACTGTGCTGCTTGTGATGCTGTTAAAGTTTTCTTACATGCAATGAAATATGCTTGCTTACTAAATCTATCTACAATTGTCCAAATCATGTCATGGTTAGATTTAGTATTTGGTAAGCCAGTAATAAAATCCATAGATATATGTTCCCAAGGTTTAGATGGAATAGATAAAGGCATTAATAACCCATACTGTTTACCATGATGTCTTTTTATTCTTTGACAAATCAGACATTCAGAAACAAAATTAGACACATCTGCATCCATATGCGGCCAATAAAAATCTTCAGTTAACATGCGTAATGTAGAAATGATACCTCTATGACCTTGATATGGGGGACAATGAATTTCATTCAAAACAAATGATCGGAATGGAATAGTAACACACAGTCTCTTTTCAAAGAACATGAATCCATCATTATATGACAATGAATCAACAGGAATGAAATTATTTTGAACTAATTTTTGCCAATCAGAATGAAAAGTAATATCCTGGTGATATGTGTCTTTCATAGCAATCAAAGAATCAAAAGATATGATAGAAATGTTATGAATTGCAGGTCTTCTACTTAATGCATCGGCAACTACATTTTCTTTTCCAGGTTGGTATTGAATGATAGGATGGAAACTTTGAATGAATGAAGCCCATTTGATATGGCAGTCAGAAATTTGGGGTTGGCTAAGTAGATGTCTAATGCTTTGCTGGTCGGTCTTTATCATGAATTCTGAACCCATTAAATAATGCTTCCATTGTTTCAATGCTTGAACAACTGCTAAGAGTTCCTTGTCATAGGTGGAATATTTAAGCTCAGAGGGTTTCAGCTTAGAACTAGAATATGCTATTGGATGGTTATCTTGCATTAACACGGCTCCTATTCCTGATTCGCTAGCATCAGTCACAACTAAAAATAATGGTCTGTTAAAGTCAGGCAATTGTAAGACAGGGGCATTGGTCAATGCACGTTTAAGTAAATCAAAGGATTTCTGCTGGTTTTCAGTCCATTGATAAACAATGCCTTTCTTAAGAAGTTTGGTCAGTGGTAAAGCAAGTAATGAGAAATTACGTACAAACTTCCTATAGAAACTAGCAAGACCAAGGAATGAACGTAATTCATGTACATTCTTAGGGATAGGCCAATGCAATATTGCATCAATTTTCTTAGGATCAACTTTTATTCCTTCTTCTGATACAATATGACCTAGATATTCTATTTCTGTCTTAAAGAATTCACTCTTGTCAGGATTTGCAAACAATTGATTTTCTTTCAGTAATTGAAAAACTATTGATAAATGCTCGTAATGCTCTTTTTCACTTTGACTGAACACTAAAATATCATCAAAGAAAACAATCACACAATACTGATATTTTAGAAAAATACGGTTCATCATTCTACTGAAAGTAGCAGGTGCATTAGTTAATCCGAATGGCATAACTAAGAATTCGTAATGGCCAAACTGTGTCCTGAATGCAGTCTTAAATATGTCGGATCTATCTAACCTCACCTGATGATATCCAGATTTAAGGTCAATTTTACTAAATATAGAAGATCCTTGCAGTTTGTCCATAAGGTCATCAACTCTAGGTATAGGATACCTATTCTTTACAGTGATCTTGTTTAATGCTCGGTAGTCAATACACATCCGATAAGTATTATTCTTTTTCTTGACTAAGAGCACAGGTGCACCGAATGGAGAACTGCTAGGTCGAATTAAACCTCTATTTAGTAATTCTTCTACTTGAGTCTGGATTTCTTTTTGCTCTATTTGATTGTGCCTATATGGGGCTTTGCAAGGTGGTTGTGTGCCAGGTATTAGGTCAATCTTATGGTCTTCTGGTCGTGATGGAGGTAAACCTGGTGGTAGGTCTTCTGCAAAACAATCCTTAAAATATGCAAGAAATTCCTTATGCTTAGGGTGCATATGAGTTTCTTTTGCGTGCAATTCATTCACCCAAATGAGATATGATTTAGTATTCTTGCGTAGTGCACGTTTTGCTTGAGTATGCGAAAGCAGTGGAAACATATGAGATGCATGCATACCAAATAATGTAATAGATTTTCCTTGAAAATTTATATTCATTGTGTGTGTGGAATAATCTATATTGGGATTATGTTGGTGTCTCCATGGCATTCCTAGAATAACGTCGCTAGACTGTAATGGGACAACTAAGAAATTTCTTCTTTCAATATATGGACCAATTTGAATTTCTAAATTTTGAACTTCTTGTGTGCCATTGTACCTAGTGCCTAAAAATGCAGCTTTTATGCGATAGTGCGTAGGTACTGTATGCAATTTCAATTCCTTTACCAATTTTGCTGAAATAAAGTCATGCGTACTACCGTCATCATGCAATACAGTTCTTTCTTTTCCATGCACCATACATTTCATAGTCAACAATGAATGTAAAGTAGGCATACCTGGTAAAGTGTCGGAAGTAGTAGTAGGATCATCTTCTTCTTCAGTGAAATCCGGCATATCCTCATGCTCGTCTTTGTCCATAGCTCCAAGGTAGTTGATATGTGCTGATGGCTTCTTTGAATGACAATTTGCTGCGAGATGGCCTGGCTGGTGACACTTGTAGCATACGATAGGCTTGGCTTTGGTCACATTATTTGCAATGGCTGGGAGTCTGGGTATGTTTGGATTTGCTTGTTGGATAGGCTTAGGGTTTGGATTGACAGTGGATGGTAATGCAGGTGGTTTAGGCCAATTCTTGCGGAAAGATGGTGATGAGAAACGACCTGGATTAAACCTTCTGAAATTTGAATTGAATTGTTTAGATCCATAATTACCGTTTGCTTGGAATGGCTGTGGTCGTTGATCTCTTCCACGTAACTTATCTTCAGTGTCGTGAGCTAAGGAGATGGCGTCTTCAAGGGTAGCAGGCTTGAACATATTCACCTCAGCGTAGTAATGTCCAAGAAGTCCAGACATGTACTTCCGCTTATGTGTTGTCTCTGGTACGTCTTCAAGCATGCGTAGCTGTAGGAGTGCATTCCAAAAATGCTCTGTATACTGTGGAATAGGCTCACGATCGCGTTGTTGAAGTAAATCCCATTGCTTGATAGCCTTCTCATGAAATTGCGGTGGAAGGAAATTTTGCATGAACTTCTTCTTGAAATCTTCCCATGTAGTAGGACATTCTATACTCTTGCGGACTACAGTCCACCAAAGTGATGCTCTATCTATCAGATGATTAGTAACACACTTGATTTTATCTTTCTCAGGATAAGTTTCCTCATGGAAATAGTCATCAAACTGGCTAATGAATGATAAAACAGTCTTTCCTTCTCTTATGTCATTGAAAGTGCGAAACTTGAAACTTCGTTTACTTATCTTGGATTCCTTGCGAATGGTTTGTGCTTCAAGAGTGGCGTCGATGGTACGGCGTATCAAATCTTCAGCTTGAGGTTCTTCTTTATCAGTGGACGCTCCTTGTAGCTTTGTCAATTGCGCTTGCAAGGCTTGCCTAGCTCTTCGCTCTTCTTCCAATTGTAACATGATAAGATCCAGCTTTTGCTCCATGGTAGGCTCGGGTAGGTCGTCTTCAGTCATAGGATCATCCATAAGTGGGGTAGTCATCCTGTAAAACTCAACAAACCTTTCTCACTCAAAATCAGTTAGCGGGATGAGCGTAGCTCAAATTTGGGGTTACAAGGCTATGTATTTTGGGTATTTTCTTCTTCAATTTTCAGAAATTCTGAAATATTTCTGTCTCCGTTTGCTGAAAGTACTTCAACGAACTTGTAGATAGGTAAAACAGCTTGCTGCGAACAACTTTCCAGTTCTGAGTTTTTGCAAACGAACAAGTCTTCTAGGAGTTTCGAGCGTTAGTCAGTTCTGATTTAGTCTGACTTGCAGAGTTGCAGACTTAACAGACTTGCAGGGTTGTTGACTTGCTGAACTTAGCTGATTTGCAGGACTTGCAGTACTTGATTAGTGTCGACTTGCGAAACTTGTCTTCTGGAATGCGTGACCCGGAGTATGTCGACTTTGTTGCTCTATGTGACTTGCAGAAAGCTTAGAAGCTTTAATTGGCTTAATGGATTAAGAAGCTTAAGCTTCTTAATCCGTCGTGGATTTTGAGGACAAGAATATGTCCTTGACGGATTTGCGCCGACCAGGACAGCCTCAAGCCGCCGATTGACGAATTTGTTGATTGAGCTTTCTTAAGCTTATAACTAAGCTTATTAAGTGATAACTTTAAGCTTTGAAGCTTAATGAAGAAAAAGAATTACTCTTTTTGTCTGTTAACCACGATTTGATGAAGAGAATTGATGAGTGGTCCTCCGCCGACAGAGAGTGGTCCTTCGCGATCTGACAGTGGAAATAGGGGTTCTTGATCGCCAGAAGTCTGCCTGTATCGACGGTTCGCGACGAGATTGACTGTAGAGGCCGTTTGTTCTTGGAGCTCCGCCTTCGCCCGAGATTGGTAGCGATTGGAAGCCCTTGATCTCTGCTCCGCTCTGATACCACTGGTGCGCAGATCGGACGCAGGTAGCTCACGTAGTGAATTCCCAAAGGTCCCCAAGAACAAAGCACTCTACTTTTTAGCACAAAAACCAATGTAAAAACAAGCACGACATGAGACAAGAGACAAATTGGGTTGAATCTCCCCCATGCCTTGTGTGAGCGCTTCACAAAGCATGTATTTAATATATATTTCCAATCTTTTTGCTCAAAAATAGCCCAATTACAAAAATATGACAAGCTTTTAGCTTTTGAGTTTGCTTTCTACCAAAAATAGGAAAATAAAGCTAATGGACGGTGCCCAAAGAGTCTGGCACGCCCAATCTCAATGTCCAAATAAAAATAACATATCCAGGCGCATAAGCGCATACAAAATAATAATAAATAATCGATGTCTCTATAGACATAACAAAATATAGGCGTGGCGCCTATCAAAATATAGTCCAAAGGTCGAAAAACCCGCTAGACTCCAATGCTTTCCTCCGCCACTGCTGCTATCTCTACACATCAACTGAAGCATTCACAATCGTTAGTAAAATAACACAATTAAACCGACAAAAGTGAATACCTAGCAGTTTTCAGCTACATAAATAAATCAACTGGTTAGAAATAAATCCTAACCTTAATTTATTACGAGTGCGCACTCTAAACTCATAAACGTTTATTAATTTAATATGCATTTTGCGGAATCACCCGCTATGGAATCACCCATGTACACACTAAATTAATGAAACGCCCGAAAAGGACAGGCGTCCCCATCAACTTCTCGCACAAAGAATCCTCTTTGCGTATGAGCCCCGGTCATCTAAGTTTACGGAATCCACCGTGGAATATGCCTCCTGGCATCATTTGTAGTGGCACAGAACCTAGTGTTTCATGCTCACATGAAACACATTGAGATACATTATCACTTTGTCAGTGATGAGAGGCTACATGCAGGAGATATCTGCCTTGTCTATTGCCCTCCCAACAACAATGTGACACAATTCTTAACCAAATCTCTTCCTTGCGACAAATTTGAAGCATTTTGTAATGCTTTAAATTTGATCTCCTTTGTGGATGATCCTTGTTTGCTGATCACTTTTCACTTTAGAGGGGGTTTGTTGGGTTTTACTCATAACTGCGCTCACATAGGAGTGTCGGTGATCCACAATAGGACATTGGAACACTTTTTACTCTCTGTAGTAAGAGAGGTTTTTCCTCCCAATCATATTAGTCTTTATTTGTGTATTTATGTTACACAGTTCGGTCACTTATCACACATTACACACTTTGTGCGTGATTGCACCTGAAGGCACTTACGCAATCCTAAACTCTAAGGGTTATACTTTTGTACTTTGTCTTACACACTTTGGAACTGATCAAGTCATGCAATGACCACACTCCCACTCTCTCTATTGTCTATACTCTGTGCTGAGTTGATAGCTGCCATCTCTGATTCAATAAGGTTGTGAAGTTATGAAGAGTTTCCATTGTAGATTTGTGGTATTATATGGAGAAAGATTTGGTTGAAATAGATAAAGACGTTTGAGGCTGTGTTAATGGGCTTATTGTAGTGGTTAAGACATAACATGTGGATTATATGAGAGAGAGAGAGAGAGAGAGAGAGAGAGAGAGAGAGAGAGAGAGAGAGAGGGGGGGGGGGGGGCGGGGAGAAGGGATTAAGACTTCCTTGACAATAAGCTCTCATAGAGCCTTGTACTTGAGAGAGAGAGAGAGAGAGAGAGAGAGTGAGAGCTCTATTCATCGAAGTACCAAAAGCAATGCTGAAAGACAGAGGTATCAAGCCAATGCAAGTGGATGGGAGGTTTTACTTGGAGTTATAGGTCATGTGTGGTTTGTTCTGTATGCAAGCTGAGAGCTGTGGCAAGCTTAAGTCAATCTACCTGAGTGTCTGTGGCAGTCTTTGTGAGATAACATGACCACGCATGACCATGAACAGTGATGAGAACTCAATGATAACTAGGACAAAGAAGCTGATAATTGTTGTTAGAGGAGAGAGTATGTGTTGGATGCTCATTTGCTCCTGTCATTGGTTGCACATATGCATTCCTTTTGGAAGTCGATGAGTACCCTCATTTTTAGAGGGACTACATCAACTCAGTGGACTCGTAAAACTACCGCTCTTTAGTGGGCCGGAAAGGTTATGGAAGTGTAGTCACACGTCTACACGGAGGTGTTCTTGAACTCTTTGGACTCGCCTAGGTCTATTGAACTAGGCATGTCCACAATCCCATCTCTCAAACTCACACTCACACTAAACAAGTTATTGACCTGTGCATGGGCGGCGGGCCAACGGGCTGAACAGATGCATTAACTAAGCAACGGAGCATTTCGTTTATATATATATATTTATTATTTATTATTGGTAATTATGAAGGTATAACGTTGGCGGCCCCTGACAACGGCGGGACGCGGGAGAGCAGAATGCTATAATATAAAACCTATCACAACGGCTGTTTCTGTAAGCCATAGCTATGGATTCTTCATCACAGCAGAAGGCAGGAGCTTCTGCCAACTCCTCTGGGAAGTTCGCAGAAGCCAAGAAGACCCGCACCCGGCTCAAGCAAGAGAAGAAACCTGAGACGAAACCGCCTCCTTCCTCTTCTGTCCCCTGCAAATACTTCAAGCAGGGGAACTGCTGGTATGGCGAACTGTGCCGTTTCAAGCACGCAGGAGCATCATCGTCATCACCTACATCATCTTTGTCTGCCTCGGCTGCGAGGTCCGCAACAACATCATCCGCCGCGAACAGACTCTTCATTGATGTGAGTTTTGATGTGCTTTGGAATGAAATCCCTGTGTGCCGTTTCTGGTCGCGCGGGCTCTGTAAGTCAGGCCATAAGTGCAACTTCAAGCATCCTGATTCAGTGCAGCAGAAGAAGCTATTTAAGAGGAGGTATCAGAGGATCAATTATGTGTTGGATGATGTGATACGCGAGAGCCTTGGACATGGTCCTTATGGCTCGGGTCTAGGTTTTGGCTATGGCCGCGATGAGCACTGCAGCTTGACCGAGCATCACCTGGCCTTCGCGGATGATAATGTTGTCCTTTGTCACAGCGATTGTCTTGGCCTGGATGAGTTTGATTATCATGCCCTGGATGATGATAATGGTGAAGACGACGACGACGACGATGACGATAATTATTATGATGATGATGATGATGAGGGCAGCGAGGATGATTACGATGATAGAATGGCGCAGCGGATGCGCAACTGTGGCTTCACCGATGATGAGGTATACGAGCTCTCCCTTCAGGGGATCAAGCCTTGGGACCCTGAAGCCTGGGATGCCCTTGATGTCATCAATGGCTACTACTAGGCCCTACTTCCAATGTCTGTGTCTGTCAAGCTAGGTTCACGAGTCACTTAGGCAGCTCTGAAAAGGCTTTCAAAGCGCTGCATTCATGTGTATACGTCCGCAGGTTCTATCTTTTTGGTTAACTGGTGTTGTCAAGGAATGACAAAGGGCTGTGTTTTGGGGAAGCCAAACCCCAGTTTTTGCAGCAGCAATGGTGACTGTTTTCTCAGTAATAAAAGCCCCTAGTTTTGAATTTTTGAAGCAAGGCGCATTCGTTCATGAGTTTAGCAATGCTAACTGAAGCAGTGCTGGTAGCCTGGTACGATAAAACAATTTTGAAGAATCACAAAAGGCGATGGTTCTTGTTATCTGGATGATGTCTGCAAGCCATGAATTCTGAAGATAGATTATAAATTCTGGATGTATGATTGGGAATTGAGCACTGGTGCTTATTGACACGAAGCATTTTGAAACCTCACAAAGGGGGGTGATAATTTTGGGCTTGATAATGTTATGTGGGAACGTGAACGCCACATGGTTGTGGCGGTATGATTATTGCAGAAAGGGAGAAATGGGAGCTACTGCGCAGAGCATGCATTGCATCACCTGCAAGATTGGACTGCAGTTTTTCGGGCAAGGTTGGCGTCTAGGATACATGTGGCATAACCATCATTGGCATGCATCCTATCCAAACATACCACCCTCCAAGACTCCGAGTTTGGAGGGTGGTATGTTTGGATAGGATGCATGCCAATGATGGTGCATGCTAGGTAGAGTAGATTGCATTTATGTAGTCCTTTCGCATACGATACATTTTGGCCATTGCTTGATTCGGTTCTTTAGACTTTTTACAAGTAAACAGAAGGGCCTCTTTCCATGAAGAGTTTTTGCAACAGTAAATATATTGTTTTGATATTTCCCACTGAGAGTTTCCACAAGGGCCTCTTTCCATGAAGAGTTTTGCAACAGCAAATATATTGTTTTGATATTTCCCACTGAGAGTTTCCACAAGGGCCCTCTTTCCATGAAGAGTTTTGCAACGGTAATGGTTAATCTATTGTTTTGATATTTCCCACGGATAGTTTACAAATGTTATGGAAATGCATGCGTTTGAGGAAACTTTCGCCATCATGGGAATGGTTTCACAACTTTATTCCAAACTTGTACATAATTACACAATGAGCATAGTGGGGGTAGTTTGGGGAGTGCGAAAGGGTGTTCTCAAACTCCATGTGGGAACTTGGAAGTTCCTCTTTGCAAAATGGATCACCAATTTTCAAACTCAATATATCAATTTTTAGTGGAGCTTCAATTTGTCATAAAATAGGTGGGTGAATCAAAAATAGGTTTGTTAAAATGTAATAAATCTATAATTGTAGAGCCAAAAAAACATGGGTAGATCTGCTTGTTAAATATATAATAACCTACCCATTGTGAAGTAAATCTATAGCTGAGGTGGCAAACAAAATATAGCAAGAGCTCTTGCATGTACAAGAATTAAAGATTGTTTATGGATAATTAACCCAACCTAGAGGATCTCTTACACATGCTCTTAAGTCTTTCTTCTCATGATTGTAAATTGTATACGCTTTTGCAAGAATTCTGAAGATAATATGAAGAGCCAAGAATCAAGAAGTTAATATTTTTCAAGCTACTTATGTCTAGTCGAAAGCCAAATGGGAGGCTAAATGCAACACTTTGTTGACCTTATTCTTTAGTGCACTTAATAACAAAAAGAGAGACTAAGTTGCATAAAGGATTGGGATAGTGATAGTGTTAAATTCATGTTTATTGAAGAGCCTTTCAAACGCATTTAGCTAAGATTGTGGGTTTTGAGTATGTCAAAGCAATGGACTATAAGGACAAGGCCAAGGCTGGCTTTCTTCCAAGGATATATGATCGATGTTAAAGGACCCAATCTTGAGCAATTGATTAGGCCATATATGTATATGTAAGTGCAGCATATACAATTACCTATGAAGGGTAGAAAAAGACTAGATATTAACTAGGTTTAATGAATCAGTTGATTCCCAAATGCATAGAGAGACTTAAATGAAGTCTAATGGACTATAAGGACAAGGTCAAGGCTTTCTTCCAAGGATATATGATCGATGTTAAAGGACCCAATCTTGAGCAATTGATTAGGCCATATATGTATGTGTAAGTGCAGCATATACAATTACCTATGAAGGGTAGAAAAAGATGAGATATTAACTACGTTTAATGAATCAGATGATTCCCAAATGCATAGAGAGACTTAAATAAAGTCTAATGGACTATAAGGACAAGGTCAAGACTTTCTTCCAAGGATATATGATCGATGTTAAAGGACCCAATCTTGAGCAATTGATTAGGCCATATATGTATGTGTAAGTGTAGCATATACAATTACCTATAAAGGGTATAAAAAGATGAGATATTAACTAGGTTTAATGAATCGGTTGATTCCCAAATGCATAGAGAGACTTAAATAAAGTCTTATAGTGGTGGTGGCCTTTGAGCATGCTAGATCTCTCATCTAAATTAATGGCTAAAGTGGTAGTGATGAGGATCAAGTCTCTTTGTTGCAAACAAAGTGACATTCTCATAGTTTCATTGTGAGGAATTCCTCTATATGTGAGAGAGTGTGGGATTTGCATGGGAACTATGCAAGACAATTGTATAGGGTGAATGCTGTGTGAAATTGAGTTCAAAGGTTGGTCCTAATTTTTAGGGTTTTGCATATTGAAGTGTATATTTACATTTTTTAACACTTTACAATTGGTTAGAGGCTAACATTGAAGCTAATAAAGTCATTGTGCATTGGTGATTTAGTTGTGTCACAAGAAATTGCTAAAATATAGCCATTTGCAACTAATTTCAAGAATACATAAAGAAACACCAAAAGGGGCAGCAAAGCTTTGGTTCCAACAAGCGTCATATGAGGTGTAGGAGCACTCTAGCTCCAATTGTGTGTGGACTTTGCTTGTTGAGTTTATGCTTAAGTTGAATCAAGTATTTAATAAAATGTGGTCACGCTTGTTAGTAATATGGGTTGGTGTATGGAAAAAAGATTTAGGATGCATAATTGATTGGGCCTTGGTAAGATGTTCCTAATGAATATGGACTTTGGTAAGGCATAGGATTGAGTTAGTTGGGAACTCATAACCTTGACTCTCAAGGAAATGGGACTTTGAGAAACCTTCGTAGACATAGTAAAAAGTGTATTTGTTAATGTCTCAACTCAAATATGTATTGATGATGTTCAATCCAAGCCCTTTGCCTTGAAAAGATTAATAGGGCACGAGGCCCTTTGGGATTGGATGAATGGAGAGTCCAATCCAAGTAGTTCTTGAAGGGCATGGTCTCTAGTGGCTCGATGAAAAGGAGCAATTTGTGAATGGTTTCTTCCTTATTGAAGTGTCTTCTCCCCCTTTCTTGAATGGGTTTGATTTGGCACTGGGTTGAATGAGGGGAAGAGGAGAGAACTCCCATATAAGCACATCAGCAGTTGACATAGTCCTTTACTCTCATTACTCTTTGTGTATGTGGCACTTGAGGCAAGCATATGGCTTTGCTATAGGTCATCTCGTTCTTGCTTGATATGTTTATTATCCAAAGAGGCCCTACCCACATGTTGCAAAGTTTTAGCTACACTATCATTGACTTTGATCTAACCATTCAGCTTCTTTTAAACCCCATAGTAGCTTCTTATGTTGCTGCACCATTTGCTCTGCAAAAAGCATGCATGCAAACTTATGGCCAATGGGATCTTTCTTGGCAGCTCAACATTGCTTGTATATAAGAGCACAACAAGCTTACACATGATATCATTGATGATGGGGGACTTGGTAGACCTTATGGAATAACAATTTGCATTCTTCAGTATACTCTAGATGTAACATGTGCATGAAAATCTTTGACTCTCTCTCTCTCTCTCTCTCTCTCTCTCTCTCTCTCTCTCTCTCTCTCTCAACTAATTATAGTGAAGCCACTTAGCATTGGGAAGGTCCTTAAGTGTGAGGCTTTGGTGGAGCTTGCCTTCTAAGCTTGACTTATGATCTTTGTGGAATTCATCCGTAGTGAAGTGAAAGCACCTTAGCTTTGGATAATGAAACTTACTAGGACCAAAGAGACATATTCATGACCGTAAAAAGACAATCAAGAGGTCTTATATGTATTGTGAAAGAAAGCTTATTGAACATTACTTCTTTGTAGAGCTTTCTTTGAATAGATAATCCAAAACACTACATATGTTTAAAATTCTTTCGATTTCCATCTATATGTTTGAGATCCTTATGTAGAGACATATCTCCATAAATTTAAAGTAAAGTACAACTCTAACCATTATAGAGATCTTGACAAGCTCTATCTCCTTGTCCTCAATCACCTCTCTAATAGTAGACCTTAATGTGCTTGGTCTTCGCATGAAAGACCAAATTACGTGCCATTTGGATAGCATACTATAGAAGTCGTAGAAGTAATACCAAGGTCTACAACTAGACAGCCTAAACATAAAGCCTCCTTGCACATCTTAGTGTGGTGGCTGCAATGTACTTAGCCTCAGCAATAGACAAGAAAGTGCATTTTTGCACCCTAGAAATCCAAGAAAAACCACCTCCAACAAAGCTGAAGGCATAGCCATAGGTGGACTTTCTACTATCTACATGTCTTGCATGATCTGAGCTGGTGTAGTCCACGACTCTAGTGTCCTAGCTACCATAGCAACAACACAAGTTTATAGTGCCTTTAAGGTATCTCATAATACCCTTCACGATGTCTCGATGTTAACTACTAGGTGTTGCCACATAAGAGTCACAACTCCCACTACAAATACCATGCTAGGTCTAGTGGCTATCATGGTATACATGAAGTTGCCCACTGTGGATGCATATGTAATCTTGGCCATCTTGACACCCTCATCATTGGATTGGGGACTATCTAGATGATTGACCTTCACATGAGAAGGTAAAGGGATGCCGATGGGCTTACCACCATGCATATGAAACCAATCTAATACCATGTCAATATACTCCTTTTTTGATAAGTAGATGAGTCTCTTAGAGTGGTCACATGTAATGCGCATGCTTGGCATGCCCCATGTCCTTCATCTCAAAGCTCTTCTTGAGTTGAGCCTTTAAAGTATCCAAATCATTATGCACTTCCAAAAAGTAGCACATTATCAAACATACAACATCAAAATGATAATGCTACCATCATGGACCTTCCTCATCTAAAGATGTAGGTCAATATAGGACTATGAATGCATGAAGGTATCAAACTTCGGATACCATTCCCTAACTGCTTACTGGAGCACATATGTGCACACACTATTCAAAATAGATTGTTGGTAGATAGGGGCAAGACGTTGATATACATATATTACAATGATAGGATCTTGCAGATTCTTGAGAGCACCAAATGACTACAAGAAGGATATGACCTTATGGATGTACAATTGTGATGATGTTGAGATGAAGACCTCAAATTCTAATGGGATAGAGAATTTTGAAAGTGAAAGTAACATAATTGAAATTGATATTGGGATTCTGATGAATCTACATGTAATAGATGCAAACATTAATGATCATTTTGCTTGTTGAATGACTCAATCCCAAGCAGTATTCATCAAGCTAGAAGGTCATGATGCATCAACGGATGAGCAGGAAGCTTCAACTCTACTTGTGTCTTGATCTTTAAAAAAAAAATTCTATAAATGATTTATCCATGGATATTTAAAGGTTTTTGTAACAATACTTTTACAATGTCACATTAAACTTATACTATGAAATAAGTATTTATTTTTTCAATGCTCCATAGCAAAAATATTTTGAAAGCCACCTCTTTACATTGAATCAAAAAGTTTTATTACTTATCATAAAGAGTTTTACATATAGGTTTTAATCAAAGAGGTTTCCAATCACACTATGGGTACTCTTTTGATCTCCCTCTTGAGGTTGTATATAAGACATTCTAAAGATCTTATAAAAAGCTTTGGGAAAAATGGTGCCATAAGAAAGACACTTGTTGTTAAGAATCATTTGTCACATCAAGTAAGCAAGGTGCACATAATGCCCACACAATAAAAAATATGAGGTTGTTTCAGTATCAAATGGCTTAAGGCAGCCCATACACATTGTTGTCAACCTCATAATGACATCTACACTTTGCTTGATGGTATGGGGATGGATTATGGTGCTCATCATGAAGTGGTCTCATTGTGATGCCCCTTGAGAAGCACTCTCCATGATGTGGCACTCCACACACTTAGTAGTTCTTATTAATGTCTCAAACCACTCCTCAAAGCAAGCATGTACTTATGGCAGTGTTTGGGATTGCATGACTTGCTAAAACTCCAATTTCATTTTGGATAGCTTGTTTTTCAAGGCCTTCTCTCTTGCATGTAAGTCTGATGCGGCACCTTGTAGTGCCAACTTCAAATCATCTTGGGTGATTATCACACTATGTGCCTGTATGTCCTTAGTAGAATGGCGGGTTTTCTTTGATGGAAAGTGTCAGATGGCTAATCACAAAGTGCATAAATATCATCATTGCTAGGTACAAGGTGGAGTTAGCATTGTGAAGAGGTTGGCCAAAAATCTTGAGAGCTATGTGCTCAACATCCTCCCTATACCATCATGAAGGCCTTTGCTCGGTTTCCATGAGAGATAGTAAATAAGTTACCATAATGAGAGAGAGCTACAACTAAAAAATTTGAGCTCTAATCAAATTACAAATAAGGAATCATGACTCCTTCATAATGATGGATAGAAAATAAGTTAATGCAATGATGAATTAGCATAATAAGTGACAAATTAACACAATGAGATATAAATGGTTGTGAACTCAACACAACAAATGAAAAGTTTGTGCAATGAGTTATAAATCATTAGCAATATGGATTACAAATTGCATCCTATAAATGAATCACATTCCATAGAGTATATAGTGTTACAAAAAATCAGCCCTCCATTCGACATATCCATAGATTCACAAGTCATAGAAGACTCAAAAAAATGGTAAACTATTTTACAAACTACAAATAGAGATGGCATGGGCAAGGCTATTTATGGAGGGTGAGACAAGACATGTCAAGCTCTACGACCATCCTTTGCACTTTTGTAAAATCTATGTGATACTCCTCCCTCATGAAGTCCTCAAAATCTGCAAAGGATATTCACACAAACCTAATCCTCTAGTAGAATATGAACACTTGCCTTCCATTCTATCATGTGCATCACATGCCCATTCGGTACATCCCTTTTCTCCCTATACAACCATAGTCACTTAGCTAAGTGAAAATCTCAACAAGGAATATGGTGAGCCAATTGATTGCATAGACATCGGACTCCTCATTGTAGGTGGATAGGCATAATGGCTTATAGATTTCAAGTGTAGTCCATAGCCTTCTTCTCCTTTAGCCTTTCCTTTTTTTTAGCACTCTTTTACGACATGCACCTCTACATCATGCAACCCAACAAGAGCTAGCCTCACCATGCTAAAAAGGAGTACTAGACCCTAATTAATGATACCCACCTTGGGGATGTTATCTCTAGTGAAGTGTATACACATCCGAATGGAGGGCACCTAGACTTGCATGGATTTATCTCATCCATGAACACATGAATTATATTAAATAAGTTGTCAATTATAGCCAGGATTCTAGCTTTGATCCTTGTATCAAGATTCACATTAGGATCATGTTTGAAATTGTATGGAGTTTTGTCTATGTGGACCATCAAGGCATTATCTAGTTGAATCCATGACCAAGTACCCATCAATGTCCAAGGGAAAACGGGGGGTATCACAATCAAAATGACACCTCTATGTTGAGTTGATGGCATAGTGCGAAGTTGACTAAGGCATACTTGTTAAAATATAATTACTTGCCAAATTCATGATGATTGAATGCCTATTTGACAAGCGCCTTTCGATCCTATGTAAACACATAATGAGACATAGATATCATGATATATATATGTCAATACAAAACACATGTCTCACAAGTGATAACACAACACATATATGCACAAAAAATCTCACATACAGTGATGTATAACAAGGGAGAACCACCTCATGGCATGAATATACACATTCCAATCAATGATCTTGTAAGAAGCTGGGAATAGTTAGAATGCTAATAATATGCCATGTCACATAGACACTGGTATATAAGGAGAGAAGTTGTAAATTTTCACATCTTTTGACAAATCAATACATTTACAATCTTTCTCTCCCTTCTTGCTCTAAGCTTCCATGGCTTCTTCATCTTTCCTGTCTTTCTGTCTCCAATTCTAGTCTTTCTCTCTCCTCGTCACTCTTATTCTCTCTCTCCCTGCAGTCTTTCTCTCTCCTCTGCAGTCTTTCTCTCTCCTCTTTCTCTCTCCCTGGTTCTCTCTTTGACAAGTGGTATCAGAGCTTCAGTCTTTGATCCATTATTTTCTTCCATTTTCACTCCCATTTTCCTATTTCAAAACCAATTTCAGACAAAAATGGTACAAGTCAGTGACTAGTGGAGTGCTGCAGGACAACTACAGTTAGCAAATGACTACATCTGGAGATATCCAAGGTCAGATATGGCGGGTAAAGGCTTAAATGGCTGGACGTCATCAAATTTCATGCAAAAATGGAGGTAACTAGGGTAAAGAATGGTTAACCGGGCTTAGTTAGAGACTAAACTACAGTTACTTTTCAAAAGAGAGGTCCTCTTCTCTCTCCTTCAAGATTTTGGTTGAAGCTTTCATGGTGGATGTCAAGAACCTCTTCAAATATCTCTCTCTATGCTGAACATCTCACTGCCAAAGCATGGGGCAAAGGTTCTTTGTGGCCTAAGCTTCAGGAGGAGTACCATACTTGATGTTTGCTGCTGATTTTTAGCCCAGGAACAGCCCGAAATTTGCGCCGAAAAATGAGCTGATCTTCCTGCTCCCTCTCCCTGCTCAGCTGCTCCAAATTCTCAGTTCATTGATCAAAGGTTGTAAAGGCTTCATCAAACACTTGAGTACATCAACTTTCAGCTCCAGGAGAACTCTTATCAGCCATTCCTCTGTTCAAAACCCTAATACACAGCAGGGCAGCCATAGCCACAGACATGGAAGCTCAAATTTCTCAAAATTTTGGACTTCCCCGACCTTCAAGGCTTCTCTAAAGCTGAATACAAGCTGGATAGACTTCAAGATTGAAGACATTGAAGAGATTTCAGCCCATGCATGTCAATGAAGCTCAAATGGAAGGATTATTTTGGGGCTTTTCATCAAGGAGCTTGAATCTTTGAAGTTCAAGTGTTCAAGCAAGGCTGGAGTATTGATCCTTCAAGGATTTCATCATATTGAAGCATGTATGGACTCATTTCATGGAGATTTCAAGGTTTATGTTGGATTTATGGTGGATTATGAAGAACTCTTGCTCAACGGGGTTGAAGCTGACATCCATCATCATTTTCAAGCTTAATGGAGGTATTTTCTTTTGCTAATCTTTGAAATCTCTCAATAATCCTATTGCTAATGGCCTTTCCACTTGTTGATGAGAGGTTATTGATCAATTAATTCACTGGATTGATCAATAGATCAGAGAATAGTATTAATTTTCTTCAATCTCAGCCTATTTCATTGAATTCCTTTTGATTCAAAACCATTACTCATTATAGGTAACATTTGATCAGCTTGATGCATAACCTTGGTCTGTTTTGTTGAAATTTTTCTCACCCAAGTTGAAATATTGTAAAAAGGTAAGTACTAGCAATCAGTGAGTCACTGAATTGCATGGGTAAACCCTTCTCCCATCTCAAGTTCTCTTATCTCAATCAATTGCATCTCATGAAAGGCTGAATGAATATTTTTGGAATTGCATATCATGCTGATTGCTTAGCACACTAGCCTCTGCCATGTTGATATTCCCACCGAGGAAAAAGGTGGATGCCGGGGGAGATAGTGGGACAAAAGAGAGGTGACCCTCCCTCACTATCGAAGATCCTGAAGGGGTGCAACCAACCGACCCGGGGGGAACTTTGCCCACCTCCCAGTGATTCGGAGCCCGTGTAGGGAGCCTGTCCTGCCATTTTATCCCTCACACAGGTACAGCGAGTGGAGAATTGAAGATTGAAGACTTTCCAACGACTCAAGTACCTACTGGATTGAAACAGGGTAAAACAGGGAATTTACAGGTTACCCACAGGGTATTTACAGGTGGAAGGAAGTGTAGGAAAGAGTCTTCATTTCAGCCAAGTTATGGACAACCAAGGACTGTTTTAAAGCAAGGGCAAGTTGGTAACAATTATGGCAGCAATCATATGCCTAGTGGGAGCTTACGGATACCAACTTATCCTCCATTTAATGCTTCTAGGCTTCAAAGCAATTTCAGGACAGCAAACAGTCCAAAGGTTGAATTTAAGCAAGGTGACAATAAGCCTAAGTCTACTTCAGCCAACACAAATTCCAGAAATATTCCCATGGATCTTTACAAGGAAAGAAAGGACAAAGGCTTATGCTTCAAGTGTGGAGAAAAGTATACTCCTGACCATGCTTCAAAGTGTGTATACAAAAATGCCAAGCCAAAAATTCAGAGTATGCTAGTTCTTAAGGACTTTGAAAATGACATAGATGAAGTTAATGCAGTCACAATCAATGCTGAAAATGAAGATTTCGAGGATGATGGTGGACATGAGTACTTCTATGATCCATCTGACTCTTTTCCTTTTGATCCAGGCTGTGATATCCCATTTGATCCTGGTGGATTTTGTAATGAGTTGCATGCTGCCACTAATTGTTCTATCTCTATGGATGCTTGGACTGGATCTAAGAGCCCTAATACACTTCATATGAAGGGAAGCATATGTGGAAAGCCAGTGTTCATCTTGATAGATAGTGGTAGTACTCACAGTTTTGTCAATAAATCTATTATGTACAAGTTGAATTGTGTTCCCACCGACTTACAGCAGCCCATTCGAGTACAAGTGGCTAATGGTGAAGAGGAAGCCAGCACGCAGATTTTCCCACAGGTTTCTTTGCAGATGGCTGAAAATTTTGAAGTCAAAGTAAACCTGATCACTTTGGAAATGGGGCCTATAGATATTGTACTTGGTTGTGATTGGTTGATGACCTTAGGCAGGATTACTATGGATTTCTCACAGTTATATATGGAGTTTTTCTCCAATGGACAGCTCATCCGTTTACAAGGGATCCCTAGTAGACTTGGTTTCCAGCTTATCACCATTCAACAACTCAAGAAAGAGTACAAAAAGCGCTCACAGATATTTGTATTGCATTTGAACAAAGAAACACATAATCATCCCAATAATTCAGCAAACCATCCAGCCTTGACAGCTCTTCTTGAGGAGTATAGAGATTTATTTGAAGTACCTACTTCATTGCCTCCTAAGAGAGCGGTGGATCACCCCATTCATTTGGAACCCAACTCAAAGACAATCAATAAGCCACCTTACAGACTATCAAAATGTGAACGAGAGGAAGTAGCCAAGCAAATCAAAGAGCTTCTTGAAATGGGACTTATTGAACCCAGTTCTTCACCTTATGCATCCCCAGTCCTGTTAGTCAAAAAGAAAGATGGATTTTTCAGAATGTGCATTGACTACAGGGATCTCAATAAGATAACAATGAAGAACAGGTATCCTATACCTAGGATAGATGATTTGCTTGATGAGCTTAAGGGGGCTCGATTCTTCAGGAAGATTGATTTGAGATCAGGGTATCATCAGATTCGCATGAGAGAGGGTGATGAGGTCAAGACTGCTTTTAGGACTGATCGTGGGCTCTACCATTTCTTGGTGATGCCATTTGGCCTTACAAATGCTCCAGCTACCTTTCAAAGACTGATGAATAAGATTCTACAACCTTTCCTCTTTCAGTTTGTCTTGGTGTTCTTTGACGACATTTTGATCTACAACAAGACTTTTCAGGATCATTTGTCGCATATGAGGAGGGTTTTTGATGTGTTGAGACATCATAGGCTTTTTGCTAAGGAGAAGAAGTGTTCTTTCATGCAGACTGAAGTGGAATACTTGGGACATATAGTCAGTGAAAAAGGAATACAGGCTGATCCCAAGAAGGTGCAATGCATAAAAGATTGGCCAACGCCTACTACTACTACCTCTCTTAGAGGATTTCTTGGTGTATCTTCATTCTATCGCAGATTTATAAATCATTATGCGGCAATTGCAGCCCCTTTAACTAATAGGTTGAAGAAAGAGGCTTTCTTTTGGGATGCTCTTACAGATAGCAGCTTCAACCAATTAAAGGAATTACTTACCTTTGCTCCTATTCTTGTATGCCCGGATTTCTCTAAAGAGTTTACTATACAGTGTGATGCTAGTGGCCGTGGCATTGGGGCTGTTTTGCTTCAGGAGCATGGAGTAATTGCATTTGAAAGCCGTAAGCTTATTGATAAGGAGATGGCCATGAATGCTAATTGACCAGGAAATGTTGGCTATTCTGCATGCAATCAAGAAATGGCACCATTACTTATATGGCAGCCGATTCAGAGTACATAGTGATCATCGGGTACTCAAGTATTTCCTTACTCAGTCAAATCTTACTCCAAAGCAACGACGATGGGTAGCAACATTACAAAATTATGACTTTGACATCACTCATACAAGGGGCAAAGATAACATAGTGGCTGATTCTCTCTCTCGTATGTGGGCCTGCAAAGTATCAGCCATGACAGAATTACATAGTGATTGGATTGAAGAGCTACAAGAGGCATACCTCTTAGATGAGGAATTCAGCCAAATCTTTCAGAAATTACAGTAAGGTCTTATGGAAGAAAACTCACATTACCAGCTTAAAAATGGTCTTATTTGGTGGAAGGGCAAGATTGTTATTCCCTCTACTTCTTCTTTCAAGCGAAAAATTATGGAGGAGTTGCATTCTTCGCCTTTAGCTGGACACTTGGGAGTTTTCAAGACTTATGACAGGATCAGCAAGAGCTTTTATTGGAAAGGACTGTGGAAAGATGTCAAGGACTTCGTTATGAAGTGTATGCCTTGTCAGCAAAATAAGGATAGCACCCATAAGCCAGCAGGTTTGTTGCGGCCATTGCCTATTCCTACGGGTAAATGGACTCATATTACTATGGACTTTATCACTGGCTTACCTACTACCAAGAAGGGGTGGAATAGTATTTATGTGGTGGTTGACAGACTCACCAAAGCAGCTCATTTTATCCCAACAAAAATTCAGTTTACTGCTTCTCAGGTGGCCAACCAGTTTATGGAGCATATTTTTAGATTACATGGATTACCGCAGGTGATTGTCCATGATGGGGACTCAAAGTTTATGAGTAACTTTTGGCAAGCGGTATTTACATCTATGGGTACTAAGTTGGCTCCATCTACGGCTTATCATCCCCAAACTGATGGACAAACAGAGAGTTAATAAATGGTTGGAGACTTATCTTCGCCATTTTTGCTATGATGTCCAAACCTCATGGGATTCTTGGTTACACCTGGCTGAGTTTGCTTATAATAATTCCACTCATGCGAGCATAGGAGTTTCACCCTTTGAGGCTTTGTATGGTTACAAGGTGCCCCTACCCACAGTCATTTTTAAGGAAAAGATCAACCCTCATGGGAAGGAAGAGTTGGAAAGAATGCAGACCCTTCTTCAGAAATGCAAGGTGAATCTAAGGAAGGCTCAAGATCAGATGAAGATGTATGCTGATGAGAAGAGGAGGCCTTTAGAGTTCTAGGAAGGAGAGCTGGTTTTGTTGAAGGTGCCCAAATCCAAGTACTCTACATTGAAAGATGGATCCAGTAATAAGCTTGCCAACAGATTCTATGGCCCTTACAGGATCCTTAAGAGGATTGGAGATTTGGCATACAGACTAGAGCTTCCCTCTTCTAGAAAGATTCATAACGTCTTCCATGTTAGTCAGCTCAAGCCCTATTATGGTGATCCAGTGGATTTAGTTGATGAGCTGCCACCTATTGATGAAGTTGGTATTGTTCAGTACATCCCAGAGGCTGTTATAGGTCAGCGTGAAAAGAAGCTTCGATCACGTTCTATTGTGGAATATTTGATTAAATGGAGAGGTTTACCCTCTCAAGAGGCTTCTTGGAGACCTGATTCACCTTACAGACTATCAAAATGTGAACGAGAGGAAGTAGCCAAGCAAATCAAAGAGCTTCTTGAAATGGGATTTATTGAACCCAGTTCTTCACCTTATGCATCCCCAGTCCTGTTAGTCAAAAAGAAAGATGGATGTTTCAGAATGTGCACTGACTACAGGGATCTCAATAAGATAACAGTGAAGAACAGGTATCCTATACCCAGGATGGATGATTTGCTTGATGAGCTTAAGGGGGACTCGATTCTTCATGAAGATTGATTTGAGATCAGGGTATCATCAGATTCGCATGAGAGAGGGTGATGAGGTCAAGACTGCTTTTAGGACTGATCGTGGGCTCTACCATTTCTTGTTGATGCCATTTGGCCTTACAAACGCTCCAACTACTTTTCAAAGCCTGATGAATAAGATTCTACAACCTTTCCTCTTTCAGTTTGTCTTGGTGTTCTTTGACGACATTTTGATCTACAGCAAGACTTTTCAGGATCATTTGTCGCATATGAGGAGGGTTTTTTATGTGTTGAGACATCATAGGCTTTTTGCTAAGGAGAAGAAGTGTTCTTTCATGCAGACTGAAGTGGAATACTTGGGACATATAGTCAGTGAAAAAGGAATACAGGCTGATCCCAAGAAGGTGCAATGCATAAAAGATTGGCCAACGCCTACTACTACTACCTCTCTTAGAGGATTTCTTGGTGTATCTTCATTCTATCGCAGATTTATAAATCATTATGTGGCAATTGCAGCCCCTTTAACTGACAGGTTGAAGAAAGAGGCTTTCTTTTGGGATGCTCTTGCAGATAGCAGCTTCAACCAGTTAAAGGAATTACTTACCTTTGCTCCTATTCTTGTATGCCCGGATTTCTCTAAAGAGTTTACTATACAGTGTGATGCTAGTGGCCGTGGCATTGGGGCTGTTTTGCTTCAGGAGCATGGAGTAATTGCATTTGAAAGCCGTAAGCTTATTGATAAGGAGATGGCCATGAATGCTAATTGACCAGGAAATGTTGGCTATTCTGCATGCAATCAAGAAATGGCACCATTACTTATATGGCAGCCGATTCAGAGTACATAGTGATCATCGGGTACTCAAGTATTTCCTTACTCAGTCAAATCTTACTCCAAAGCAACGACGATGGGTAGCAACATTACAAAATTATGACTTTGACATCACTCATACAAGGGGCAAAGATAACATAGTGGCTGATTCTCTCTCTCGTATGTGGGCCTGCAAAGTATCAGCCATGACAGAATTACATAGTGATTGGATTGAAGAGCTACAAGAGGCATACCTCTTAGATGAGGAATTCAGCCAAATCTTTCAGAAATTACAGTAAGGTCTTATGGAAGAAAACTCACATTACCAGCTTAAAAATGGTCTTATTTGGTGGAAGGGCAAGATTGTTATTCCCTCTACTTCTTCTTTCAAGCGAAAAATTATGGAGGAGTTGCATTCTTCGCCTTTAGCTGGACACTTGGGAGTTTTCAAGACTTATGACAGGATCAGCAAGAGCTTTTATTGGAAAGGACTGTGGAAAGATGTCAAGGACTTCGTTATGAAGTGTATGCCTTGTCAGCAAAATAAGGATAGCACCCATAAGCCAGCAGGTTTGTTGCGGCCATTGCCTATTCCTACGGGTAAATGGACTCATATTACTATGGACTTTATCACTGGCTTACCTACTACCAAGAAGGGGTGGAATAGTATTTATGTGGTGGTTGACAGACTCACCAAAGCAGCTCATTTTATCCCAACAAAAATTCAGTTTACTGCTTCTCAGGTGGCCAACCAGTTTATGGAGCATATTTTTAGATTACATGGATTACCGCAGGTGATTGTCCATGATGGGGACTCAAAGTTTATGAGTAACTTTTGGCAAGCGGTATTTACATCTATGGGTACTAAGTTGGCTCCATCTACGGCTTATCATCCCCAAACTGATGGACAAACAGAGAGTTAATAAATGGTTGGAGACTTATCTTCGCCATTTTTGCTATGATGTCCAAACCTCATGGGATTCTTGGTTACACCTGGCTGAGTTTGCTTATAATAATTCCACTCATGCGAGCATAGGAGTTTCACCCTTTGAGGCTTTGTATGGTTACAAGGTGCCCCTACCCACAGTCATTTTTAAGGAAAAGATCAACCCTCATGGGAAGGAAGAGTTGGAAAGAATGCAGACCCTTCTTCAGAAATGCAAGGTGAATCTAAGGAAGGCTCAAGATCAGATGAAGATGTATGCTGATGAGAAGAGGAGGCCTTTAGAGTTCTAGGAAGGAGAGCTGGTTTTGTTGAAGGTGCCCAAATCCAAGTACTCTACATTGAAAGATGGATCCAATAATAAGCTTGCCCACAGATTCTATGGCCCTTACAGGATCCTTAAGAGGATTGGAGATTTGGCATACAAACTAGAGCTTCCCTCTTCTAGAAAGATTCATAACGTCTTCCATGTTAGTCAGCTCAAGCCCTATTATGGTGATCCAGTGGATTTAGTTGATGAGCTGCCACCTATTGATGAAGTTGGTATTGTTCAGTACATCCCAGAGGCTGTTATAGGTCAGCGTGAAAAGAAGCTTCGATCACGTTCTATTGTGGAATATTTGATTAAATGGAGAGGTTTACCCTCTCAAGAGGCTTCTTGGAGACCTGATTCACCTTACAGACTATCAAAATGTGAACGAGAGGAAGTAGCCAAGCAAATCAAAGAGCTTCTTGAAATGGGATTTATTGAACCCAGTTCTTCACCTTATGCATCCCCAGTCCTGTTAGTCAAAAAGAAAGATGGATGTTTCAGAATGTGCACTGACTACAGGGATCTCAATAAGATAACAGTGAAGAACAGGTATCCTATACCCAGGATGGATGATTTGCTTGATGAGCTTAAGGGGGACTCGATTCTTCATGAAGATTGATTTGAGATCAGGGTATCATCAGATTCGCATGAGAGAGGGTGATGAGGTCAAGACTGCTTTTAGGACTGATCGTGGGCTCTACCATTTCTTGTTGATGCCATTTGGCCTTACAAACGCTCCAACTACTTTTCAAAGCCTGATGAATAAGATTCTACAACCTTTCCTCTTTCAGTTTGTCTTGGTGTTCTTTGACGACATTTTGATCTACAGCAAGACTTTTCAGGATCATTTGTCGCATATGAGGAGGGTTTTTTATGTGTTGAGACATCATAGGCTTTTTGCTAAGGAGAAGAAGTGTTCTTTCATGCAGACTGAAGTGGAATACTTGGGACATATAGTCAGTGAAAAAGGAATACAGGCTGATCCCAAGAAGGTGCAATGCATAAAAGATTGGCCAACGCCTACTACTACTACCTCTCTTAGAGGATTTCTTGGTGTATCTTCATTCTATCGCAGATTTATAAATCATTATGTGGCAATTGCAGCCCCTTTAACTGACAGGTTGAAGAAAGAGGCTTTCTTTTGGGATGCTCTTGCAGATAGCAGCTTCAACCAGTTAAAGGAATTACTTACCTTTGCTCCTATTCTTGTATGCCCGGATTTCTCTAAAGAGTTTACTATACAGTGTGATGCTAGTGGCCGTGGCATTGGGGCTGTTTTGCTTCAGGAGCATGGAGTAATTGCATTTGAAAGCCGTAAGCTTATTGATAAGGAGATGGCCATGAATGCTAATTGACCAGGAAATGTTGGCTATTCTACATGCAATCAAGAAATGGCACCATTACTTATATGGCAGCCGATTCAGAGTACATAGTGATCATCGGGTACTCAAGTATTTCCTTACTCAGTTAAATCTTACTCCAAAGCAACGACGATGGGTAGCAACATTACAAAATTATGACTTTGACATCACTCATACAAGGGGCAAAGATAACATAGTGGCTGATTCTCTCTCTCGTATGTGGGCCTGCAAAGTATCAACCATGACAGAATTACATAGTGATTGGATTGAAAAGCTACAAGAGGCATACCTCTTAGATGAGGAATTCAGCCAAATCTTTCAGAAATTACAGCAAGGTCTTATGGAAGAAAACTCACATTACCAGCTCAAAAATGGTATTATTTGGTGGAAGGGCAAGATTGTTATTCCCTCTACTTCTTCTTTCAAGCGAAAAATTATGGAGGAGTTGCATTCTTCGCCTTTAGCTGGACACTTGGGAGTTTTCAAGACTTATGACAGGATCAGCAAGAGCTTTTATTGGAAAGGACTGTGGAAAGATGTCAAGGACTTCGTTATGAAGTGTATGCCTTGCCAGCAAAATAAGGATAGCACCCATAGGCCAGCAGGTTTGTTGCAGCCATTGCCTATTCCTACGGGTAAATGGACTCATATTACTATGGACTTTATCACTGGCTTACCTACTACCAAGAAGGGGTGGAATAGTATTTATGTGGTGGTTGACAGACTCACCAAAGCAGCTCATTTTATCCCAACAAAAAATCAGTTTACTAGTTCTCAGGTGGCCAACCAGTTTATGGAGCATATTTTCAGATTACATGGATTACCGCAGGTGATTGTCCATGATGGGGACTCAAAGTTTATGAGTAACTTTTGGCAAGCGGTATTTACATCTATGGGTACTAAGTTGGCTCCATCTACGGCTTATCATCCCTAAACTGATGGACAGACAGAGAGAGTTAATAAATGGTTGGAGACTTATCTTCGCCATTTTTGCTATGATGTCCAAACCTCATGGGATTCTTGGTTACACCTGGCTGAGTTTGCTTATAATAATTCCACTCATGCGAGCATAGGAGTTTCACCCTTTGAGGCTTTGTATGGTTACAAGGTGCCCCTGCCCACAGTCATTTTTAAGGAAAAGATCAACCCTCATGGGAAGGAAGAGTTGGAAAGAATGCAGACCCTTCTTCAGAAATGCAAGGTGAATCTAAGGAAGGCTCAAGATCAGATGAAGATGTATGCTGATGAGAAGAGGAGGCCTTTAGAGTTCCAGGAAGGAGAGCTGGTTTTGTTGAAGGTGCCCAAATCCAAGTACTCTACACTGAAAGATGGATCCAGTAATAAGCTTGCCCACAGATTCTATGGCCTTTACAGGATCCTTAAGAGGATTGGAGATTTGGCATACAGACTAGAGCTTCCCTCTTCTACAAAGATTCATAACGTCTTCCATGTTAGTCAGCTCAAGCCCTATTATGGTGATCCAGTGGATTTAGTTGATGAGCTGCCACCTATTGATGAAGATGGTATTGTTTAGTACATCCCAGAGGCTGTTATAGGTCAGTGTGAAAAGAAGCTTCGATCACGTTCTATTGTGGAATATTTGATTAAATGGAGAGGTTTACCCTCTCAAGAGGCTTCTTGGAGACCTGATTCACCTTACAGACTATCAAAATGTGAACGAGAGGAAGTAGCCAAGCAAATCAAAGAGCTTCTTGAAATGGGACTTATTGAACCCAGTTCTTCACCTTATGCATCCCCAGTCCTGTTAGTAAAAAAGAAAGATGGATGTTTCAGAATGTGCACTGACTACAGGGATCTCAATAAGATAACAGTGAAGAACAGGTATCCTATACCCAGGATGGATGATTTGCTTGATGAGCTTAAGGGGGACTCGATTCTTCATGAAGATTGATTTGAGATCAGGGTATCATCAGATTCGCATGAGAGAGGGTGATGAGGTCAAGACTGCTTTTAGGACTGATCGTGGGCTCTACCATTTCTTGTTGATGCCATTTGGCCTAACAAACGCTCCAACTACTTTTCAAAGCCTGATGAATAAGATTCTACAACCTTTCCTCTTTCAGTTTGTCTTGGTGTTCTTTGACGACATTTTGATCTACAGCAAGACTTTTCAGGATCATTTGTCGCATATGAGGAGGGTTTTTGATGTGTTGAGACATCATAGGCTTTTTGCTAAGGAGAAGAAGTGTTCTTTCATGCAGACTGAAGTGGAATACTTGGGACATATAGTCAGTGAAAAAGGAATACAGGCTGATCCCAAGAAGGTGCAATGCATAAAAGATTGGCCAACGCCTACTACTACTACCTCTCTTAGAGGATTTCTTGGTGTATCTTCATTCTATCGCAGATTTATAAATCATTATGTGGCAATTGCAGCCCCTTTAACTGACAGGTTGAAGAAAGAGGCTTTCTTTTGGGATGCTCTTGCAGATAGCAGCTTCAACCAGTTAAAGGAATTACTTACCTTTGCTCCTATTCTTGTATGCCCAGATTTCTCTAAAGAGTTTACTATACAGTGTGATGCTAGTGGCCGTGGCATTGGGGCTGTTTTGCTTCAGGAGCATGGAGTAATTGCATTTGAAAGCCGTAAGCTTATTGATAAGGAGATGGCCATGAATGCTAATTGACCAGGAAATGTTGGCTATTCTACATGCAATCAAGAAATGGCACCATTACTTATATGGCAGCCGATTCAGAGTACATAGTGATCATCGGGTACTCAAGTATTTCCTTACTCAGTCAAATCTTACTCCAAAGCAACGACGATGGGTAGCAACATTACAAAATTATGACTTTGACATCACTCATACAAGGGGCAAAGATAACATAGTGGCTGATTCTCTCTCTCGTATGTGGGCCTGCAAAGTATCAACCATGACAGAATTACATAGTGATTGGATTGAAAAGCTACAAGAGGCATACCTCTTAGATGAGGAATTCAGCCAAATCTTTCAGAAATTACAGCAAGGTCTTATGGAAGAAAACTCACATTACCAGCTCAAAAATGGTATTATTTGGTGGAAGGGCAAGATTGTTATTCCCTCTACTTCTTCTTTCAAGCAAAAAATTATGGAGGAGTTGCATTCTTCGCCTTTAGCTGGACACTTGGGAGTTTTCAAGACTTATGACAGGATCAGCAAGAGCTTTTATTGGAAAGGACTGTGGAAAGATGTCAAGGACTTCGTTATGAAGTGTATGCCTTGTCAACAAAATAAGGATAGCACCCATAGGCCAGCAGGTTTGTTGCAGCCATTGCCTATTCCTACGGGTAAATGGACTCATATTACTATGGACTTTATCACTGGCTTACCTACTACCAAGAAGGGGTGGAATAGTATTTATGTGGTGGTTGACAGACTCACCAAAGCAGCTCATTTTATCCCAACAAAAATTCAGTTTACTGCTTCTCAGGTGGCCAACCAGTTTATGGAGCATATTTTCAGATTACATGGATTACCGCAGGTGATTGTCCATGATGGGGACTCAAAGTTTATGAGTAACTTTTGGCAAGCGGTATTTACATCTATGGGTACTAAGTTGGCTCCATCTACGGCTTATCATCCCCAAACTGATGGACAAACAGAGAGTTAATAAATGGTTGGAGACTTATCTTCGCCATTTTTGCTATGATGTCCAAACCTCATGGGATTCTTGGTTACACCTGGCTGAGTTTGCTTATAATAATTCCACTCATGCGAGCATAGGAGTTTCACCCTTTGAGGCTTTGTATGGTTACAAGGTGCCCCTACCCACAGTCATTTTTAAGGAAAAGATCAACCCTCATGGGAAGGAAGAGTTGGAAAGAATGCAGACCCTTCTTCAGAAATGCAAGGTGAATCTAAGGAACGCTCAAGATCAGATGAAGATGTATGCTGATGAGAAGAGGAGGCCTTTAGAGTTCCAGGAAGGAGAGCTGGTTTTGTTGAAGGTGCCCAAATCCAAGTACTCTACACTGAAAGATGGATCCAGTAATAAGCTTGCCCACAGATTCTATGGCCCTTACAGGATCCTTAAGAGGATTGGAGATTTGGCATACAGACTAGAGCTTCCCTCTTCTACAAAGATTCATAACGTCTTCCATGTTAGTCAGCTCAAGCCCTATTATGGTGATCCAGTGGATTTAGTTGATGAGCTGCCACCTATTGATGAAGATGGTATTGTTCAGTACATCCCAGAGGCTGTTATAGGTCAGCGTGAAAAGAAGCTTCGATCACGTTCTATTGTGGAATATTTGATTAAATGGAGAGGTTTACCCTCTCAAGAGGCTTCTTGGAGACCTGATTCACCTTACAGACTATCAAAATGTGAACGAGAGGAAGTAGCCAAGCAAATCAAAGAGCTTCTTGAAATGGGATTTATTGAACCCAGTTCTTCACCTTATGCATCCCCAGTCCTGTTAGTCAAAAAGAAAGATGGATCTTTCAGAATGTGCACTGACGACAGGGATCTCAATAAGATAACAGTGAAGAACGGGTATCCTATACCCAGGATAGATAATTTGCTTGATGAGCTTAAGGGGGCTCGATTCTTCACGAAGATTGATTTGAGATCAGGGTATCATCAGATTCGCATGAGAGAGGGTGATGAGGTCAAGACTGCTTTTAGGACTGATCGTGGGCTCTACCATTTCTTGGTGATGCCATTTGGCCTTACAAATGCTCCAGCTACCTTTCAAAGCCTGATGAATAAGATTCTACAACCTTTCCTCTTTCAGTTTGTCTTGGTGTTCTTTGACGACATTTTGATCTACAGCAAGACTTTTCAGGATCATTTGTCGCATATGAGGAGGGTTTTTTATGTGTTGAGACATCATAGGCTTTTTGCTAAGGAGAAGAAGTGTTCTTTCATGCAGACTGAAGTGGAATACTTGGGACATATAGTCAGTGAAAAAGGAATACAGGCTGATCCCAAGAAGGTGCAATGCATAAAAGATTGGCCAACGCCTACTACTACTACCTCTCTTAGAGGATTTCTTGGTCTATCTTCATTCTATCGTAGATTTATAAAGCATTATGCGTCAATTGGAGCCCCTTTAACTGATAGGTTGAAGAAAGAGGCTTTCTTTTGGGATGCTCTTGCAGATAGCAGCTTCAACCAATTAAAGGAATTACTTACCTTTGCTCCTATTCTTGTATGCCCGGATTTCTCTAAAGAGTTTACTATACAGTGTGATGCTAGTGGCCGTGGCATTGGGGCTGTTTTGCTTCAGGAGCATGGAGTAATTGCATTTGAAAGCCGTAAGCTTATTGATAAGGAGATGGCCATGAATGTTTATGAGCAGGAAATGTTGGCTATTCTGCATACAATCAAGAAATGGCACCATTACTTATATGGAAGCCGATTCAGAGTACATAGTGATCATCGGGTACTCAAGTATTTCCTTACTCAGTCAAATCTTACTCCAAAGCAACGACGATGGGTAGCAACATTACAAAATTATGACTTTGACATCACTCATACAAGGGGCAAAGATAACATAGTGGCTGATTCTCTCTCTCGTATGTGGGCCTGCAAAGTATCAGCCATGACAGAATTACATAGTGATTGGATTGAAGAGCTACAAGAGGCATACCTCTTAGATGAGGAATTCAGCCAAATCTTTCAGAAATTACAGCAAGGTCTTATGGAAGAAAACTCACATTACCAGCTTAAAAATGGTCTTATTTGGTGGAAGGGCAAGATTGTTATTTCCTCTACTTCTTCTTTCAAGCGAAAAATTATGGAGGAGTTGCATTCTTCGCCTTTAGCTGGACACTTGGGAGTTTTCAAGACTTATGACAGGATCAGCAAGAGCTTTTATTGGAAAGGACTGTGGAAAGATGTCAAGGACTTCGTTATGAAGTGTATGCCTTGTCAGCAAAATAAGGATAGCACCCATAAGCCAGCAGGTTTGTTGCAGCCATTGCCTATTCCTACGGGTAAATGGACTCATATTACTATGGACTTTATCACTGGCTTACCTACTACCAAGAAGGGGTGGAATAGTATTTATGTGGTGGTTGACAGACTCACCAAAGCAGCTCATTTTATCCCAACAAAAAATCAGTTTACTAGTTCTCAGGTGGCCAACCAGTTTATGGAGCATATTTTCAGATTACATGGATTACCGCAGGTGATTTGATAGGGACTCAAAGTTTATGGGTAACTTTTGGCAAGCGGTATTTACATCTATGGGTACTAAGTTGGCTCCATCTACGGCTTATCATCCCCAAACTGATGGACAGACATAGAGAGTTAATAAATGGTTGGAGACTTATCTTCACCATTTTTGCTATGATGTCCAAACCTCATGGGATTCTTGGTTACACCTGGCTGAGTTTGCTTATAATAATTCCACTCATGCGAGCATAGGAGTTTCACCCTTTGAGGCTTTATATGGTTACAAGGTGCCCCTACCCATAGTCATTGTTAACGAAAAGATCAACCCTCATGGGAAGGAAGAGTTGGAAAGAATGCAGACCCTTCTTCAGCAATGCAAGGTGAATCTAAGGAAGGCTCAAGATCAGATGAAGATGTATGCTGATGAGAAGAGGAGGCCTTTAGAGTTCTAGGAAGGAGAGCTGGTTTTTTTGAAGGTGCCCAAATCCAAGTACTCTACATTGAAAGATGGATCCAGTAATAAGCTTGCCAACAGATTCTATGGCCCTTACAGGATCCTTAAGAGGATTGGAGATTTGGCATACAGACTAGAGCTTCCCTCTTCTAGAAAGATTCATAACGTCTTCCATGTTAGTCAGCTCAAGCCCTATTATGGTGATCCAGTGGATTTAGTTGATGAGCTGCCACCTATTGATGAAGATGGTATTGTTCAGTACGTCCCAAAGGCTGTTATAGGTCAGCGTGAAAAGAAGCTTCGATCACATTCTATTGTGGAATATTTGATTAAATGGAGAGGTTTACCCTCTGAAGAGGCTTCTTGGAGACTTGATTCAATATTGCATGAGTATCCATACTTGAGTGATACATTGGTGGCTGAAGCCTATTGCTTATGGAGTTAGTATTGGTGCAGACTGGTTCAGGACAGCACGCTGTTCTAGAACAATTTTTGTCGTACTTCATTTTCAGAATTGAGCTATCTACATGAGCTTAAAGTAATCTTCAAGAGCTTCGTTTTGATATGTGGTACATCTCTTTTGGACACTTCTATCAAAAGTTATGGCAAATTTGGTCCAGCAGGGACTGTTATTTCAGCAAGCTGTCTACTTTCTTTTTGAGCTATTTGTTGAAGATTTTTTGGCTCCAATTGCTTCTGAAGTTCTTCAAATCATGTATATAGCGGGGTCCTCTTTCCATTCTTCAAATTGAGCCCTTGTAATGATAATTCTTCACTCATCTCCCATTTGTAAGCTGTAAAACAGAGTAGTACTCTGTTCTATCCATCTCTTCTTTAGTTCTTTCTAGGTTTGTTTTTGAGGACAAAAACTTTTGGGAAGGGATGGATTGTAAGAAGCTGGGAATAGTTAGAATGCTAATAATATGCCATGTCACATAGACACTGGTATATAAGGAGAGAAGTTGTAATTTTTCACATCTTTTGACAAATCAGTACATTTACAATCTTTCTCTCCCTTCTTGCTCTAAGCTTCCATGGCTTCTTCATCTTTCCTGTCTTTCTCTCTCCAATTCTAGTCTTTCTCTCTCTTCGTCACTCTTATTCTCTCTCTCCCTGCAGTATTTCTCTCTCCTCTGCAGTCTTTCTCTCTCCTCTTTCTCTCTCCCTGGTTCTCTCTCTGACAGATCTCCCATAGCCACACGTGTGCGTGAAGAATATATGTACACACATAATTAGTAATAGTAGAGTAGTAGCTTGTAGTTCCATGACATACATATACCGAGTTCATTGCAATGCCAGTCAAATCATATTTTGAAAATTCATGTAATTAGTTAGAATAAGGTCAGAATGAATATTTCATTAATAATGCGGGGCTCTTGTTAACCTTAAAAAATGGTGACATTGTTAATCATTTCTTTGTCATTACATAAAAAATTTAATAATCACGTAGATATTCAATATGTGAGTCAAATAGTCCCTTATCACACATGTGTATACATGTGCACATGGACACATACACACACATATATATACACTAGGTGGTAGAACAAGATTGCCTCATGATATGCATGTATTGAATTCACAATGCATGGCAACTGGCAGGCCTATCATACTATTCATACTACATGACACCAGAGAGAGAGAGAGAGAGAGAGAGAGAGAGAGAGAGAGAGAGAGAGAGAGAGAGAGAGAGAGAGAGAGAGAGAGAGAGAGAGAGAGAGAGAGAGAGAGAGAGAGAGAGAGAGAGAGAGAGAGAGAGAGAGAGAGAGAGAGAGAGAGAGAGAGAGAGAGAGAGAGAGAGAACCTTGAGACAGATTAGAAATAAAAGCCCATGGGCTTCCCAAACCTCTCTTTTAGATGTTTTGAAGCCTGTTGGGCTTTCTAACAAAGGCCCAATGGGCTGAATGGACTACTTTTATATCTTGGTGGACCTATTTTGGCTTACAAGTTGTGTCTTAATTGATAATGGGTAATGAGATTTCATTGTAAGCATGTTAACATAGTAATCATGCACTATATTTACATAAAATTTTAAGTAATTTTATAAATATTCAATTCCTATATAGAGATTATATTATAGAACATCAGCAATCCACACCTTTCTTCTCAATGGCATCATGTATAGATCCTCTTTCAATCTCTTCACCTAACGTTGGTACACTCTTCTAGTTACCCTATCATGGTGTTTATCTAGGCTTCAACAACTCTTCTGTGTCCATGGTATTGGTTGTTGTTTCCATTCCCATGTCCTCTTTCAATAGGTTGGTTTAGATTTGGATGTTGAGGATGATTTGGATGGTTGGCCCTTGCGTGTCTAGTCCTTCTGCATTAGTAGCATTGCTTGTTGCCTAGCCCATTTGGTCCTTGAGTAATGGCATTGACCCTACCATTTACTCTATCATTGCTCATGTTGAGACCAAGGTTTGGATAATTCCTTCCACAATTGTCGTTTATAGGGTGGTTTCTTTGGCCATTTCAAGAAAATTTCCTTGATTATGGGCTTTGCTCACATCAAGGCATGTTTGACTTACCAGACTCATTCATTCAAGGTGAGTGTCTAGGGGGTGGATTCAATCCTTGTCAAAACCTTGTAATATGCTATATTGTAGTCATTGTTAGTACAAACTTGCAAAAAATCATGAACTTGGAGTAATACCCTTACAAGGTTAAGTTCAGCTGGCACATGATGTAGAATGCATTCATTTTGATTCATTCGAAGGTGTGAGTACCCACCCTTGCTTATGTGACATATAACGTTCCAGTAGTAGCCCAGAGTTTACCTTTCAGTCGTCACCAATTAATCTAGTAGCAATCAACACTTGAATTTCACATCATGAACTCTTCCCCTTGGAATTTAACTAAGGGTATCTAGATTTTGGGGTCTCTAACTTCCCAGTTTAAGGTTTATTCTTGTAACCAAGTTTCTTGGCCTTAAGTTAGTTTCTTTAACTTAGAGTTATTTTTGGTTTTTTTTAAATCTTCTATGTGATCTTCTAGATAAAAACTATATCCTTGGCTAGTTTCTTTAGGGTTTCGTTCTTAGTAAATTCATCTTGAATTCACTAGTCTTCTTTTCTATGGGGTTAACATTAAAAATCCTCATGATTTCTCGAGTTCGAGGTTTTCATAGTTCCCCTAACAGTTTCTAGCCTATAAGATATTCTAATAATTTACCAAGTGAATACTCTAAAATCAAAGTATTTCTCAAGAGAGTTATCTTGTTTCTATTTAATTCGGATAGAAATTTTTAGAAAAACTTGTGGTATGGTGATTGGTAAAAGGGTTGTTATCCGTGCCCATGACTTCGTTAGTGACTCGCGTGCTCGCAACTCCGACTATTGCTTCCACATTAGTAGGGCATTCACAATTTTCTCTTTTGAATTCTTTTTCTTTGGGACCATGATGGAAATATGATTCATAGAATAAGAAGAAGAATACAGTAGTAATATCGGTTGGCAAGGGTATAAGACTCTCGATGATGATGATGGTTATTGCAGGATTCAATGATGTAGGCCTTGCGGATGGTTCTTCTTGCCTTATGGAGAGCAATACTTCTCTCTCTCTAATAGATGGAATAGGGATGAGAGTAGAGGTATGACTTCTAACCGGATTGATAGAATAGGATAGAGTACTTCAATGTCTTCTCTTCTTGGATTAGAGTAGAAGAGGATGTGAGACCTTCAGCATATCCCCTTCCTTGGGTTGAATGCAATGATGTCTCTTCGTCTAGTGGAATAGAGTCTCCTCCTTCTCGATCAGGGTCTCTTCCTCGTCAAGATTACTCTTTCCCTCTTCCTAGTCATCCCCAAGCCCTCAATTTATAGTTTTGCAGGGGGGATAAAATAGAGAACGCTTGCCTTTTAGTGTTTTTTGATGACATTAGCGACGACAAAGAGAGAATGCTTTCATTTAGCACTTCTGATGACGTCATAGAGGGACCTCCATTTTTGTAGTGCGAATATAAAAATTTATGAATCTATGGGCAAGCACCGCGCGGCGCGTTGTCAGGCGCCCATCACTCTAAGGCTTAGGTGGTGACTAGGACACTTGCCTTTTAGCATTGTTCGAAGACATCGGTGATGACAAAGAGAGAACACTTTCTTTTAGCGCTTTTGATGACATCATTTATGACATCAGAGAGGAAGCTCCAATTTTGTAGTGCGAATATAAAAATTTACAAATCTATGGGCGAGGGCGAGTACTGCACAGTGTGTCACTCTAAGGCTTACGACTAAGATGCCGGCTTAGGCGACGACCAAGGAACCTTGGCATACTTGGCAACGGGCTATAAAGGCTTCATTTTGGTGCCATTGGTTGCATGCGAGAAGCTCCCACTAGCTTGTAGAAAAAACTTCTCGGGAGGTCACCCATCCCGATAGTGTCGTCACCAAAATGTGCTTAACTGCCAAGTGACTATCCACTAGGCTAGTTCTTTTTTTATTGTTCTATACTACAAATAGTTTTAATAAGCTAGTCTTGGGAGGGTCTCCCAAGTCTTTCTTCCATGAACTGGCATATAATACCTCATTAATAATAATTATTATCTTCATAATGAGAGTCAGTTTCATAATTAGAGCTAGTTTTTTTTCTTTTTTAAAAAAAAATGTGCAACATAAATCAATTTTCTTTGGAATGTATATGCACATTAAAATAAACTAAGTAATGGGGACATTACAGAAGGATAGGAGAAGGTATTGACCTTTCACAACTTGTTTGATTTGTTTCCAAGTGTGGAAAGCTTTTTTTAATCCCTTGTCTTGGAACCACTATTTCTACCATAACTTAGATTCCCTTGCGAGAAAAAGGTATATGGTTATCAATTGGTTTGTGACAATAGATTCAATAGCCAAGAAATAGTCATACATGGCTTCAATGTAGTCTTCCACATCTTGCTCCACCTTGGATCCTTCCCCACTAAACTTGGGTGGTGGTTTCAACTTCAAAATACCATTTTTCTCTTGGAGCCTTTTGTATGTATCATCAATTTACATCTGTTGTTGGAAATTTTAATTAACACATAAGTTGAATGTTAGATTCAATTTCTCAAGGGTTTATGTCCTTCCCCTCTTGAATAGTTTTAGGGACTAGGTCAATCTTTGTTAATTCAAAAGAAAGGAAAATAACAAATTTTCAATTTGAACTTTTTGTAATGGCACGTTTACAAAATAAGGAGGTTTCTTATCTATGTTTAGGGCATTGTAAACTGAAGATAGGGGAGGATTCTTTGAAAGTAAAATCTTTTCGAGATTGTCTACCATGAACTATTATATGAACATGAGGTATAGCTTGGAGAACTTATTCATACACCCAACGATGTAAGGTCATCATTTCTCCATGGACCATCATTCTCTCATTAACCCTCTATCCTTCAAAGAAGAAGCATTGAACTAGCTTCACTTATTCAATCACTCAAATTCTCTTGAGATCAAATTGGAGGTTTCCCATTTTATTAGGATTGATTATGAGAAAGTTGTGATCTATTATCCGTAGTATCCCTCTAGAACATCCCCTTGAATTCACATGTATTGAGGATCCCACATATTCTCAAGGATTGACACCATGGTTTCTCAAAATTCAATGTTTGTTGAGTATTGACAAGCAATTACACACATGATCTTAAATACCTTGAATTGATTATAAGGTTGACAAACATTGTCCAATGGGACACTTCTAACATGGTCTTTTAGGATGTTTTCCTATTAAGGATCACCTCACTTCTAAAGTCCAATTAACTTATGCTCCTCAAGCCATTTGAATACTTCAAGGTGAATTTCCACATCTTCATGAGAACTCTCATCCAAGCCTTTCCGAACACTCATCACTTGCCTATCCAAGCATATCTCACAGGTTCTCCCAAAATTAGTGAGGATTCACTTTTTTGCAATCCCATCAAGGATCCAAACTTTCACAAAGTTTTCTCACTCTCCACAATGACTTTTGATGCCTCAAGGTCTTATTATAGCCATTCAAAATGTCAATTTATGAATTCTTTTCTCAAGGAAGTTATTAGGGTCTACATCCTTATATCTTAGTGATTCCTATGATAGATAATATATTTTGATGGTTCTTGGGAATATCCCCAATACCCAGTTTTAAAAGTAGACCTTCTCAGCACTACAACAACTCTTTCATATAGGACTATATGCAACACTTACCAATAGACCCACCATATCTCAATTATAGCCTTATTACCAACAACAGCAAGTAATCATTAATAAAAAGTTGCAAATAAAATATATATCTTAACTATCCTTAACCATTTAGCCATCAAATCCTCCACAACTCATAATGGAGAAGAAAGTTACAGCTATCATAGATCCCCATATGTGACCTATCCCATGGCAAAAAAGTACTCATATACCATAACTTAGATTGAGATTGCAATACATTTGGAGGAATGAATATCATCTCAAATATGGATTTTCTATATGAAAAGGTATCAAAATTTAAGGCTAATTGATACATCAATGAAAAAATTTATTGCAATCATGCTACTTCCTCATATCTAATTTTCTGTTACTAGAGTTAGTGTAAAACAATAAAAAATAATTTAGTCAAATAGGCATTATTATCTAGTAAATATTTTATATCCATTGACTACTTAACCTTCAAACCTTGGCTCTAATACCATGTGTTAGGTTTCTCCCCCATTCAACTTAGAGGAGTTCTCTAGTAGGTGACAAATTTTTTTGTCCATGCACAATGTTGCCCAATCTCCCCTCGCGAAACGTTAGGCTTAATTGAACATGGAAATCTTAGTTCTAATTCATAGATGAAGTGTGGATAGGTTACCTCTATTAGTAGTCTATCATCCAACTAAGAAGATCACTTTGTAATCTATCAGAGATGAGAGCGGTGTTAATGCCATACTTGGTTTAACAAGAGTGAGACACGGTGGAGAGTGTAACTTGATCCCCCTATCCATAAGGTAAAATCTTAGTTCCAATCCCCTAAAACAATGTTGAACATAGTAACTAGTCCTACAAATTTGGGAGGTCACAAGCTGAATAGCCCTATCAAGCATAAGAAAGTTACCCAACTTATCAAGTCTACCCAGTCAATAGGCATTTGATCATTAAGATGACTGAAGCCTCCCACTTTCCTCGATTGGGTTTGCTTTAGTTTTCTAATTAAGCAAAGCATGTTATTTCATTGTTTTGACACATAAAAATAGCTTCCTTTTATTAACTTATTAAAAGAGGTTCTTTAAACTTAATCTTAGTTCAAAATAAACACTTCAAAAATCAATACTTTATTTATAGTAAAATAACGAAAACCATCACTCTGTAGAGTGGTATAAACTATCTCTCTACAAAGAAGACATTGTCCTAGGATAGGACCTTCCAATCCTACCGAATTGAGTTGTATGTGATCAACTCCTTATGTACACATAGAAAATTACTAGCTTAGGGCCTCTTTAAGCTTCTATGCACCTCCAAAGCTATCCTACATAACAAGATTACTTATATGTTTTCCCTATCAGATACTCGAGTGATCAAAAAGACCAAAAATCTATCTCCCTTAGGAATATAGGACCTCCATCTGCAGCAAAATGCTAAAGAGCATTGGGTTGTGGATCCCAATATCCTAAACTACCATAATCCTCAATCTATTTGACTATTATAGGCATGGAACTGTAAGATACATATCTCACCATATATCCAAATCCAAAAATAGCCATAACCTAATTATCACTTAGCCATTGTTGTTGCATGGTATCACTGCAATTTTGGATTGGTATTCAATGAATGTTTCTTCATGTTGCATAGGTTTGGGGATCTCTTCAAGGTATGTTTCAGTCTTAGGTTGAGCTTTAGTGTCAATACCCTCTCCATTTCTAGTGGGAACTTCACAACTTCTCTACATCTCTTAAAAGCCATAAAAATAGTATTTGGGGCATACTTTTTAGGAGTGGATTTAAACACACATTAAGACCCAAGCATAATGTTCGGCAAAGGTAGAATAGTGCTACATCAACCTCCATGAACTTTTGTAGCTGATTCTGACCTTGTTTAGACCTTCTTATGACCTTTGAGTGTTATAGGAAAAAACATGGCCTAAGAATAAATGGCTAGTAAGGGAGAGATAATGTGAATAGACTTTACGAGAGGAGAGGTATGAGAGGCCTTGGTGTTTTATTGAAGCCCACACTAAATAAGGAGAGGGATAAATATAGATTTTTGGGGGAGAGAGAGTGAAGAAGAGGCACTACTTGCTTTTCCCTATTTTTGCTTATTACTTTTTGGAAAGCATTCTTTTTTGAGTTTGAGCATATTACCATAGTTTCCTCATTTCCCCCTTCTTTTTTGGCATTCTTTTTTTAATATTGACCTTATTGAGAGTGTCCACTTTCTAAAAAGCATGTATCCTTTTAGCTCCTCTATTTCTACTCATAAGAAAAATTTAATTTCTTTTTTTCCTCTCTAAATTATTTTTCTCTTCTCCTTATAAATTTTTATTAACTCAAAACTAGTTTGTCCAGCTCCTTATATGTAAGGTCTAATGTGTTTCCAGTCTCAAATTAACATGCTATAATATTGTAGAGTGATTAATTTTTAGAGACAAATGTGTTTACATTATTAAAATTTCCCATCTTCAACATTAAATAGCATGATTTAAAATGTGTAATTTTTTAAAAAAGGTTACACTTTAAAATTTCCCTAAGTAATTTTATTTCTAATAATGTGCAAATGTGTGAATGTGATAAGTATCCATATTTCATCTCTTTTCAATAATTTTAAAGGACAATTTTACTTGTTTCAAGAAATGCTCATTGTTATAGATTGTTCTACTTAAGCGAGATGTGTATGAACATTAGAACAATTGAGTAATAGGGACATCACAAAAAGAGATGCAAGATTTGGAAGTACTTAAAAAGTAGGATTGATGAAGTTAATCCAAGAGAAGTGTCCTAAGGGTTTTACTCCAATTGGCATGTCTTACTTGGAGCTACAATTCAAATGTCTACATTGTTAGGACCTTGACCATATGGTAGTTAATTATGATAGAAGTGTGGTATATCATTAGTTTCTTCATGGCCAAAGAACTTGATGAAGGTGATTTATGAGAATCATCATAAATTTCTACCTCTTAATTATCCCTAACATGAGATATCTTGGAATGGAGTCCCACTATAGCCACTCTCCACCATTAGAGATTGAAAGGATTTGTGGAATGGTGTAGAACATCCTTCTCAATCAACCTTGAATTAGTAATTGTAAAACCATTCATATTACAAAAGTATAATTTACGAATTTCCATCTCATGCACGTCATTTTTTAACCTAATTAGACACTGCCTTATTAGGTCCACCTCATGACAATATCAACCATCTTCTAGAACCTAAATAAGTATTTGAAAATATGAAGGCTAGCATTTGGGATGACTTGCTAGGGATGTGAGATTTGTGCATCTAAGAGAGAATCTATGCACTATAGGTAGGTGGATGGGAACTTACCCATGAGATGTGCCAAATGAAAAATCATTCTACCATGCATAATATGAATATTGGCAAAGAAGGAGAAAACAAAGCTAGCCCTTACAAAATGTTATACTTCCATAGGATACTGAGATATTCAAAGGCTACCTTCATAAAGACCAAAATGAGAAATACAAAGCTATTATTTGGCTTGAAGTCTCACAATTTGCATAAGATGCTCTAATAAGTCAAAGGTTACAACTATGCACATAGTTCATAACTTTATTTCTAGAAATGGGTGATAATATTTTCGTACATGAACAAGGCTACACTGTTACCATCGTCCCGCTTCAGGGCTTTAGCTTCACACCACTTTGTGACATAATCCGTACATACTAAGATGTATCTGTTCTGCTTCCGTCTGGTAGGGGGATCAATGGGACCCACAAAATAAATCCCCCACTTCTCGAATGGCTTTAGGAGAAGAATAGGTTGCAGTGGCATGGCACTTGTTTTGGTGGGCTTCCCCATTCATTGATAAGCATCACATCTCTTGTAGTAGTCATATGCATCCTTTTGGAGGGTCGGCCACTAGTATCCTGCCTAACAGAGCCTTCCTGGATGTCACTTCTCCTGCGAAGTGTCCACCACATGGTTCGTCTTGGCATGCTTTCAATTCTATGCCGATTTCATCTCATGCGATACATCTTCTCAGCACTTCATCTTTGCCTCTCTTGTACAGTGCACCGCCTAGCAAAGTGTAGGGGGTTGATTCTAACAGAAGCTTCTTCTTCTCACGGCTTGAGATGCCAAGAGGATATTGTTGAGTTGCTAGGAGGTTGGCTATGTCTGCATACCAGGGAGTAACTGTTTCAACTAGAAACAAGGAAGCATCAGATAGGTCTGGATCATCCTGTTCCTCTTTTGCAGTTTGAGGGATCCATGATAGATGATCGGCTAGGATATGGGAATGGCCAGGCTTAGTGACCACTTCAAAATCGAACTCCTGGAATAGGAGCAACCATCTTATCAGTCATCCTTTTACGTCTGCTTTCTTCATCTGGAAAAGGACAGGGCTTCATGATCCACGTAGAACTTGAAATGTGTTGACAGTAGATAGTGTCGAAACTTCTCCAGAGCAAACACCATTGCTAAGTATTCAAGCTCTGTCACTATATAGTTATGTTCCCTATCAGTGAACTTTCAGCTTGCATAATAAATGGGTTAATCTAATTTAGGGGGCCCTTTTGACATAGGAAAACACCTAGCCCTTCAACTAATGCATCTGTGTGCACATGAAACTCCTTCGTCCAGTCAAGAGGTTGTAAGATAGGTTCTTGGATAAGGCATTGTTTTAGGGTATTAAAGGCTTCTTCACAGTCATCAGTCCAAAGGAAATCTACATCTTTCCTTAGGAGCTTGTGCAAAGGGGCCACCTTGGTTGCAAAATGTGCAATAAATCTTTTGTAGTAGCCCACATGGCCAAGAAATCCTCTCAATTGCTTGAGGTTTGTTGGTGCTGTTAGGGCGGCAATCTTCTCAATCTTCACCGGGTCTATTGCAATCCCTTGTGCAGAGACAATATGGCCCAAAAGAACTCTCAAGGAGATGCCAAAGATACATTTGTTGGGGTTGAGAGAAATCACATACTCTCGACATCTGTCAAAACATTGCTCTAGGTGCCCCCAATGCTCGCGGATTAAGCTATAGACACAAAAGTCATCAAGATACACCTCAATGAAATCATACAAATGATTCTGGAAGGTAGCCATCATTACTTGTTGGAAGGTGGCAGGAGCATTACAAAACCCAAATGGCATCACTCTATAGGCATAAGTCCCCCATTCTGTGGTGAAGGTTGTTTTGGATTGGTCCTCTTCTGCAATTTGGACTTGGGTATATCCACTGAATCCATCCAAGAGAGAATAGAGCTCATGGCCGACCACTGTGTGCAAAAATTGGTCGATAAAAGGGATAAGGAAATGATCCTTATTCGTCTTCGAATTGAGCTTCCAAAAGTCCACACATATTCAAAGTTTCCCGTTCTTCTTGGGTACTACCACAATGGGCAAAATCCATTCACTATTAGCCACGTGATAAATGAACTCTGCTTCAAGAAGCTTCAATAATTCAGCCTTCACCAAAGCAGAATAATTAGGATTCATACATCTTTGTCTTTGCCTTATAGGTTTGGCATCAGGCTCTAGGTCAATGTGATGTTGACATATTGTGGGATCAATCCCCTTTAGGTCTTTATATGACCAAGCAAACACGTCTAAGTTCTCCCTTAATAAGTCTCGCAGGACCACTAGTTTTTCTTCTGGAAGATTGAGACCCACTTTCAGGTGACGTTCGGTACCGTCAGTATCCAAGAATGTTACTTGTCTTTCACCTTCTACCTCACGGATAAATGTCCCACGGATGGCTTTTGGATAAAGGTCTGACTCTTTCAAGAGAGTAGTGTCATCGTCTGATGTTCCACTAGAACCGGTGTCCTTTTGAACAGATGACTCATTTTTCTATTGAGGTTGCTGGAAGGGTATTAGAGCTTCGTTTGCTTCTGTGTGAGGGGTGATTTCTTATGGACTTAGGGATTCATCTTCAGAGGATGCATCCAAGAATGTCACATAGCACAGACCTTCTATGGGCCGTGGCTCTAAGGGCTTTGGCTTCTGTTGGCAGGGGGCATCATCATCATCTTTTCCCTGGACTCAACGGTTAGGGCGACATGAGCCACTCGTGAACCTAATTTTTATGCTTTTAATCCATTGGCTATATAGATTTTGCATACTTTGTGGTCCACTGATCAACCCAAATGGAACCATGGTCATTCCATCCAACACCCTGAGATCTTCGGCCTCTGAGGTCTCTGTAGGGACATCAACAAGATCATCCACTATCAGAGAAAATTCTTCTTCTGCACTTTCATAACCTGCTTCATTTTTTTCCTCATAATTTTCATCCTCTTCCTCTGGAGGCTCTGTTTCTGCTTCTGTAGAGGCTCTGTAGGAGAAGAACAGATCTTCTGCCTCTGCATCTGCTTCTGTCTCTGTTTCTACTCTGTCTCTGTTCTGCATCTGCTCTGTTTTTGTAAGAGAACAGTACATCCATGCTTCTATTTCACTATTAGAGGTGATTTCAAAAGTCGATTCAAGTTGAGGCAGGAGGTATTCTCCCATGGACAAGGACTTTGCTTCCCTTGGTAGTTGGCTTACAGCGCCCATTGTTAGGGATTGTGCCTCTGTTTTCTTAGAAAAGATCTGCTTAATAGTCTCTTTGTCTCCTGATGTATCATCTGTTACCTCATTGGAGGAGTCAGTTATGACTTTGATGGATGTGGATCCATTGCCTTTTTGCGATCCATACAACTTTAACACCACTTTGTTGGGTCCTCTACCTAGGGTTAGGGTTCCTTTGAACTAGTCTGTCCTGGATCTTGCTTCAAAAAGCCAAGGTCTTCCCAACAGCAGAGGGTATGAGGTCCCATAAGAATTTGGTTTGACTAGCAAATATGTCAGCCAATAGTCTCTTCCTGCAAGGGTTGTTTTGACGTATGGGAGGATGCCCAATGGTTTGATTCTGCTTTAGTCCGCCAATCTGATAAGTCACTGTGTAGGTTGAATTCTTTGCAACCCTAAGTTCTTCATTGTCACATCCGTCATTATGTTTACTGATGAGCCTCCATCAATCAATGCATCTTTTTTGAGAATGAAACAAGGAAAAGTGTAAATAAGTTTAGAACATATGCTAGTGTGAGTTCAACTCAAAGGAGTTTGAAGATTTTTGCAAGAGTAAAGAGATTAAGTGTCAATTGATGATGCCTCATACACCTTAACAGAATGGCATTGTTGAGTGCTAAAATTGCACTATTGTGAAAATGGCAAGATGCATTCTTAAGGGCAAGGGATTTCCTAACTAGTTTTGGTCTAAAGTTATTAATACTACAGTCTACATTAGGGGAGTTTCGAGGTCTCAAAAATGCCATGTAAGCCATCCTAGAGAGAGAAAATATTTTTAAAAATAAAATCAATTTTTTATTTTTAAAAAAATTATATTTTGGCAAGTAAATATATAAAAAATTGTTAATCAGTCATTGTCGCGATATTCTTGTGGCCACATCAAACCTAGAAATCTAGGCTGCCATAAAGATAACAAAGATTGTCATAATCAAGATCTTACTCATCCTCATTAAAGTGAAAACTAATATTCAATTTGAATGTTGTTCGATGTGTGATTACTTCCCTCCATTCTCACTCTCTTCTTTCTTTCCCATCCTTACTAGTTTCTTCTTCATTTTCCTTCTTATTTCTAATTCACGTGCTTTTTCAATTCAATCTTCTAATCACATCCTTAGCTATGGATCAGTCATCCAATGATCTCTGTAGCTCTAATAAAAGGCCTATCTATTTTAGATAGTGAGTATGAACCAATAAGGAAGAGAACAAAACCCATTACCGTTATAGAGTCTACGAAACATATACTCAGGTTTGAAGGAAAAAATAATCTTGATCTTTGGTCAGATGGCAGGCTATATCCCAAAGATCCTAGCAAAAATAGCACTCCGCCTTTCTATAATAGCTCTTCATTCTTGAGGTTCATTGGTGATGATTATAATGGGTTTCTAGGCTATACACTTAACTTGGTTGCAGAAAAGGATGACCTCAAATCGGAGAACCATCTTTTATCAAAACATGACAACAAGTTACTGTAGAAGCTAGAAGGCTATCAACAAAGGATTCATTTGTTGGAGAAATGCATCAAATCTTATCAATGAAAGCAAACTATTTTAGGACTTTGAAATCGACAAAAGGCTCTTAGAAATATTGAGACTCTCAAACGAGGAGGAGGTGGTTGTAGTAAAAGAATCCAAGCAGCAAGGTACATTTTTATTTCACTTAAAAAAAAATGAAATATGACTTTGTTTATAATTAATTGTATTGATTTGTGATGTTGATTTTGTTTAGGTCTTTTCTTCAACTGAATGCAAGTGAAAGAGATTCTTTGAAAGCATCATAGTTTTATTATCATCTTCTTCCTTTAATATTTTCAAAAGATATTTTGGAGAAGAAATTTAAAAACACAAAGAAACAATGCTTAGAGTCATTTATAAAGGATCTCTCTTTGGATACTAAGTTAGTGTAAAAGACACTGGATAATATTGGTATCAATCGAGATGCTTATATATAACTTTTCCAGCTTTTACAATCAAATATGAAGCAATGACAAGTACGCAATTGCATTCTTCCAAGGCCATGTGTGATTAGAACTATTAGACAGAGAGTGAATAACAAGGTAATGAAGATTCTAGGTGAGCCTTTCCATATCAACGCTAGCTTCAAGGGCAAGAAAAAGGAAGTTGTATTTAATGAATTTAACAATATTTTCCTTAACTTGCCCACCCTACAATGCTTAATGATTAGATTCTATGAATTGTCACTAGAAGAGGCACAAGGAGTGGCTAGATTTGTGGTTAAACTTGATGAAAGTGAGATTCTAAAATGTACAAAACTAGAGAGGGTCTCTATTACCTTGATGAATAGAGCACTTTCATCATATCATTACAATCACTCAAACGAAACACAACATCTGGTGGCTAAGAGAATTCGAAGTAGATATAGAGGATTTTGATATATTGTATTGGATTTTTCATCGAATACCAATACCTGATGTTATTAAGAGACAACAAGTAGGAGAAGAGCTATTTGTTGAAGGATTTGGGAACTATAAGATTGAGTGACACATAGCTGGTGACTTAAAGACACTTAAATGTATGTACAATGTATCAAAGGGAGCCAACTCTAGATCTCCTAGCCTATATTGCATGTCCCTAGCCAAAGAGCCCATATCTGTACACTTCATGCACTTTGTAGGATAACTGAAAAGCTTGTTCTTATTTATATAGGATTTTCATGGAAGCTGAAGCCATTATCAGGTAGAACAAATGCTATAACAAAGATTGAAAAAGTCTTATCTGCAATTGGTTTGCATGGTGGTAATGTTGTTATTGAACCAGATCTTCAAAAGTCTAAGGATGGCAATTGTGTCCCCAAAAAGCCATATATTGGTGGAGTGAAGGCTAGAAGGTTCCTAGACTTTCATGGGAGACTTGGTAAGATAAATTCTAGGAATGGTGGCTCAACTATTAGATATAATCAATGAAAGTGACTACACAGTGCAGTTAAGGATCATGTTGATAATGAACAAGCTCGGAATAGAAAAGCCAATGTTTGGGAGACACTAGACAAAGTATTCTTTTATTGTGATAAAACAGAGTGGAATGATGATGATCTCAAAGACTTCGAAAACCAATTGAACCTTTTTAAAAAGGCAATGACACAAGCTTGGGGTAATCAACACTTCACTCACTATATAGTAAGAAGTTTGCATATGTATGTCTCTTTATTGTCTAACTCATATAGGCTTTTCTAATTGAATTTTCTTATTTGTTAACTATGTAGCATATTTTATACAACCATGCTCCATATTTAATCAAGAAATATGGATCTCTATCTGTTTGGTCAACCCAAGGTATGGAAAAATCACATTATCAAGCAATAACAAAATGCTTTAGACACACAAGACATTGAGGTGGATGATACAAAGCACAAAGTTTATTAAAGGTCTTTCAATGGTTCTACAGAAAAATTTGGCACAAATTCAAGCTCAAAGACAGAATCGCATCATGTAATACATCATCTTTGGCAAGGACTATATCCATTATTACCCAAAGAAGAAAAGAGGGATATTTAAACTCTTGTGCAAAGCAAAGATATTCTGAATGGTTACAAACTAGACAAAGAGATGGAAAAAGATGGATTTCATGTAACCCTTAACATCTTTTAGTTTGACTCTATTGCAGAAGAGTCTTTAGTTTCAGGGAATTCACTGGGTCCTCTAAGGGAATCTTTTGTTTCATCCCACCCTGATGAGACCTCTACTTTTTAGGAACTCTTGTTTCCTATAGCCTGAAAGGAGCTTCAAATTCTTGGCATCTCCTATATGGAAGATCAAATAAGAGGCAAGAACTCCAAAGTATATGCCCTAGATCCATTGTATCTAGGCATGAAGCCAAAAACTCTTACAGCTTCTTCCTTCTCCACCAAAATTATCTTGTCTAAACCTCTATTGAAAGCTTGGGATCCAATCACCTTGGAGATAGTTTTCGAAGCCATTATTGGTAAGCTTGGAGAGCTTGACAACTTGTTATGATAAATAAAAACTATTTGATTATTTAAGCTTCCAATATAACGACCAAGGCATTGACTTTTTCCAAGCTTCAATCGCCTTAAGCCCTCGGCTCTTCCAAGAAAGTTGTCTGCATCTTCAATTTCTATCTGCACAATAAACCATAATAGTCTAAGATATCAGTAGATAAATATCCAAAAATGTTTGTGTATAATGCATAACATACTCTAATATAAATCACAATGGATATCTTAGAATTTTCTTTCATACCTTAGGGTTTTCATATTCTTCAAGAAGACTATCATTATATAGATTTATTGAACTTTTTGGTTTCTTCTCTAATGAAGACTTCAGTTTCTCTTCATATCCCATGTTATCAATACCAAGTCTCTGTTGAATTTGTAAGTACTCTTACTCTGAGAAGGTAACCCCCCTTTTCATATTCCATGATCTAATTAATACAAGAATGCAAGGCTATAGAACTGTCTTGAAAATTCTCTCCCTCAACATCAACAGTTGCTAGCAATTCCTCTTCATAACCTATAAAATTCTTATCATTTTGACCCCATGCATCAAGGATTGCCAAGTAGTAATATATTGAAGATATACAAGAAATCCAACATTCTTCTGTACAAGAAGACGTTGTTGTTGATTTTGATGAAAAGGGCAATCCACTTTTCACTTCCTGAATTCTTCGTCAATACGGCTAAACCTTGTTTGAAAAGTTGTTCTAGCAGCATTAGAAGCTTCCATTACATCGCTATAATCGACAAATCCCTCAATCTCTAGGCCTTCCACATGTCTATCATAAAACACCTTAAAATCCTTCAGTTTGTCTTCAAAAGCTCTTGCAAATCAAAGGAAACATTGAGCATATCTGTTATGTAAATAAATCTAGATGAATTTCCAATTGCATGAAGAAAATCAAACGGCTTTTTATCACAGGTGACCTCCAGATCCTCCTCCTCCATTCCCTCTAATGAAAACTTTCTTTTAGTCATCCTGATTACTCACAAAAGAAAATCTAGAAAACAAAAATAAGGGTCATAATATACAAATCCAAATTTGCTCATATGCAATAGACTAAAGAAAGATTGCTAAGAAAATTAAGGAAATACAAGATGAAATAAATGAATTAAAACTTTATGTAGCAGAGAAAGCATGAAATTCCAAGTCTCATCAATCAAACTTTGTTTAACATTTTTGACTCATGAAACGCGAAAACAATGATTCAGACCGCCTCACAGTTTACAAAATCATGTTTCACACGTCACTCATAAAAAAACTTGACAAATTCGCATTTCATACATCTGAAAAATTTGAACAAAATAATGCATCAAGAACATCAAAACCCCATCGTTTTATATGTTTACCAGACCAATATTGGTAGAAAAACAAAGTAAAACCAATACAAAATTTTTAAGTCCCTGATGTATCTTTCTTCTTTTAAACCAACTAACATCTTCAATGCCTCAAAATTCAAGATTGCAAAGAAAAGTATTAAGAAAAATGTGATACCTGATATTTGCAGGCCTTGCTCTTGAGAATAAATGGTTTCTTGTAAGCATATGCTTGGTTTGGCTTGTGATGCTTACAATATAAAAAGCTCGTCAAAGACAAGACGAGATATGTGAAAGAAATAGTAACCAAGACCCGAACCTAAGTGTTCATATATATATGCCAATGATCACCGCATGTTTGATCAAAAAGTACGTTGCACTAATTCAGAGGACGTGCGCTTAAAATGCAAAAGAAAAATGAAAAAACTTGAAAATCGGAGCTGTAAAAGTGCTATCATGTTGAAAAAGTAAGTGACACGTGGCACAAATTTCCAAGTAAAGTAGTCTTCAGTCGCATGTGTGAAATTAACTACACATTACAGCTACCACACATGTAAACCAACATCGTTATAAACCTGATTTTTGAACCACAAAATATTTTTTTCAAAAACAAAACCCTCTCTATGCTCAACCACACCAACCCAATGCTAATTTGATCACAGTACAAAATTATTCTTCCGTGCAAGGGTACCAAAGAAGGTTTCACTGAGACAGCATATGCACTCAGCACTCAAGAATGTAAGTTTTTTTCTAGAATATGAGTAAGTTCCAAATCAATTGAACACTCCTACTAAATCATCCCCAAAAATGCCAAACGTATGAAACGCGATGGGTACTAGGTTTCTCTTGTCCACATGAGGCCTCCTTGTGTTTCATATGACTAAGGCCTACAAGTTTTTGTTGTAATGTGGGTGCTAGGTTTCTTTTGTCCATTAAATCCATACTCGTGTTTCATGCGTTTAACTTGATGCAGGTTATAGAAAATTGAATCTCTTTTAAGTTTCATAAAGTATAGAACTTCAAGCTTCAAGTAAATAGCTAAGTTGAAATGAAAGTATCTCTTTCAATCATCCAAATGCATGTATGTCTATTGGAAAAACATATACTACAAAGTTGAAATTTAAAAAAATTATCAATCAAGAAGGATCAAGATGTTTAGGGTAAATAATTTTGCCCAAAAAGTAGTCTAAAGGATGAGTTGATTCTCCTATAAGGTTAAAGGTGAAGATACCTCGTAGAATAGATGAGTTGAACACAACTAGGATTGCCATGTTTGTCATGTGATGTATGAAATGTGAACGATGTTATGTTCTTTTTTTCGAGTAAGGCCATATCTCATTTGATTCAACTTGAGCCTGCATTGTTCCCCTTGTGTCGTGAGAAATGCAATATGATGTTGAGTTCCCTCTATCTTCAAAGCCTACTCGCGTATCATGCCGTATGAAATGCAATATGATGTTAGGTTTCCTCTATCTTCAAGGCCTACTTGTGTCTCATACGTCTTCATGCTATTTTATTGAGATTGTATTTAGACTTTGTGATTACTATTTGCCTACTGCTTCGTGATTGTAGATATATTGATATGAGAGATTATCTTTCCTAATTTGTTAGTATTATTTGGCTTTTTGGATGTTCCAGATGGCTAGAACTAAGCCCACTGCAAGGAAGCAAAAAGTTGATCCTAGAGATCTTGCTTCAAAGATACATCAGTCCTCCAAGCCTTCCAAAATTTCAAGGAAATCAAAGCCAAGAAGAAGGTTCTCACAGCATGTGAGGTACCTTAAGGAGATTAGAAGTGCAATGAAGGCTCTGAATAATGTAATTTCAAAGCTATCTTTTCAGAGGCTTGCCAGAGAAATCTATGATAAGCATAGTCTAGAGAGTTTTAGATGGACTAGGACAGGTCTCAACTATATTTAGAAGGGTATATAGGATTTTTTTATTGATTTTTTCCAATATTCTTGTATCTATGCAGCTCATGCACATAGATTTACGCTTATGGATAACGACATGATTATTCTCAAGAGATTGAGATACAGGTTTTAAAATATCCTTGAGCCACTCCCTCTTTTTTATGTTAAGGCTTTCAATATTTTAAATGTGCCTCCATATAGAAAGAAGAAAAATGATATTGGTCTGAGGGTTAAAGATGTTATGCATGAAAAGGACACAAGACAGCATGAGAAAGAGGAAAAGGCCACAGTAGAGCAGGGAGATAAATGGAGGGAGTTTAAAAGAAAGAAGGAAGAAGAAAAGGAAGCAGAAAAACTCCCATCTTTTGAAGAGGAGTTATCTACCCTCTTGAAAGGGCTGACCCTAAGGGCTTCAATGTTTCTTGCTTTTTACCTGCTCTGATATTAACAAGAGATCTGATCTTGATCTGATATGATATTTTTGAACTCTGATTGTGTTCACATTCTCCTAAATAAAGTGAGAGAAGTAAATGACTCAATTCTTCTTGTTGGGATGAGGTATAGTTTACCAAAATTTATTTAAACTCACCATATTTTTCTAGCAATAGACTTTCATGTTGATGCTTACTATCTCCATTCCTTTGCTAGGTGTGTAATGCATGAGCTCCCCTTTAATATACAACAAAAGATTGAGGTTCTTGATCCATCCATCTCATACTATATAAGGAGTGAGATTGATGCAAGTGCTTTTGACCATTGGTTCAATTCAATTGACTTTGAATCTTTGGAGCTTCTTCTAATTCCATACAATGAAAAGTAAGTAATTTGATATTTTTAAAGATTTTATGAGATCTTATTTTTCTAGATTATTGAAATATTTTTGTTTTCAGTTCTCATTGGAGCCTAATTGGAATAGACTGTGTGAAGAGGCAATGTTTCCTCATCAATTCTATAAAAGGAAGCCATGGAAATTTCAAGTTGTAAGTTATATAATCTAGGGTCTCCTTGATATTTTGATCTTTTTGTTGCAGGTAATCTAAATATTTTGATCTTTCTTTTGTAATAACTCTAAATTTTATTGCCTTTTTGGTACAGAGTTTGCAAAAGATTGATTGAAGTGCTAGAGAAAAGGCCTCACATGCCTTCTAACTTACTTGCAACAATGCAATATAGACAAGTTGCGGTAAGTTCTTGATTAATATGGTTGGAACATACTAAGAAAATTTATTCTAAAAACTACCATAAACAAGTTACTCTTGTTGATTGCAGTGTCCTCATCAGGATGATAGTTACTCTTGGAGAGTAATTGTAAATGCCAAAAGATTGGTTTAGTTTATTTATCTCAATGATGATAAACTTATAAAGATAATGTGAAACATACTAAACTTTAAGATAGAGTTTTATTCCAAAATAGTCCATTGTAAAAAATAAAAATGAACTAAAAATATTTTTTTACAAATGTATGATAATTTACAAGGGATTGCTATACAAGTGAGCACGTTTGGTATATAAGAGCAAAGCTCTTGAAGTACATAATGACCAATTGTATACAACCGACAAGAAGTGGGGGCTTAGCCATTGAAGGAGAGGAGGTGCATGTAGCTACAATAGGTGAAGCTATGCCTTCAACAACCAAAGCATCAAAGATAGGAAAAAGGACTCCTAGAAAGGATGTTTACTTCTCAAAAAAAGTAACTTTGCCTCAGATTGTAAGCCCTTGTGTATAAGTCATGGAGATGGCTGAAAAAAATTTGTACATGTATTTTATATTGATAGTAAAGATATCTTTTCTTCAATATCTTTGCATTGTATATTCTTCTCTCTCCTCGTTGATATCTATAAAAAAAATGTTACAAATGTTTATTAATCAGGAAGTGAAATCAAATATACATCTAAATGAATATAATATGAAATAAAAACTTACTCGTTTGTTATTAAGATGGAACACAAATGAGTATGGTATTTCAATATCTTCATTCTCTAAATCCATCCTCACTTGATGTAACGTATATGATGATCTAACCTTTATGATTGCAATAATGTCCTCATTGTACAAACATTAAGATCCACTATAGGATCTTTGCTAAAATTATCAAGATTTTGGTCTAAAGCAACCAGACTATTGCCAACATAATGCCACCTACTGTAATAAAAGCTAAGGATGAAATTTTGAGTAGCAATCATATATTTACAAGCTATAGAATCTTGATCTATCTTACATATAATTTTCCCTTCTATCGTAGTGTCCTATCCCTCATTAACAAATTGTATAACATGATTATGTGTTAGCCTCTTCACTGAAAATATAGCCTTTGATTTTCTTATCTTAGCATTAGAAAAGAAGTCAACAAATATATTAGTAGGCATGAACAAAGTAACTTTGCTTAGCCTACTTGAAATACTAGGTTTTAATGCTCTCTGGCTGGACTTGGAAAAGGCCACTCAAAGCTTGAAAAATTTGGCAAAGGAAGGGGGGATATTGATCCCCATTGGCTACGCTGCATGGGGACAATATAAGAATGGTCATAGAAGAATATTCCATTCTCTACAAGCTATGTCTTCTTTCTACCTTTGTACATATCTTCTCTAATCAAGCCATGCATCACATCAATCACATCAACAATAGACTCAACCGATTGCCATTCCTTAATATTAAAGGGATAGACATCTACAAGACAAATGAACAAATGTTATAATGGAAAACCTTAAACCAAGTTCAAGAAAAGAAAGACTTTAAGAATTAAATCCTTACATTTTGGTTTATGCATTGGAAAATTTGAACTTCCAGGTTCCAAATATAGCTCTCTATGCATAAACACATGTTGCACCAAAACCTCTTTTCTGCTATTCTTATTTACTCTAAGCTTGAAATCTCAGATTCTACCCTTCCAAGCATAGATGAATGAGCTCTCATATCTTCGCCTTTTCCCACGTTTTGCCTGTTGCATGGTGATCCAACTGCCTTTGCTAATGATTGTAGGAATCTATCTTCCATATTTTTGGAATGAGTTAAATACTAATATGGATGTGATTTGGGAGCTTGGACGCCTTGTTGAAGGTCAAATTTCTGTATCCATAGCACACACACACACACACACACACACACACACACACACACACACACACACACACACACACGCACACACACACACACACACACACACACACACATAGAGAAGACTAGGCTACCACGAGAGGGACAAAAGAAAAGAGGAAAAAAAATATGTGCCAAGATTTTTACTAATTTGAATTTAGAGTAAACATGTCATTATCATTAATTCAGACATATCATTACATAAAAGAGGCTAGGACTGTATATCATTAATACAAAGAATGTCATAATCACGAATATAAGAGGCTAAAAAGAGATATTGATAATACAAATTTGTAATATTATTATATATGTATCTTTTTGTAAAATATTTTTTTTATTTTTTAAAATAGAAGGTGCATTACGGAGGCTTTGATCCTATTGGTCTAGAATACTCTCTTTCTATCTCCTAAAATGCATTTTTGAGACCTCAAAACTCCCCAAATTCATTCTCAATCAGAGTTACACAAAGGTTCTTAAGGGCAAAACTCCTCATAAGACCTATTCTGGTGAGAAACTATCTATCTCACATTTTAGAACTTTTGGATGTGAATGTTATGCACATGTTTCAAAGGATAAGAGAAACAAGTTAAATTAAAAAAACACAAAATGTATCTTCTTGGGTTATAATGATGAGAAAAAGGCTTACAAATTGTATGAATAAGGGGTAAAGAAGACCATAGCAAGCTATGATGTGGTGTTCAAGGAGAATATTCAAGGAGAATCCAAATAGAGTGAAGGAGAATAATATCAGTTATTTGACTTTATCATCCACCAGTGAAGAAGTAGTCCACTATGAACCTATCCCAAGAGTTGTCCCTACTCTCAAGGAGAAGGAAGATTCATCTTCAGATAATGAAAAAAAAGTTTACCAACCTGCAATCATGCCACTGAAAAATCTAGTGTTGCAATGGGTGAAACGGCTCTATGATCACAGTAATCCTATGCCTACTATAGTTGAGGAAAAGGTAGATGGACTAAGGAGGTCTCTGAGAATAGAGGAGCAATGAAAGGCTTTTGTTCTCATAGTCAATATGGCCTTGATGGCTCAAATTATGAGAGAGTAAAAGAGCCAACAAACTTGGAAGAAGCACTTACCGATCTAGCATGGAGAGCAGCTATCTAAGTTGAGTATGACAATATAATGAAGAATGCCACTTGGGAGCTAGTGGATCAATAAAAAAAGAGGAAAATCATTGGCACCAAGTGGGTCTCGAATGTAAAGTATAAGGCTGATGGGAGCTTTTAAAAGTAAAAAGCTAGATTAGTTTCACATGGATTTTCACAAGTTGAAGGATTTGATTTTCAAGAATCATTTACTCCAACTGCTAGAATGACCACTATTTGCACAATACTTGTAGTGGCTACTCAAAAGAAGTGGCTAGTTTACCAAATGGATGTCAAATCAGCATTCCCAAATGGTGATCTCAAGGAGGAGATATACATGGCTCAACCACTAGGGTTTGAGGCCCCCCATTTTGGGATAAAGTTTGTAAGCTAAAGAATGCATTATATGGGTTGAAACAAGTCCCTAGAGCATGGTACCAACAACAAATATATAACTTCTTTTTAGGCTTGAACTTCAAAAGATGTGCCTCAGATGCTAACCTGTATGTTTACAGGGGTGGTGAAAAGTCTATAGTGATTGTCCTATATGTGGATAACCTTCTTATTGCAAGTGACTATGAAGATATGATCCTTTAGACGACTTGAAAGGCTTTGAGCTTTAAGTGTGAAATGATAGACTTAGGCTTGTTACACTATTTTTTGGGGATTGAAGTCTGGCAAGTGGCAAAATCTTCATCTCTCAAAAGAAGTATGCATAGGAGATCTTAAAAGCATTTGGCATGATTGAGTGTAAGGAGATAGCTATACCTATGGATGTCAAGATTGTGGGAGAGAAGGAAGGAGTCTCACTTGAAGCTTTCTTGCTTGCACAATGGGGGAACACACACAAGGGTGGAGGCTGAAAACAGTTTTCCTCTTCTTAGTTGTGTAAGCCAAAAGAACTCTTGTACAAAGAAATAGAAGAACCCTATATATGGGTCTCAAACCAAACTCAACTAACTAAGGTGGCATACTAACTGAGCCATGAACTAGAGTAGATAAGGATAGCTGTCATGTAGCTATTATTCATGGGCGGTGTACCAACCGTGTCTGCAACTGACAAGTTGGTGACATAACTACAAAACGGTCACCCTGGCGTATCACGAGTGGAGCTCGATATCTCAACACTCCCCCTCGAGTTCAATCCCAATTCCTGCACACCAAGCAGGTCTCTGAACTTGAGCAGCTTCTCTGCGCCCAATGCCTTCGTGAATATGTCAGCTACCTGATCCTCTGTGCTGACATAAACTAGATCAATAAGACCTAGTAAAACCCTCTCTCGCACATAGTGATAATGCACCTCAATGTGCTTTGTTCTAGCATGATAGACTGGGTTATTTGCCAAGTGTATACTACTCATGTTGTCACAATAAATGACAACTGGCCCATCTGTAGACTGATGCATATCATAAAGTAGCTTATGCAACCAAGCTACCTCACATGCAGCCATTGCTGCACCCCTATACTCAGCCTCTGTGCTCGACAAGGCAACTGTAGGCTGTTTCTTGCTGCTCCAAGTGACTGCAACACTCCCAAAAGAGAACACATATCCACTGGTAGATCGTCTATCAGAAATACTACCAGCCCAATCAGCATCAGTGTATCCATGCAACTGTATCTGAACCCTAGTCTCATAAAATAGTCCATTCTGCAATGTGGACTTCACATACCTGAGTATGCGTCTAGCCGCATCCAAATGTGGTTTCCTTGGAGTCTGCATAAACTAACTTACCAATCCAACAGCATAGCTCAAATCTGGCCTGGTAATAGTCATATAAATCAAACTTCCTACTATGCGTTTGTACATAGTAGGGTCTTCTAGAAGCTCACCTGCATCTGTGCTCAGCTTCACATTCTGCTCCAAAGGAACTGAAATAGGCTTACAGCCTATCATCCCATATTTGGACAGCATGTCCAATCCACACTGCCTCTGCAAGAGCTGTATCCCACTTGATGATCTAATCACCTCAATGCCCAAGAAATAACGCAGCTCTCCCAAATCCTTCATCTCAAACTTTTGCTTCAATAGCATTTTCACATGAAGAATATCTTCATCACTGTCACCTGTCATAATCAAATCATCAACATAAATGACAAGTAGCATAATATCTTTCTCTGTTTTTCTCACATAAAGTGAGAAATCTGCCTTGGAAATCTGAAAGCCAATAGTGACAAGATACTATCCTATCTTGTCAGACCATGCTCTAGGTGCTTGCTTCAAGCCATACAAGGCTTTCTTCAACCTGCAAACAAACTCCGGATGAACAGTATGCACATAACTTGGTGGCTGCTCCATGTAGACCTCTTCTTGCAAATCACCATGCAAGAAGGCATTCTTTACATCCATCTGATGTAAAGACCATCCCTTTGATGCAGCCATAGCAATGACTGCTCTTACGGTTGCCATCCTTGCAACCAGACTGAATGTTTCTTCATAGTCAATGCCATATGTTTGTGCATACCCCTTGACTACTAATCTTGCCTTGTATCTGTTCACAGAACCATCTGCATTGTGCTTCACCTTATAAACCCACTTACAGCCAATTGCATTTTTACCTTTAGGCAAAGGTACCAATTCCCATGTAGCATTTGCTTCCAAGGCATCCATTTCTCCATCCATGGCTTTCTCCCATTTTTCTTTTCCCATGGCTTGCTCAAGAGAAGTGGCTTCTGGTTCCTGTATCACTTTGACCATATATGCATAGTGAATGGCTGTAAATCCATCATATTTCAGCCTATCCACAGGATACCTAGCTCTCGTAGACCTGCGCAAAGTAGGTTCACTCCCAGGTGCTCTCAAAACATCCCTGGTCTTCCTTGCTCTAGGTGTAACAATAGAAGGAATACCCAACTCATCATCAATGCTCTGTTCTGAGCCACTGGATTCACCATCCACATAAGAGTGACCTGCATTCACATCAAACATGGGCTAATCAACCTTCTCTTTTCCTTTTCGTGATACCTGCATACCACTATCTGCATTGCTTTGAGAAGATTCTCCTGATCTCAATCTGCCTATCCATGGCAAAGAATGTGAACCACTGCTAGAGGACGCTCCAGGTCCACTAATATTTTGTGACTGCTGCTGTGAATTCTGTGCAGCATTACCATTTTGTGCATCTACATCATCAATCACATTTACTGGTTTATACCAGCTACTCATCTCATCCAAAACGACATCTCTGCTCACTGTAAACTTACGAGTAGAAGGGTTATAGCATCTATACCCTTTTTGCTGCAGAGAGTAACCAATAAAGATGCACTTCTCAGCTTTTGGATCCAACTTGGATCTCAACTCATCTGGCACATGTACGTAGGCAATGCAACCAAAAATTTTCAAATGAGAAATATCTAGTTTCCTACCAGTATACCTCTCCTCTGGAGTCATTCCATGTATTGCTGCAGTGGGAGTCCTGTTTATTATGTAGACTGCTGTAGCAACTGCTTCAGCCCAATAAAAATCTGGCAAGTCTTTTTCATTGAGCATGGCACGAGATACCTCTCCAATATGCCTATTTTTCCTTTATGCAATTCCATTTTGTTGTGGGGTATGACTGCATGAATATTGCTGCTTTATGCCATGCTCCTGTAGGAACCTTGCAAACTCATTTGAGAGGTACTCTCCCCCTCCATTTGACCTTAGGCATTTTATCTGCAGGCCTGTTTCTTTTTCAACCATAGCTTTAAGGGTTTTGAAATGCCCAAAATTTTCACTTTTCTTTTTCATAAAATACACCCAAACTTTTCTGCTATAGTCATCAATAAAAGTGACAAAATAATGACAGCCTCCAAGAGATGCAGCTTTAGTAGTCCACACATCAGAGTGGATTAATTCCAATGGCTTCTCACTCTCTTGAACATGTCTAGGAAATGGTTTCCTTGCCTGTTTTCCAAACTGACAGGCTTCACATACCTTATGTATTTCTGCAACCTTGAATTTGGGCAATCCTGCAACAATGTTTTGGGCCTGCATTGATTTAAGTTGCTGTACATTAACATGACCAATGCGTTTATGCCAGATATCAATATCTGCAACTACACCGGTCCCATGTGCAAACATTGCTGCACTCAATTCAGGCGTGTCTGCATCCAATGTAAACATTATGCCCTTCTTCTTTCCTTTTGCTATCAAGCGACCTTTATTTTTCATATCCTCAACAAAGCATCCATGAGGATTAAATCTGACCTGCAAGCCCTGCTCAACCATTTGACCAACAGAAACCAAATTCTTGGTGATATTTGGGACATGAAATACATCGGACAGGTATTTCTTTTTCCCATCCTGCATAGACAAAGGAATTTTTCCAATCTGCACAATAGGATGTGCAGTATCATCATCAGTCTCCACAAATCCTGGTTTTTCCATTTTCCTTGCATCCTCCATCCATTCTGCATGACCTGTCATGTGGTTTGATGCACTTGAGTCAACATACCATACATCGCTGCTTTCTTCTACACTTGTCATAGAATTATTCATGTGCTGCACCATAAACAAATGCTCATTTCTGTCATCACCCTGTCTACTAGAAGATGCATAATTTCCTTGTTGCAGTTTTTCATTCATGATGTCATTCTGCTTTTTATAGCAGTCTTTAGCCATATGACCCATTTTACCACAGTAGTAGCATTCAACATTACTGTTTGCATTTTGGCCTCTTTGCCATCCACCACGACCTCTTTGGCTCCCCCTGCCTCTAGAGTTACCATGTCCTCCTCCATAGGACTGGTTTTCTTGAGTTTGCTGCATATTCTGATTTCTACCACGGCCTCCAAATCGGCCTCCTCTACCTCTACCTCTATCTCTTCCAGCATTTGAGTAGAAGACAGCTTCTTTTGAAGTTCCTCCTGAAGAAGATGCACCACCATTTCTCTGCTCCTCAGAAATTAGAAGAGCAATCAACTCCTCAAAGTCAGGAAATCTTTCACGAACTGAAATGGATATCCGAAACTGTGCATAATCCTTTCCTAGACCATTCAAGGTCACAGAAACTAAATCATCATCTTCCACTGGCGACCCAATGGAAGCAAGTGCATCTGCAATCTTCTTCACCTTCATGTGGTAGTCATTGATGCTCATATTTTCTCTCTGCACATTATGCAACTCTTGCTTGAGCTGCATTTTCCTCGCTTGCGTATTTGTGCTATACATGTTTGACAAAGTATCCCATGCCTCCTTTGGCGTACTTGCATCTTGAATATGCACAATCATAGAGTCTGAAATGCTAATAGACAGCCAGTACATAACTTTCATGGCTCTCTCATGCCATGCTTTAAATGCCTGCATTTGCTATTGATTGGGAACATCAGGAAGAACTGGTTCTTCTTCATTTCCTGCAACAAATTCCCAATATCCTTTTCCCATAAGGAAATTCGTCATTCTAAACTTCCATGCTTGGAAGTTGTTCTTGTCAAGCTTTTCAGTGACAATCTGTGAAAGAGAATCAGATGCCATTACAGAACACTGCAAAAAATTCTGTCACTGCAAAAAACACAGCTTCACTTTCACAAGGGAAAATCTGCAAAACTGGCGAAAGTGGTATTTGACCACACAGTCACTTCCTAGTGACGATTTTGCATCAACAGGCAACAGGGATGATTCTGTAACTCCCAATGTCTTTGCGCACAAGCATACGATGCAATTTCTATAGTAGCTTTTCACCAACCTGTAGAACAGTGGCTGCACAGCATAAAACTGGGCCTTTTCCTGAGTGTGTGCAGAAAACTTCCGCCTCCAAAACAAGCCCCGAAATGGCCTCAAATAAAAAAAACAAGGTCGCCAAGGGCTAAAGCTAGCTCCCGCAGCATATACTACCCTCTTGCTTCACCGCGAAGGGCGTCTCAACCTGAGACAATGCACTCCTGCACTTTCCGGCTGTGCTACCTGCAGAGATCTGCTCCCAAAACAGAAAATGAAAGCAACACTGCTCCTCTTACCAGAACACCGCGAGCTTGGCTTGCTTTCTTGAGCTCCTTACCACGAACAAGGCTCTGATACCATGTCAAGATTGTGGGAGAGAAGGAAGGAGTCTCACTTGAAGCTTTCTTGCTTGCACAATGGTGGAATACACACAAGGGTGGAGGCTGAAAATAGTTTTCCTCTTCTTAGTTGTGTAAGCCGAAAGAACTCTTGTACAAAGAAATAGAAGAACCCTATATATGGGTCTCAAACCAAACTCAACTAACTAAGGTGGCATACTAACTGAGCCACGAACTAGAGTAGATAAGGATAGCTGTCATGTAGCTATTATTCATGGGCGGTGTACCAACCGTGTCTGCAACTGACAAGTCGGTGACATAAATACACAACGGTCACCCTGGCGTATCACGAGTGGAGCTCGATATCTCAACAATGGAGGTCAATGTAAAGTTATCCATTGAGGATATATTAGTACTAGCAGACATTGGAAGGTACAATAGGTTGATTGGAAGCCTCATCTACTTGTGTAACACCAGGCCAGATATCCATTTTACTATTGAGGTTTTGAACATGTTCTCAAACAAACACCGAGAAAGTTATTGGAAAGATGGGGTGCAGTTCTTTAGATACTTGAGGGGAACTCTTGACTATGGTATCACATATGGTTCCAGAAGTGCTCTTATGGGAAATTGTGACTCAAATTGGGCAATGATTCTAGGAAATCAATTTCTAGATATTGTTTCTCTTTAGGTTAAGGAATCCTCTCTTGGATCAGTAAGAAGCAACCACAACTATGGCATTGTCTACTACCAAAGCAAAGTACAAGGCAACTTGCTTCGCTGCATGTGAAGCAGTATGCTTAAGGAGAATCCTATGGCATATGGGAGTACAAGATGAAGATCCAATAGTGCTAAGATATGATGATTAGAGTTTCATCGCTACTGTCAAAAATCCAATTTTTCATACATGCACCAAACACATCAAGATCCATTATCACTATGTTCATGACTTGATCGAGGATGGGATAGTAGAGCTATTCTCCAATGTAGGAGAATGGGATAGATATCTTTACCAAAGCTCTTACAAAGGATCTCCTTCGAATTCATCTTCATAGACTTGGCATTGAGCCAAGAATGTAGTTCACACCTGTGAGTGGACATTGAGGGGGGTATTTGATATGCTCAATGTCCCACCCTCATAAGGTGCCATCAATGATCCATGGTTCTCTAAGTTGTAAGGCCTCCATTATGAGGAGGACCCATGTGTGAGCACGGACATTGGGTGGGTCCTAGCTTGTATATCAAATGAGTTCTATGTGATTGAATAGCAAAAATGTGACATTTGTGGATCTATCTTTGGGTTAGATAGAGGAGTTATGCTAGGAGCAACTCGAGGCACAATGCATTGATTGCAGGGTGTGGGGGCTATCAAGAGCCCCTATTTTTCATAGAAGTGGGTCTTGGCGGGGGAGTCTCAGGGGGGCCACTAGCCCCCTAATGAGGGTCTATGGGCAGCGTCCTTGGCCCAATGATAAAGAGAATATTCCTTGGAATATTCCCTAGCTAACTAGGGAAGGCTTATAATATGGTCAAACATGTTGAACTATACTACCTTCTCGGGTTATAAAAGGAAGACCCCTCTAAAGCCATTGTCAATCCATTTCTCACCCAATTAGAGTTCTTCCAGCTACTCTTAAGCTCTTCGCCTATCATCTGTCTGGATCACCATCTAAGCTTCACAGTGGAAGCAGGGTGGACAAAGCCATCTTTGTATCAATTCATTTGAAATTAAAGCAGTCTTTGTTCTTCTCATATTTGCTGTGTGTTCTCTATTCCTTGCTGAAATTATGTCCACTGTGCTACTATGTAATTTATATAGATTATTGAAAGTTTGTGCATCTCTAAACTCAAAATTTGAAGGTACGGTTAACTACTAGGAGCTGTTTCTATGAGGGTTTTTAATCCTCACGATTTTCTAAGGGGTTTTCGAGCCAAAACAGGCTTTAAGTTTGCTAGTGAGGCCACATGGCTGCTTTTGTAAAAACCCCCATCTAATATTTTAAATAAAATAGATCTAAAAAGTGTTGTGCTGGATAAACTGCCGCCTTTGCCAAATAGTCATTAAGTCAACTAGCCACACCTATAGACTCGTAGCCCTTGACTATCAGTAAGAAACCTTTATCCTATTGCCATTTTAATTTGCCAAACATTACTTTTGAAGAAGTCAAAAGATCAGAAAGAGGCTGTTTTATGCTCTCTCTCTCTCTCTCTCTCTCTCTCTCTCTCTCTCTCTCTCTCTCATATGCAAGACAACGAAGGATTCTGCTCTCCAAACACATGATGCACAAATGAAAAATAAAGAAGGGTATGTGGATACACAAAAGGTGGCCGGCATATGTGGTTACAAGATGGAGATCGGAAGCTACAAATGTTCGAACCAAATTAATCCTATATCATCAAGACACTGGTCGCCTCCACCTTCTGCGAAAGGAGGCATTGGACACGATGCACTAGCAAGCAAAGCACCGCAACGCCACTAGAAGTCAGGAGCATGGTGGGGTCAAGCAAATATAAGACAAGAAACCTCTACATGTTTTAGCCATGAGTGCATCATATTGCACGTGGTCCTTCTAAAACTAGCAAGAGGGTTTTGCCATAGGGTATGCACCATTAGGGTGTTCCACCTTAAAACCCCCTATTTCAAGTGAAAACCCAAAACCCCCCATGTGACCTTGGGGGGTTTTAGGTTTTCTATGAAAACCATTCGAAAACCCGGCCCTTGAAAACCGCCAAGGGGAAGAGTCTCCCTACGTTTCGTTTCTTTACAAAGACGCTCTCGAGGACTTTCCAAAAGCAAACGGGAAAGCGCAAAAGCACCCGCTTTTGTGTACCGACGAGAACTCGGATAATATATACGTCGCATTATGTAATGTGAAGAAGGAGGAGGATAAGCACGTATATCAGGATTCAGCAGCACGACAGAGACCATCCCACCCAGAAAACAAATAGTACCTCGTAATGATGGAACAGCAAGCCGCCTCCTCCTCCTCCTCTAACGACTGCGCTGGCTCTGTCGCCACCAGCGTTGACGTTGACTCCACCTCTTGCTGCTCCTCCTGCGCGTCCTCGGCCAGCTGCGCTGCCCCACCACCCCACCATCCTCATCATGTCCCTCGTATTCAATATGCCGACGTAGACAACAGCACATCCCACGTCGCCGCCGCCCACCATGCTCAGAAGCCTGCCGACCATACCAGCGGCGCCTACCGCCACGTCGACCAGCAGGAGGTGGCCGCCACGTGGCAGGCCCTTACGAAGGCAGCCACGCAGCTGGCCCTCCGCCACTCGCCTTACAGCCTCGCCCGCGAGGTCGTGCAAGATACCATGCAAGCTCTCTCCTCGGAGCTCTTAATGCTCTCTCCGGATCATACGAATAATAATAACGATAATCATGATAGTGGTCATCGTCCGCCCATGATGGCAAAGAGGAACAGTACGCCTCCTCCCCTAATAATTCTCAGACGCAAATGGCGAGCTAAGATGCGCAACCTCATCCAAGAAGGGCGCCTCCGCTCCTTAATGGTGAGCACGGGCCGGCCAGTCGCTCCAAGACAGTACAACTCCTCCCGTCTCCGCTCCCTCACCTCCTGCTCCAACAAGAAGATTAAGAACTCTGGATATCACCCCCATCGTCACACGTCCTTATAATAGCTCAGCTGCTATAGCTATAGCCAGGGAAGTCTCTCAGGTGACAAACTTGCGATGCCCAAACTCCATGCTGGGACATGCATCAAAGCAATCTTCCATCTTAAAATTTCAGAACCCATGGCCAAAGAAGAATTATGCCAAAGACGACAGTTGGAAAAGAGAGAACGGACAAGGGAGAACACCTGAAATGGACTACGTACATATATCTATGGATTAAATTGGTCTTGCTGCATGGAGGATGGTCATAGTGCTAGGTCTAGACTAAAATGTATGTTTCATGGCTATCTAAGAAATTTTCAATATGATTTTCATTGTATAATTAAAAGCGTTTCTTGGAATTGTGTAGGTCTCGAAGTAGACAACTAATACAATAATTGTGAGGATTGGAAATAATGACTAAAGAGACTACAATACAATGTCGCAAAAGATACTAAGATTTAAACACTTTAGTTTTTTCTTTGTTGGAGAGTTGTAGTATTTTCAAGATTTTGTTTTCTAAGGTGATTCACCTTGAAATTAATTTCCAATAATTTTCTTGAACATCGTAATGTTGAGATCCTTCTTTGTCACTACTATCTACACACACGATCTTCCACAAACCTCTAAGTAAAATCTAGTCTCAAGAATCATACAAGACATGAGAGAATGTGTGTGTACATATGAGTGAGTGAGTGAGATTCAAGGGTCATTGCAACATAGATATATTCAAAATACCAACTAACTACACGGGGATTCATGTTATAACGTTGTGATTCACTAACATTAACACAATAGGTTAGAATTTAACATGGTCATCCAACGTTAATGTAGCCTATTCAATGCTAGATGTTAATAGTAGGCAAATGGAAGATTGATAATTTTTGAAAATAGAAAGACGAATTGTTGCAAGTCATAAAGTTTGAGAAGAAATCATTGCGTAAAACATTTTAACAGGGGCCTAGCCTTGTCCATGTAAATTGGATTGGTATTGAGTAGCACCTAATGCTAGAAATGTGCAAATTAATCAGTATTAGAGTAGGTCTTGGTAAATTGGATTGGTATTGAGCATTGTGCACTAGGCTTGTGCACTAGTAAGCCTAATTGCAACACATTGTACATTGTGCACCCCATTGACCCTATCCAAGTGCATTGTGCACCAAAAGCCCTATCTCTTGTGCATTAGTGCGCTCTGAGTTGAGCATGATCAACTTAAAAATATATCACATTTGAGCAGTCACTTAAATCCACAATGCACTATATCATACACTATCTCCACCTTAGTACACTAGCCCCTTCTATGCACTAGTGCACTACATTATGCTTTGTGCATATCCTCGTGCACTACGCATAGACCCATGTGCACTTCACCTTGTACATATGCTTGCATGTATATCCTAGGTGCACACACACTTGCATTTAGACCACATTAGGCCACACCATATTGCACAACACTTAAGTACATTAGCACTCTAGTGCACCCTCCCTCCTCTCCATGACCTAATAGCCACCCTACTAGGAAGGGAGGATCAAAGGGAAGTAAGGGAGGAAGGTGGTGCCTTGTCTGTGCACTTTTGGGTGCACATGCACAGACATGCTTACCAACACATACTTCTATGCACCAAACACTTGCACTAAAATCCTACTTCTTAGTGCATTAAAGGCCACTAGTCCATTGTACCCTAGAATGGTATCTCAATCATATAGACTTATCACATACATTTTGGGTTGAGGTAGTTGTTACAAAATTTCATTTGATTAATAGATCCCCATGCATTGCTCTTGGTAGTAGAGTTGTACAAGGAGATATCATCTAGTAAAACTCCGCATGCACACTTGATAGTCTTTGTATGTGAGGCCTTTTGCAATATTCACAAAGACAAACATAAACAATTGGTTTAGAAGTATGTCAAATACATCTTTCTTAGATATGGTGATACAAGTGAGATGTGCTATCATCTTTGGGATCTGCATGCTAGGAAAGTTATTTACAGCTGATGTTGTGTTTCATAAGTGAGTATAAGATGCATAAGAAACTAAGTAGGTGATTGAGGTATGAAGGGTAATCTTTTAGAAGAAACCTCTTGTTACTATATAGCTAGCCCCTTTTAGATAGCACACAATTGTTTTTAATGCTCCCGTGGCCAAGGATGTGTGCTCTATTGTGGTAGGATAATATTGATGATAGATAGAGAGGATATAATGTACAAGTTCCATAGCATGTTTTGCAATGCTTTGCTAGAGTCTTGTATCCTCTTGATTGTTATGAACCTGTTATAGGTATTATTCATAGTGACAAATTTTGATGAGCCCCTTACTTATATGAGGAGACAATGCATAAATGTAACAATTCATATTGGGACAGGGTTATGCAATCTAAGTTTGACGCATTGTAAAAAATTATACTTGGAATTTGGTTTCCTTGCCTAGTGAAAAACATGCATTGCCATATAAGTGGATATATAATTTGAAGAGTACCCTAGTTGCCCTAAGCCAGTATATAAGGCCCGTTTGGTTGCAAAGGTTTTTTAAGAGAAAAACAGAGTTGACTTTAAATGAGACCTTCTCTCTTGTGGTCAAAATGACTACCCTTCTCTTAGTTTTGGACTATTAGATTCGGATTTGTACCAAATGGATATTAAGATGGTTTCTCTACATGAGGATCTGCATGAGGATATTTATATACAGAGACATAAGGGCTTTATGGAAAAGGGTAGGGAATACCTCATGGGCAAGTTGAGAAAGAGTCTATATGGACCTAAGCAAGCACCTCAAGAATGGTATCATAACTTTGATGTCTTTATGCATTCATTTCCTTACTCTTGCAACGTTATGGATTTGTGTCTCTACATAAAAAAGATCCATGATAGTAACCTTATATTTTGGTACTCTATATTGATGATATGTTGATCATTGCTAGGAATGCTCATGGAAAGTTGGATGCTTTGAAGAATTAGCTCAAGAAGAGCTCTAATATGAAGGACATGGAACATGCTTCTCATATATTTGGTATGCATATTATGTACAAACACTCTAAGGACTCCTCCACTTGTCTCGTAGAAGGAGTACATTCATAGGATACTTAAGTGATTCCATATGCAAGGTGGTAAGCCCATTGGCACCCCTTTATCTTATCATGTGAAGGTCAAACACACATGTAGATTGTTCCTATTCCAATGATGAGAGGGTCAAGATGGCCAAGATTTTGTATGTATTTGTAGTGAGCAACTTGATATATACTAGATCTAATATAATATTTATAGTGGGAGTCCTGGCTTATTATATGATAACACCTTGCAGAAGACATTGGAATGTCATAAAGCGTATCATGAGATACCTTAAGTCACTATAGACTTGTATCTTTGCCATGATAGCCAAGATAGTGGAGTCGTGGGTTACACTGACTCACATTACATAGGACAGATAGTAGGAAGTCCACCTTTGGTTATATCTTAACCTTTATCAAAAATATTGTTTCTTGGATGTCTAGGTGCAAAAACTCATAGCCTTTTCTACTATGGAGACTGAGTGCATTGCAACCAACTAAGTCTTGCAAGGAGACACTATGGTTAGGTTATCTAGTTATAGACCTTGGTACCACTTCTATGATTCCTATCTTGCATTCAAATTTTATAAGTTTCATCTAGTTAGGACGTAATCTAATCTTCCGTGCAAAGACCACAAGCACATTGAGATGCATTATCACTTTATCAAAGAGGTGTGTAATCACTTCATCAAAGAGGTGTGTAATCACTTCATCAAAGAGGTGTGTTGTTACTACATCAGAGAGGTGATTGAGGGCAAACACATAGAGCTTTTCAAGATCTCTACATACGAAAATTCTATTGATCTACTCACTAAAAATCTTCAAACAAAACATTACACCTAGTGTAGGATAAGATGTTCTCTTTCCTCATCCCCTTGTATTCAAATGTAAATATTGTACTTTTCTCCTCACTCCTAGAACATTTGCCTTTAGGTGAGAGATTGTTGAGGATTAAAGGCCACCTGTGCCCAACCACCTATATTTACCTTGTACTTAGTGTCTGCACACTTGTACATTATAAGTGGAAACTATGCATTAATATTTTCTTTTTTTTTATTCTTTATATGATAGAATAATAAAGGGAAGGCAAGTCACTGTTGGAGTTCACAAACATCAGTCTTGCTATCTTGAGTTCAAACCTCCATAGCCATTACTCTTACTTTCACTTGTCCTCTTCTCTCTCTCACTCTTCCTCACCCTTCCATTATAAGAGTCCAATGACTTAAAATGAAGAAAATTCTTGCAATTGTGCATAAAGTAAGGTTGTGCTATGTATAATAATCGACGTGCAAGAGATAAGTGCATAAGGGGCCTTAAGGTAAAGTTTTAGTGCACATGTGCACTAGGGTTGTGCATTGGAGATGTTAATAGCATGGATGTAGGATTATGTAGGGTAGTGACATATCTTAGGGCATGTGCACTAAGCTAAGTGTGATGTGTATAAGATATCATATGTAAGAGTGGTTTACTAGTTCACAATGTATGTGTAGAGTGCTAGTGTATTAGGGTTACTAGTGTGTGTAGGCACTAGGGTGCAAGAATGTGAGTGTTGTGATATAGTGATGTGCAAGGATAGGGGTTTGAAATGCAAGGGAATGCCTCATGGGAACTATATCATGCTAAGCATGGTGCACTATGGAAGGTTTGGGATAGTATTGCCTATAGTATGGCATGTGTGCACTTGGTTGTGTGCACACACGAGCTTACGTTTCAAATATGGAGAGAAGTATACAATTGATCATGCAAAAAAGTGTGTATACAAGAATGCAAAAGACAAGGTCCATAATATGTTAGTCTTTGAATACTCAAAGGATGATCATGATGAGGCCAATGCATTTGTGACTACCATTGAAAATGAGGATGTTGAAGAGGAAGTTGGGCAAGAACAGCTTTATGATCATGCTAACACCTTTCCTTTTGATCTAAGTGGTAGTATTCCTTTTGATCCGGGAGGAACTCTTGATGAGCCACATGCTAGCACTAGTTGTTCCATCTCCATGGATACTTGGACAGGTCTTAAGAGCCCTAATACACTTTGTATGAATGGTAATATTCATGGAAAGGATGTGTTTATCTTGATAGACAATAGCAATACTACACACAATTTAGTGAATAAGTCAATTGTAAACAAATTAAATTATCTTCCAATTGATTTATAGCAGCCCCCATAAGAGTTCAAGTAGCAAATGGTGAAGAAAAAATCAACACTCAAATATGCCCAAGTTTCTTTATAGTTGGCTGAAAATTATGAAGAAAAAGTAAACCTGATTACATTGAAAATCAGGCCCATAGATGTTATACTAATATGTGATTGGTTGATGACCTTAGGAAATATTATTATGGATTTATCAACACTATATATGGATTTTTTTTAAAAATGGACATCCTATCCATTTAAAGGGAATCTCTATTAAATCTTATTTTCAACTTATCACCATTCAACAACTCGAGGAATACAAGAGGCACTCATAGCTTTTTGTCTTGCACCTAAATAAAGAGGTTGAAGATCAATCTGAAAATTCAACAGACCATCTAGCTTTGCAAGCTCTTCTTAAGAAGTATAGGGATTTCCTTAAAGTACCTACTTCATTACCTCTTAAGAGAGCACTAGATCACCCTATTTATTTGGAGCCAAACTCAAAGCCAATCAATAAGCCACCCTATACATTGTCTTAGTGTGAGCATGAAAAAGTAGCTAAGCAAAACAAGGAGCTTCTAGAGATTGGGTTCATTGAACCTAGTTCTTCATCTTATGCATCTCCAGTGAAGAAGAAATATGGATCCTTTAGGATGTGTATTGACTACATGGATCTAAACAAGATCACAATGAAGAACGGGTATCCAATACCTAGAGTTAATGATTTTCTTACATGTGATGCTAATACCTAGAGTTATTTCCTTTGAAAGTTGCAAGCTTACAGATAAGGAAATGGCTATGAATGTCTATGATCAAGAGATGTCAGCTATCTTACATGCGATAAAGAAGTGGCACCATTACTTGTATGGCAGCCAAATTTAGAGTTCAAAGTGATCACAGTGTCCTAAAGTATTTCCTCACTTAGTCCAATCTCAGTCCTAAGCAGAGTAGGTGGGTATCTTGGATTGATTTTTGGACTAAAAAATCTCTGTTTTGAATAGTAAATCACTATTGTTCAACAATGGGTTGAAGACTATTACTTCATGTTTTCCTATGCCTCTTGGAATCAAGACATGCTTTGTAGATGTACTTTGATGTATTGATCATCGAGGATTGACTTTGAGCTTGATATTGCTTTGGATCATTGGTTGAGCTTGAGCTCACTTTGCATAGCATTTGGATCTCCATGACCGGTCTTGACATGCTTGGCCTATGCCACTACTGCATCCCTTTACATTGTCTGGAGTTGGATGCTATTAAGCCTTGCTCTGGCTTGACATTTAATTGCACAAAGCTTAATTTGGCTATTTCTTGGCTTGCCAAAGTTATATTTGGATGTACTCGATGTCTATGGATGCTATGGGGTCTATATGCTCAAGATGTCTCATTGATGCTTGATCTTGAACATTTGTCACTAGTGCACTCTTACATACATTGTTCGAGCTTTCTTGCTTGACATTTATAGCTTTTGTGCCACTGGGAGCATCTTTGGATGCTTGACAAACATTGAGCAGGTAGTTTATGCTACTTGCGCATTCGGATACTTGACTGAAATCTTACTTGGATGTTGCATGGTTGATATGTCGTGATCCTCACAGATGTACCTAGGCTGATTTGGGCTTTGCACTCCTTGAGCATACACCTATTTGTGTCAGGTCTTGCCAGTGTTGCATACACTTTGCCCTATTACACAAGGGGGGATGTCGGCTTACTAACGGATTCATTTAACATGCTTGGGTGTTTGCTCAATGTCCGTATGACTATCACTTGTTGATTTATGCCTGCTTGATGGTGATTATGCTTTGATACTCATTGGTTGACTTGGTGCATTCATTTTGCCTAAAGTTTGCTCTCATTGTACTTGGCTGCTGTAATTTATTACAACAAGCAATTATGCATGAACTATGATGTATTTTTCATGCTAAATCATCTTGATTTTATGTACTTTTGATGGTACTTGGTGGGCAACATCATTAACTATCAATTTGTGGACATTTTGCCTTAGTTTTGGTGGTATTTTTGGCTATTTACATTTGAAAATAGCAAGCAATTTTTGAACTGTCTACATCGTTTTGGACTATATTATGGCATCTTTTTCCATTAACAGTGCTATCTTCAACATCACTAAGCTTAATGGTACAAATTATGCCTATTAAAAGAGCCAAGTTTGGTAGGTATTGGTGCAAAAATCATAGATAAATCCACTAAGGATGCATGGCAAGTAGCATATGACTGACAATGAATGGGATGAGCTTGATGAGTTATGCAAGTCCACCATCATCTTGTCTCTCACTAAAACAGGTGCATTACAATGTGGTTGAGGAAGCACAGAGTGCTTGACAGCTTTGGGATAAGATCAAGAACCTCTATGACAAGAAAATTCTAGCAAGTCAGATGTATTGGGCTGAAGCAACTTATGGACCTATGCATGAAACAGAATATGATGACGTCTACTCATTTGAGCTAGTTCCATGCTATTCTCAAGGACTTGACTTCATAGGGCATTACCTTCAATGATGAGGTTACTCCATTTTTTTAAATTGGGACTCTAAGTGAGTCATGGCATATATTTCGCACTACCTAATGTGCTCCTGCTACTATTTTGAACTTACCAGATGTAGAGAGTGCTCTTCTGCAGGAAGAGATCAATCGTAAGAACTTGCATGCCTCTCATGTATCGCATGCTTTGAACTGTTAGAGGTAGAGATGGTAATGGAAAAAATGACCATGGGAATGGCCATGGCAGAGACTCGTAGAAGTCTAGGTCTAAGTCACGTGGTAAGTTGCGCAGCAAGTCTCGTGGGAGAAATGCTAATGTGACATGTCATCATTGTGGCAAGAATGGTTGCATACGCCCACAGTGTCATGAGTTACACAATGAGAAGTGCAAAGAGAAGGGGAAAGTCAAAGTACAAGAAAAGTCCTATGATCGCAACATGGTACCTACGAAAGCTAGTGTGAAAATAGAGGAAATAAATGTCATGCGGACTGATACTTGCAGCTAGTTCTTGTGATACTACACCATTGACTGAGGTTCACTCTATGTATGCACAGTGCTGGATTTTGGATTCCCATGCTTCATTTCATGTTACACCATGCCATGAGTGGTTTCACTCCTACTGCATTGTCTCTGGTTCAGTTCACTTGGGTGATGACAGGTCACTTGCTATTGTTGGCATTGGGGATGTACGGCTACAGTTCCCTACTGGCACTACTTTTTTGTTACAGGGTGTATGTCATATACCTGCGCTTACACGTAGTCTTATGTATGTAGGGCGGCTTGATGATGTTGAGTTTCATGTTTCATTTGGGGATTCTACCTGGAAGATCACCAGTGTGGCAGACTTGTGCTTGCTAGAGGTGCCAAGGCTGGCAGCCTCTATCCTCGATCCTCTGTTGACCATGTTTTGTTAGTGGATTCCATCCCACATGTATCTCTTTGGCATGCCCATTTGGGCCATATGTCCTTGAAGGGAATGAAAATTCTTTCTGGTTTGCAGTACTTACTGCCCCTTGACTATGCATGTTTTGATTCATGTGAGCATTGTCTTTATGGTAGACAGACTAGGAATACGCATAAGAAGTCTAGTAGGACACGCATGAGTGAGCCCGTAGCATTGGTACATTTAGATGTCTGTGGGCCCATGCCCTATTAGTCTATGGGTGGTGCAAAGTATTTTGTGACATTTATTTTGATGATTTTTTGTGTAAATTCTGGGATTATCCCATTAAGCTTAAGTCAGATATCTTGGTTGTGTTTCAAAGATGTCTTGCATTGGTTGAGAAGCAAAGGAGGCTGAAATGCCTTAGGAACTAACAATGGGGGAGAATATGTGTTACGTGCCTTTGAGTAGCTATGTGACGAGTGGGGTATTAAGCTCCAGTTGACCACCCCACCCCAGAATGATTTGGTTGAGCGGATGAATAGAACCATCCTGGAGCGTGTACGCAATATGCTTAGCCATGCAAGACTCCCATAGAGCTTTTGGGTTGAGGCCGTCAATACAACTATGCATATCATCACTAGATCACCTTCCAGTGGTTTGGAATTCCAGGTTGCAAAGGAGGTATGGACTGGGAAACCTCCATCTTATGCGCATCTATGTCTCTTTGGATATGAGGTATTCTACCATGTGCCCAAGGACAAGCATAGTAAGATGGATCCTAAGAGTGTCAAATGCATTTTTCTTGGCTATGGAGATGCAAGCGAGATGGGTTACCACCTCTAGGATTTGCAGGTGTGGAAAGTCATCTGTAGCCATGATGTAGTCTTCCATGAAGACAAGATGCATCGGCAGCCTGAGAAGGTGGTAGAGATACGTAGGGTTATATTCTAGAAGGAGCCACGTGCTCTTGCATAGCTAGTTGGATAGCCTTCAACAGTAGTTGGTACACATGGCTAGGGTATTGGATAGGATGCTAGACATGCAGCAAAGCCTGCAGTGAGACGGTCTACTAGAGCTAGACATCCACTTGATAGATTTGAGCCCTCGATGCATTGTGTTTTGGTTACAGATGCATGAGAGCCTCTCACCTATGATGTGGCTATGGGCAAGGGTGATAGTCACTCCTGGGAGAGGGCTATGTAGTTTGAGATGGACCCCCTACATAAGAATATGACTTGGGATTCGATTGCATTGCCTCAGGCAAGAAGGCTCTGCCATGCAAATGTGTATACAATTTGAAAAGTACCCCTGGGCACCCCAAACCGACTTATAAGAAGGCAGGACTTATTGCTAATGGTTTAAAACACGAACATGGAGTTGAGTTTGATAAAGTGTTTTCTTGTGTGTTCAAGATGACCACCCTACGCTTGGTTTTGGCCTTAGTAGTGTAGTTGACTTGGACATGTATCAGATGGATGTCAAGACTGAATTCTTGCATGGGGATTTGCATGATGAGATATATATGGAGTAGCCTAAGGGCTTTGCAAAACCTGGCAGGGAATCTAGTGTGCAAGTTGAGGGAAAGTCTTTATGGCTTGAAGCAGGCACGTAGGGAGTGGTATCATAAGTTTGATGTCTTTATGCAGTCACAGGGATACAGCATGAGTGCTATGGATCCGTGTCTTTACACAAAGAAAGCCCATGATGGCTCATTGCTTATGCTGGTACTTTATGTGGATGATATGTTGATAACAGGGAAAGCTCATTATGAGCTAGATACTCTTAAATCTTAGTTGAAGAAGAGCTTTGAAATGAAGGATTTGGGATAGGCCTCTCACATTCTTGGTATGTGCATTACGTACGACAGGCATCAAAGACTACTCTACCTCTCACAGAGGGAATACATTCATAAAGTCCTTGAGTGTTTCCACATGCAGGACATGAAGTCTATTGGCTGTCCATTACCTTCTTATGTGAAGGTCTCACAAGTTGATTTTCCGCAGACAAATCAGCAGAGGACTGAGATGGCCAAGATCCCTTAAGCATTAGCCATGGGTGGTTTGATGTATTCTATGATAGCCACTCATCCAGATATTGCATTTGCAGTTGGTGTTGTGGCACACTATATGGCTACCCCTGGCAAGAAGCATTGGGATGCCGTGAAGGATATCATGAGATACCTGAAGGTCATATCATATATGTGTATTTGCTATGGCAACCAAGATATAGGAGTTGTGGGTATACAGACTCCGATTATGTAGGACATACAGATAGTAGGAATTCCACTTATGGCCATGTATTCACCTATGCTAGAGGTGCTGTCTCTTGGATGTCTAGGGTTCACAAGTGTATGGCTCTCACTACCACTTAGGCCAAGTATGTTGCAGTCATTGAGGCTTGCAAGGAGGCCATATGGTTGGGCTATTTGGTTCATGACCTTGGGATTGATTATATCCCTACATTGCATTCAGATTCTATGAGTGCATTCAGATAGCCAAGAATTTGGTCTTTCATGGTGCAAAGATGAAACACATTGAGGTGAGGTATCACTTCATATGTGGGGTCGTGGAGAACAAGTCTGTTGGCCTTTTCAAGATCTCCACTGACAAAAATCCTACATATCTGCTCACGAAAAGCCTCATTATTGAGCGCTTTCCCTTCCGCAGGAGATTGATGGGTGTTCGATGAGATGACATTTTGCCTCATCCTGTTGTGCATGTGTACATTGTACTGTCTTTTTTTTCTTTTTCCTTTCACTCCTCACTCGGGTAGATTTGCCTTCAAGTGGGAGGTTTTTGGGGGTAAAGGTGCCTCCACCTAGCCATCCATGTATTACTACATTGACAATACTCACCACGGCATACTACAAGTGGCAGACACCCATCACCGTTGTCGGAGCGCGTAGTAGGGTTAAAGGTTACCACAAGGGTTTGGCAAAAAAACTGGATAAGATAGATGGAGATGTGTCTTCAAGAGATAAGTTGATTCTAGTGAATGTTTAAGGGTTCAAGGGGAACTTCATGATCAACCACATGGATTTGAGAGAGAAGATTGTATGCGGGTTCAATAGCTTAGACTCCGAAGATGGTAGAGATCAGAGAAGGGTTGAAGGCTTCAAGTCAAGTTCTCAAATATGTTAATAGAGCTTCCAACTGCATATTCTTAGCAAACATCACAAGAGTATTACCTCATAAGATCTAACTCAAATCAAGCTTGTTTTATTGACTGTAAGAGCAATCCCAAGATATGTATTTAAGTACAATATGATGTCATGTATCATAAACAACTCTGCATCCCATTAATCATACATGATGCCAAAGCATGAATCAACTTTGCATGATTACATTTAATGCAGACTGATAGGGACAAAAGATTATGAGTCAAATACAAGCTTGTAGAGCAAAAGAGACTTGCTTCAAGATAGCTTCAAATAGATTTCCTGATAAGAATAGTTTACTTCAGCCAAGAAATAAAGAGAAAAGGCTCCTCTTAATCCAACTCAAAGCATCTGTGAATGATCTACAAACATTGCCCTGCCATAGGGGCACATAAGACTTGCATATCTTGCCAAGACGTCTTTTGTAGAGCAACAAATGAATCAAAAGATCATTTTTGTAGTTAATTCTCTGATAATGGCTGAAGATATCAGCCCAATTATCTTCCGGGATTCACCTCTGATGATAGCATAAAATTCCCCTATCACAAAGTGCCTAGTTAATCCAAATGTAAGTGTTTATCACACCGTATGAAGCAATAGAGAAGAAAAAGGGCCTGTTGTCCACAAATCACTCTATGGGCTGCCTATTTCAACCCATATACATGGCATCAACCTTCCAAGAAGACACTTTGATAAAGTACAAAAGTAGCACCTATATTCAAGAGCATGTAACAAGCAATACATAGCTTGCAATAAGCATGTAGAAGTAGGAGAGAAGAAGGAAATCCTGTTGTCCTTGTCTGCCCTATTATTGGCTACCTATTTCAGCCCAAGTATGTATATAGAGCAATCAAGATGCTCTCTTGGTATTCCTTCCACAATGCTTATGCATAATCAACTTGCATCAAGCATATCAATGTCAAGTAAGACCAATGATTGATCATGAATCTTCAAGAAGAGAAGAATATGTGATGTTGCCCACAATACTTTGTTTGGGCTGCCTATTTCAGCCCACTTTCATCACATAATCAAGTCAAGAAGGCTTCTTGATACTCCTCTCTTCAAGCTTCTACAATGGTAGCTTGCAATTAGCTTGCCAGAGCAAGAATGAGTCCCTCTCCTTTTATGAATGAGCTGCTATCCTCTTCTTTATATATATTTACCCTGTTTTACACAGCCAAGAGTGACTTTCCATTTTTGTTAATGCATGTAAAGAGAGGTACTTACAGTTCAAGTAGAGTCTTCTTAAGCTGCTTGTGGTTGCATTGCTTCATCTCCTTTGTGTGGTAGTGTATGAGATTCATTCTCCCCCATACAGGATGCGCCATGTTCTCAGCCTGAGAAAACCTGAAAAATGTGATTAAAAAATGGAAGGTTCATATATTTCAGATGAACCACAACAAGGCCACATAAGCAAGGTTATGCCATACACAATGTCCCACACTTAGCCAACTTAGTAAACTCCATATTCTTTGTGACTTTTCTTGTTAATACACTTGGAACTCTTGAATATCAGAAGTACACAACCACATCATTGGCTTCACGAAAATAATCCCAAGGGAGCCTACCAAGTCTTTTGCTCATGATCACATTTCTCATGTTTAATGTTCCATGACTTACAAAACTTATAGCAACTTCATGTAACCAATGCAAGGAAGGATAAGAGTAAGTTACCAAAATCAATCATCTTGTCAAGGACCCATGATGATTTTATTGTATTTTTAAGGTAGAGAGCCCCATCTTTATCACACCATGTCATATGTCAGTGGACTTACGTGTTTAAGATTTATTGCACTAGGTAAGTCTTTATGTAACATGTATAGGATACAAGTGACTAAGTGATACATGTAAAGGATAAAAGTTTTATTTTTAAACCATGGGCAAGAAATCCCATGACATTCACCCCCTCCTAACCTGCACATCCTTCGGCATGTGCCACTTCATGAATTAGGAGCTTCTTCTTCTGTCATGTCCTCTTCTTCATCTTTGAAGTCTTCTTCCTCTTCCATGTCTTCAAGTCCTTGTCCTGCTTCTAAGTCTTGTAGTTCTTTGGTAGATGCTTCTCTTCATTTGAAGAGCTTGATCCATTTTCCAACTATTGGTTGTTTCATATTTGTTCCATCTAATTCAGCCAATGAGTAGGTAACATTGTCATGTACTTTCTTTGCCACATACGCGCCAAACCAATGCTTTACCATTTTCCTAGAAGCATTATATTGATTGTCTACGCTGCTTTCATACATAAGCACCCAATCATTTTCTTGGATAGCTCTTGGCCAAATTTGATGTTGCCTATCAAATCTTCTTTTGTTCTTTAGTCTTGATGTTTTTAACTTCTCAATAGCTGAGTGAACATCTTTATGCCTTCTTTCTAGCTGCCATATACGCAAAGTCAGCAATTCTTCTGTACTGATGCCTTCCTCCCAAGGTAGAAGACAACATGTGAGAATAGATTCTTCAATTGGCATAATTGGTTGCTGCCCATGCATAAGTTCAGCTGGCATATAGCCGCTTATGGTACTGTGAGTAGTCTAGTCAACCCATAATGTGAAAGGCAACATTTTAGGCCATTCTTTGATCTTTCCTCTACAAGACTTTGCTAGAGCTTTGAGAATAAGCTGATGCCCTCTCTCACTTTTCTCATTGCCTTCAAGATTGTAAGATGATGTCAAAGCCAGCTTAATACCCAATTGAGCAAAAAAGTTGTGTGCGTCATCGGCATCCAACTCTCCTCTATTTGCAGTTACTTTGTCGATACAGCCATAACTACAAAATACTTCTTCAAGTAACAAATGACAAATAGCTTGAGTGGTCTTGGTTGTTAAAGCTTTACCTTCCACTTGATTAGTTAGATCCTCTCTTGCAAGAACTAAATATCCCATATTCCATATCCCTGTAGGCATGGTTACAAGATCAATTACCCATGTATAATGTATAGACAAGGGATAAGTTGGTCGTAACCCATCTTGATGATCAACCATAGAGTGTATTTGACACACATAACAAATTTCAACAAAATTCTCTATGTATCGATGTTGAGAGTGGAAAAAGACTGAATTTTTGACTGATTTTTGTTGTTTTTGAGGTCTGAATGTTGATTTTTGATGAATTTACAGTGATGTATGGTTGTTAATGGGAGTTTTTAGGAGTTTTTTGGATGATATTGATTATTTTTTAGAATTTCATGATGATTCTTAGTAGAAATATGAAGCTCTGTGATGTTCTGATAGGTTCTATTGAGGTTCTGATTGGTTTTGATACCTTTTGTATAGCCTTTGTTTTATTCTGAAGCATGGATTGATGATTGATGAAGGTTGAAATCTTTTGAAAGCTAATTGAATAGTTTTTTATAGTTTGGAATGGTTTTAGTATGAGTTATGAGGATCTGTTGTTCTCTGATGACCTTCTGTAACCCTCTATAAACCTTCTGTAGAGCCTCTATCGATGTTTTGTCTCTGCTCTGTTCCTGCTCTGTTCTGTTCTGTAGATCTCCTGGAAGTGTTCTATAGAATGTATGTGTGACTTTGGAAAATTTTTCTAACTTTTGAAAGGATGAATCTAATTTCAAAAGAGCTTAAAAAAATGGAAGAAGCAACTGCTGAAGACTGAAGAGAAAACTGGAGTGACAGAGACAAAAGTGAGTTATGAAGAGACTATAGTGGCTTTGGTGCCCTTTCATACCTCCCATACCTCTTGGGAGGTGCATCCACGACCTAGGAAGGATTATTGAGAGTCATTATTGAGTATTATAGTGAGGAGATGATGTACTATTTATAGAGAAATAGAGAGAGAGAGCCAGAGATAGCCAATTCTATCAAAACAATGTATCTGTATATGAGAGATCAAGTGATAAAACTATGAAGACATTTAAGATGAATACTATGTGATTGTTTTCCATTCAAAAATGGTGTATTCTTTTATAGTCCTTGTTCTATTGATGGATTTTATGAATATGTTGAAGATTATGGTTGATTCTATCAAATCTGTGAGAGATATCTACTATGATGCTACGTGAAGATTTGCTATTTTCTTTGTTTTGGTTATCGAAAGAATGAAATAAAAGCTTGTTGATGTTACAAGATAGATTTTATTGCATTAGAATCCCCTTTTCCTTGGCGTCTCTCTTGGGGCTCCATGTTTTTGGTGCGCAGTTGGGGAAACTTGCCATCAACAAGTATCAGAAGAGGCTGGAAATGAAGGAAATGGCATTGCTAAGAAGAAAAGAATTCAATGGATGTTTGCAAAGTTCCTTCTTCCACTGAAGAGTTGGAGATTCCCATTATCAAAGCCAATTTTGGCATTTATTAAGAAGTTTCCAGACATCATCAAGTGGGAGATCGTGAAGAAGCTTTAGGAGTTGTGGTCTATGGAGGTTCATGAAAACAAGAAGGAAAAGAGTTGGAATTTGTTCGTGGATGCTCAATAGTAAGATACATGGGATGCTTGGTGCACTAACAACCTCCTGTTTGTCCAATTAGCAACCCACTGGAAGTTGGTAGATAGAGTGTTTTTCACAACATACACTATTAAAACCATCAGAAACTAGCATTATTATGATGATGGCACAACAATGATCCTAAGAAGAATGAGTTTTGATACTTTCAGAAAAGTATATCTCCCTCTTTGTGGTGGTTTGAAAGCCGAATTTAGAGATGTTGAAAAGAAGGAAGTAGAAGAGATGTTAGCCAAAGAATCCCTCAGAAACTGAAGCCCTCTCTGATTCTATTCTGTTGAGTACTGAAAAATTCGTTGGAGCCAAGCCCCTGATGAATGACGCAATCAAGAGGCAAGCATTAGAACGAGTCCAGAGGTACGTGAGAAGAGAGAAGGCAAGAATCAAAGCTGAGAACGAGCTCGCAGTAGAATCCTCCTTTGATGCCCTAAAATCACTCTTTATAGAAGTCTCCATGGCGACTCAACATCCCCTTCCTAGTCAGATTTATCCTGGAAATATTGATGATATGCAAGCAAATGAAGTCCCATTGCCAATTTTTAAGGGAGAGTACAATGAAGACCCTAATCTTCATGTAGCAGAGTTTATGGTAGCATGTGTGGCTAACAATCCCAGAATCCCTGAGCATTGGTTATCAATATTCCCCGCCACTTTCAAAGGTGCGACATTTCAGTGGTATGAGAGACAAGCAGTAGGAACTTTTGGCACATGGGACGACCTGAAGTTGGCCTTCCTCACTAAATTCAGGCATGAAGGTTTTGAAGAGTGGATGCGAGAGGAGTTCATGAGCCTAAGTCAATCCTCTGGAGAAAGAGTAGAAGCTTATGTCTCGCGAATGGAATCCATCCTAAAGAGATGGACTAACCATCATTTGGATGAAGGTATCCAGAAAGGAGTGTTTCTCTCAGAGGCCTACAACCAGAAGTTTGCAAGTTCGTGGAATTGAGAAGACCAGTCAATATGCAAGTGCAAGATTGTATGATGAAGTTGAAGCAAGGCTGTCAATGACTCCAAGAAGAGGAGTCTTACCTCCTCCCACGCCAGGAATGGTATACCCACCAAATACAGTCTCAGGGACAGTTTCCTACCCCTATCCCTAGATGCAAATAGTGCAAACAACCGTGCCTCAAATGATGGTTCAACCACAACAATAGTGCCCTCAAACAGTTCCTCCAATGGCAACTCAACAATAGTGGAACCCTACCAACTGGAATCAACAACCCCAAGTCTCAACAGGAGTTCTGAATCAGAACCAGAACAAAGGGCCCTCAGGATCAACCCAACCAGTGTATGCAGTAATTACAAAAGCTTCTCAAAACCCTACTACAAGTACTTCAGGAGGTGAAAATATGAAAGACTACTTATCCAAATCAGTTGCGAGTATCAAGAAAGAGCTTATGGATGTGATTACAGAGCAGCTACAGACATTGAAGGTGAATACCAACAATATATCCACCCCTGCCGGAGTTGGAAGAGATGTGATGCATTCTAATACATGGTGCAGAAAGTGTCATCAAGTGGGACATTTAGCCCCACTAAATGTACCCAAAAACCAACCATTCCTGGAGCCTTCTATTCCTACTATTTGCGGAAGAACCATACAGAGGATATTTGCTCTCTGAAAGAGATGCACAAACAAAGAGAGAAAGATGAAAATGCAAGATTTAACTTTCTAGAATCCAAAATAACAACACAGGATACTGGACCAAAGCTTAGGGAGTTTGGTTCTAATTTCATTCCAAGGAGGTTTCCCTCTGAAAGTTACAGAGGACGACAGTCTGGCGGTGGTCAGAGATCAAAGGTGGAATGTTATAGGTGTAGAGAAAAGGGTCATATCTCACCGAATTGTCCAAACCCCAAAAGATCTATGGATTACAAGCCCTTATGCAGCTGATGCAAAGGAGAAGGCTACACTACAAAGGACTTTTCAAGTCCAACCTCTATCAAGGCCAATCCCACTAATAGCCAACAGAAGGTACAAGAGCCTCCCTCCAATTTGGTAGAGTTGGAAGTTGTCGCTATCACGCGTGCTAAGAAGATGGAACCAGTTGTCCAGAAAGAGAACCATTCTCCTGCCAAGATTGTGAAGTTCAACCTGCCAATAGAGGGACAGAGCAGTACAGGACATGACAGTGCAGTACAAAGCATTGTAGTGCCATAGAGAGTCACAGAGACAGTCCCAGAAACAAGACCAAAGGTCCAAGAGATAGACGATACAAAAGTACCGCCAAAAATAGAGAAAGTGCCAATGCTACCATTACTAGAAGAAAAAGGAAAGGTGAAAATGGGTGTAGCCCCATTCTCGAGCAAGCTGGAGAAGCCGGTGGATCCTATCAAAGAATATGACTTGGTAAAAGACCTAGACACTTTTAAACTAAAATTAACATTCCAATAGTTGCTGATGTTATCTCCCAGCTGTCAAAAAAAATTCAAAAGCATCTTGACTCGAAGACATGGATTAAGAACTTCTCCTTCAACAACGCGACTAAGACCAATAAGGCCCAGAGCGTGTAAAGGAAGTAGATGTGGCTAACGCCTTCCTAGATCCTAGAACCCCAGAGATTAGTGTATGGATAGAAGGATGCTTTATTTCATATGCATTGATTGATGGAGGCTCATCAGTAAACATAATGACGAATATGACAATGAAGAACTTAGAGTTACAAGGATTTCAACCTACACAGTGGCTTATCATATTGGCAGACCAAAGAAGAATTAAAATGTTGGACATCCTCCCATACGTAAAAACAACCCTTGCAGGAAAAGATTACTGGCTGACCTATCTAGTGGTTAGACCAAATTCTTATGGAACCTCATACCCTCTACTATTGGGAAGACATTGGCTTTTTGAAGCAAGATCCAGGACATACTAGTTTAAAGGAACCCTAACCCTAGGCAGAGGACCCAACAAAGTGGTGTTGAAATTGTATGGATCGCAAAAAGGTAATGTATCCACATCCATCGATGTCATAACTGACTCCTCCAACTAAGTAATAGATGGTACATCAGGAGATGAAGAGGCTGTTAAACATATATTTTCCAAGAAAACAGAGACACAATCCCTAACAGTGGGCAATGTAAGCCAAATATCGAAGGAAGTAAAGTCTTTGTCCATGGGAGAATACCGCCTGCCTCAACTTGAATTGACTTCTAAAATCACCTCTGACAACGAGATAGAAGCATGGATGTACTGTTCTCCCTCTTACATGGTAGTCACACAGAAATAGAAGCAGAGTTAGAAGCAGAGATAGAGATAGAGACAGAAGCAGGGACGGTATAGAGACGGTAACATAGATAGAGCCAGAGACAGAGGCAAAAGTAGAAACAGACATAGAGATGGAGCATCTATTCTTCTCCTACAGAGCCTCTACAGAAGCAGAGACAAAGTCTCCAGAGGAAGAGGATGAAAATGATGAGGAAGAAAACAAAGCAGGTTATGAAAGTGCAGTTGAAGAAGATCCTTTGATAGCAGACGATCTTATTGATGTCCCTACAGAGACCTCAGAGGCTGAAGATCTCGGGGTGTTGATGCAGAATCTGCATAATCTGCATAAGCAATGGATCAAAGGCATAAAAAATTAAGTTCACTAGTGGCTCATGTCGCCCTAACTATTCATTCTGGACAAAAGATGATGATGATGCCCCCTATCAACAGAAGCCAGAGCCATTAGAGCCACGGATTCTAGAAAGTTATGTGCTATGTGACATTCCTAGATGCATCCTCTGAAGATGAATTCCTAAGTCCAGAAGAAATCACCACTCACATAGAAGCAAACAAAGCTTTGATACCCTTCCAACAATCTCAACATACAAATGAGTCATCTGTTCAGAAGGAGGACATTGGTTCTAGTGGAACATTAGACAATGACACTACTCCCTTGAAGGAGTCAGACCTCTATCCAAAAGCAACCCGTGGGACATTCATCCCGAAGTGGAAGGTGAAAGGCAAGTGACGTTCTAGGATACTGACGGTACTGAATGTCACCTAAAAGTAAGTCTCAATCTTCCAGAAGAAGAACTAGTAGTCCTGCGAGATCTACTAAAGGAGAACTTAGACGTGTTTGCTTGGTCGTACAAAGACCTAAAGGGGATTGATCCCACAGTATGCCAACATCATATTAACCTAGAGCTTGATGTCAAACCTATAAGGCAAAGACAAAGGCATATGAATCCTAATTATTCTGCTCTGGTGAAGGCTGAATTATTGAAACTTTCATAGATGATTTTTTATGTTAAGAAGTGCTTAAAAATAGCCAAAAATTACGAATTTCAAGGAAAAAATATACTTCGTCAAAGGCGGTGGTGGCAATTAGTATGATTTTAAGTGGCAAGTCCCTAAAGTGCTAGTGCTAATTTTCATGGAAAATCAAACGGTGGCAGATGGCCTAGCTGGAGTTTTCCTAGATGCAAAATGACATTAGGAATCCAAGGCAAGTCTGGGATCTCCATTCTGAGGTCGTTTGATCCCCCATTTAATCCCCTCAAGGTTCGGGGTTGTGAAGCAGCTACTTGATCTGGAAGCCGGGAAGAGTGTGACGGGGCCAAGCTTTGTAGATTTCATCGTCACGAAACCACTCGTCCAGATCGGATCTCAATTCCGATGTCGTTTGCCCCCTCAAAACTGAAAAATCCACTTCCGCACAGTGTAAAACCCAAGTCATAACCGGTTCTTTTGTGTTTTAAAGCTTAAAGCTCTAATTAAGAGCTTAAAATCTCAAGAATGAAATGCCATGGGGGCGAGGGGGTCAGTTTTTTGGCGCCCCATTTTTCCTCTATTTTTCATCATTTTCTGATCAGGCAATGGAGAGGAACCATCCTGGCTGTGGGATGAAGATTCTCTGTGCCTCCGATCGCTCCAGGCCACGCGAGGAATGATGCACTGAGAAAAGGGATAAAAAACCATTATTTCTCTCTCCTCCCTCTCTCTCTTGCATAGAGGCAATTCATGTGCAAGAAATCAAGAAGAAGGGCTGAAGGATGCTTGTCCGGCTATGATCGGATTGCTTCAAGATGAAGAGGAGGCTGAGGAAAGAGGTTCAACACTGAAGAATGGTTGCTGGTTGGTCCGTGGGCTGCCCAAAATAATCATTAAAAAACTTGCAACATGCAAGACATGTGGTATGCTCCAATTTTACAAAGAAATTTGATTGTTTTTGTTATTTCATGGTCCAAATGTTGTTCATATGCGATGATTTTTTGTTTAAACCTTTTTTGCATCATGTTTGAGGGTTGTAACTACAAAAATGTAGAACCTGTGATGATTTAGAGCTATTATCAATTCTTTAAAACCCGTAAAATGTCATTTTTAATGGAAATTAGTGGTTTTTTCTGATTTTGAGTTGGGAGAAAGGAGTGAAAATGGAATAAACTTAGAGAAAATGTTAAGTTTCATTCAAAATAATAAGCCAACACAAATAAATAAATAATACCTATTTTCCATGAATAATAAATAGTAAAAAATAGCAAAAATGAAGAAAATTGGGGTTTTTAAGCTCAAAAAATATGGAAAAATAAGGTTTATGTGCGTGAATGTTTGGCGAGGTTAAAGCATAAGGTCAATCCTTATTTTGGCCTCATCCTTTGTGTTATAGTACGTGTTTATTGGTTTTTTACATATAAATATGATACAAAACAACCCTTTACACCTATGCACCGCAGCAACACCTAAATGGTGAGGGGGGATGAAGTTTGTGCGACGATCTAATTGCTAAAAAGATAGAAATTCTGATTTCCCTCTTTGTGCATAGCATTTTGGGATCGTTCTATAATTCAATATAGGCAACTAGTAGCATGGAAGTTCAGGTTCTAGTCCCTAAAGCAGCGCAGCACGTAACGCTTAGTTTAAATTCATGAAAGGGCTATTTTTCGCACCTCACATGGTTGGTTTTTTAATCATAAAATGGTTGTGCACAATAGTCATACACCTTGCATCAAGCATGTCACGTGGTATCTCCTAGAACGCATTGCAATTGATTGATAAACTTTAACCAATGCTGAGAGGACAGGAAACCCAAGCTGTAGTTTAGACGGGTGCTTCCATTGGGGAAAGTTTTGTGAGGCAAATCAAAATCTCCTGGAATGCTAAATTATGAAAGAGTAGAATTTGTGCGTTATGTTTTATATGTGTTAGCGATGCATCTTGGGACCAATCCCCGAGGTGTAGGAGAGTCACAGTGGAGCCGCAGCAATCAGCCCGAGAGGTGCTTCCCTATGTGTGTATTATGAGGCATTATGCCTATATGTTATGGGATCTCCCTCTGAGAAGAAAAGAAGGTGAATGTTGGACTACATATTAGATACAAATGCAAAATCGTCATAAGCATTTAGTGCAAAGTAAGTTTTAGATGGTCCTGGCCCGCAAAACCGTGTGGTGGGGTTGTCTATCGTATGCATCAAGTCCAGCTAGTGCCATAGCCAGTGTCGGCCCATTTTAGGTACCATCAGTGGTGCATCTGCAGAGAGTCACCAACAAGTGGTGGTTCTCAAATCTAGGGTTTTTAGGAACCAAATAGTTGGTTTATTTCCTCTGACAAGGACCGTCAAGCCGAAATACAAAAAGCAGAACGTGCTGAGAGGGCTAGACGGCGGTTGGAGATTGTAAGATGCTATTCTTCTTAAAGGATTAGCCCATTACGCATAAGTGGTAGTGGTTCTAGTAACCTAGGTGTTACGAGTAGCTCTTTGAGTGCAAGTGAAAGTCTTGGTACTTCCCTATTTCCAGTTAATCAACCCACAACAAGTGGGGGTATAGTGTTGCCTACATAAACTTTTGTTGTCAATCCGGTTGTAGCCATGGCACAACCTATCACAATTCAAGCATGTACACCGGATTTAGCGCCATTAGGAGCACTTTTGCCCATTTTCCATGGGTTAGCAGAAGAAGATGGAGAACTCCACATTAAGGAGTTTCAAATGCTCATGTTCAACTATGAAATCCAAGATGAAGGACACTTGATGATGTTCTTCAACATGACGTTAAAAGGAAGAGCGGCAATGTGGTATCACGGTCTAGAAGCCGGAACCATAAGTAGTAGTGCCCAATTCTTTACGGCTTTCCGTAGAGAGTTTGCCCCTGATAAGGGTGGGCAATATTGGTTGTGTATTCTAAATGTAACATGCCAAGAGCCAAATGAGAATGTCCAGGCATATGCCAAGAAACTAAAGCAAGTTCTTCGCAAACTTAACGCTTATATTCCCATTCCAGCTGCTGCACAATTGCAATATTTCCTACATGGATTGGATTTTAATATCCAGGTGCAACTGAGTAGTGTTGCTTTGGCCGATATTGACATTGTCATTACCCAAACAGAAGGAGTAGAGTCGCGCTTGCAGGCGGCTTATGCAGCAAGGATAATTTGGAATGGTAATAATTTGGCATTGACCAATGGGAGTCAAGGGGACCCCATGTTAAATACGAGTGGCAGAGGGAGTATTATGTCAAATTTTCCTATGTTACCAGCTCCTCCTAGTATGACTATGCCTATGGCTAGTGAGGCGGCCTTACTAAATAGAGGTGAAAACCAAACAATGAATCCTAATGTTGTCCCAGTTGGTTAGCGACTAATTCCTAATCAACTGGTTAGGCCCATGGGACGACAGACTGACGATCGTGGCTATGAGTGGAGTGCTTCTAATGTCCTTGGTGAAGTTAAGGACATGAAGAATCACAACACCGATATTATCTCTGAACAATATCGACAAATAGCTGTGGATATCAATTTCCTTAAGAAGCAACAAAATTTGATAGGGAGTCGACGCCCTGAAGAGAGTGGCCCCTCAAGATTCAGCTGTAAGTGGTGTGGGGGCCAATATTTCCCTAGGAATTTCCCGAATGTCAAATGTGATATTTGCGGGAAGTCTGGCCACTTAGCTGCTACTTGTTGGAGTAAGATCAGTTCTCTCCAACAAGGGAGTAAACAACCAGGTCTAGTTAACCATTGTGCACAATAAAATAATCTCCAGCAGTATGAGGAACCAATGCAAATACTGCAAAGAGGAAAGGCTGTTCTAGAGGAGTTACCTCATGGCAGTGGAGTCAGCCTTATTGAGGCTGTACGTGTCAATGATGCTAAAACTTCTAATCTACAAGCCGTAACAAGAGGTCAAAAGATTAAAGAGGGTGACAAAGGAATTGTAAAACCTGTCGAGGGAAGCCCTAAGCAAGATGCTAGGGAAAAGCAAGTCCTTAATCCTGATATGGAAGGTGGACCATTAAGACTTGTTGGTAGTAAATCCGATCCCGAGGAGGATAAAGGATTGCCAAGAAAGAAGGTAAAGGCTAAAAAAGAGGCACCAAAGTTGATGGAAAGACCAAAGGAGAGAATGGTGTGGCACAAGAAGAGAACTTTGGCTAATTATCACAACTTTGATCTAGCAAGTTCCCTTTGTGAATTCAAACCAGACGTGAATCTCCTGCAATTGATTAAACTTTCTCCAGGAGTACGCAAGGAATTCAAGAAAATCCTGCGTATATGGTATATAGTAGAATTTTTGGGCATAGCTAAAGTGGGGGAAGATTGGTTCGATCATGCTAAAAAACATTTCCCTAGGGTTTCAACATATGTGGATGGAATATTAGTGGAGCATGCTATTGTGGACACTGGATCCTCTTTCAATATCATAAGTTCAGACTTGATGGAGAGGTTAGGTCTAGAGATCCAAAAAGACGGCTCCACACTTCTTAGGATGGATGATGATAGTCTAAGACAACCAAAAGGTTGCATTACTAAGGTCCATGTTACAATTGTGAGCATGGAATGCTATCTGGACTTTAGGGTGATAAGGTTTGTAGGATGTCCTAGCTATCGAGTTTTGCTAGGCAGGCCATGGATCCTATGGACAGACTGTCAAGTCGATATACTCGCTGTGGTCGAGTGATTCTAGGTCGAGGTGCCCCTCATATAATAGTGGATGCTTACCCTGAGTCTCCTCAGAGTGAAAGAGCTCCACTATCCTCCACTGAACTAGAAATAGTAGATGATCCATCTGGTAGTGAGACGTCATCAAGCAATGGATCTAAGGAAGGGTCCACTACAGAGGATATTTATCAGATAACCTTGAATGAGCCGATAGAGCCTCATGATCGAATAAGAGACGCGGATGTTATTGAGCTTAGTTCGGAAGAAAGAGAGGACTAGGTGTTCTTAATTCGAGAGTTCCATGATATCTTTGCTTGGAGCTATGACAAACTTCGGGGTATTCCTCCCAGTTTAGCTATGCATACTATTCCTATAAAGGAAGGTACCTGCCCTGTATGTCAAAATTTAAGGCGTATGCCTTTTGAATTAAGGGACGGGTTGTACGAGGAACTACAAAAGTTGCTGAAAGCGGGTTTGATCTTCCATGTTTAGCATACTGCATGGTGTTCACCAGTAGTGATCAAGAAGAAGAATAATAATCAAATCCGGCTTTGTGTAGATTTTAGAGAGTTGAATAAGCAGACTGTTAAAGTTTACTACCCATTGCTGTTTATTGACCAAATTTTGGATCAACTAGTGGGTAGGGAAATCTATTCGTTTATGGACTGCTTTGCAAGGTATAACCAAATGGCAATCGCTGAGTAAGACAAACTAAAAATGACATTTATTACAGTCTTTGTTACCTTTGCGTACTATCTGATGGCATTTGGGTTGTGTAATGCAGCTGGTTCGTGGCAAAGAACAGCCGACAAGACCTTTGGTGACATCTCCCCAAAGGAGCTGAAAGTATTCATTGATGATCTGGGGGCAACCACTGTAAGGGATAGACAGTTGATCATTTTGCGGAAGTGTTTTGAGCATTGCAAACAATGTTGCATAGCTCTTAACCCATGGAAGTGCGTCTTCGGAGTCCCTTATGGGCTCTTGTTAGGCCATGTGGTCAGTTCTGTAGGGATTGCGATTGATCCTGAAAAGATCAAGGTCATAGTCACCATGAGTCCGCCACGTACTCCAAAGGAAGTGCATAGCTTTTTGTCATTAGTAGGGTATTATCGGAGGTTTATCAATGCCTTGGCAGAAAGAACGTTGCCGTTGACAAACCTATTGTCCTTTAACTGTCAGTTTACATGGAGTGATGCTTGCAAAGTATCTTTTGATGATGTGAAGCAGGAACTTGCCAAAGCACCTATTTTAAAAGCACCAAAAAGGGGCAAAATGTTCTACATATTTTTAGCAACAACCATGTATAGTATCAGCTGCTATTTAGCTCAAATTTGGGAGGAAAAGTGGTACCATCCGATAGCTTTTGCTAGTCGAAAGTTGGGCATGTTAGAAATTAACTACACCTATATGGAGAAGTTGTGCCTTGTGATGGTATTTGCGACCAAAAAGTTTAGGCACTACATTCTTTATGAGAGGGTGGTTTTTTATACGAAGGTGGAAGGGCTTCGATTGTTGTTGAATAAGTTACAGCCACCTGACCGTTTAGCAAAGTGGTTAATCACTTTGCAGGAATTCGATTATGAGATTAAGAGCAAGCAGCCAAAGCTTCAGGGCATTGTAGAGTGTCTTGTGGATTTCAAAGAACCAAAAGAGGTATGTTGCTATAACGCACTATCTCTCTATAGGAGAGACTGGAGCTACTTTATCAAAATCGGAGAAGAGGAAAATTAAATAACAGGCATTAAAATTTGCCTTGATAGCATGAACATTATATTATCGGCAAGGTATTGATGATATTGATCGTTGATGTGTGATGCCTGACGAGTTTCCCTTTATTTTGGAAGAGTGCGATGACTCTGCTTGTGGAGGGCACTTTGTTGGGCGGTTAACAGCACAGAAAGCTTTAAGAGCTGGATATTGGTGGCCGTCCATCTTCCAAGATTCCTTTGAGTACGTTAAGAGATGTGATACCTGTCAAAGACATGATAGTCGAGAGAATAGGAAATGCCCGCTTACGCCTATCATGGCTATCCTTCCATTTGAGAAGTGGGGCATTGACTTTGTGGGTCCTATCACCCTGTTGTCTAATACTCATAAGAGTTATATTATAGTAGCAATTTATTACTTTACAAAGTGGTCAGAAGCACGGGTGACGAGGCAGGACAATGCAAAAGAGACTGCCAATTTCCTACTTGAGCAAATCATCTATCGATTTGGTCCACCAAAGGAAATAGTCTTGGACCGTAGAACCCATTTTTTAAATAAGGTAATTAGAAGCCTGACTGAAGCATGGAAAATTACAAATAACAAGATGACCCCCTATAATCCGCAAGCAAATGGACAAGTCGAAAGTACCAATAAGTAGCTTGTGGGTATCCTATCCAAGATAGTCTCCGAAAAGAAGCGGGACTGGGATACAAAATTATATGTGGTGGTTTGGGGATATAATACGACGTTTAAATGAGCCACTGTCCACACCCCATTCAAATTAGTTTACGGGAAGGAGTGTGTCTTGCCCTTAGAAATTGAGTTGCTGACCATTAGATTTGCAATCAATCATTCTCTGGGTGATGAAGATGCCATATTTGAGTGGTTTACGACTATAGCCCACTTGGATGAGCTCAAATTTCAGAGTTTGCTGCACCAGGAGGTAGCTAAATGTCAGATGAAATAGTTGCATGATCTGAAAGCAAAGAAATATACTTTTAAAAAGGGGCAGTTAGTTCTATATTATGATACACGTAGGGAGATGTTTCCAGGAAAGTTGGAACCTCGATGGGATAGCCCTTACAAGATAGTTTAGATAGGTAAAAATAAGTCCATAGTTCTCTTAGCTGATCTATAAGGGGTGGAATTTAAGAATAAGGTTAATCTTAATAAGATTAAATCTTATTATTTCTAAGATGCTAACGCAAAAAAATGCATTGCAGGTCCATGCTGGGGCTGATTAGAGACATGCAGGAGAGCTTAAATTGGTTGATGGGGCAGTTAATTCCTTATTTAGAGCACCCATATCTCGAGCAAAGATATCATCAGGGGAGGCTTATCTAGTGGAGCAAGGGATATAAAGTGATTGAGCAAGAAGACAGTACCTTTGTGTGGGAAATTAAAGTTTTCTGCCATCACTGCTTACAAATCTTGGCAAGCATCCCTGTTGAGTTTAATGAAGAAGGTGTGATGGAGCCATCAATTCATCCTCTAAATATGTTGAACTTTGACTATCATAATTACGAATAGGGGATTTCTTGATGGCTAGCTGTGTAAACCCATTATGGACGTATACATTATACTTTGATGGAGCATCCAGGTGCCCTAATAGAAAAGGAAGTGTTGGAGTAGTTATCCGAGATCCCCGATGTAGAGTTACAATGAAATTAGCTGCTTATCTCGGGATAGGATTCACTAACAACATGGTGGAGTATAAAGCTTTAATTATGGGATTGAATATTGCCAAGAAATGTGCCATTATTTTGCACAGGCATATCCTTGGGCCGAGAGCTACGGCTAGTGTCATGTCCCCCCTCTTGGATATTTGGAAGCTTTGATGGAGATAGAGATTGGGAGTGAGCAGCCGCCATTGACGAACGTTGTTGTGCTTCCTGTGTCCATTTGGAAAAAGAGGATGTAGGAGATCTAGGACTCTTAGGTGGACTTGGCACTGGCTGAATGGGTTGCTCGTGGTTGTTAGATGATTCTGTCATTAGCTTTGTTGAGCAATCAGCCTTATCATGAGCGATGTTCTGCCTGTGGTACTCATTATCCTCTTGGGAAGTCAAAGGATCCTTGGCCACTAGTGGATCTCGTGCATGCTTGACAGCTACCTCCGATATCTGCTTGCTAAGCACGGTAGGCTGAGGATCTAATTTTTTATAGGTCCTATTCGATTTCTTGATCTCAATCGTGAGGGGCTCAATCGCTCCAATATTTTTGGTTCGAGACTTGGATTTGCATTTAGGTTTCCTCCTACGCCTCTTTGCTTTTGACATAATTTGGGCTTCTGGCAGAGGTGGTTTAGCAGGGGGTTTCGGTACCTAAATCCATCGGTTGCTTGCATAATACCCTTGAGCACAAAGCAATGCCTTGGAAATCCATCGAGGCGTTGTGCTAGCTCTCCATCGATGCCTTCGTCTATAAGGCTTGGGCTTCTTTCGTGGTTTTCTACGATATCTGTAAGTCCCAATTCTATCCTTGGCCTTGTCTCCTGACCTTTTTGTTTCGAGTATGGCCTCACTCACTGGTTCTCTCCGTTCAACCTGCACTTGCATCAACTCCTCCCACAACTCCTTGCTCTCATTACTCGGCTTGGCTATTATGTTAGCGCCTTCCTTGCCTTTCCCCCGAGGTTCGATGAGGTCACCCTTGCTAACGGTTGTGACTATACTCACACCCGGTAGTGTCAGGTGTATCCTCTTAGCTACATAGTCAACCTCACATTTGGTCGCCCTTTTGAAGGGTCTTCCCAAGAGGGTTTCTTTACCATATTTAGCACTATTTGGAGGAACATGAAATAGGATAGGCAAGCTCTCAGTTTCGATTGTTGCAAGGATATCGCACTTCCCTATGAGTGCTTATGGGGATCCCCCATAAGGACTAAGAGTTGCATTAGTCGGTGTCAGCTCTGGTTGGCCTAGTAGGGTCCATGCCGCATAGGTCAAGACATTAAAATCTGCTCCTTCATCAATCAGAGCATCGATAGTATGCTCTCTTTTCGCGGTGAGCTTGACCCTAGGATAAGCAGGTGGTACTATGTCTTCATCTTCCAAGTATTGGCTTGTAAGTTTAAGTTTTCTGACAAATGTCCTTGAGTCCCCAACTGCACGACCAGATGTGGATTCTCCACTAATGTCTTGGCTCGTTTATGCAGTGCTATTCAAGGAGCATATATTTTCAGGATTGTCATATCTAGTCATTCTCGCTATTGTAGCTTGATGTTGTTGCTTTTCGCTTTGACTAGATGCAGTCCGAATGCAACACATATGTGTTTTTGTAGTGTGGCCTTTTTTCCCTTGCTGGCTAGATTGGCCCATTGAGGTTCTAGGGTCTCTGTTTCTCTCGGTCCGTTCATGGGATTTTGGTTGCTCTTTTGTCAGTGAGAATCCATGTTCATGTAGATCCATTACTACGCTAGGGTCTAATTTGGAGGACTTGTCACGTCACGCGTCTTCTCTCCAACCTACTTGGGGGAGGTGCGGAGGAGGCAGAGCTCCCTCTATGGGGGTGCTCTCCTACTGGCAGGGTCCTTGAGAGGTTTATCTGAGTGAGTTCCTTCAGTTATTGAATGCAACCCTCACTTTATGGTCACTTAGTGTGCATGTCGCTCCTTGTGCACTTGTGCTCAGTCGGGCTTTCAATTTCTTTAAGTACATTCAAGTGCAAAAATTCGTGGTGAGTGCAGCAAGCTACTTGAAGTGTCTTATGCACTCCCACTTTGTTCGGGCATGATAGGCTTGCTAGTCACTTTTCTGGCCGCCTTGACAGGGTTCAGCGCCTTTCTAACATGTTGCCGCATTCGTTTTTGGCCAATCAGGTTTTAACTGCTCAGCTCTTTGCGTCTAGGTCTCTGGGTCTTGCTGCTGATTACTTCAAGCTGCTAAGCGGCTGCGCCCTATGATTTTGCCTATGCCATGTGCCAGAGTCAAGTTCTGAGCATCCTAAGGGCTTTTGACAGTTTGCATTGCTGAGTTCTAGTCAGGTCAGGTCAAATTTTTGAAAATTTGAGCAAAATTTTTACTCAGCCCAGCTGGTTCGAATTGCAGGGGCCGAGTGCCCGATTCGGCCGTCCGAGGGCCGAGTAGAGGGGTGCCGTATGTAACTATCAGAATGCCAAATTCGGCCAGTCCGAACCTAGATGACTGAGGGCCACATGGGTTGAGGCCGAGTCAGGAGGGCCGAGTGGGCCGAGGGCATAATTCCAAGTGGTGGGTGTCTGAGTGGTAGTGGCCGAATGGTTAGAGGACCAAGTGGCCAAGGGCCGAGTCGAGTGGTCAAGAGGACCGAGTCGAGTGGTCAGGAGGGCCAAGTTGGATGGCCGATTCTGGGACTCGGCCCAGAATCGCCATCACTCGGACATGCCGAGCACGGCGCATTTTTTCCCGACCTCACGAAATTTTCCACACCTAGCGTTGGAGGCCTTCCTCCTAGTCAAGCAACTCCAGATCCTTCCTACACATGTAGGGGAAGGTGTAGAATTACGTGGGCTGGGAAAATATCTCTCGGATGACAAGATCGAAGTGGATTCACTCACGAAGCTTTCCTCTTCTCTCCTGCTCTCCTAAAACCCTGCAATGCACAATGTGGCCTTTATTGCCACTCTTGGCCCTTATACCCCTTCCCGGGTATGGTATTGATGCCCCCAATCACTCACTTGCCGGCCTTAGGCATCACAAGCGAGCTTTTTACCATTTTTTGCACGATTTTTACCCTGTTTTTGCCATGTTTTGCAACAGTAAACCCTAATGCTTATTTTCTTTGTTTTCTCCTACTCTAATGCATTTAAAATCACAAACTAAATACCTATACTACTCCATCTCACAACATAAATCTCAAAAAAGTAAAAATCTACTTGCCAAGGAGATCGAATACCATTTTCAACCCCCTCACTTCCTACCTATCTCAAGCACCGGTTCAGGAAAAACCGTTACTTCAATGCTCAATTCGAAGTGTGCAAGCGCTCAAGGCTTGAATCCGTGATTCCGGCAACGGAACCAAAATATGGGAGCTTTCGCTCAACCGCCAAGACCCACGGACCACTTATTGTTTTAAGCGTTCCAAGCCGAGCACTAATGGCTACCTCTCACATAGCCGACGCGCCATCCATATCTATGGGTGTAGTGAGCTTACCTCCATGCCATTTGAGTTACCTCCTCTCCCATGCACTCCGATAGCTCCACGATCCAAGTGTAAGCTTCAAGCAAGCTCCATCCTCAAGCTCCACGCTCCAAGCTCCATCACCGCAAGCAAGAGAAGAGAAGAGAAGAGAAGAGAAGAAGAGAGGAGAAGATGGAGAGCTTCTCCACCCCACGGTCCCTCACCCTCACACACTCACTCCCTCACACTCTCACACTTCCTCTCTCAAGCACAAGCTCAAGCAAGCAAGAACAAGAAGAAGAAGAAGAAGAGGAGAGCCACTTTTTGCCACACACAAGAATGAGCTTCTCATTCACTTTTCAACTTTATATACAAAACCCTAAATCCCTTTTGGGCGGTCATCCCCTTTTCCCCTTTTTTACATGGCCGGCCATAGCCTAGGCCATTTTTCCCATTGTCCTTTTATCTTCCTAGCTTCCTTTCCACCGCCCATCTATATTTACAAATTGCACGGGTGAGAACCCCCGGCGCTCCTTGGATTAAACCATGATGCGCTTTTGCTCTTTTACAAAAGTTTTGACTTGCGCTTTTCCTTGTGCACCTTTGTCTTCCATTTCTCTTTGCCTCGGCCTTTGCCTTTGTCTTCTATTTTAGTCTTTCCAGATTTTCCACTGCCTGGCACACTTTTACAAGATTTCAAGGTGCGCCTTTGTATTTTAAAATGCACCTTTCCCCTTTTGCATTTGCCTTGGATTTTAAAGGCATTTACCTTGGCTTTTTAAGGTTTCCCCTGCGCTTTTGGCCTTTTCTCCTCTTCTTTCTTCTGTCGGACTACCTTTTTTCCACCTTGGCCCTGCATCTTTTTTATTTGCTTTTGCTTTCTTCGCATTGGGGTTAACACGTTGGACTACATATTGGATACAAATGCAAAATCATCATAAGTATTTAGTGCAAAGTGAGTTTTCGACGCTCCTGGCCCCGTGAGGCCATGTGGTGGGGTTGTCTGTCATATGCATGAGGTCCGACTAGTGCCATAGCCAGTGCTGGCCCATTTTAGGCCCCATCAAACTTCTTAAAGTCGTTTTCCCATGGCTAACAATAAATGGGTTTCGTCCATTGTGGTAGTATCTAAGAAGAATAGGAAACTTCGAATATATGTGGACTTTCGGAAGCTGAACTCAAAGACAAAGAAGGATCATTTCCCTATGCTTTTACAGACTAACTGTTGGACACATTGGAAGGCCATGAGCTGTATTCCCTTTGGATGTATTCAGCAGATATAACCAAGCCCAAATCGCAGAAGAGGACCAATCCAAAACAACTTTCACCACAGAATGGAGGATCTATGTCTATAAAGTGATGCCATTTGGGCTCTGTAATGCTCCTCCCACCTTCCAACGAGTAATGATGGCTGCCTTCAAAAATCATTTGCATGATTTCATTGAGGTGTATCTTGATGACTTTTGTGTCTATAGCTTAATACGAGAGCATTGGGGACACCTAGAGCAATGTTTTGACAGATGCCGAGAGTATGGGATTTATCTCAACCCCGACATATGTGTATTTGGCATTTCATTAGGAGTTCTTCTAGGCCATATTGTCTCTACACAAGGGATTGCAATAGACCCGACGAAGATTGAGAAGATTTCCACCTTGACAGCACCAACAAACCTCAAGTAATTGAGAGGATTTCTTGGCCATGTGGGCTACTACATAAGATTTATTGCACATTTTGCAACCAAGGTAGCCCCTTTGCACAAGCTCCTAAGGAAAGATGTGGATTTCCTTTGGACTGATGACTACGAAGAAGCCTTTAATACCCTAAAACAATGCATTATCCAAGCAACTATCTTGCAACCTCCTGACTGGACAAAGGAGCACCATGTGCACACAGATGCATTAGTTGAAGGGCTAGGTGTTGTCCTATGTCAAAAGGGCCCCTCTAAATTAGATCAACCAATATATTATGCAAGCCAAAAGGTCACTAATAAGGAACGGAACTACACAGTGATAGAGCTTGAGTGTTTAGCAATGGTGTTTGCCCTGGAGAAGTTTCAACACTATCTATTGTCAACGCATTTCAAGTTCTACGTGGATCATGAAGGCCTGTCCTTCTTGATGAACAAAGCAGGTGTTAAAGGACGACTAATGGGATGGTTGCTCCTATTCCAAGAGTTCAATTTTGAAGTGTTCACTAAACCTAGCCATTACCATGTCCTAGCCAATCACCTATCACAAATCCCTCAAACTGCAAGAGAGAAACAGGATGATCCCAGACCTTCCTGATGCTTCCTTGTTTCTAGTTGAAACACAAGAGAGGCAAAGATGAAGTATTGCGAAGATGTGTTGCGAGAGATGAAATTGGCATAGTATTGAAAGAATGCCATGATGAACCATGTGGTGGACACTTTGCAAGAGAAGCGACTGTAGAAAGGCTCTGTTATCAGGATACTAATGGCCGGCCGTCCACAAGGATGCACATGACTACTACAAGAGATGTGATGCTTGTCAGCGAGAAAACCGACCAAAACAAGTGCCATGCCACTGCAACCTATTCTTCCCCTAAATTCGTTCATCGAGAAGTAGGGGATTGATTTTGTGGGTCCCATTGATCCACCCACAAGACGGAAGCATAATAGATACATCTTAGTATATACAGATTATGTCACAAAGTGGTGTGAAGCTAAAGCTCTGAAGCGGGACGATGGTAGCAGTGTAGCCCTGTTCATGTACAAGAATATTATCACTTGTTTTGGCAGTCCCCTCGAGCTGGTAAGTGATAGAGGTACTCATTTCCTTAACAAAATCATGGAGGAGCTGACAGAGCTGTATAAGATCCGCCATCGCAAGTCCACTCCTTACTACTCCAGAGCCAACGGCCAAGTTGAAGTCACCAATCTCATTCTCTGCTCAATCCTGACAAGAAATGATTGTTGCAAATCGTCGCAACTAGGATGATCAACTTAGAGAGGCCCTTTGGGCGTACAGAACCTCCCATAAGGCAGCTACAAGACAAACCCCTTTCCAGCTAGTGTATGGTATAGAAGCCGTCTTCCTTGTTGAACTGGAATTGCTATCCTTGCAAGTGGCAGTTAAAGAACACTTGGGAGATGATGAGCCATTGCAATGCCACCTCCTGTACTTGGAATGTTTGGATGAGATACAGCAGATGGCCCTACAGTGTCTAGAAACCACTCAAGCACGATGCAAGGCCTATCATGACAGTTTCATCAAGCACAAGGAGTTCAAAGAAGGTGATCTTGTCCTGGCTTATGATTCGGGATTTGGCAAGTTTCCTAGTAAGCTTCAACAACAGTGGATGAGCCCGTACAAGGTAATTTCTATCAATCCTAACGGCTCTGTTCAGGTGAAGACCGTTGATGCCTCTGATGATCCTTTTCTGATCAATGGCTATCGTCTAAAGAAGTACTTTCCTCCTTGGGGATCTTGACAATCACAGTCAACTCACCCTTTCCCTTTTGGACGTCGCACTATCATTCTCTTCGTGCTTCTGATTGCCCTTATGATTCTCCTCATGAGACGGTCTCGTTCTGCTAGCTCCTCACACAGATACCTCTAAACCCTACCTTGTTCTCTTCTCATCTGATCCAACAACGGTGGCGAGGTTAGTCCTGACACATGGTATTTCTACCACTCTCTTTATTAAAGAAAAAAGAAAGGAAAAAAAAAAACAAAAACAAAACAAACAAACTGTTATGGGAGAAAAGGAAGCAATTCCCTGTCATAACAGGCCTCGTTTCAAGAAAAGATGGAAAAACCCTTGGGCGGGAAGCTGACTGTGGAAAAGGTGGTAACACCCTACAGTTCAAGATAGCTCACTCACCAGCAGCACCTTTTCAACAAGTAATTTGAACCCACCTCCCTTGGTGCGCTGTCTTTGCAATATCAGTCCGTCTACCCTTCTTAACAGACGACCTTTCTTACAAATCATTGAAGTACCAGACTTGTTGCCTGCCTCTCTGGGTACTCCTCGTCTTCAATATCCTGGTGATAACAACCACCGACGCGATCTTCATCACCCACCCCTTGAGTGATGTGAGCTTTCATCCTAACAGGATGGGGACGTGAGTATGGATTGCCCTTTGTATCTATCAGTGAGAGTGAGATAGAGGGTGATCTAAGTGACCAGTCTTTCCCTTCAAATCAAATGAGAAGAGAGATATGTGAATGGAGTGTTGCACGCATGGGTTGGGCCTCTCAATGCACAATGCACGATCTGTTCCTGTCCACTGCACCGTAAGGCTCCATGGCCTTCCTTCTTGCACTGTATGTTGGCACAGGGCGGGATGCACTGTTGCACCCTCAAATGCACACAAGGCATACAACCTTTGCACAAGTGACAGTGAGGATTATATCAATGGGTTTCAAGAACGGGTTGCCCTCCTAGATCTTTCAACAGAACATGAGACAGAGGGTGGGTTGAGTGTGACGAATGTTTCTTCAATCAATTATTGAGAGGTGAGGATTGAGGGATGTTACGACAATTGGTGTCAGGTATGTTTCTATTTCCCTATGCACCCAAGGGATGGGTCTTTGCCATCATCACAGGGCACGCCGCTCTATTCTGGGCACTACACTACAAGGCTCCCTGGCCTTCCTCCTTGCACCTATGCCAAATGGGTTGGACACATTGATGCACCATCAACTGTACACCCTAGCATACACCCTCTGCACCATTCCCTTGTTGATTCCTAAACCGGGTGTGAGATCTGGGCTTCATCATTATTAACTCGAGTGATCTGAGTTATGGGGCGAGTGATTGTTCTCTCATCCCATTTGAGTACCGTGAGTTGAGAGACTCTCCTTCGTCAACGACACCTACTCCGACGAGCTTTATCAACCAACTACCTTCCTGGGTGTTGCTGCATGGTCCCTGCCATGCTGGTTGAATGTTGGAGCAAGCCGTGGTACCTCCTACAGCTAACTCCAACCCTTCTGTAGCAGTGACGGTTCCTTCGACCATACACAAAATGGGCCAAGTCTTTCTAACCTTATCCTTATGATTACAAGTGTACTTTATGTTTTAAGTGTGGGGATGCCAGAGTCCAGTCAGTTGACGAGTCCTAGGCTATGTTGTTGCATCTAACCCTATCCATTAAGGTTTTCAATATGGGGACGCGTCGTTGCGCATCTATGATAGATACCCCGTGCATATGCCTCAATTTAATCATGTATATGTGCCATGACCTGATTTTACCCTAATGGGGTCCCTTCCCCACCCCCCGGTCCCTATTCAACCCACCCTTGGGGCCGTTCCTTCTCTTTTTCCCTTTATCCCTTATTGTGACGATTTTTCATGTGAACGTATCCTACGTTCATCGAGACCCACATCCCCCTTACAGCCATGTTTGTCCCTTTGACCTGACTATTTTTCCTTTTTACCAACCCTTGTTCTGGTCGACGATTCTTGAGTTATTAATTTTTGAAGCATTTCCCGTAAATTAGACGGTTTTCCATGTGAACACACCTTTATTGCTTCCGCACAACAATCTGAATTGACAACCCTATCCTCCATCTTCCTTCAAAAATTATTCCTTTTTTCTCCCTGTCCTTCCGATACATGGTTCATCCGCTATTAATTTTTGCGCGTTTTCGAGCCATTTTCGTGCATATTTTTAACATTTTTCCATGTGAACTTACCCTATTTTCACCGAATTCCAGTTTCATTTGACTCTTGTGTCTTGCCAGTCTTTCCTTACCTTTTTTATTTTTTCTCCACCCTATTTCGACCGTTGTATTTATTATTATTAATTTTTCAATATATTTTTTGTTCCATTTTTTGTGCTTTTCGCATGTGAACCTCTTCTAACTCCACCAGAAGTGAGTTTTGACGTGACAACCCTTTTCATCCCCTTCTTGGACATTTTTCCTTTTTATTGTCCTTCATTTCACTGCTTGGTTCTTTTTGTCTTCATCTTTGCACCATTTTCAAGTTCTTTTTTGGGTTTTTTCCATGTGAACACATCCTTTCTCGATCGAAACCGTATTTTGACGTGATAGATTTGTCGAGCACGTTATTTGGCACAATTTTTCTTCTTTCCATCCCACGTTTTGGCATGCTGATTTTCCAATATTAATCCCCGTATGTATTTTTGGCATCATTTTTCGTATTTTTCCTTGAGGAACGCCCTAATTTGATCCCAGCCACCCCATTGTACCTTTTCACAGTCCCTCCCTTACCTACCAACCCAGTTTTCATTTTTATCGCATTGCATTCCGATGAACGGTTTGCGAGTTATTAATTTTTTTTTGTTTTGCCACATCCCTGTGCGTCTTGCCTTGTGCATGAACGTGCGCGTTTTTGAATTTATGTGCCTCAACATGCCTTGTTCTCTTCGCGCCATTTTATCCCAACATCCTAGCCCCTGTTGTTTCCCATCCCTACAGATTTTTTTACTCCCGCCTTGCGCATGCGCACAAGACGAGGGTGCTCTCACCTTTTAATGGCTTTCGCAAAACCCACCAAAAACAAAGAAAAACAAAAAAACACACACCCACATGAGAGCGGAATTTAGGAGACGGCAAGTGCTTAAAAATAGCTAAAAATTATGAATATCAAGGGAAAAATATTCACCGTCAAAGGCGGCGGCTCGATCTAAGACGATTTTAAGCGCCAAAGTGCTTTAAAGGTGCCCGAGCGACACTTGGTGATTTTTCATAATTTTTCAGACAGTCGTGCGGGTTGACACGAGCTACTGGCCAATGCGGGATGCTAAGCCGGACGCCCAGGATTTTTCAGAGCTCGATTCCGAGTCCGGACGGGGGAAAGGCCACAAACCGGTCAAGATTTGAAAAGGTGGACTTATTTTTGGCCAAAGTGGGCATGACCTTTGGGGCCCAAATTTTATGCCACATGAAATGTGGATAAAAAAAACGTGATGAGGAAGAAGAAGGCGTGAGGAAACAGGCGCCGATTTTTTCGCCATGATCTTGGGAGATGGAGGATGGAGACTGCACACAACCCCCCCGAGTGATCATTGGCAGTGAATCCCCTCCGTATGCTGATCATATCGCCGCCCTTCGCCCGTGGAATGATGGCCTGGTTTGAAATTTCTGATTCTAGTCTTTCTCTCTCCTCCCTCTCTCTCTTCTAAGAGGCAGTTCATGTGTGAGAAGGAGCAATGAAGAAAGAATGATGGAGGCTTGTCCGGCATGGACCGGATTGCTACACGGGCTGAGAATGGTGATTTGGGATGTTGCTGGACATGAAGGGTTGCTGTTTTCCAAATCTACAGCCATGGATACAAAACCCGAAACACGCGTTTAAGCGGTAAACTAAAAAATTACAAAGAAAATTTAGTGTTTTATGCTTTTGATTGATGGAATGCCGTTCATATGGACTAAGATTTGATTATGCTGCTGATTCTTCTGAGTTCTTACTGTTTATAACTAGAAATTATGAAAAACATGCATTTCATGGCTCGAAATAATGTCAAGAAACCCGAAAACGCATGAAAAATGGGGAAAAACAAGGGTTTTGGGCGTATAAATGGGGAAAACCGTCGATACACATCAACTAATCTTTCAATTTTGTTGCAAATGAACTAAGGGCCACAGCCCACAAACTGGTTTCAATTTTCAGAAATTTAAAAAAATACAAGAAAATGAAGAAAATGGGGGAAAATGATAAAAACACCATGAAAAATAGGGGAAAAATATATTTGGGGCTACGAAAAATATAGAAAAATAGGATTTATGTTTGTTGATGTATAGCAAGGCTGGGGCATGAAGTTGTGCTTCAGTTCAGCCTTGTTTATTTGTTTTAGTGCGTGTTTCCTTCCTTTCTCCACATAAAATGACAAGGAAACCCTGAAAGAAATGAATATAATGATGCACTATCAACGGGGAAGGGTAGAGTTGTGGAAAAAATGGTTAAATGCCGTTGAGCATGAGGAATAATTTGCTGATTTTATATGCATTGCATCTAGGACGGAATAATAATGATAAAAATTAAAACCTAGTAGCACGAAGATCACTTCGGTGCTAGGTGTTGCAGCGAAGCACAAAGCGGTTAGAAAGAAAAGCATGAAAGAGATGTTTTGCACTTGCACGCTGCTGGTTTTCAAAATGTTTGAGCACTAGGCATCCACCTCTTTGCATGATCATTTAGAGGAAATTAAAAGTATCAGAGTTAGCTCCTGGATATGCATAGCAATTGTTTTCAGTAGGCCTGTGACCCACCGTTGAGAGCGTGAGGTTCCTATGTTGCAGGATAGACGAGGGTTATAGGGGACAGCAAGTGAGGGAAATGGTACATTCCTGGATACGTTTATTTGGTACCTTGAGTGACGTTTGTGCGAAATGTCTAAATATTGAGCGACGCATCGAGGGGCCAATCCCCAAGGTGTAGGAGAGTCGCAGAGGGTTGACGGCATTCAGCCGTAGGAGGAACCCCATGTGTATGTGATTCGAGCCTTTTGGCTATGTGAAAGGGACTCCCTCTGAGGAGCAATACTGGGTTAGGATCAGTTGGACTACAACGTATTACAAACGCCATGTTTAGGAAGGCAGAGATTTTGATAGACGCTCCTGGCCGCGAGGTCGAGGGGGTTGTCTTGCGCATAGTGACGAGGTCCGGCTAGTGCATGAGCCAGTGCCGGCCCGTTTTTAGGTCCATCAGTGGTGCGTCTGCCGGGAGCTGCTTAAAAGTGGCGGTTCTCGAATCCTGGTTGTTTAAGGACCAACTAGCAGTTTATGCCAGAGGATACTGAGCTTGACCCATTATTTATTGATAAGCATCGTCTAGCAGAAATCCAAAAGCAAGAAAGAGACGAGAGAGCTAGGCGACGTGCTGAAATCTTTAGGAGATATTCCCCTAAGCGTAGCGGTGCTGAACCCTTACGAGGGAGTGGATCTAGTGGTCTTAGGACCCCAAGCAATAAGTTAGGAGAAGGTGGAAGCTCTAGTGCTCCCCTTCCTGCCATAAGCCAATCCACGTCAATTGCGGGAGGTGTAACCCCACCGTTCCCTATTCCTAGTGCAAATCCAATCCCCGTCATGGTGCAGCCTATTGCAATTCCAGCAGGAACGACGGATTTGCCGGCTCTAGGTTACCCGCTACCCATTTTTAATGGGCTAGTTGAGGAAGATGCGGAACTCCACATTAGGGAGTTTCAAAAGTTGATGTTTAACTGTCGCATTCAAGAAGAAGGACATTTAATGATGTTCTTCAACATGACTCTCAAAGGAAGAGCCGCTATATGGTATCATGGTTTAGAAGCCGGAACCATATTGAACATTGATGCATTTTATGGAGCTTTTCGAAGGGAGTTTGCCCCTGAAAGGGGTGGACAATATTGGTTGCGTGTACTCAACGTGACCCGCCAAGATCCACACGAGGATATTCGTGCTTATGCGAAGAAGATAAAAGAGGTCTTCCGTAAGTTGGACACCTCTATTCCTATCCCTGCAGCTGCCCAATTGCAATATTTCCTACATGGTTTGGACTTTAATATCCAATTGCAGTTGAGTAGTGTCCCCTTGGGGGATATAGATACTGCCATTACACGAGCACAAGAAGTGGAATCCCGACTACAAGCAGCCTATGCTTCTAGAGGCAATTCGAACATGGGTTTAGTATTGGGAAACAATATGGCAATAGCCAATGGCAGTAGTGGCCAAGGGATAGCGATGGCTAACCCTAATGGGAGAGGGAACATGATGCCGAGTGTCCCTTTATTACCCGCTCCCCCTAGCATGTCGATGCCTATGGGCAGCCAAATGGCTCCAAGTGGTGGAGGCCAGGCGGTCAATTCCAATACCATGCCTGTGACTCAACAGCCTGTGCCTAATCGAATTGTTAGGCCGATTGAAAGACACGGTAATGACCAAGGTTATGAGTCGAGTTCTTCTAATGTTCTTGGCGAGGTTAAGGACATGATGAAGCATTATACCGACATGATTACGGAGCAGTATCGACAAATAGCCGTTGATGTCAACTTCCTTAAAAAACAACAAAATTTGATAGGAAGTAGATACCCAGAAGAGGGTGCGCCGTCGAGGTTTAGTTGCAAATGGTGTGGCGGGCAGCACTATCCAAGAAATTGCCCAAATGTTAAGTGTGATATTTGTGGAAAATCCGGCCATTTAGCGGCTACTTGCTGGAGTAAGATCAGTTCTCTCCAGCGGGGTAGTCGGCAACCAGGGCCTGTTAATCATCGTGCCCAAGGAAATGATTCCCAGCCAGAAAATGGGCCTAAACAAATACTTCAACGACCAAAGACTACAGTGGAGGAGCTACCAAGTGGTAGTGGGGTTAGTTTGATTGAGGCTGTACGCATTAATGATGCTGAAACCTCTAATCTACGAGCTGTCCTTACAAGAGGTAAAAAGGGTAGAGAAGCCGACATGGATAAGCCTGTCGACGGAAACCCTAAACAAGGCGACAAAGGAACGCAAGTTTTGGATCCTGCCCTAGAAGGGGGACCTTTGAAGCCCGTAGAGAGTAAAGCCGATAAGGAAGCACCAAAGAAGAAGGTGAAAGTTAAGAAAGAGGCAATAAAGCCAGCTCAGCGACCTAAAGAGCGGATGATTTGGCGTGAAAAGCGAGCTCTTTCGAACTATCATGAATTCGATTTGGCGGGCTCTCTTTGCGAAGTCAAGCCGGATGTGAACCTTTTGCAGCTTATTAAGCTTTCCCCAGGAGTACGTAAGGAATTTAGAAAGATCCTACGTACCGGGTATATCGTAGAACCTTTGGGTATTGCGCGAGTTGGTGATGACTGGTTCGAGCATGCTGAGAAGCATTGCCCAAGGGTTGCAGCCTATGTCGATGGGATATTAGTAGATTATGCCATTGTCGACACGGGATCATCTGTTAACATTATGAGTTCTGAACTGATGGAAAGGTTAGGTCTTGCGATTCAGAAAGATACTTCCACAATTCTCAGAATGGCAGATGATAGTTTGAGACAGCCGGAAGGCTGCATTACTAAGGTCCATGTCACTGTTGCAAATGTAGAATGCATGTTGGACTTTAGGGTGATTCGTTTTGCAGGGCGGCCAAGTTACCAAGTATTACTTGGACGACCTTGGATCTTGCAAGCGGATTGCCAAGTGGATATACCCGCCGGTCGATTAATATTCGGCAGAGGTGCTCAGCGTGTGGTGGTTGATGCTTATCCTGAGTCCCCGCAGAGTGAGAGGGCTCCTCTATCTTCTACAGAATTGGAGACATTAGAAGATTTATCTGCTAGTGAGACATCATCAAGTGATGAGTCCAAAGAGGGATCCACCACAGAGGACATCTATCAGATCACTTTGAACGAGCCGATAGAGGCCCAAGATCGTATAAGAGATGCAGATGTTATCGAGCTAGACCTTGGTACGCTTGATGATTCGCGGCCAATCAAATTAGGCTATATGCTCAGCTCAGCAGAAAGGGAGGACTATGTGGCCTTGATCCAGGAATTCCGTGATATCTTTGCCTGGAGTTATGATGAGTTGAGAGGCATCCCTCCCAGTCTTGCTGTTCATACAATTCCGTTGAAAGAGGGCAGTCGTCCTGTACGGCAGAAAGTAAGGCGTATGCCTTTCGAATTGAGGGACGGGCTGTTTGAAGAGTTACAGAAGCTTCGAAAAGCGGGTTTGATTTTTCCTGTGCAACACACGGAATGGTGTTCGCCAGTTGTGATTAGAAAGAAGAAGAATAATCAGATCCGTTTATGTGTAGACTTTAGGGAGCTGAATAAGCAGACAGTTAAGGACTACTACCCATTACCATTTATTGACCAGATTTTGGATAAATTAGCGGGTAGGGAGATATATTCGTTTATGGATTGCTTTGCAGGATACAACCAAATGGCAATTGCAGAAGAGGACAAGTTGAAAACAACTTTTATCACTGTATTTGGCACTTTTGCTTACCACGTGATGGCTTTTGGTTTATGCAATGCGCCTGGTTCGTGGCAACGAACAGCCGATAAGACATTCGGTGACATATCCCCTGACGAGTTGAGGGTGTTTATTGATGACTTAGGGGCTGCCACTGTGAGAGAAAGGCAGTTGATCATTTTGAGAAAATGCTTTGAGCGCTGTAGACAATTTTGCATTGCCCTAAACCCACGGAAGTGTGCTTTTGGAGTACCTTATGGGCTATTGCTGGGCCATGTGGTCAGTTCGGTAGGAATTGCGACAGACCCTGAGAAGGTCAAAGTTATAGTTGCCATGGGTCCACCACGCACTCCGAAAGAGGTTCATAGCTTTCTGTCTTCGGTTGGGTACTACCGTAGATTCATTAACGCCTTAGCAGAAAGAACGTTGCCACTTACAAATTTATTGTCCTTTAGCTGTTCGTTTGTATGGGGTGACCCTTGTAAGGTAGCATTCGAGGATGTGAAACAAGAGCTAGCAAGAGCGCCCGTTTTAAAAGCACCTAAAAGAGGTGAGGTGTTCTATATATTCTCAGCAGCCACCATGTATAGTATCAGCTGCTGTTTAGCCCAAATTTGGGAAGAGAAGTGGTACCACCCGATTGCTTTTGCTAGTCGGAAGCTGGGGGTATCCGAGCTCAATTACACCTACATGGAGAAGCTGTGTCTAGCGATGGTCTTTGGGACCAAGAAGTTCAGGCATTACATTCTCTATGAAAAAGTCGTGCTTTATACGAAGGCGGAGGGACTTCGACTATTGATGAATAAGTTACAGCCGCCTGATCGTTTAGCGAAGTGGTTGATCACTTTGCAGGAATTTGATTATGAAATCAAGAGTAAGCCACCAAGGTTGCAAGGCATCGTGGAATGTCTAGTGGACTTTGGGGAGCCGAAAGAATCTGTGGCTGAAGGTAGTGACATGGAGATGATATTTAAAATAGATACGGCATCTATTCCCTCCTGGTATGCTGCAATAACGCATTATTTATCAACGGGAGAGGCGGGATCCGAACTATCTAAGGCTGAGAAAAGGAAAATTAAGCAGCAAGCGTTAAAGTTTGCCTTGATCGCAGGTACATTATATCGGCAAGGGGTTGATGATATCTATCGCCGATGTGTGACGCCTGACGAGGTGCCATTCATTTTGGAGGAGTGCCATGATTCTGCTTGCGGTGGCCATTTTGCTGGACGGCTTACAGCACAAAAGGCTTTAAGAGCAGGTTATTGGTGGCCTGCCATCTTCCAGGATGCGTTTGCGTATGTTAAGCGATGCGATATTTGCCAACGACATGATAGTCGAGAGAATAGGAAACGACCACTCACCCCTATTATGGCGATACTTCCATTTGAGAAGTGGGGAATAGACTTTGTGGGTCCTATTACTCCGTCATCGACTACGCAAAAGAGGTACATCATTGTAGCAACTGACTACTTCACAAAGTGGTCAGAAGCACGTGCAACAAGGAAAGATGATGCAAAAGAAACTGCTAGTTTCCTTTTAGAGCAGATAATATGCCGGTTTGGTCCACCGAAAGAATTAGTGTCGGACCGCGGAACTCATTTCCTGAATAAGGTGATCAAAGGTTTGACAGAGTTGTGGAACATCAAGCATAACAAGACAACCCCATATAATCCGCAAGCCAATGGGCAAGTTGAGAGCACCAACAAGCAGCTTGTGGGCATCCTGTCCAAAATTGTGTCGGAAAAGAAACGGGATTGGGATAAAAAGTTATACGTGGCAGTGTGGGCTTATAATACGACTTTCAAACGAGCTACTGGCCATACCCCGTTCAAGTTAGTATATGGGGAGGAGTGTGTCTTGCCTCTAGAAATTGAGCTGCCGACTATTCGGTTTGCCATCAATCATTCTTTGAGTGATGAAGACGCTCTTTTTGAGCGCTTGACGACACTGGCACATTTAGATGAGCTTAAGTTGCAGAGCTTATTGCACCAAGAAGTGGCGAAGCGCCGAATGAAGAAGCTACACGACCTCAAAGCCAAGAAATACACCTTCAAGAAAGGACAGCTTGTTCTGTATTATGACGCACGACGTGAATTATTCCCAGGCAAGCTAGAACCCAAATGGGATGGGCCCTATAAGATCGTTAGGATAGGAAAGAATAAATCTACAGTGTTGTTAGCTGACCTTGAGGGGATAGAATTTAAAAATAAGGTTAATCTTAATAAGATTAAACCTTATTACTTCTGATTGCACTAATGCTATGATTGCCTTGCAGGTCTAGGCAAGATTGATCAAACATCTGCAAGGAAATCGTGATAGAGGTTGATGGGTCGTCTGATCCCTTATTTAGAACACCCATATTTGGAACAGAGGTATCATCAGGGAAAGCTCATTTGGTGGAGCAAAGGATACAAGGTGATTGAGCAAGAAGGCGGGACATTTATTTGGGAAATCAAGGTCTTCTGCCATCACTGCCTACAAATTTTGACGAGCATCCCTGTTGAATTCAATGATGATGGAGGGATGGAGCCTATAGTCCACCCGTTGAATATGCTGAATTTCGATTACCATAATTACGAGTAGAGTTCAGGATGGCAGGATATGTAAACCCTTTATGGACGTACACCTTGTACTTTGATGGGGCGTCCAGGGGTGCATGCAAAAAAGGAAGCGTAGGAGTTGTCATCCGAGACCCCCGCCGACGCATTGTCATGAAGTTAGCTGCTTATCTCGGGGCGAATTTTACTAATAATATGGCCGAATACAAAGCCCTGATTATGGGTTTGAATATTGCAAAGAAGGGTGGTATCCGCCAGTTGTTGATAAAAGGGGACTCTCAGTTGGTTTTAAATCAACTCAATGGGACGTACATGGTGCGGAACCCGATCCTTTGTATGTACCATCATACTGCCATAGCCCTGCTAGACGAATTCGATAGAGTGTCTTTTCAGCTGATTCCACGGAATTGGAATCAGTTTGCCGATTCATTGGCTAATCTTGCGTATGAAGAGGACCTCTTCTTTAATTGTGGCCCTTGTCCCGATATATCTATTGATGGTGAGACAGGACCTGGTCGTTTGTGGGGTATGCTTTCTGAACATGCCCTCTTTGGCAGACGATGGTTGATTTGGGTGATGCAGAGGGTAAGCGAGACTCATCTCCCTTTATTATCTGGGACCCATAGACTGATTCGACGACATGTGATGCGAACACCTCTTGCGATATACGCAGGAGGGATAGGTCATAATTTAATGCACCTAGTTTAGGGCTATGCGCCCTTGTTCCCCTGGGAATAGTATGCTTTGATGTCTATCATGGTTGTTTCCAGGAGGATGTTATGCATAGTATTGTTTGATTTCATTAGGCCAAGAGGGCCGATTCAGTTTTGTAGCAAAGTCATGTCTGATTTCATTAGGCCAAGAGGGCCATTTCCCTGTCTAGTGCGGGTGCGTTTAATTGGGTTTTTGTTGAGTGTTGTGCTGGACAGGTTTCGTGGTTAGTGGAATTTGGTGGAGCCTGGAGGAGCCTTTGCTACGATGGAAGCTTCTTGTGGCCACTCCAGGTGATATTTCTCCTTTACGAGCACCTTTCTTTCCTGTTATATGTGTATTTGTACTTGTTGAGGGGATACTTTTTGTTGGGGACCGGCGACCAAGGCATGAAGTCCCAGGTTTAGGCTAAGTATGTTTGAGGGAGGTCGGAGTAGTCATTGCCTCCTGTAAAGACATTGTTAGGCATTGAAAGACCTGTTTGAGAAGGAAGTCCTAGTGGCCCTGTTCTGCTAACCTGCTAGGCAGCCGTGCTAGGAGTTCTTGTTAGTAGTGAGGCAGTTAGAGAAGCCTGCTAGAAGATAATAATAATGATGTCAAGAAATTCTGAATATCCTAAAAGATGAATATAAATGCGAAGGTGTGTAAAAAGGGGTTCTAACCCCTATCAAAGAAGAGGAGAAAAGACATGAAAATATATAAGCAGTTGATCATTGCCTTGCGAAGGCCTGGTAGGTTCCTGGGGACGAGTCAGACCCGGGGCCGATACCTTGTCTTCCTAGGGGTGGCTTCTTGCTGGAAAGATAATATCAAAACAAGGAAGGTTGGAGCGAAAATAAAAGTGAGCGTTAGAAAAGGACTAAGTGTCGCCTTGCGAGGGCTTGGTAGGTTCTTGGGTGCCGAGACAGGTCCTGAGGCCGATGCCCTGTTCTCCTTGGGTCACTACGCTCAGCTCCCTCCTTTTTACATGCCCAAGTATGTTCATCCAATCAAAACCCTCAAAGAAGAGATATACTGGAAGAAAATATCCTTTGTTCACGCTATAGGAGTCCTCGCCTTGTAGGAGCTCCTAGTTGCGTTGTCTTTAGTTGGCCAGTAGTTCAGACTACCACTTAGGGCAACCTCTTTGGCAGTTCTTTTTAGTTTGGCTGTGTTGGAGCAGCTGGTTAGTGACTCACTTCGGATCTTCTATTAGATGATGCTAGGCCTACTCCTTGTGGATGTCATGCCTTGGTTCTGTCCAGGGGTAGGGGGAGCATTGTGCTGAGTTGTATGATGATAATTGCTTTGTATCAGTTTGATGCTTCTTTGGTTGTTTATGTGCAGATATGTTCGTGGATTCGACGGGCTGAGTCGCCCTATCCCGTGGTCGCCAATGAGAGCGGAATTTAGGAGACGGCAAGTGCTTAAAAATAGCTAAAAATTATGAATATCAAGGGAAAAATATTCACCGTCAAAGGCGGCGGCTCGATCTAAGACGATTTTAAGCGCCAAAGTGCTTTAAAGGTGCCCGAGCGACACTTGGTGATTTTTCATAATTTTTCAGACAGTCGTGCGGGTTGACACGAGCTACTGGCCAATGCGGGATGCTAAGCCGGACGCCCAGGATTTTTCAGAGCTCGATTCCGAGTCCGGACGGGGGAAAGGCCACAAACCGGTCAAGATTTGAAAAGGTGGACTTATTTTTGGCCAAAGTGGGCATGACCTTTGGGGCCCAAATTTTATGCCACATGAAATGTGGATAAAAAAAACGTGATGAGGAAGAAGAAGGCGTGAGGAAACAGGCGCCGATTTTTTCGCCATGATCTTGGGAGATGGAGGATGGAGACTGCACACAACCCCCCCGAGTGATCATTGGCAGTGAATCCCCTCCGTATGCTGATCATATCGCCGCCCTTCGCCCGTGGAATGATGGCCTGGTTTGAAATTTCTGATTCTAGTCTTTCTCTCTCCTCCCTCTCTCTCTTCTAAGAGGCAGTTCATGTGTGAGAAGGAGCAATGAAGAAAGAATGATGGAGGCTTGTCCGGCATGGACCGGATTGCTACACGGGCTGAGAATGGTGATTTGGGATGTTGCTGGACATGAAGGGTTGCTGTTTTCCAAATCTACAGCCATGGATACAAAACCCGAAACACGCGTTTAAGCGGTAAACTAAAAAATTACAAAGAAAATTTAGTGTTTTATGCTTTTGATTGATGGAATGCCGTTCATATGGACTAAGATTTGATTATGCTGCTGATTCTTCTGAGTTCTTACTGTTTATAACTAGAAATTATGAAAAACATGCATTTCATGGCTCGAAATAATGTCAAGAAACCCGAAAACGCATGAAAAATGGGGAAAAACAAGGGTTTTGGGCGTATAAATGGGGAAAACCGTCGATACACATCAACTAATCTTTCAATTTTGTTGCAAATGAACTAAGGGCCACAGCCCACAAACTGGTTTCAATTTTCAGAAATTTAAAAAAATACAAGAAAATGAAGAAAATGGGGGAAAATGATAAAAACACCATGAAAAATAGGGGAAAAATATATTTGGGGCTACGAAAAATATAGAAAAATAGGATTTATGTTTGTTGATGTATAGCAAGGCTGGGGCATGAAGTTGTGCTTCAGTTCAGCCTTGTTTATTTGTTTTAGTGCGTGTTTCCTTCCTTTCTCCACATAAAATGACAAGGAAACCCTGAAAGAAATGAATATAATGATGCACTATCAACGGGGAAGGGTAGAGTTGTGGAAAAAATGGTTAAATGCCGTTGAGCATGAGGAATAATTTGCTGATTTTATATGCATTGCATCTAGGACGGAATAATAATGATAAAAATTAAAACCTAGTAGCACGAAGATCACTTCGGTGCTAGGTGTTGCAGCGAAGCACAAAGCGGTTAGAAAGAAAAGCATGAAAGAGATGTTTTGCACTTGCACGCTGCTGGTTTTCAAAATGTTTGAGCACTAGGCATCCACCTCTTTGCATGATCATTTAGAGGAAATTAAAAGTATCAGAGTTAGCTCCTGGATATGCATAGCAATTGTTTTCAGTAGGCCTGTGACCCACCGTTGAGAGCGTGAGGTTCCTATGTTGCAGGATAGACGAGGGTTATAGGGGACAGCAAGTGAGGGAAATGGTACATTCCTGGATACGTTTATTTGGTACCTTGAGTGACGTTTGTGCGAAATGTCTAAATATTGAGCGACGCATCGAGGGGCCAATCCCCAAGGTGTAGGAGAGTCGCAGAGGGTTGACGGCATTCAGCCGTAGGAGGAACCCCATGTGTATGTGATTCGAGCCTTTTGGCTATGTGAAAGGGACTCCCTCTGAGGAGCAATACTGGGTTAGGATCAGTTGGACTACAACGTATTACAAACGCCATGTTTAGGAAGGCAGAGATTTTGATAGACGCTCCTGGCCGCGAGGTCGAGGGGGTTGTCTTGCGCATAGTGACGAGGTCCGGCTAGTGCATGAGCCAGTGCCGGCCCGTTTTTAGGTCCATCACCACAAAACCACCAAAAAAAAAACAAAAAACAAAGCAAACAAAAGGAAAAAAAGGGAGAAAATTTACACAAAAAAAACAAAGCAAACAAAAGAACAAAACCAAAGAAGAAGAAAAAAATCAAAAAAAACCACGACGGTTTCCCTTCCCTCCCTTCTTCCCTCTCTTCTTCTTTCTCTCTCTCCCTATCTTTCTCTCTCCCCGTTCTCCTCCTCCTTTCCTTCTTCCTCCTTCCTCTCCCTCCTCCTTCCCCCCTCTTCTTCTCCTTCTTCCTCCTTCCTCCCTCTCCCCCTCCTCCCTTCTCCTTCTTTTTTCCTTCTCCTCCTCCTCCTCCTCCCTCCCCTTTTCTTCCTCCCCTTCCCCTGTTCCTTCTGTTCCTTCTGTTTTCTCAACGTATTCCCTTCATAAGTTTTTGCTGAATTTTCCATCTCTTCCATCTTCCTTATCTCTTCATTTCCCTTCTTTTTATGATCTATCCTATCCTCCTTTACAATGCTCTCCTCTTATTCCATTCCCCTTGCCTTCCGATTACATTAATCTTCCTCCTTAATCAGTGCTGGATACACTAGAGTATGATAGTGACATACTTCATCGACGACAATGGACACTGCATGATTCTGTGACAAGACCGGTGTTTAATTGGCCTTTCATTCCAGGGTCCTAGGATACCTCTACAGCATGTTCAAACTCTTACCCTCATTTTTCTCGGGTGCATGCTCATTCTGAAGATACCTCTGTACGTCTTGCATCTCATTTTTGCTAGTATCTCACTTTTATGCATCAGCAGTCTAATCTGAACACTCGCAAGTGTATCCCCCGTTTGATCATCAATCCGAATGTCAATGTGACTGCTGCTCAGATGGATATTCTGTATTACTTCGCACAAGCTTTCCCTACCAGGTTTCTTATTTTGTTGGAAAGGATGTGTTGTATACAGTTCCTTCAAAATGTGCTTTTGCATTTTGTAGATGAGAGTAAAACTCTGGAGTGTCTCAAGTCTAGCATGCAATTTAAGAAGAAGTGTAGTTTCTTTAATGGAAATCTTTTTCTGTGCTCTCCATTTTTTGTGGGCATGTGCCATTCAGATTACTTGGTGTTTTGTCTGTGTGAGTTGTATATGTAGTATGTATATATTGTTTATCTTTGTTGAATGGAGCTGAAGTTGAAGATGGATTGACGAAGAAGATGTTGGACTACAAGCTAGCAGAAGATGATGCTGATTCAAAGAAAACTTATCCCTTATGACTTTGTGATTGCTAACAATTTTTATTTTTAAAAAATATGGAGATAATATCCAAAAGGGTATTTTCCTTTCGTTGTAGTATTATCAGATATACAGGTGATAAGTTGGAGTTGTGGTGGAGTGATTGTTGAAGATACTAAAGAAGATTAAATTGAGCTCTTTACTGAACTTACATTCTTCTTTTCTTTAGGTCGCGAGGATGCTTCCTTTCTAAGTGTGGGGATATGTTGAGAGTGGAAAAAGACTGAATTTTTGACTCATTTTTGTTGTTTTTGAGATCTGAATGGTTGATTTTTTATGGATTTAGAGTGATGTATGGTTGTTAATGGGAGTGTTTGAGAGTGTTTTGGATGATATTGATTATGTTTTGGAAGTTCATGATGATTCTTAGTAGAAATATGAAGCTCTGTGATGTTCTGATAGATTCTGTTGAGGTTCTGATTGGTTCTGATACCTTCTATATAGCTTTTGTTTTGTTCTGATTTTCTTCTATATGAAGCATGGATTGATGATTGATGAAGGTTAAAATCTTTTGAAAGCTTATTGAACATTTTTTGATAGTTTGGAATGGTTTTAGTATGAGTTATGAGGATCTGATGTTCTCTAATGACCTTCTGTAACCCTTTGTAAACCTTTTGTAGAGCCTCTGTCGTTGTTCTGTCTCTGTTCTGTCTCTGCTTTGTTCCTGTTCTGTTCTATTCTGTAGATCTTCTGTAAGTGTTTGTAAAATGTATGTGTGACTTTGGAAAATTTTTCCAACTTTTGGAAAGGATGAATCTAAGTTCAAAAGAGCTTTAAAAAATGGAAAAAGCAGCTGCTGAAGACTGAAGAGAAGACTGGAGTGACAGTGACATTAGTGAGCTATGAAGAGGCACTGTAATGGCTCTGGTGCCCTTTCATACCTCCCATACCTCTTGGGAGGTGCATCCATGACCTAAGAAGGATTATTGAGAGTCATTATTGAGTATTGTAGTGAGGAGATTATGTATTATTGATAGAGAGATGGAGAGAGAGAGCCAGAGATAGCCAATTCTATCAAAACAATGTATCTGTATATGAGAGATCAAGAGAGAAAACTATGAAGACATTGAAGATGAATACTATGTGATTGTTTTTCATTCAAAAATGGTGTATTCTTTTATGTTCCTTGTTCTATCGATGGACTTTATGAAGATGTTGAAGATTATGGTTGATTCTATCAAATCCGTGAGAGATATCTACTATGATGTTATGTGAAGATTTGTTGTTTTCTTTGTTTTGGTTATCAAAAGAATGAAATAAAAGCTTGTTGATGTTACAATATAGATTTTCTTGTAGTAGAATCCCATTCTCCTTGGTGTCTCTCTTGGGGCTCCACTCGATACACGTTTTGCCACCAATATTTTTATTTGACTTTAATAAAGATTCCCCATATGCCTCTATGGCCAGCCCACAAACTTTCATGAAATTCCTTCATTACCTGTTGTTGCAACCTTTTCTTACCTAAAACTTGGATAAACACTCCTTTTTTCTTCTTTATGTGCTTCCATAGATTCCCATCTTTAAGAAAAAAAGCCATAAGATTTTCTCTTAATATGCTTGAACTCCTCATCATTCCAAGTTTCCTTCTTCTTCATTGTGCTCAAATATTGGCCGATCTTTAGCCAATATTCTGTCAAGATTATGGGAGAGAAGGAAGGAGTCTCGCTTGAAGCTTTCTTGCTTGCACAATGGGGGAATACACACAAGGGTGGAGGCTGAAAACCAGTTTTCCTCTTCTTAGTTGTGTAAGCCAAAAGAACTCTAATACAAAGAAATAGAAGAACCCTATATATGGGTCTCAAACCAAACTCAGCTAACTAAGGTGGCATACTAACTGAGCCACGAACTAGAGTAGATAAGGATAGCTATCATGTAGCTATTATTCATGGGCAATGTACCAACCGCGTCTGCAACTGACAAGTCGGTGACATAAATACACAACAGTCACCCTAGCGTATCACGAGTGGAGCTCGATATCTCAACATATTCTTCATAATCTTCTTTAAGGAAATGAGCTAGAACTTGAGTGATGCAATGAGCATGCTGGCTTCTAGTTGACCAGCCTTCTTCCATAGGAAAATCTTTAATCTTTGCTGCTTTTTTTTCATTTACAGCAGTACCTTTTTTTGTTCTTGTTGTACTTAATGTTGTACCATTAAGAAGATCAGCTACACTTGCTATTTTGAGCTTTGGTTCTGTATATGCAACAACTGAAAATGTATTTTCAACAGTCATGGAATGAAATTCAGCAAGTATAGACTCTTCAATTTCATCTTCTTCCATCAGCTCCTCTTCATTGTCATATCTTGTGTGTGACAACATGTCAACAACTGGATTCTCCTTTCCTACAATATGCTTTAATTCGGGGTTGAGAGATTTAATATATGCAATCCATCTTAGCATAACAATGTTGAGTGCAGTTGGCAATCATGCCCAAATGTGGAAGACAATCAGTTTCTACCACTACATGAGCACCTATAAAGTATTCACAATCACACTTTAATGCTGTTACAACTCCCCACAATTCCATTTTTACTTGTGCATACCTTCTTTGACATTCATTGAGGACCTTTGCTCCAAAACGAATTGCATACATGTTACCTTCAAGATCTTCTTGGCCAATAGCCCATCCTATCCCAATGGGACTTGTATCTACAGTAAGGATGATCGGTTGTCCATTTGAACAATCGGATCTTTTGAGAGTGGGGGCTAAAATTAACAGCTTCTTTAATTTGCGTATAGTGAGAGTATGCTCTTTACCCCAAAAGAATCTTCCACCTTTCCTTAATTATTGATAAACATTTTCGGCTACATGAGCAAAATGTGATATCTATATGAGATAGAATATACATGCGCCAAGAAATCTTCTCACCTCTAAAATATTTGTGCATTTTTCTTGCATTCTGCTGATGGCATCTATCTTGATTGGTGAAGATTTACGTCTGTAAGGGCCACACAGATGCCCAACCACTAGGACTTCTTCAACTCCAAAAATCGATTTAGCTCGAAAAAGGGTAAGATGAACCTCTTCTAGCCTTGTCAAAATCTTGTCACAATCATGAATATGGTTAACTACAAATGTCTTGCAGCCATGTTCATCAAGCTCCTCATTCCTTTCATAGACTTCACATCTCTTGATAGGCACATCATCAAGAAAAGGAAGAGTAAGCTGTGGAATAAAGTCCCTTAAGACTTTGTGCATGGCATTCATCATATGGGCCATGGAATTTGTTGCACCTTGTGGTAGAGTACACATGTGGACCAATCCAAGAGGTGTCCTTATTATGGTAATCTCACAAAGACTTGGGGTAGAGTACACATGTTGGTAGGATCACGAAGACTTGGCTGATTTGCTACCCTATCAACGAGCCCTTCACTTTCAGGAAGCAGTGGAACTGCCACATGCTTAACTTTCTTATCCACTGTCTTGTATTTTGTCTCCACTTGCACTTCAGCCTTGTTGAGGAAACCAATATCTTCCTATTCAACAAATTCTTGAATTTTTTGATAAAAATCCAATGTACATACTTCTATGGAGACTGATTTTCAGAGTGATTTTCTACATGAGCAGCTACATATATTTCACCCAATGTGTCATTAGTAATCAGCCCAAAAAATATTCCTAAAATATCTTCATTTTTAACCATCATGTCATAAGTTTTCAACTCCCTTTTTACATGACATAAATATTTTATTTCGACTGTCATGGCTGGAAGCGACTTATAACAGCCCATACTGTTGGCTATACATACATGTAGATTTGTTAGAGACACAGCTTCTATAGCATGAGGAGGCGCAATCTTTTTACATGAAGCACTACCATAGCCTCCTTTTATAGCAGTGTAGCCCAAAAACCCTTGAATTCTCGAGTATTAGGAGACACATGATAATCTCACAATCGGTCTATGTTTCAATGATTATTAACATACACAGTAGGAAATTGGATAGCTCATTCATTATCCTTGCTTTGAATTCGAGCATAGGAAGAACCATCGTCAAGAGCTTTTGTTTCCAAGCGGGCTTCAGAAATGTAAGGTTGCCCAAGAATGATAGGGTAACTACAAGAGTCTTGAACAAAAAAGTGAAAATTATCTTTTATGTCTCTAGTGATTACCTGCACATTAGGACATGTATCATATAACTCTCTAGAAGAATTGTTTGCAGCTCTCATTCACCAGCTTGGATCAACATCTATGAGCTATCTGCCACTTTCATAGAGACTCCTGGCCATGACTTTTATCTCAGAACCATGGTCTAAGAGTGCAACACATGGTATTTCTTTTTCTCTAATTGTGACAATTGTCTTCATTGTTGCTCTTTTCCAATGTGTACGGGAGTAGTGACTACTTGGAATGAATCAAGCTTCTTACTCATCATGCATGTGCTGTAGACAACCTTCTTTTTGAGAGGCAAGCTGCCCAATTGGCTTGGACCAACCGACCATTACATTTTCAGTCTTTACTTCTTCAATTTCTACTTCCATGCTTTTTTTATCTTTAGCTTCAATTGATGCAATTAATTCATTAATTGCTTCAAGCTGAATTCCTTGTGTATTCAGCTTTTCTTCTTCCTACACAAATACTCGAAGAGCTTGTAAAAAAGCATGCACTTTTTCTTCAGCGTCATCACCAACATATTGTCTTTTTCATTTGATTGCATTAATAATTACATCACGAAATTCTCCTTTGGCAATTCCAAGAATTTTTCCTAAAATAAACTCAATTTTACTTCCCAAAATTTGTCCTTCTAGGACTCATTTGAGATTGATTGAAGTTTCTATGTCAGGCTGGAATTTATAGCCTCGCTGCTTGCCTTTCTTCTTTCCTTCGGCCTTCTTAGTTTGTGGCGCATCTTCCATCTCTTGATCTAGGGTCGTATTTTCAACAGGCTTTGGTTGTTCAAGCATTCTTCTAGTTACTTGTTTCTTCTAGTTTTGGAGGGCCAAAAGGGGAAGGGCCATGTTCATCCTCTCTCATTCTCTTTTCTTCAACCAAGACTTCTTTATGATTGATGCCTTCAGTCAAATGAGCAAAGGCAGAAAAAGAATCTATCTGTTCTTCCCAACCAATTATTCCTCAAATGCACTGACTGGTGTTTATCAAATCATCTTTGGCCGCTTTTCCACGTATCATTTGATCTAATGTATGCATCCATACTTTAGATTGCACATCAACTTTTAAATTAGATTTAGTTGGCTCAATTTGCAGCTAACTAAATCTTCTAATCTTTTCTTCATTCCACCATTGCCGAAATTTGGCTCCAGTGGAAGACCAGTTTCAGTTGTATGAATTTTTCCATCTTTCCAAAAGACGAGTTTCCATGCTTTAGCCTCATAGAAGGCAGTACACTCCCTCTTGTCATGTTGTTGGCTTTCACACCAAATACAATGCCTTTTATAGCCTTCTCTCATGGGTCTTTGGGTTGATGATTGTCCTCGTTCTTCAACTTTGACATCCAGCTTTTCTACTTTGGAATTAATTTCTATAAGATTCAGATGAAGATATCACATGCTTTTAATGAGTTCATCCATGACATCATTTTTAAGAGGTGGAAAAAAAGGAACAGAAGAAGAAAGAGGTGGTTGATTAGTCAAAGGAATAGGGGTTTTTGGAGGTGCAACAGGATCCATCAATGGAGTTGTTGAAGTTGAAGTAGATCCCAATCTTAGTCGCATCTGCTCTCTTCGAGCAATCATGCTAACTGCATTCGTAACATCTGTCCATGCAGTTTTAACTTCTGTTTCAGAGGTAGCATCCTCTAGGCGATCATCATGCCTCTCTTGCAGAATGGGATTTGCATTCTTAAGGAATAATTCAATTCTCTGACCTTCAATACTTTGTTGGTCTTCAACATCAAGTTGTCCAAATTTACTTTTAAACTCATGGTATAGAGCTATTGCAACTAAACCTTTGTTGGGTTTCTCAACCCAATTAGTGTAACTTTTCTTCGTCATAAGGCCAGAGTCTTCTAAGAAGAATTCTTCCCGTAGGGCTTTTTTGAATGCAGCACAGTTTGCATCTCATCGAAAAAGACCATGGATTCTCTCTTGAAGGCCATGCTTGGCTAGTCTAGCAAAATAGCGACTCCATGCATGTTGTGGTACACCAAAGAAGAGCATTTTCTCAACATACAAGTGGATGAAAACATAGACATTTTGACCATTACATCATTTTAATTCTCACCCAACTTCTTCTAATACCTTGATAGATGTGGAATCAATCTTCTCTTCATCTTGCCTTTGTTGTTGTTTTTATAACATTTGGATTTATTGTTGCTGAGTCTGCTACAGTATGCGCACCAACTGTTGTAGAGTATCTCTTGAAGAATCCCCCATCTTGGAGTTTTCTTACAATCGACCTTCACGTTGAGTTCACCAATGTCAAAGCATGTAGGGTTAAAGGTCACCACAAGGGTTTGGCAAAAAAACTGGGCAAGATAGATAGAGATGTGTCTTCAAGAGATAAGCTGATTCCAATGAATGTTTAAGGGTTCAAGGGGAACTTCACGGTCAACCACATGGAGAGAAGATTGTATGCAGGTTCAAGAGCTTAGACTCCAAAGATGGTAGAGATAAGAGAAGGGTTGAAGATTTCAAGTCAACTTCTCAAATATGTTAATAGAGCGTCCAACTGCATGTTCTTAGCAAAGATCATAAGAGTATTACCTCATAAGATCTAACTCAAATCAAGCTTATTTTATTGACTATAAGAGCAATCCCAAGTTATGTATTTAAGTACAATGTGATGTCATGTATCATAAAAAAACTCTGTGTCCCATCAATCATACATGATGCCAAAGCATGAATCAACTTTGCATGATTAGATTTAATGTAGACTGGTAGGGACAAAAGATTATGAGTCAAATACAAGCTTGTAGAGAAAAATAGACTTGCTTTAAGATAGCTTCAAATAGATTTCCTGATAAGAATATTTTACTTTAGCCAAGAAATAAAGAGAAAAGGCTCCTCTTAATCCAACTCAAAGCATCTGTGAATGATCTACAAACATTGCCCTGCCGTAGGGGCACATAAGACTTGCATATCTTGTCAATACGTCTTTTGTAGAGCAAGAAATGAATCAAAAGATCATTGATGTAGCTAATTCTCTGATAATGGCTGAAGATATCATCCCAATTATCTTCTGGGATTCACCTCTGATGATAGCATAAAATTTCCCTATCACGGAGTGCATAGATCATCCAAATGTAAGTGTTTATCACACCGTATGAAGCAATAGAGAAGAAAAAGGACCTATTGTCCACAAATCACTGTATGGGATGCCTATTTCAACCCATATACATGGCATCAACCTTCCAAGAAGACACTTTGATAAAGTACAAAAGTAGCACCTATATTCAAGAGCATGTAACAAGCAATATGTAGCTTGCAATAAGCATGTAGAAGTAGGAGAGAAGAAGGAAATCCTATTGTTCTTGTCTGCCCTGTTATTGGCTACCTATTTCAGCCCAAGTATGTACATAGAGCAATCAAGATGCTCTCTTGATACCCCTTCCACAATGCTTATGCATAGTCAACTTGCATCAAGCATATCAATGTCAAGTAAGACCAATGATTGATCATGAATCTTCAAGAAGAGAATAATATGTGATGTTTCCCACAATACTTTTTTTGGGCTGCCTATTTCAGCCCACTTTCATCACATAATCAAGTCAAGAAGGCTTCTTGATACTCCTCTCTTCAAGCTTCTACAATGGTAGCTTGCAGTTAGCTTGCCAGAGCAAGAATGAGCCCCCCCTTTTATGAATGGGCTACTGCCCTCTTCTTTATATATATTTACCCTATTTTACATAGCCAAGAGTGGCCTTCCATTTTTGTTAATGCATGGAAAGAGAGGTACTTATAGTTCAAGTAGAGTCTTCTTAAGATGCTTGTGGTTGCATGGCTTCATCTCCTTTGTGTGGTAGTGTATGAGCTTCATTCTCCCCCATCCAGGATGCACCCTATTCTCAGCCTGAGGAAACCTGAAAAATGCGGTGCAAAAAATGGAAGCTTCATGTCTTTCAAATGAACCACAACAAGGCCACATAAGCAAGGTTATGGCATACACAATGTCCTACACTTAGCCAACTTAGTCAACTCCATATTCTTTGTGATTTTTCTTGTTAATACACTTGGAACTCTTGAATATCATAAGTATACAACCACATTATTGGCTTCAAGAAAATAATCCCAAGGGAATCTACCAAGTCTTCTACTCATGACCATATTTCTCATGTTTAAAGTTCCATGACTTACAAAACTTGTAGCAACTTCATGTAAGCAATGAAAGGAAGGATAAGAGTAAGTTACCAAAATCAATCATCTTTTCAAGGACCCATGATGATTTTATCATATTTTTAAGGTAGAGAGCCCCATCTTTATTACACCATGTCATATGCTGGTAGACTTAGGTGTTTAAGATTTATTGCACTAGGCAAGTCTTTATGTAGCATGTCTAGGATACAAGTGACTAAGTGATACATGTAAAGGATAAAAGTTTTATTTTTAGACCATGGACAAGGAATCCCATGACACCATCACTTTATTATTTATTCTTTTAGTGACAGTTTGAATAAAGGAAGACCCAGTCACACATTGTGGCTGTTGGAGTTCCCATTTTGTGTCTCTCTCTTTTCTTGCTCTTGCTCTCTTGCCATAGCTCTTCCAAGCAAGCTTCAATCCTTATCACCTTTCAAAACACAATGTGGTACTTGATTCTCTTTCATGCATGTGGGCATATAAAGTTTCTATGATTGAGCTACATAGTGATTGGATTGAAGAATTATAGGAAGCTTATCTTTTGGATGGTGAGATCAACCATGTTTTTTAGAAATTACAGTAATATCTCATGGAGTAAAACTCATATTATCAACTTAAAAATTACCTAATCTAGTTAAATGGAAAGATTATTAATCTCTCTACTTATTCTTTTACAAGGAAAATTATGGAGGAGTTGTATTCGTCACCTTTAGTTGGACATTTTAGAGTTTTTTAAACCTATGATAAGATCAGTAAAAGCTTTTATTGGAAAGAATTGTGGAAAGATGTTAAGGATTTTGTTATGAAATGTATGCCTTGTCAGTAAAATAAGGATAGCACCCATAAGCTAGGTGGTTTATTGCAACCACTACCTATTCGTGGGGGCAAGTGGGTTCACATTACCATGCACTTCATTACTAGTTTACCTAGTACCAAAAGGGGATGGAATAGTATCTATGTGGTAGTGAATAAACTCACCAAGTCAATCCACTTTATTCTTACCAAGACACAATTCACTAGTTCACAGGTGACTAATCATTTTATGGAGCAGATATTTAGATTACATGGGTTACCATAGGTAATTATACATGACAAGGATTCAAAGTTCATGAGTAACTTTTGGCAGGCGGTATTCAACTCCATGGATGCTAAATTGGCTCCTTGTATAGCTTATCATCCACAGAGACTAATGGCTAGATGGAAAGCATAAATAAGTGGTTGGAGACTTACCTTAACGATTTGTGTCATGATGTATAGCATGCATAGGATTCTTGGTTGTACTTGGCTAAGTTTGCCTATAATAACTCCACTCGTGCTAGTATTTGAGTTTCACCCTTTGAGGCTATGTATGGTTATAGGGTGCCCTTGCCCATAGTCATTTTCAATTAGAAAATCAATCCTCATGGAAAAGAAGAATTGGAAAGAATGCAAACCCTTCTTTAACATTTTAAGATGAATCTTAGGAAGGCCCAAGTTTAGATGAAGATATATGCAAATGAGAAGAGTGGACCTTTATAGTTCCAAGAAGGAGATTTAGTTTTGTTGAAAGTACCCAAGTCTCATTACTTTACCTTGAAGGATAGATCCAGTAACAAGCTTGCTAACAAGTTATATGGACCCTATGGGATCTTGAAGTGCATTGGAGACTTAGCATATAGATTGAAACTACCCTCTTCCACTAAGATTCATAATGTATTCCATGTTATTCAACTCAAGCCCTTGTATGGTACTCTTGTGGATACAATTGATGAGTTGCTATCTATAGATGAAGAAGGTCTTATTCAGTACATCCCTGCAATGATCATAGGTTAGCATGAAAAGAAGCTTCACTCTCATTCTATCATTGAATATTTGATTAGATGGAGAGGTTTACCACCTAAAGAAGCTTCTTGGAGGCCCAAATCTATATTAGATGAGTTTTCTTATCTACGAGATGCATTGGTGGCTGAAGCATAACTATAGTGGAGCTACTTATGGAGTAAACAAGGTCTTGATAGTAGTATATTTTAGAAAAAAAATTATTCTAACAAATTTTTAGACATATGCTACCTACATAGGGTCAAAGTACTCTTCAAAGGCTATGTTTTGACATGTGGCACACTTCATTTGGATACTTCTATCAGAAGTTATGGGATATTTTGTTCAGTAAGGTTTGTTTTTTATAGCAAGTTGTCCTCTCAATTTTGAGTTTATTTCTTGAAGGCTTAAAGGCTCCAAACTCTTTTCAAAATATCAAGATCGTCTATATATTTGAGAGTCGCCTTCATGTCTTCATTTTAGTCAATATATCTTCAATCTTTCATTCATTTTCATACTTTGTATAGCTAAAAACAGAGTAGTACTCTGTTTCATCCATTCTTTCCAACTCTTGTAAGCTTGTTTTTTTGGTGTGGGCTATGTGAGCTTCTTGCTTGACCACCAAGACCCACAAATCACTTATTGCTTCAAGTGTTTCAAGGTAAGTGCAATGGCTACCTCTCACATAGCCGTATGCACTCTCACACCTACGAGTGTAGTGAGCTTACCTCCATGCTCAATCGAGTTGCCTCCTCCCTCAAGCACTCCAATAGCTCCATGATCCAAGGTGCAAGCTCAAGGAAGCTCCATCCTCAAGGTCCAATCTCCATGCTCCATTGCCATACCCACAAGACAAGAGAAGAGAAGAGAAGAGAAGAAGAAGAGAGGGGAAGATGGAGAGCTCCTCCACCATGGTCCCTCACCCTCACACACTCACTCCCTCACACTCCCTCTCTCAAGCACAAGCTCAAGCAAACAAGAGAAGAATAAAGCTAGTTTTAGCCATACATAAGAATGATCTTCTCTAATCCCTTTTTGCCTTTTTATATATGTCCTCCTCCTCTTTTGGGTGCCCATCCCTTTTTACATGACCGACCATTTTAGCCAAGCTCTTATTTCCTTATTTCTTTCCTCTTTTCATCATGGTTCTTTCATCCGTGCCCATCTTCATTTACAAATTACAAGAGGGAACCTAGAGCTCTTTTACAAAATGAATTACAATGTGCCTAGCGCTTTCTTTGCTAGAATATTCGGTGCACTCATTATTATGCACTTTCTTTTGTATTAAGGATTTTTCTACATTTTTCTAAGCTTGCCTTTCTTTTTCACTTTTCTCGCCTTGAGATGCCTTCCATTTCTGACTTTTTGGGTCTTCTATTTTTGACTTTTTGGGACCTTCCTATCTTGGGCTTTGTTTTGGGCTATAACATTTTACTCTCCTCCTAGCCGAGTGCCAATCCCATGGCACATGTTGACAAGGGATTGGGTGGTTGAAGGTTTTCCATGTGGGTTGATGATGGGATTTTAGGAGGTTGGCTATGGAGAAGAGACACATCAAAATGAATGGAGAGTTGTGGATATTGAGGATGGATTGAATGGATGATGGGAACCTCCAATGCCAATGGTTGATCATGGGTTATTGAATGTACCTGAAAAAAAACGAAAGTGTACTACCTAGGGTTGTGCCTATCTCACGCTGCAATGCATGGTGTCTGCCCCAGTGGAATTGGGAGTTGGGTCAAACCTTAGGCACAAGCCCAAGGTGTTGTTCCACACTTAAGGACCCAATTCTTATACAAAGGGAAGTGTTGTAGGTATGACTTAGGAAGGTAGGTCTAACCTTAGGTGAGTGGGAGCTCCCTAGGTGTGTTCTACCTTAAGGTGCCATAAGTAGGTCTAACCTTAGGTGAGTGGGAGCTCCCTAGGTGTGTTCTACCTTAAGGTGTGTTCTACCTTAAGGTGCCCTAAGTATGTGAAGCGGGGAGAGGGCTAGAGTGGTCCCTAGATGCAGTGCTTCTGACGCTCATAGAGTACAAATGGCTAATTTCTTTGTTGTGTTTCTTTGCTTTCTACTTCCTTCCTTATTGTCCTTGTACTTCTTCTTATCTTTTCTTCTCTTTTTATTTTTTTCTCTTTTTCTTGAATGAATAAATTTAATAAGGGAGAATGCTAAGAGGCATCCCATTGTGGAGCAGGGACCAAACTATGTGGTGGCTTGAGGGCTTTACCAAGGAATGCCCTACTTTGTAGATACCCCTTTAAGTTGGTTCTTACATTGAGTGGAGTAGATGACAAAAATGAGTGGTTACACCTAGTGAATCTTCTATCACTCATGTCCTCTAAGATGTTCATGCAAAATGCAGGTAGGAGAGTGACTCTCATCATGAGATGCAACATCGCACCACTATCAATCCTAGCATCATTGAGGTAAAAAAAGAGGGGCAATAGGTACTCTTTCTCTGCAAAAGGTTTTTGTTTTAATAACACTCGCAGTAGGTAGAGGTAATTACATGTGGTGATGAAAGCAGGGTTAGGGAGTGAGAAGCAATCATTCAGGAAACATGCTATAGATGGGCGGAGGTCCCTTTTAGTAAAAATCCTCCACCACCCTAGGAGATAGCACTCTATCCACTAAGTGAGGGAAGGTGAAAGAGAACTCAAATGGGCTGCAATTCTCCCATTGCTCCCACACCGCAAGTTCCTCATCCCAGTTCATGGGATCGCACTCCTCACCTTGAGGGATGTTCTCTTGAGGAACTTGCGATGTCCTAGCTTGAAACTTTTTGCAAGCACGTTCTGCTTGTCCCTATGCTTTTGCCTTGCCTCCACCATTTGTTTGGGTGGCCCTGTTTCCTCCCCTTGCTCTTGTATTTGCACGTGTGGTTGCATAGGCGGGCTTGATTCCTGCATTTGTTCCTCCTCTTGACGGTCCATTTCGAAATCAAGTCCTTCTCAGACTGGCTCTAGTGGCTCCCGTTGTGGTGGTTGCATTGGCCGTTTTGGCTCCCTAAGCCCTATAGAGTGATTTCTTGTGTGGTTAAGCCAGCTGAGAGTAGATGAGCACATTGCTCCTCTAGTCCCAAATTGATGCTAGTCCTAGGTGCCTTATCATGGAGTCCATGATGTGCAGCCCTCCTTGTCAAATTTAACTTTCTCTTGAGCTACTCCACTATCTCTTCTCCTCTTGGCTACCTCACATTCAACACTATTCATAAGAATGCACATTATTGCTCCAACATTCCTATCTCAACAACCGCAACTTTGCTTTTTGCTAGAAGGGGCTCACACTCGAAGTGGGCCAGCTTGTAGGCTAAGTTTTTGATTCGATGTTCATTTTTGGCCACTCATTCTTCTACTTTTTCCTTCGTCCACTCTAACCCTTAATTTTGGTACCATGCTACAGTGGCAATTACCTACTCTTGCTCCTGGAACAGTGTATACATTTGCTCTAGCTCTGGGGTTTTCTTTTCACCTTCTCTTTAAGTATGTCTTGTTCATGGAGAACTAACTGTATCTAGTTATTTAGCTCCATTAGTTTCCTTTTGTTATCCTCATCGCATTGGTTGCTTGCTTCTTGCAGCTCCTTCGTAGCGTCTTGTTTTTGCCTCTTTAACTCTTTTATTTCCATCTCTAGATATTTATTTTCACAAGAGTTGAAGGTGCACATATTTTCCAAGGAGATGCAAATCTCCCTCTCTTCATCATACAACTCCTTGAGACCCTACTCTCCTCTCTTGCCTTTAGGGCCTCTTTTAATGAGATCATTTCCCTATTAATGATGATCATCACTCTTGCTTGCTCCATCATGTAATTTGCAAACGTAGCATTTTCTTTTTCGAGCTTTGCATATTGCGGCCTTTTTATCTTCAGTTGCCTTGTGGAGTTGGCTTTGAAATTCCTTCACCAATTCATCTTGATCTTCATTATGGCACATGGGTGAAGGTACCAAAGTAGTTGATACTTCTAAGCGAGGTACCTTTGTCCCTTGACGTGACTCTGCATCGACTGCTAGTCTCTTGGTTCCTACAAGAGGGGCTCCTTTGCTAGGTGCAAGCACAATTTCTTGTACTTTGCTCTAACTAGGTACTACACCCATGCCATGAGATTGCTTTCATTGATTGGCCCCTCTGCAATAGTAACCTATGTTGGGGTGAATGTCAATGTGGCCAAGATTGGTGGGATGGGGTGTAATGGGGTTTTACCCTTGCCTTCCAACACCGGTCTTGGTCCAACTTCCTCTACTGTGCTTGTACTTGGAACGTCCTCCCTTAGTGGGCTCATCATTGCCGATTCCTAAGATCGGGAGGGTTGCTCCATTGATCTCCGAATGGCAAGGGCAATCTCCTCTTCTTCTTGTTTCCTTAGCCTTTCTTCCTCCTCTTCTTTCCTCTTTTGGCGCTCTTCTTCTAGCCTCTTTGACTCCTCCTCCACCCTTTGTAGGTCTCTGTTTTCCTCAACGATGAAATGGGCCTTCCGTGTATGGGGAGTTTAAGAGTAATCTTCCTTCTTCCCCCTTGGCTTGAGAGTTCTGAGCCTTACTGCTCACCAACTATCCTCACTTGAGGCGTCTTGGGGTTGAGGTGGTTGGTCATGCTCCTTTTCATTAATGACTCTTGTTGTGTTGTCTTGCTGCTCTTTATGGGTTTGTTCTCCCTCATATTCTCCTCCTGACATCAAGATGGTCAAGCTTGTTGGGGTGGAATCATGATGCTCCTGGTGGATTGTTGATGGCTCCTAGTGAGCTAGTGATAGCTCCAGGGTTTCCTCTACCACCTCTCTCTCTACCTCCTTTAGAGCTTCCTAGATAATGGTTGTTAATACCCCTCCAAACCTATGGTTGAGGCCTTGAAGGCATGTTTTTTCCTTTCGGCCTCCACAATGGTAGCCCGAGACTCTCCTCTTGCCACCCTCGGTGCTTCGCTTAGTACCTTTGCCAAAGCCTATATTTTTTTCACAGACAATGTAGGCATTCCACTTCACCTCATCTAGGGCATTGACTGCAAGGTTTTCTAGAAAGGGTACACTGATTCTACTCATAAGGGCATTGTATCTCTGGTGGCTCAAAAAAAGTGTATAGATCATTTTAGTAGCATGCAATCGAATGATGGGATCTAGAATATCAGCTAGTATGATTCCATCATTGGTGTAAACCCTTCCTTTGTCCATCCCTAGTACTCCATACACATCCCTCTTAGGTCTCTTTTTTGGCTTCTCTGCTAGCCCCAGTGCCTTCTCTACAATTTCTGGACTAAGGAGAACCACCACACTTCTAGAGGTCTTGCCTTGTCTAACTGTCACCATGCCAATGTTCCTTTGGATGTCAAAGGTCCTCAAGAATTTAGTGCATTTACTATGGTGTATGTCTTGTCCCACCTTTTCCAAGTACTTGGTAAGGTTGCATTGTTCCAACATCTAGATTGTGGATGCTGCCATATTTCTATTGGTTGAATGCCCTGATTTCCATGGCTAGTCCATATCTTCTATGCTCCTCCTCCAAGAAAGGAAGCATGTTGGCTTTATCCTACTATCTTGCCATTTAGGTTCATGTTGCTACACAACATCCCACAATTAGTTCTCTTTAAAGGGTGTCTCTTGCTACACAGAAAGTAAGATGACTAGAAAGATCAATGTTCAATAATAAGAACTCTCATACAATGAGGAATTTAACCCACAAAAACCCAGAAGGTAAGAATCTAGATACCAATCAATCCATACATTTATTCTTTTCTTTTAGAATTCAATTCCTATTTTGAGTTTTCATCCATTGTTCCCTTTGTCAAGTTTTCATGTATTACTCCAATTCCCCCTAGAAAGGATGAAAATCCTTCCTAGGATTGTGGAAATCAAAGTGTATGGGCATTCAATGTGTCCGTGACATGCCTTACTTTCTCAAGAACCAGTCGTAAAACTTGGGGTCATATTCAAGAGTCACGTAACAGTCCAATCCCGTGGTCAGACGCTTACTTGCATGATGTAAGTCAATACATCAGTCAAGAGGTCACCTGAGTTGAGCCAACTTGTAATGTGGAGTTCCTCCTCCATTAGAATCTTATCCAAGCATGGGTGAAGCATGACATTGTCTTATAATGGTTGATTCCTAGTTATGGCAGTCAACCCTTTAAATGAGGTGGGGGGCACATAGATTGGGTTGCACTCAAAAGTTTTCATGGTGTCTTTGCTCCACATTGGTCATGATTTGGTGTCCCTATTGGTCCCATGAAAGGCACAACTTATACCACTTATGTATGAAATTGGACTCAAATTCAATCAGTCGTTGGAGTTCAAAGAGTTCCTAGAGTGGCATGGAAATTTTTCTTTTTTGATAAGATGTGATCAAATGTTGGCTTTCATCCTTTTCTCGTGAGATTTCATCACTAATCATCTCATTTGCAATAGCAAAAGTTTTAATAAAGATGAATTTTTACTCTTCCCAAGAACATGATAAGGAATGTACCTTGTTTGTTATAGGCTCATCAAGGAGACCTAGGTCTAAACTTTCATAACTTTTAGCAGACAGTGTGAAAGTTGAATGCAGTCATCCAATGCATGTAGCCAAATCATCCCTTGTGGCCATGGCCAAATTGGATGCCACTTCAAGAATGGATCATTGTGGTGGTGGTAGCTTAAGGTGTTCTAGTGGCTTGGGTTTGGTTGAGTAAGACCAGTTGACTTGGGCCACTTCCATTGCAAGATTCTCAACGAGTGTGGTAGGCTTGGATTGTGAGGTTTGCAACTCAATTGATGCGTAGGTGTCAGGGTTTGTGGTGATTATCTTAGAGCCTTTAGGTAGATTCTTGTTCAGTTTCTCATGGACTCTTGGTTGAACTTTGGGTCGTAGACCATCCAAGCACTCAAGGATTGAGCACCTTCTGTCTTAGTTCTTCTCCTCCCCTATTTGGATACATTGTGGAAGCTTGGTTTGTGGGGCCCAAAGATTGAGGATACAAGTTAATATTCGAAAGTTTGGGTAACCATAGTGAGGTGTTACCCTCATAGTATCCTTGGGATTGCAACAAGGCCTTCAGGACCTAGTGTTGCTTAGTCACATGTGCACTACAGGAGTTCCAACTCTGTAGTTTAGGCCTAGAGCAAGAAGTATAAAAATCATGCACACCCGGTGTTTGACATTTGTGAAACTATGGTTTATGCTTGAGAATCCACTTGTGTGTTTGGGCCGTGGTTCTTTGATGTGACAAGGTGGTACTATGGAAGCACGTTGGAATGTATCACTCCCCTCCTTAGAGTAGACACAAGGTTTAGCTACCGGTAGCACTATAGGTTTTGGGATAACTGAGGTGTTCTTGTTGAAAGATGTAACAATTCTAACATGCCTGTTGGCAAGGTGGATGTGCTACATGTGGTAGTCTGCATTGCAACAATGAACTTGTTTTTTGAACACTCATCCTAGTAGGGTTTCCTTGCCAACACCTTGCTTGTTGGGCATCACGTAGAAAATGAGGGGTAGACTCTTAGTCTTTATAGAAACCATCAATTTGCATTTTCCTAAGAGTGGGTAGGATCGCCCTCCAAAGGGGCTCAATTTCATGTTGGTTGGTTGCAATTGGGGTTGACCCAATGCAGTCTAGTGTTTATGTGTTAAGATATTGGCATCTGCTCCCTTGTCAATTAGCATATCAAGGGTGCATATTGTTTGGGAGGTCATGGTGATCTGTAGGTAGGCTAGTGCTACGGCTTCCTCATCCGCATCCTCAAGCCCTGTGATGGTTGCAACCCTCATATTCAATGGTGGATCCGTTATCGGAGATTCATGAAGTGGATGTGACGGGGGTAGTACTTTTTGATGTGGCTTCCGTTGAAGAAACCTATACCCTATCCCTCTAGGGTTTCTAGTTCCACATTCCCCATTCTACTAACAATACGGACCTTGAAGAGTCTCAATCCCCTAAACTTCATTTTCTACTTGTGTCCTTTGACAAAGTATAGCAAGACCAAGTGTCCTTGCCCAAAGTCTCATTGCTTGACATATTTTTCAAACTAACTCTTGTGGCATGCTTTTTTGCAAATTAGATCATTGTGGGTTGCAATGAGATGGGTTTCAGAGAGGCGTTCTAGCTCCACTAGGTGATTTGTCCATGATGCTTCTTGGCCCTCCCATCATTCTTGGGCTACTATTCTCAAACTAGGAATAAAGAATTCCACTGGAAAAACAACTTTAGTTTCATAGGTCAGCCTAAATGGAGTCTGTCCTATGGTTGTTTTGTATGCCGTTCAATATGCCCATAAAGCTACCATAAGTTTGTTGTCCCAATCACTACGTGAGGCAAAGACGAATTTTGATAGAATACCCACCAAGATCTTGTTTGTACATTCGGCTTGGCCATTGGCCTAGAATAGTATGGATAGGACTTTCTATGGACTATTAGGATGGTGGATAACAAGTGAGCAATCACTTCATTGATAAAGTGTGTGCCTTGGTCACCAACCAACTCTATGGGGGGCAGTCGACAACCGTGAGATTACTTGCTCCTAAAGAAACTTGGTTGTGGTCCTTGCATCATTTTTGCAAGTTTCTCGAGCTTCTACCCACTTAATGAGATAGCACGTGGCAACAATGATGTATTTGGCTTAGGAGTATTGAGCTGCAAGACTAATTGGGCCAATGAAATCGAGTCCCCCCTTCTCAAATGGTTGGTGCGCAATCACTAGGGTCAACTCTATTTTGTCCTTATGAGTAGGGGCTTTAGTTTGTTGGCACTCATTGCAATGCTTTATGGTGAACACCATGACTAACCATTCTCTCTCCATTTGTGAAGTAGTTCATTTCTATTTCCATGAACTAACTGCTAGCAAAACTCATTGGATAGTCTAGGTTATGTTCACTAGGTTGGCACAACACTGCTCCCACAGCAAATCTTGATGCATCAATGTGCACATGAAACGTGATGGACCAATTTGGGTCTTTTAAGATAGAAGCTGAAGTTAGAGCCTCTTTAAGCCTTTCAAAGGCTTGTTGACATTCTTGGGTCCACGTGAATAGGATTAGTAGCTTGTACAAAGGTCTAGCAATCAATGCATAGTTCAGTACAAATGGTCGATAGTATCTTGTGTGGCCTAAGAAACATCAAACTCCCTTAAATTTGGTTGGAGGGGGAAGATCTATAATCACCTTGACTTTAGAAAAGTATGTGGCTATCCTATTCTTTGACACAATGTGCCCTAAGATGCAACCATGCTTTACCCAAGACTAGCACTTCAAGGGGTTCAATGCGAGACCGTATTACCTACACTGTTCAAAGACTATTTGCAACTTTTCCAAGTGCTCTTCTCAGTTGGTGTGGACACATAGGTCATCAAAAAAAACTTCCGACCATTTCCTAAGCATGTCCTTGAAAATGACACAGATGAGGCATTAGAAGGTAGCAAGCGCATTAATTAGTCCAAATGGCATGATTATGTAGGCAAACACTCCCCATTCAATGGCAAATGTTGACTTGTGTCTATCGTCGAAATGGGCTTGCACTTGGTTATAGCCTGAGAAGCCATCCAAAAAGTTGTAGGCTTCCTTTCCTGCCACTCTCTCTAGCATGTGTTTTGTGTATGGCAAGAGATCATTGTCTCGCTTTGGTGGATGTGTTGCTCTTATAGTTTACGCACCCTCGAATCTTCCCATTCTTTTTCATGACTACGACTATGGGCGATACCTAGTCTGTATGTTCTATTTCATAAATGATCCTATCTTCATTAGCTTATCAATCTCCTCCTTTACGGCATATGCATCCTTAGGATTCATTCCATATGGTCATTGCTTGACTAATGTTGCGTCGAGGGTCATGGGAATGTTATGACTCACGATACTCTGATCTATTCCCTTCAGGTTATCTAAAGACCATGCAAACACATCAATGAACTCCCTTAGGAGATTTATGAGATCATGCACTTTCTTCTCGACTAGGTCATTCGCTATGTACATGGGTCGAGGCTTATCCTCTACTCTCACTAACTTGACCTCCTTAACCTTGGTTGGTCCTTTGATGGGTTCACTTGCTTGCCCCTTTTATTAAGCTTCTACCAACACCACTATTCTATCACTCTTTATATACCCCATGAAGTACTTGGGCAGGTCCTGGGGTTTTTTATACCATCTTCAGCTTCTGTCAAATTGTGGTTGTTTTCTTTTTTCCTCCTTTAGCTTCCTACTCTTTAAGTGGACTGGAAGGTCCCGCTTGGTGCGTCAGGTCATCCTAACTGGTTGAGGTATCTCAAGGTCGCTATTGGAGCTTGCCTCTAACTCCGAATTGTACTCGCCCTCCTCACTAGAAGAGGTTGTCTTCCCTTAGTGCTCATAACTCTGAAGCTATCTAAACTCCAAATAGTGGTGGGGGGCAATGATGAGATAGTCCTACTTGCTCATGATTTACCACCTCGAGACACTCTAGCCAAGCTCAATCGCAATCTACCTTGGCCACTCCTTTGCTCACTCAGAACATGTTCATCTCTCAAGGCTTAGAATCTACTATGCTCTATTCAATTATCCTTCCTTTCATATCATATTCTATGTTTTGTACTTCCTCCTTGCTTTCCTCACTACCAATAAAGCAATAGTCCTCAAACTCCTCGTCAGAATTTTTAGACTAGGTCTGTAGGTTGCTTGTAGAGATTGTGTGGTTTATTTTGTCTTCTTGGCATCAGAGTTTTTCATGGTACATTTTCTTTCTTCCTTTAATTGGGCATAGTCTTCACATCCCCTCTAAGCAATGTAGTGATAGTATCCAAATCAATGGGTGAAGTCTTCCAAGTGTCCATCTCTATTCTAATTGCTTTTGAGTGATTGCCAAAAAGCATCAACCCATTTCTCCAATCCTCAATCACTCAGGCATTGCACATCCATGGATGTCCCAATAGTATATTATACTCTATCCCTTTCATGACAATGAATTTCACAAACAATTGGATCACTACACCCTTAAACTGCCAATCCTTTAACACTCTAAATGGTCCAACTTTCGTCCTATTAGCTAATGTGACATTAAATTGTGTCATTTCTACCAATGTGTTACACCAAACAACCTACAAAATTGCATGGCTTAGAACATTAACCCTACTCTTGTGTCAATGATTCTCTCTTATATTGCATCATCTAGCACAATGATGGGTAGGATTACATGCATTTCTCTTCCCTCCCAAAAGGCATTTACTTGTCCTTAACACAGGGTTTAGAATCAAGCTCTGTGTGTGTGTCTACATCCTGGCTTGGCAAGGTGATTGTCTTTAATTGATTAGGTCCTTTAATCCATCTTTTTAGAGCTTTCCACAATGTTGGGCTCTACTTAAGCAACTAACCTAGTGATAGGGACACTGGGGTTGAGGTGAGTGTGGCAAGTAAGTCACTCACATGTCGTCCTAGTTCAAGAACCTCTCAGATGGGTTGCTACTGCTAATGGTCATGAGTAGGTTGTCTTATCACGGTAGTCTTGTTTAATTACACTCTATTGCTATATTAAAGTTATTTAGCATCGTAATCAATGGACTAAGATTGACATTAAATTTTATGTACTTTTTGACCAACTTATGAGCTACAAGATATTCTGAGCTCGATATATTGCAGCTTGTGCATCCAAAAAATGTTACTTTTGGCATGATGTTTCCTTGACTACCCTCAAGACCATCCTTAGATTAGATTGGCAAGAAATCTAAGAGAAAAGTTGAAAATTGCATAATAGGCTTACCTAGTGGACATCAAAAAGGTCAAGCATATTGAGAAGAATATATGGGTTGCTGCTAGGCATTTGCCAACTACTACATGTGTGTTGATTACATCTTTTAACCCATTTTAGGATGAAAGTAGTGGAAGAAAGAGAAAAAAATAGAAGAAAAAAAAGTACAATAAATTTTTTTGAAGCATAAGCGAGCGTAGGAGCAAGTGTTTGAATTGGACCAAACAAGATAAATAATTCATGTTGCATAAGCACCAGACTCCCTCCTGTGCAAGCTGTAAAATCAGAGAGTTCAAAATAACATATAGAATGATTTGTGCTTCTTAGGATTAGAAAGAATACAATATATGTATTGAGAAAGAGCCACTACCCACCAAAAGAGTTGTTGGATACTCCAAAAACACGACATGTATATAAGCCAAAAAATAAGAGGATAAGCTCATTATAAGAGTGTGCAAACTTGTGATTCTCTTCTTGCTTGTGTCTATCTTATTGTGTGTGAGAAAGGTAGAGAGGGGTTGACTCTATGTGTGTGTGTGTGTGTGTGTGTGTGTGTGTGTGTGTGTGTGTGTGTGTGTGTGTGTGTGTGTGTGTGTGTGTGTGTGTGTGTGTGTGTGTGTGTGTGTGTGTGTGTGTGTGTGTGTGTGTGTGTGTGTGTGTGTGTGTGTGTGTGTGTGTGTGTGTGTGTGTGTGTGTGTGTGTGTGTGTGTGTGTGTGTGTGTGTGTGTGTGTGTGTGTGTGTGTGTGTGTGTGTGTGTGTGTGTGTGTGTGTGTGTGTGTGTGTGTGTGTGTGTGTGTGTGTGTGTGTTCTTCTCTTATCTTTGTGCAATGAGCATAACAAGTGGAGATGGAGCTTACTTGTATGTATTCCTTGGATCATGGAGCTATTAGGGGATTCATGTGGCTTGACTACAACAAATGGATTGGCTTGTAAGTTTATTGCATTCCATTGGAGAGTACACATTGGCTATGTGAGAAGTAGCCATAGTTTGATTTCTTGAAACACTTAAATAAATAAGTAGTACATAGGCCCAGCAGTGTTGCTTGTGAGAGCACCAATATTTTGGTTCCATTACTAGGACCAATAGATTTGAGCAACTAGGCATGCATGCTCTAGGCCGAGTGGAAAAAAAGAGCTCAGACTTTGAAACACTGCATGGATTAGTGTAGGAAGGTTGATCAAGAGGCAATCGATTTGTGTTTATGTGTTGGATTTTTCTTTTTTTTGGCATGGATGATTGGTTGCTAGATTGGTTTAAGATTGCAAGTGAACATAGAGTTTAGGTATTAAGGTGCTAAAGTTAAGGGAAAAAAATCAAAAAACTAAAGAAATTGTAGTCTCTGTATACTCCATAGGGTTGCAAGTAAGGGGCTTGCAAACCTATCGAGGGAGCTTGTATACTCCATAGCATTGCAAGGAGAGGGCTTGAGGGAGCTTGTAAGTTTTCCAAAAGCAAGGTTCTTTCTTTTTCCCCCTTCCTTGCTTTTTGTTGCAACCCTATGGAGGGATCTTGTATACTCCATAGGTTTGCAAGGAGAGGGCTTGAGGGAGCTTGTGAGTTTTCCAAAAGTAGGGTTCTCGCTTTTTCCCTCTTCCTTGCCTTTTTGTTGGATCTAGCATTAGGGTTTGGAGTCTGCTATTGGCTTTGGTGTTTGCATTTGCTTTCACTAAAAAGCTTGTGTAATGGGAGAACTATAAGAGCAAGGGGGGCAAGAGGGAAGGCATCAATTGGAATCTTGCATTGGGAGGAGAGCAAAGATGATAGAAGAAATTGTGAGTCTACTCCACCCCACCCAGACTTATAGGTATGGCTACTGTGACCTCTAGATTATGTTAAATTGTTTCCATCATTGGTGTAAGTGGTGCATACATTTGTCACCTCTTGTGTATTTGATCTTGCCTTCAAATTTTGTTTAATACTCATAAGATTACTCATCCACTCAGACTAGAGAGAAAGACTTGGTTGTAGGGGTGCACATAGATGTGCATGGATTTAAAAAGGAGCCATAAGGCTTAAGCCTCAACATCCGAGTGACTATAAGGCTTATGACTTTGCATCCACAGGGCTATCTGAATTGGCTAAATCCTTACACCTTTGTGATTTGATGTCGTCCAAGTCATAAGGTACAAAGCCAAGGCATGCCATATGAGTGACCATTGGCTGAGGCATTACGCCTCACAATGAGCTTCATCCAAATTGGGCAAAGGCATTAAGCCTTACATTGTCTGAGTTCGAATTAACCAAGGCATTAATCCTTTGATATTTTATTGGCACCATGTCCATCCACATTAAGCCAATTGGCTAAGGAATTAAGCCTTCATGTTGAAGGGAGTCTAAATTGAAGGGCATTGAGCCTCTACATTAGTCTAGTGCCATCCCATTCGAGCTCGAGAGAAAATGTATTAATTTTTCCATCAAAATGGTCTAAGGCATGAAGCCTTAAATTTAACACTAGTCTTGTAATTTTCCACAAAAGTGGCTTGTAAGCCACTTTAGTGGCTCTGGTCCTATTTCACTATATTTGAAATAACATGTGCATATGATACCCAAATTGGATGGGACTTTACCAATATTGTAAGATAGTAGAATAAGATATTTGGAATAAGTTTCAAGTAGAAATTTATGCTCTATAAAAATTGTATTCTCAAAAGTGCAGGAAAATTGGTCAAAACAGCACTCAACAACATTGTTTAGAGCTATTAAAGAAGTTAACATACTTTATGTAACTAAAAAATCTCTTAATGGGAGTGTGCATTATACATATCAAAGTATTTTTCATGAGAGCTTTAGCATGGTAAAATGTTTTGGAAATGGTTTTGATTAGAAACACTAAAATCTTTCAATTTTCTGGAAATATGGTCTCAAAGATGGACATAGAAATATATACTTTCTAGTTTGTTTTGACCCTTTCAATTTTTTTCAGCTACTATCTTGTGTTGGGAACATTTTCCTATAACAATTTCGTCTTAATTTTTCTCATTGATGAGAAATGAAATTTCTTATGAAGTGCCAAATTGCCACATAATTGGCTTCTTTGCTACAAGAGTAGTATTAATCCCATCCGAATTGAGTGCATTGACTTTGATATTGACACTATCCGAGTTGAAGGCATTGAGCCTTTACTTTATATGTTCAAATTAACAAGGTAGCACTATTGTATAAGTTGCGATGGTAATTATGGGCTATCCATTTAGTCTAAATTAACAAGCCACCAAGTTTCCACGGTAATTATGCCCTATCCGAGTTGCCATAAGCATATAGCCTAATCGATTAATGTCCAAGACATTAAGTTGCCATGATAATCATGTGCCATCGTTGGAGTTTCCATAAGGCATAAGGCCTAAATGATTGATATTCATGCTAGGGTTGTTTTTCCTATTGTCATGTTCAAGTGACCAATATGCCATTTGTCCAAATGTTGTGTTCGAATTACCAATAGGCTTATTACTTTAAATGTACCATTCCCATTTGAATTGCCAATGCTTGAGCCTTTACATTAGTTTGACTTGACAAGGTTTTAAGCCTTAGCTTGAGGGGTTGTCTAAATGACTATAAGGCTTTATGCCTTAAGTGTTTAAAGGGGCCATGAGAATTGACATTTGTTCAAAAGGCATTGAGCCTTAGCATTGACATCCATCATAGATGACCTTGTCGAGCCGTAAGGCTTTGGGCCTTTGCATTCAAGTTGTTTGAAACCCATACAAAGGCTTAATCCTTAAGTCCTTACACCCACAAAGAGCTAACTGTCTGATTGGCCAACCCAACCCCTCAAACATTGGGCTTGACACTCCAAATCTCAAAGTAAAACCATATATGTCATGACCCTTGATTCGAATCAACATAGCACTTGAGGAGTCTGATATCACACATCCCTATCTCTAGGGATAACATCAATTTCCCTTGAGAACAATAGCTCCCTACTACTCACTCAATCCATTTAGATTAAATGAACTGATGGGGATGATGAAGAGGAAATTTACATGGAAATTTTAATCAGGGTCACCATTGGGTCATGCCACCATTGGGTCTCTCATGATGGCCCCCCACTACCTCTTGCTAGTCCTAGTATAAATCGCCTCCAAACTTAGGGGCATGTCCCTAGCTCTGTCCAAAGTGCATCATACTACAATCATGTCCGATGCTACTACATTGTGCATGCCAACACAAGTTAACAACCTAATGATGTTGTGGCACATCTTTATTCTCATCCAAGTTGGCTCACAAGGTTTAGATCTTGTTAATTTACCAATCTTTCCACATGCCTAGTCTCTAATGCAAAGAACCCTAGCCACCCTGCCTTTAATGACATATTTCTATGCTACTTTGTAGCTTGAACAACCTACAACATGAGCATCCCTAATTGAGACTAAAGGATCTACTCCTTGACCATTGTCTAGCCCACATAAAGGCTACAACCACAAGGACTCCTGGTGATTGTCTTATGGTGCAATGCAAGCATAATACTTTCAACTATTGCATGATTGACCACCTTGAGCTACACATATGGAGACTAGACCAAATTGAGCTATGGTTAATTCAAGGTATTCTAGAGCCTTCATCAAGTTCCTTACCTAGTCTTAGAGTCACCATTGAGTTAGAACCTAAGTGAGTGGCCTAACAATAGAAAGTGTCTCAATGACTTTGAGTGGTTTACCTAGGTAAGGGCTTGCTCTAATTACCAAAGTATAATTTCAATGTTGTCCAACTATTTGAGTCAACAATCACAAGATCTAAGTCTCAAGGGGTTTAATTCAAAGTGAAAGTTTAAACAACAATCCTCCACATGAGAAACTTGGTTGTTTCCTCATAACACTTCAAACTCTTAGATTGTGGCCTTTGTAAAAATTGTTTTGAAACTGAATATACCTAGGCTCCATGCAAATCAATCAAAATATCCAACTAGGGACCAATGAGTCATTGAGGATACAAATGCAAGATTAATTAAAATACACAAGATGCTCAACAAGCCATGACAAAAAACCTAGGCTAGCAAGTATCCCGAGGATGGAATAGACATCACTTGAGAAACCCTAATAAGCATACCATAATTAGGACATAATTAGGAAGTATAGACTAAGGTCAAAAAACAACAAAAGTTAGGGAGTGTGAACCATACCAAGAGCCGATACAAGAACTACCAAATATAAGCTAAGGGAATAGACCACATTCTACTTGGAAAATCTTGAGATTACACTTAATCAAACACATTGAATGATTGTTTGAGAGACCATGAAGACTTCAACTGAGTCAAGAAAAGCAAAATACAAATCCAATCCACAAAGGTAAGAAACGAACTTTCAAATCAAAGAGGTTTGCAAGTCCTAGAGCTATAATGAGCTCAATCGCCTTGATTGTGGACTCTGATATCAATTTTTAAGTGCTACTTTACACCTTCTTGACCTTTGGTGATTGGGCTAAGTTTTGAATGAAAATGCAATTGTACAAAAATTAATTGAAAGTTTAATTGATCATTCCTAGAAGGAAAATCACATTTTATTCATTCACATTCCTTGATAAAGAATTGAAAGTCTATTTGTGCACTATTTACAGTTAATTACACTTAGTAAAAAAGGGATTGCATGCTATGAGAAGCATGTGTATATGTTAAGTCATTCAAAAAGCAAGGGGGGAAAAATCAACCAATCATCAAAAACCAAACAAGAGAACAAAATCCAGAAACCACAATAATATTGAGACAAGGGGAGAAAAGGTGACAAAATGGACCCATGAAGTACATATGTCAAGTGAACCCTAGTATAGCAAGTGCTAGATGAAGTGTCTCTTACAAGAGAAATCGTTGCTCTATCAAACCTCACCAAAATTATCAAAACCTTTGTTGCATAATAACAAAAAGTGACCATATTAGCATCAAGATCAAACACTAGTGAATTAGGGATTCTTGGGAGTTTCCAGTCGAAATCTAATAGCTTGTCATATAGTACAAGCAAAAGGTACGAGTACTGCATGCAGGTAGACCAGCACATTAGATCATCACTAAGATAGAAGAGGAAAGAAGGCTAGGGAACGACCCGTTGCAATAGATTGGGAGATTCATGCAAGTGCAATGAGTTGACAATCAAAGGAAAGATGCCGAACTTAACCAAATGCAATGCATCTTGGCATTAACAAGGCACACCGGACTAGGGGTTAATGTTGACATAGAACGAGCACTCGAAGCAAGCCTCACTCTGACCAAAATCCTAACCAAGTGATTATTGAATCAATGAGCCAAATAGTGCTACACTAGCTACCTCAATCCTAACCAAATTGGAGATTGTGCCCAATACTAGAAGCCAAACTAAAATCTCGATAGTCACAAAACAAGTTGAGAAATACACAGGTAGGAGATTATCCATATAGCTTCATGGAACAATTCGAGCAAGTCTACAAGGCTAATAACCTCTAAGGCCCTAATCGATGCACACTAGCTTTTGGATTGTGCCTAGGGGAAAAGGGCTAAACTTGGTTCACTAGCCCAGAGTGCAACAGCTTTGACACATTGAAAGTCCTTTCCATCAAAAGGTTTTCTAAAGCAAGCTACTACGTAGATAACTCAATTGTCAAACCGATGAACATCAGCCAAAAGTACAAGGAAGATATCCACAATCATCACCCATATCAAGAGCCTCTATAATAGAATCCCAATGACTAAGCATCTAAATGAGAAGGCAATCCACTATGTTTGTCAATGGAAAGAATGAGGAGCTCTATAAAGCTCTAACAAGTAACTCATGTTTGCAAAAGAACATGCTAACAAGGGTCCTTGAAGTAGCAATATGTGTGGATGACTTGCTGAAGGAAAGAATCTCAAAATCCATTCAATCAACAAGTGCCACTTCTAGCTATGGTGAGAGAACCATTGTTTACAATTGACAATATATTCTTGATGCTTAGGGCAAAGGGAAGAGTATTGACCAATCACAAGAAAAAGTAGACCTGAAACTAGAATTGGCTAAGCTTCAAGAGGCAATCTAAAGTCTTGTTGTGTAACCTCATGTGTAGTGCATCCATTGTGGGGGAAACCACCTTTTAGATGAATCCCTTGATCCTAGGCTACACACTTGCACAAAGTGTGGTAGGTATGTCCACGAAGCAATATATTGCCACTTGCCGAGGAGACTGCCTTATCAACAAGCCCACCCACTACCATTCTATCTTGAGAATAGACAATTCAATTTTAGGAGAGGGGCTCCACTAGCCTTGCTAGCACCTAATGAGCAAAAGATCGATAGCCCCTAGGGTTGACATTAATCTGACACGAATACCTAGAACACCTAGGCATATCATAACCCATTCGTCAAGTGATTCCCCTATGTAGTTTTTGTGGAAGAACCATTGGATGAGGAGACATGTGTGAACCCTTATGTCATGATGAAGAAGATAACCTAGTATTGATGGATTATAGATCAATTCAAGTTATGGCTTTGGGCAAGAGATGAGGTAGAGGCCTAGGAGGAAGCTAAGGCCAAGAGCCACTCACCTATTGGACATGTGATCATCCAAGACATGTTTCATCACAATGTCCTAAAAAGAGAAAGCTAACAAGGATAAAGCAAATTTGAGATGTCCTAAATGTAGTGTCACACACTTATATGCTAATTACGTTAGGTGAAAACATTCCACTAGCTTAGCAATTGTGCCATCTGTGCTGATAAGGACTCTTCAACATTGAAACATCAAACGACAATACCACCCTAATTTCCTTACACATCATGATACAAAATAAAGCCAAACTGGCTGGCATTTCATTGCTAGACCTAGAAACTTGGACATAATATCCTTAGGAAAGAAAAATCAAAAAACAAGGAAGAAGAGATGTCAGCACCTAAAACGGGCTTGGCAATGGCTCTCTCATACTCTAAGCTCACAGTTGAACCTCAAGCGATGAACCCCCATGGCCCTGTGGCCTTGAGAAATTGGCAAGAACTAGAAACTCTCTCTGAACCTTAACACATTGCATTTATATCCCTCTATCTAGCTACCTATCCCAAACTCTATGCATGAGTGTTGAGTGCTAAAATGATATGTTTTTTGGGCTGATTTTTTGTTGTTTTTGTTGCTGAATGGTTGTTTTTGGTGATGGATTTTTTGAATTTTAAGATGTTTTGAAGTGTTTGGAATGGTTTGAGTATGTTTGAAGGGTTTATGATGGTTTTTGATGAGGATATGTTGTTCTATAGGGTTCTACATTTTTTTCTATTTGGTTCTATAAGGTCTAATTTTCTTATGTTTTCTTCTGCTTTGGTAGTTGAGATGGTTGAATGAATGTTTTAAGAGATGATTGAGGTTGTGTTAAAAGATTTATGAAATATTGAATTGATTTTGGTTTGGTTTTTATGGTTTTTATGGTCTTTGTTGATCTTCTATAAGGTTTTGTGGTTCTATTGTTCTGTATTTCTGTTGCTTTGTGGTTTGTTCTGTTCATTTCTATTAAGTGTTATGTTGGATGTATGGATGTTTTGGGAATTGTTTTTGTTTTAGGAAAGGCTGAATGGAAGCTCTATTCAAGCTAATTGAAGTGAAGAAGTAGCTAATAAAGATTCACAGAAGATTACAGAAGAACAATGATAGAAGCTAGATCTCACATGGCACTATGATGTCTCTAGTGCCTCTTTGCATCTGACATACCTTTTGGGAGGTGTATCCACAAACAAGAGAGGATAATTGAGTGCCATTCTTGAGTATTTTAGTGAGGCTATGATGTATTATTGAGAGAGCAAGAGTATGTGAGAGACAGAAGTGAGAGAAACTTAGTTCCATGCCTAAAAACAATGTATTTACTATGAGAGATAGAGAGAGAACTATGAAGACATTGAAGATGAATACTATGTGATTGATTTCCATTCAAAATTGGTGTATTCCTTTGTGTTCTTATTTTTTATGATGGATTTTATGAAGAAATTGAAGATTATGGTTGATTCTATCAAATCCGAGGGAGATGTCTACTATGTTGCTGTGTGAAGATTTGTTGTTTTCTTTGTTTTAATCACATAAAGAAGATAAAATAAGATTGTTGATGGTACAACATAGATTTTCTTGCAGTAGAATCCCCTTTTCCTTGGTGTCTCTCTTGAGGCTCCATGTTTTTGGTGCCCAGCCGGGAAATCTTGCCATCAACAAGCATCAGAAGAGGCTGAAAATGAAGGAAATGGTATTACCAAGAAGAGAAGAATTCAATGGATACTTGCAAAGATCCTTCTTCCATTGAAGAATTGGAGATTCTTATTGCCAAAGACACTTTCTACAAGAAATTCATCCCACAATGGTGGAAACATATTACCATCATGATGCAAGCTCTGTGTGGTAGACTATTTCCTCTTCCTGTTGAAGCAACAGAGACGTGCATCTTGGTGGCAAATTGTTTGGAAACAAACTGAAGAGCGGAAATAGAGAGAATAACCATCCATGGAAGATTTGGCATTCATTGAGAAGTTTCCAGACATCATCAAGTGGGAGATCGTGAAGAAGCTTCAAGAGTCGTGGTCAGTGGAGGTTCATGAAAATAAGAAGGAAAAAAGTTGGGACCTATTTGTAGATGCTCAACAGCAAGATACGTGGGATGTTTGATGTTCTAACAATCTTCTATTTTTTCAATTAGCAACCCACTGGAAGTTGGTAGACTGAGTGTTTTTCACAACATACACTGTTGAAACCCTCAGAAGTTGGCATTATTATAATGCTGGCACAAAAAGGATCTTAAGAAGAATGAGTTTTGATACTTTCAGAATGGAATATCTCCCCCTCTATAGTGGTTTGAAAGCCGAATTCAAAGATGTTGAAAAGAAGGAAGTAGAAGAGTTGTTGGCCAAAGGATCCTCTAGAGATTGAAGCCCCTCTCTTATTCTATTCTATTGAGTACAGACCAACTGGTTGGAGACAACCCCCTAATGAATGACGCAATCAAGAGGCAAGTGTTAGAACGAGTCCAGAGGTACGTGAGAAGAGAGAAGGCAAGAATCAAGGCTGAGAACGAGCTTGCAACAGAAGCCTCCTTTGACGCCCTGAAAGCACTCTTTACAAAAGTCTCCATGGCAACTCAAGGTCCCCTTCCTAATCAGATTTGTCTTAGAAATATTGATGTGACAAGCGAGAAAATGTAGTCCCATTGCCAATTATTAAGGGAGATTACAATGAAGACCTCAATATTCATGTAGCAGAGTTTATGGTAGCATATGTGGCCAGAACCCCCGAGCATTAGTTAGCAATCTTCCCTGCCACTTTCAAAGGTGAAGCGTTTCAATTGTATGAGAGACAAGCAGCAAGAACTTTTGGCACATGGGACCTTCCTCACTAAATTTCGGCATGAAGATTTTGAAGAGCAGATGCGAGAGGAGTTCATGAACCTAAGTCAGTCCTCTAGAGAAAGAGTAGAAGCTTATGTCTCACAAATGGAATCCGTCCTGAAGAGATGGACTAACCATCATTTGGAGGAAGGTATCTAGAAAGGAGTGTTCCTCAGAGGCTTACAACCAAAAGTTTGCAAGTTTGTGGAATTGAGAAGACCAGCCAATCTACAGACTGTAGTGAAAGGTGCAAGATTGTATGAAGAAGTTGAAGCAAGGTTGTCAATGACTCCAAGAAGAGGAGTCTTGCCTCCTCCCATGCTAGGAATGGTATACCCACCAAATGTATTCCCAGGGACAGTTCCCTACTCCTATTCCCAGGTGCAAACAGTGCTCCAGTACAATGCACCTAATCCATAGTGGCCGCAAATAACAATGCCTCAAATAATGGTTCAACCACAACAACAGTGGCCTCAAACAGTTCCTCCAATGGTGACTCAACAATAGTGAAATCTACCAACTGGAATCAACAACCCCAAGTCCCAATAGGAGCTCTAAATCAGAACCAATGAAGAGGACCCTCTGGATCAACCCAACCAATGTATGCAATAATAACAAAAGCTTCCCAAAACCCTACTACAAGTACTCCAATAGGTGAAATCTGAAGGACTACTTATCCAACTCAGTTAAGTATCAAGAAAGGACTTATGGATGTGATTACAAAGTAGCTATAGATTGCTGAAGGTGAATACCGCCAATATATCCACTCCTGCAGCAGGTGGGAGAGATGTGATGTGTTCTTATACATGGTGCGAAAAGTGCCATCAAGCGGGATATTTAGCCACTAAATGTACCCGAAAACCAATCATTCCTGGAGCCTTCTATTCCTATTGTTTGTGGAAGAACCATACAGATGATATCTACTCTCTAAAAGAGATGCAGGAACGAAGACAGAGAGATGAAAATGCAAGATTCAACTTTCTAGAATCCAAAACGACAACACATGACATTGGACCAAAGCCTAGGGAGTTTGGACCTAATTTTGGTCCATGGAGGTCTCCCTCTCAAAGTTACAGAGGACGACAGTCTGGTGGTGGTCAGAGATCAGAGGTGGAATGTTACAGATGTGGCTAGTGGCTCCTGTCACCCTAACCATTTATTATTGAGAAAAGATGATGATGATGCCCCTTGTAAACATAAGTCAGAGCCATGAGAGCCATGGTGGCTTATAGAATGTCCATGCTATGTGACATTCCTAGACGCATCCTCCAAAGATCAATCCCTAAGTCCTGAAGAAATCACCACTTACACAGAAACAAACAAAGCTCTGATACCCTTCCAGCAATCCCAACATAGACAAATGAGTCATTTGTTCATAAGGAGGATACTGGTTCTAGCGGAACATCGAACGATGACACTACTCCATTGAAGGAGTTAGACCTCTATCTAGAAGCAATCCGTGGGGCATTTATCCGTGAAGTGGAAGATGAAAGGCAATTGACGTTCCTGGATACTGATGGTACTGAATGTCACCTGAAAGTAGGTTTAAATCTTCCAAAAGAAGAACTAGTGGTTCTGTGAGACCTACTGAAGGAGAACTTAGACATGTTCTCTTGGTCGTACAAAGACCTAAAGGGGATTGACCCTACAGTTTGTCAATACCACATTGATCTAGAGCCTGATGCTAAACCTATGAGGCAAAGACAAAGGCGTATGAATCCTAATTATTCAACTCTGGTAAAGGCTGAATTATTGAAGCTTCTTGAAGCCAAGTTCATTTATCCCCTGGCTAACAGTGAATGGGTTTTGCCCATTGTGGTTGTACCCAAGAAGAATGGGAAGCTTTGAATATGTGTGGACTTTCGAAAGCTCAACTCGAAGATGAAGAAGGATCATTTCTCTATCCCTTTTGCAGACCAACTGTTGGACACAGTGGCAGGCCATGAGCTCTATTCCCTCTTGGATGGATTCAGCAGATATAACCAAGTCCAAATCGCAGATGAGGACCAATCTAAAACAACCTTCACAATATAATGGGAAACCTATACTTACAGAGTGATGCCGTTTGGGCTCTGTAACGCTCCTGCCACCTTACAACCAGTAATGATGGATGCCTTCCAAAGCCATCTGCATGATTTCATTGAGGTGTATCTCGATGACTTCTGTGTCTATAGCCTAATACGTGAGCATTGGGGACACCTAGAGAAATGCTTTGAGAGATGCCTAGAGTATGGGATCTCTCTCAACCCTGACAAATGTGTCTTTGGTGTCTCATCGGGAGTTCTTCTAGGCCATATTGTCTCTGCATAAGGGATTGCAATAGACCTGGCGAAGATTGAGAAGATTGTAGCCTTGACAGCACCAACAAACCTCAAGCAATTAAGAGGGTTTCTTGGCCATATGAGCTACTACAAAAGATTTATTGCACATTTTGCAACTAAGGCAGCCCCTCTACAGAAGCCCCTAAGGAAAGATGCGGATTTCCTTTGGACTCATGATTGCGAAGAAGCCTTTAATACCCTAAAATAGTGCCCCATCTAAGCACTATCCTACAACCTCCTGATTGGACAAAGGAGTTCCATGTGCACACAGATGCATCAGTCAAAGGGCTAGGTGTTGTCCTATGTCAAAAGGGCCCTCTAAATTAGATCAACCAATCTATTATGCAAGTCGAAAAGTAACTGACCACGAGCGAAACTACACAGTGACAGAGCTTGAGTGCTTGGCAATGGTGTTTAGCCTAGAGAAGTTTCAACACTATCTACTGTCAATGCATTTCAAGTTCTACATGGATCATGAAGCCCTGTCCTTCCTAATGAACAAAGTATATGTCAAAGGACGACTGATGAGATGGTTTCTCATGTTCCAAGAGTTTGATTTTGAAGTGCTCACTAAGCTCAGCCATTCCCATGTCCAAGCCGATCATCTGTCGCGGATCCCTCAAAATGTAGAAGAAGAATAGGATGATCCAGACCTTCCTGATGCTTCCTTTTTTCTAGTCGAAACAGTTACTTCCTAGTGTGCAGACATAGACAACCTCCTAGCAACTCAATAGTATCCTCCTGGCATCTCAAGTCGTGAGAAGAAGAAGCTTCTATTAGAATCAGCCCCCTACACCTTGCTAGGTGGCAGTGCACTGAGCAAGAGAGGCAAAGATGAAGTATTGCGAAGATGTGTTGCAGGAGACAAAATTGGCATAGTATTGAAAGTATGCCATGACAAACCATGTGGTGGACACTTCACATGAGAAGCAACAACCAGGAAAGCTCTGTTAGCGGGATACTGGTGGCTTGTTAACCCCAAGTCGAGATGGCGAAAAAAGGAAGGAAAAAGCATAAAAAACATGGAAAAAGAGCAAAGACACACAGGCGACCTCCAAAGCTAAGCCAAGGTAAAAAGTGCAATTTTAAATGAAGGGCTCCTCAAAAAACTCTTGTAAAAGAGCGCCAGGCTCCCTCCTTTGCCAATTGTAAATACTAGATGGGTGTAGGCTAGAGGCATAAGGCTAGAAGAGGGAAATGGAAAAAAGACCTTGCCATAAGGGCCGGTCATGTAAAAAAGGGATGGGTGCCCATGGGATTTTAGGGTTTGTATATATAAAGTTCAAAAAGTGAATGAGAGCTCATTCTTTGGTGTGTGGCTAACAAGAGTCTTCTTCTTCTTCTCTTCTCCTCATCTTCTTGCTTGTGTGTGCTCTTGAGAGAGGGATTGAGTGTGTGAGAGTGAGGGATCAAGAGGGTGAAGCTCTTCACCATCTCCTCTTCTCTTCTTCTATTCTCTTCTCTTTTCTTGCGCGTGCGGCTATGGAGGATGGAGCTTGGAGATGGAGGAGGCTTGAGGATGCTTGAGCTTGCATCTAGGATCGTGGAGCTACCAGGGTGTGTGAGAGAGGAGGCAACTCATATCAACATCAAGCTAAGCTCACTACACTCATAGGATCGACGGTGTGTCGGCTAGGTGAGAGATAGCCATTAGAGCTCGCTTGGAACGCTTGAAGCAATAAGCGGTCGGTGGATCTTGGCAGTTGAGCAAAAGCTCCCACATTTTGGTTCCGTTACCGGGACCAACGGATTCAAGCTTAAGCACTTGCGCGCCTCATATCGAGCCACGGAAGTAAGGGATTCATCCCCGAAAGAGAGCTTGAGATAGGTAGGAAGTTTGGGTGTTTTTTATCTTCAAAACAAGTAAGTATTTTGGTATATTTTGTTTGTTTGATGATTGGGAAACATGCAGAAATTATTTTAGTTTTTTGCTTTTGATTCTTGTTGCATTTAGAGTAGGTTAGGATTAGGAAATCGCACCGGAGAAGGGTAGGGTTTACTGTTGCAAAGCAGGGCAAAACATGCCAAAAATCGTGCAAAACATGGCAAAAAACTCGCTTGTGATGCCTAAGATCGGCAAGTGAGTGATAGGGGCCATCAACACCATACCCGGGAAGGGGCATAAGAGCCAAGAGGCCAAGGGAGAGCTCATTTGTGACCATTTCACAGAGAGAGAGAGAGAGAGCTATCACACGATTCGATCCGATCGCACCATCGACGAGCCTACTACTCTATTTAGGTATATGAATCCCTTCCCCTGTCCCCCTAGATAGGATCTGGAGGTTTGTGCTTTCTACAATAGAGTAAATTGCAAGAAACGAGCAAAATCAAACTCTCACTGTCGACGTTGTGCCGCATTCGGCCCATCCGAGCGGTTACTTCAGGGCTGAGTCCCAGAATCGGCCCTCGACCCTTTTGTATTCGGCCCACTCAGCCCAAACCTACTCGGCCCATCCGAGTCAACTATTCGGACCATTCGGCCCTCGACCGTCTGAGCCAAATCGTCAGAGCCATAGGATTCAGCCCTTGACCACGTGTCATATTTGGCCCTCGGCCCAAGTGCCTCGGCCCGTCCGAGTAACCTCGTCCAAGTGACCCTATCTGAGTGACTTTTTCCGAGTCTGCGCCTTGGCTCGTTCGAGTCTGCCCTATCTCTGAGTCCCGAATTTGGCCCTCGGCCCATGTACCTCAGCCCATCCGAGTGACCCACTTGAACCCTGCAATTCAGACCAGCTGGGCCGAGTGAAAATTTTTATCAAATTCTCAGAAATTTGACCTGACCCGGCTGGAGCTCTCAGCAGCGCAAACTGTCCAAAGTCCTTCTAACTCTCGGAACTTGATTCTGGCACATGGAATAGACGAAATCATAGGGAGCAGCCGCTTGGCAGCTTGAAGTAGGCAGCAGCGAGACCCAGAGACCTAGACGCAAAGCGTTGAGCAGTTAAAACCTGATTGGCCAAGAACAAACAAGGCAACATACTAGAAAGACCCTGAACCCTGTCAAGGAGGCCAAAAAATTGACCAACAAGCCTATCGGGCCCGAAACAAAGTGGGAGTGCATAAGACGCTTCGAGATTGTTTGATGCACTCACCTTGAATTTCCGCACTTAAATGCACTTAAAGAAATTGAAAGCCTGGTTGAGCACAAGTGCACTAGGAGTGACACGCCCGCTGAGTGACCATAAATTAAGGATTGTATTCAATAACTAAAGGAACTCACTCAGATAAACCACTCAAGGAACCCACCAGTAGGAGAGGACCCAAGACGTAGACAAACCATCAACGCACGAAGTGGGACCAAGCTAGTGGCGTCAACGACATGGATTTGACAAATACACTCAACCTGATCAACAGTTTGGCGGAGCACGACAACACAACTATGGCAAAAGAAGGCTCAAACCATAGGTCTAATGAGGAACTCAACTTAAACATCTTCCTGGAGGCTATTCAGTAGAGCTAGTCAATGGCTATGATGCACTCCCCCGGTACGAGCAGTGCGGCAGGATGGCAGACGCTATCATTGCAGACCTAGAAGAAGAGAGGAAACTAGCCAGCAAGGCTTTGCAAAGCATAGTCGAATACAATAGGGACCAGCAGGCTAGGAGCCAAAGGCAAAGCACAGAGTTGCGGGAGGTACAGCGAGTGCTGAACTTAGCAAGAAGAAACCGAATAGATCACGAGAGAGCCCTAGAAGAAGACTTGACATTGAGCAAGCTTTTCATGAAGCGGCTGCTAGACAACATGGCAGCAGAGCAAAGTGCTACAGCACTAGCGATATCTCTATTCGCAGGATTAGGAGCGAAACAAGGCTCAAAGAGCCAGTCTAAAATCCCTATCTTTGCCAAGCAACTCGACAAATACCAACCCCACGACGATCCATACAGCTTTGTAGAGCAGTTTAAACAAGTTTGCGAAGCCAATGGCCTCAACGACATGACTCAACGCTCTCAAGCATTCAGGCTCTGCTTAGGTGACAAGGGAAGAACTTGATATACAAGCCTAGATGCCGCAGAGAATGAGCCAACTTCAGTGGCCTCAAGGATCTCTTCATTAAGAGATTTGTCGATCCTGGATACTCCGACAATCTACTAGTACGCTTGATGAACGTCAAGCAGAAAGAGAAGGAGGACATTCGTGACTATGTAACCCATGTGAGGAGTCTCTTCAAAAGAATCCCTATGGGCGAGCAACCAACTGAAAGAGCAATTTCGACTATATTCATCAGTGAAATTTGAGATGAGGAGTTATATAAGGCTTTGGCAGGAAATTCAAGCTTGCAGTGAGACGTGCTAGCTAGGGTGTTTGAGGAAGCCATCAGAGTCGATGATCAGCTGAAGGAGCGGAGCTCTAGGAGCGTGAACCTAGAAGAGACCAACTCGCGAAGAAGCTCAGAGAGAGCGTCAGCCTCTAGTGAGCAATCAATCCCATCATCCCAAGATAAGGGGAAGGCCATCGAGACAAACCAAGACTTGGCCGATGTAAAGATGGAGTTAGCCAAGTTGCAAGACATGTTGAGATGACCAACACGCCCACACATCCAATGTGTGTACTGTGGCAGAAACCACTTACCAGCTGAGTGTCAAGACCCTAGGTCAAGACCTTGTGCTAACTGCCGTAGGTTTGGTCATGACGTCGCGCATTGTAGATTACCAAGAAGACTTTTGTACTCGCAACCCTACAGCCAACCTTACCTAGCGAACAGGCCGCAGCCATTCTTTGGAAGGGGAGCTCCATTAGCCCTTCCTGCGCCTAATGACATTAAGCCAATTGTTCCTAGGATGGGCATAAACCCTACTGGCATATCCAGACCACCTGGTCCTTACGTGACCCATCCACCGAGCAATGCTCCGGTCCACTACGTGGAAAAAACAAATGAGAAAGAAGCTTACATATGCCCTTACGTCTCCAGGACGATGAGGGCAACGCTGTCCTCATGGATTATTGCCTCGTGCCGGTGATGGCATTAGGAAGAGGACAAGGTAGAGGCCTAGGCAGGCAGACGCAGGATCCAATCACCTGTTGGACTTGTGGTAACCCAGGACATGTCTCATCACGCTGCCCTGAAAGGGAGCAGCAAAATAGAGACAAGGCTGACCAAAGGTGTGCTGAGTGCGGAATCACTCATCTCTTCGTCGATTGCCCAAAGTGAAAGCCGTCTTCTAGCTCAGCCAACGTACCATCTGTCCCATTGAGGGTGTTTGGAGTCAAGAACCTTGATGGGGAGGCGACACCTATTCCGTTATGGGTCATGACATGTGCCCAGACAAAGCAGGCCGGCATATCATTGCCAGGACCTAGCAACCTTGACGCAGCTTCAATGTCAAGAATCACGTGGTGGGGGGAGTTGCTCAAGATGCTGTGCCGAACACACACAGAATGCACAAGGAGAAGCTCACTCAAGAGACAAGAAGAGAGATGAAGGCCAAAACGTTTTCTTGCTGATTTCTTCTTCTTCTTCCACACTCTTTACAATGTACACAGAGTATAGATAAGATACAACATAAAATGAAAGTGGCCTACTAAGTCAAACAATACATAACCGACTACACTAGTCGACTGGCGCTATAACTATGCGAGCTGTAAATAGGTGTAACAACCTGAATATAATAAGTAATGAGTCAGTGGCCATGTGAGAGTCATAATGACCACCGACGTGCTAAGTTTAGACGTGTGGACCCATCTAGCCAGGCAGTCCATCATCAATGTCCGCATGTGTTGAACTTGTCATCTCAACACTCCCCCTCAAGCTCAACTGCATCTCTGCAACTCCAAGTAAGCTTCGAAACTTTTGAAGCTTCTCTGTACCCAATGCCTTCGTGAAAATGTCAGCTATCTGATCATGTGTGCTGACATACACCAAGTCAATCTCACCTGCTAGTACCTTCTCTCTCATAAAGTGGTAGTGTACCTTAATACGTTTTGTCCTGGCATGGAACACAGGGTTCCTAGCCAACTGTATACTGCTCATGTTGTCACAATAAATGACAACTGGACCTTCCACCTGCACATTCAAATCATCCAATAGTTTTTGCAGCCATACTACCTCACATACTGCAACAGCAGCACCTCTATACTCAGCCTCTGTACTCGACAAAGCAACTGTAGATTGCTTTTTGCTGCTCCAAGCAACTGCTGCACTACCAAGAGAGAACATGTATCCACTGGTAGATCTTATATCAGACATACTACTAGCCCAATCTGTATCTGTGTATCCAAACACTTGTACATATATACTTGCCTCATAGAAAAGTCCATAATGTAATGTGGACTTCACATATCTCAATATGCGTCTGATTGCATCCAAGTGTGGCTTTCTAGGTAGTTGCATAAACTGACTCACAATACCAACAGCGTAGCTCAAGTCTGGCCTTGTAATGGTCATGTAGATCAAACTCCCCACTATCCTCCTGAATATAGTAGGGTCTTCTATCTCATCCCCAACATCAGCACTCAACTTTACATTCTGCTCCAACGGGACTGAAAGTGGTTTGCATGCTGTCATACCATACTTAGACAACATATCCAAGCCATACTGTCTTCGGGACAGCCATATACCATCATCACATCTGATCACCTCAATGCCAAGGAAGTACCTTAGCTCACCTAGATCCTTCATCTCAAACTTCATCTTCAAACAGCCCTTGACTTCAGCAATCCCACTATCACTATCACCTATAATAATCAAGTCATCCACATAGATGACTATGATGACCAAACCTGCATCTCCCTTTCTCACATAAAGTGAGTGATCAGCATCAGAAACATAAAAACCAATATTGACAAGATACTCTCTAATCTTGTCAGACCATGCTCTAGGTGCTTGCTTGAGCCCATAGAGTGCCTTCTTCAACCTGCACACATACGTGGGATGCTCTAAATCTTCATAACCTACTGGCTGATCCATATACACTTCTTCCTGCAAATCACCATGCAAGAAGGCATTTTTTACATCTATTTGCTGCAACCTCCAACCTTTGGCTGCTGCCAAAGCAATCACACATCTGACAGTTGCCATCCTAGCAACTGGACTGAAGGTTTCATCATAATCTATGCCATATGTTTGGGCATAGCCTTTTGCAACCAGCCTAGCTTTGTACCTGCTAATAGAACCATCTGCATTGTGCTTAATCTTATAAACCCATTTACATCCAATAGCTTTCTTTCCCTTTGGCAATGATACTAGATCCCAAGTCTTATTGGCCTCTAATGCAGCCATCTCCTCATCCATTGCTGCATCCCAATGAGCATGACCAACAGCCTCCTCAAAACATGTGGGCTCAACATCCTCAACTAGTTTCACCATATAAGCATAATGGTGAGTTGCATAACCTTCAAAACCAAATCTTTTAACAGGGTATCTCACCCTGCTAGACCTGCGTACCACTGGATCACTCAATGGGGTCTTTGCATTAACGCATGCTCTCTACACACCTGGAGTCCTCACCGAAGGAATGCCAAGCTCATCATCCAAGCTCTCTGAGCCACTGGAGTCTCCATCAAGAACTGCATCAATGCCTTCTGACACTTTATTCTTTCCTTTGTCTTTACCTGTAGTACTACTAGATACACCTAAAGATGTAGAGGTACTCCTTAGTCTCCCAGACCAAGGACTACTAGATGATGTCTCTGGTCCACTAAGAGTCCGTGATTCTTGCTTTTCAGCCTGCACATGAGTATCATGATCATCATCAACATCCAATGCATCACCACTAGATGCATACCAACTGCTCATTTCATCAAAGATGACATCCCTGCTCACTCTGAACTTACATGTGACAGGGTTGTAACCGCGATACCCTTTCTGCTCTAAAGAGAATCCAATAAAGATACACTTTTTAGCCTTTGGATCCAGTTTCCTCCACAACTCATCTGGCACATGAACATACGCAATGCAGCCAAACACTTTCAACTGTGAAACATCAAGCTTCTTACCTGTAAAACATTCTTCGGGGGTCATACCATGAACTACAATTGTGGGAGTTCTGTTCATAATATAAACAGCAGTATGAACAGCATCAGACCAAAAATGCTTAGGCATATTCTTTTCAACCAAGGCGGGTGCAACTTCTGCAATATGCCTGTTTTTCCTTTCTGCAATCCCATTTTGCTATGGGGTATACCTGCATGTGAACTGTCTCTTTATCCCATGAGACCTTAGAAAATCACTAAACTCATTTGAGAGGTACTCTCCCCCTCCATCTGACCTCAAGCACTTTACTTTCAAGCCTGTTTCTCTTTCAACTGCAGCCTTGAAAGTTCTAAAGTGCTCAAACGCTTCACTCTTTTCCTTCATAAAATATACCCACAGCTTTCTAGAACAATCATCAATGAATGTGACAAAGTATGAACTGCCTCCAAGAGATACATTTTGTGTAGGCCCCCAAATTTCTGTATGCACAACATCAAGGATATTTCTGCTTACATCTCTATCATGTGAAAAAGGTTGTCTTGCCTGCTTACCAAACTGTCATGCTTCACATACCTTCTGAAATTTTGCAACTCTAAATGTAGGCAAACCTGTAACCAACCCTTTGGACTGCATTAATTTCAGCCTTTGTACATTTGCATGTCCAATGCGTTTGTGCCAAATTTCAATGTCTGCAACAACACCTTTTCCTTTGGCATACATAGCAGCATTCATAGTAGGAATTCCAGCGTCCAGAGTAAACATACATCCAACTCTACTTCCCTTTGCTACCAACCTACACTTGTCATTGAAATCTTCTACAAAGCAGCCCTTTGCATTAAATCTGACTTGTAGCCCTTGCTCTACCATTTGTCCGACTGACACCAAGTTCTTTGTAATAGATGGCACATGTAATACATCTGAAAGACTCTTTGTCTTACCATCATGCAAGGACAAGGGAACTTTTCCAATGTGTGAAATTGGGTGGCATGAGTCATCACCCGTCTGCACATAACCTGCATTCTGTAAATTTTGCATCTCTCCAAACCATTCTGCATGGCTGGTCATATGATTGGATGCACCTGAATCAACATACCAAACATCATCATGTGCTCCCTTTCCTGTAACAGCATTCAGCATATGCTGCATAACAAACAGACGTTCATTTTTGTCTTCATTCTGTCGTGAAGATAATGCATAGTTTCCTTGCTGCAACTTACCACTACGGATATCATCTTTCTTAGCATAACATTGGGCTGCAATGTGACCTGTTTTGCCAAGTAGTGGCACACAATACCAGAGTTGTTAGAACCTCTGTTCTGCCATCTACCTCTTCCTCTAAATCTCCCCCTGCCTCTAAAGTTACCACGACCACCTGAAACCTGCATATCGCCAAATTGTTGATTCAATCTATTTTGCTGGTTGTCACTACCACGTCCTGTACCACAGCCTCTTGAAGAGAACCTCCCACGTCCCCTTCCTGAACTGGAGTAGAAAGCTTGGACCTGTTCACCGTTTCTTTTAGATGTCTCACTCTGCATGTTGATCTCTTCAATGATCATAAGGGAGACCAACTCATCGAAATCTGAAAATGGCTTTCTGACATATACGGAAGTTACAAAAGACTTCCAAGCCTTTTCATTGTTAAGTCCACCCAAGGTAGACGACACCAAATCATCATCATCGGGCATTGCATCAATTGCTGCCAAGGCATCTGCAATGCTCCTTACCTTCAATGCATACTCATTGATAGACATCTTCCCTTTCTTCAATGTATTCAACTCTTGCTTGAGTTGAATCTTTCGTGCCTTTGTATTTACAGAAAGCATACTTTCAAGTATGGTCCAAGCTGCATATGCATTCTCTGCATTTCTAATGTGTCCCACCATATTATTGTCAATTACTGCAAACAACCAATACATGACCTTTTTATCCTTTGCATTCCATTCCTTCCGTGCCTTTGTCTCTTCTGCAGTTGGATAATCACTCACCTTCGGCTCCTTTTCTTCACCTGAAACGAACTCGTAGAGGCCTTTTCCAATAAGAAAGTTCGTGACACGGAACTTCCATGAAGGGTAGTTGTTCTTGTCGAGCTTCTCAATGATGGGGCTTCCACTATTCTCTGCCATTATCACAAGAATAATACCAAACAGCAAGCAAATCTTCTGCAACCCTCGACCTGTAGTACACAGCAATACACCAGAAAGACTTTTTCACTGTCTGCTCAACAATACATGCAATCTGCAACCAGTTTGCAGATAAACCTTGTGTTTACTCACTATAAACACCTTTGAACTTACAGATCTGAAATCTGTAACCTGCACACCCACTTTCGGTCGATACAGCCGAAGTCACAGCATACCTTGAAACTGTTGTCCGCAACCTTGCGGCTCTAAAACGGGCCCTGAAACGGTCTCAAATGCCCAAAATAACTGCGGGCAAGCCCTAAAGGGCTTATCTGCAGAATATCTCTTCTCGCACACCAAATCTCACTGCAATCTGAGATTTTTGCTCTGCCCTGCTTCCGGTGCCTCCGCATGCACTATCTAAGAGAAAGAGTGGAAGGATGGGAGAGCTTCTTACCCGTGGCTTGCTTGCTCGAACCTTGCTTCTTCTCCTTTGCTTCAACCTTCGAAATCAGCCTCTCTCAGTGGTGCGGCTCTGATACCATGTCAAGAATCGCGTGGTGGGGGGAGTTGCTCAAGATGCTGCGCCGAACACACACAGAATGCACAAGGAGAAGCTCACTCAAGAGACAAGAAGAGAGATGAAGGCCAAAACGTTTTCTTGCTGATTTCTTCTTCTTCTTCCACACTCTTTACAATGTACACAAAGTATAGATAAGATACAACATAAAATGAAAGTGGCCTACTAAGTCAAACAATGCATAACCGACTACACTAGTCGACTGGCGCTATAACTATGCCAGCTGTAAATAGGTGTAACAACCTGAATATAATAAGTAATGAGTCAATGGCCATGTGAGAGTCATAATGACCACCGATGTGCTAAGTGTAGACATGTGGACCCATCTGACCAGGCGGTCCATCATCAATGTCCGCATGTGTTGAGCTTGTCATCTCAACATTCAATAGGGAAGAAAAGTCGCATGCAAAAGAAAAAGAGGTCGGAAGCTAAAGTCGCACTAAAAACGGAGAGTGCTACAACTCTGCCTGCTGGAAAGAAGGTCTCTAACGCAGAGGCAGAGACTTCATCCCCTAAGATGGTCGAAAAGGGAAGCGCTAAGGTAGGGGAATACCCGCATCTGAAGAGACAGTTAGAGGCCAAAGAAAAAGTGAAGGAATGGGTAAAGGAGGCTCAAGAGCATCTAAAAGATGTTGAGCCCATCATAGAGGGCGAAATCGATGACCTCTCTAGCATAAGCACGCCAACCTCACCTCCTCAACCACGATCGAGGGAAGCAACTGCACCACAAGCAGTGCCTCTAGGGCCAAGCCTTGATGCTACAGGGCCGCAGTTCAATCACGGCCCTTGGTTAGGACGATCCAGGTTAGGAGAGAGACGAGCACCCAATGATCTCCTGACCACGTTGGTGACTACCCCTGTAACACTTAGCCTGGGAGATCTGCTTAGGTAGCATCCCACCCTATGGCAAGATCTTAAGCAGTGGGTTGAAGAGTCACAAGAGCAGGTCACGGCAGACCCTCATGACCAGGATGCAGAGATTCAAATACCGAGTTTGACGCTACACTCTATGCCTAAATCCTTACATGTCAAGGCCTTCTGGGAAGGTTTTGAGATGCATGCGGTCTTACCGGTTCTAGCCCTATGCAATACAACGAGAAAGGAAATCATGGACACAGGAGCTAGGGTTAGTGTGCTTAGCCATGCAGTGCTTCAGACTTGGGGAAACCCGTATGTCAAAACTGCTAGGTTTAATGTCACATTAGCAAATGGTATGAGAGCCAAGCCATTCGGGGTGCTTAAGAATTGGCCAGTGAAGATCACAGGTGTCCAATTCTCTGTGGACTTTATAGTCAAGAAGGGAGTGGACTACAATATCCTATTAGGCCGACCCTGGATGTGCAACGCTAGAGTCATCAAAGATTGGGGTAACGGCTTGATCTTCCTTGGCAATAGAACAGACGCCATGAGAATAGAGATGGACACTTGGGAGACCTCACCGGTCGACTTAGATGCCATCTCTGCTATGCTTAAGGGTAACATCCAGGTCAAGAAGTCCTATGGGCCCTTGACCAGGTATATCCCATGCCCAAAGGACAAGCGGGATTGGATGCACGTTCTCACTACAATTGACCTGCCGTTCTCTGATCACAAGGCATATGAGCGAGCCATCAAAACAATTGACAAGTCCAATGACACACCATCCGCACCATCTGCATGATGGCAAGAACCCTTTAGGGAAAACCTAAACCTGTCAACTTCCAAGCCCCAACCAACAAAAGGAAACTCCAGGAGATACCGGAATACTTAACGGACAAGCTAGCTGGCAATCCAGCTACAAACTTCAAACCACTCCAGGATCTCCTAGATGAATCCAAGTGGCAATGGACCAGAGTGCATGACTTAAACCTCATGTATAACTGGGCCCTAGTTCCTAACCAACAACAAGAGATATATCAAGCCCTAGGAGACGACGAGCAATCTAACGGAGAGGATTCTAACAATGAATACGAAGACTGCCAATCCCTCAGTGATGAAAGTGAGGGTGAGGTAAACACCGTGGATTACGACATTGAAGGGAAAGAAATAGAGCAAATATGAGAAAACTCCAAGCCGCAGAAAAAGAGTATCTTCAGGATAGAGTAGGGAGTCATGTGCATGGAATGTGATTGTGCCTGGTTGGAACACATAGGGGCCATAGAACTTGAGCAAGCAGGCCTAGCCTAGCCAAGAACGACATCAGTGCTTAGGATAGAGTCACCGTCCGAATTGCGCCCACCAGGGGAGACCACCTCTTCTAGAAACGGTGGGGAGTTCAACTCTGAGTCAAAGATTAGTTTGGATAGTGATCTAGAAATCACTAGGCCACCCACTGCGAGACGCACCAAGGGAGACCTACCCATCCACCTGAGGCGCAAACAATT